>NC_139627.1:30321451-30921451 GCF_964638095.1 Poromitra crassiceps | reverse complement strand
CTTTCACAATACAAGCCTGACTCCACTTATCAACACCCTTAGGCTGGATCTCAACAACATAACAGCCCACTCTGCTGCCTCCGTCATGCTCTGGCTTCTCCCAGGACAGAGTGACACTGTTCTTGGTAACATCCTTGAGAGTGATTTTGCCAGGTGGCTGTGGTTTCTCAGAGACCTTGACTGACTCACCTGTCTCAATAGGTAGGCCAATGCCGTATTCATTCTCAGCCAAAACTCTAAAGTAGTAGTTGCATCCTTCATGGAGCTGATCAACTGTGAAGGTGGTGCTATGGCACATAGCACTGACTGTGGCATATGCTTTCCTTGTGGACTCCCGCTTTTCAACAATGTAGTTCTTAATCTTAACTCCTCCATCATTTACTGGAGGATCCCAAATAAGAGAGACAGATTCCTTTGTGACAGCATTAATCTTCAGATTCTGTGGGGCACTAGGTGTATCAAGCACTCTGACTTGGACAGTAACTGTCTTGGATCCAGAGCTGTTCTCAACTGTGAGGTTGTACTTTCCACTGTCAAATCTATTGACATTTTCAATTACAAGTGATGTGTATGATGTTGTGCTCTCAATGGTTGCCCTCTCAATACTCTCAGCATCCTCTTTGGTCCATTTGGCCGTCGGTGCTGGTCTGCCTCTAATGGGCACAAACAGTCTAAGTGAGCAGCAGGCTCTAAGGCTGACAACCTTGCGGAGTTCAACATCCAAGTCAAGCTCAGGTGGGAGAAGCCTGTCCTCAGCCTTGCTGTTGTCTGGCACAGATGCAGCCTCTCCAATTCCTTCACTGTTCATAGCAGAGATGTTAATCATGTACTCCTGGTTCTCTTTCAGGTCGACAATGGTGAATGAGTTGGCAAGGAGTCCATCTTTGGGTGTCACAATGGTCCATTCCTCCTCTTCCTCCTTCTCAGATGGGATGCAGGTCTCCACAATGTAGCCAGTGATGTCAGAGCCACCATCATATATAGGTTTGTTCCAGGCGACAGTAATTGAGGACTTAGTTGTGTCCAGGATTCTGGGGTTGCATGGAGGCCCTGGCTGGTCCAGTGGATCAGTGGCCTTGTATAATATACTGGAGGCACTTGGTGCACTCAATCCAGCAGCATTCTCAGCGGTTATTCTGAATTTATATTCATGTCCTACAAGAAGGGCTGTTGCCTTGAACTGTAGATCCTTGACCTTCCTCCTGTTGCATTTGACCCAGCGGAGGCCAATGCTGTCCTTCCTCTCAATGTTGTAGTTGGTGATGGGGCAGCCTCCATCGCTCTGGGGGGCTTGCCACATCACAAACATTGAATCTTTAGTGACAGCTGTCACTTCCACATTCTGTGGAGGATCTGGAACAACATATGGATTGTCTGCAATAGTGGGCTCTGAATCAAGAGGCTCGCCAAGTCCATATTTGTTTACTGCCATCACTCTGAATATGTATTCATTTCCTTTGAGCAGCTTGGTCACCTTGTATTGTGTAACTTGCAGGTCTGAAGCAACGTTGGTCCATGCCAGTCTGCTTGATTCACGCTTCTCAATCACATAGCCATCAATCTTGGCACCGCCATCATCTGCAGGTGGATCCCACGTCACTACACAGTTGTCAGCTGTGATATCAGATACCTTAAGAGGTCCGCCTGGTGGTCCGGGCCTGTCGAGCACTTTAACATTAAAGATGTGCTTAGCAAATCCACCGACATTAGTGGCAGTCAGAACAAATTCTCCTCCATCTGTTCTGACAGAGTCCTTGTTGATCAGAGTAGTCGTCAGTTCAGTGAACTTCACCTCCAGTTTCATTGTGTTCTCAACCTCCTTTCCATTCCTTGTCCAAACCATGGAAGGGATTGGTTGACCAGCAATGTCAGCGCCAAGCTTAAAAGACTCCCCTGCCTTTAGAAGGACAACATCCTTGAAGATGGCATCAACCATAATACGTGGCTCAATGATATCATCCTTGCAGATAATTGGATCTGAGGTCTCGGAAGGTATGCTGACTGCACCAGCTGAATTTCTGGCTATGACACGGAACTCATAGGAAGCGTCCTGACTCAGTCCACTGACAGTGAATGTGGTCTCAATGATGTTGGTGAAGTTTGCTCTGATCCAGCGACCAGCAGGTAGATCTCTCTTCTCCACTATGTAGCCAGTGATCTTGAAGCCACCATCATACTCAGGCTTTGTCCATTGAATGGTGATGACATTCTTGTTAACGAAAATGGGCACAGGTTGACCTGGTGGGTCTACAGGGTCCAACGCTAGCATTGCCTCTGAAGCCTTGCTGGGCTTACCGATTCCAGCCATATTCTCAGCCATGACACGGAACTCATAGGCAGAGCCAGCTTCAAGCCCAGTGGTTTTGAAGATGTTTCCTATCACTGTTGATTTGCTGATCTTCTGCCACATGATGCTGCTTCTCTCTTTCCTCTCAATGTGATATCCAATAACTTCATTTCCACCATCATTCACAGGCTCATTCCAGCCAATTGTCATTGTGTCCTTGGTGAATTCAACAACCTTAGGAGTACCAGGAGGTCCTGGTACCTTGAATGGATAAGCAGCCACCACAGCCTCTGAGATGATGGGAGGTCCAACGCCATACCTGTTCTTCGCCTTCACTCTTAACTGGTATTCTGATCCAGTGTTCAGACGTATGGCTTTAAACATGGTACGAATGACCGTGGAAGATAGCTCAGTCCATGTCTGGCTGGTAGTGTCTCTGATCTCAACCACATAGTTGTTGATGGGAACACCTCCGTCATTCTCAGGAGTGTCCCATGCAAAGATGCAATATGTACGAGATATCTCCACAATCTTAATTGGTCCCTTGGGTGGCCCAGGAACATCATGTACTTTTACAATTATGTTGTCTGACACAGAACCGACTATGTTCTTTCCTGTCATGGTATATGTGCCACTGTCGGCTCTGATGCATTCATTGATGCTTAAGACAACAGTAGCAGCAGTGGTCTCCACATTGATTCTCTGAGTAAGCTTTAGGGCTGCGCCATCCATCTGCCAAGAGATAGTTGGTCTAGGACGTCCCATAACTGGAATCTCAACCTTGATATCATCTCCTGCTTTGGCAATGACAGTCTTCTGGCATACACCGCGCAGGTCAAACTCAGGCAGGGAAGAAGATTCCTTGATAACAATTGGCTTGCTCTCACGAGGGGCACTTCTACCAGACTGGTTGACGGCCATTACACGGAAGATGTACTCCTCATTCTCATTGAGATTCTTTACTGTGAAGTCCATGCTCTTCACTGTTGTTACATGGGCCCACTGATCAGTTCCCTTCTTTGTGGCTTCAAGGACATATCCGGTAAGTCTGCTTCCACCGTCGTGCCTAGGTTTTGTCCATGCCAGACTCACAGAGCTCTTAGTGACATCAGTAGGTATGATACTCTCTGGAGGAGTAGGTGCTTGGGATGCACGAATTGGATCAGTAGTCTCAACCGCCTCACCAATGCCATACTCATTCTCAGCAGACACTCTGAAGTAGTATTCACAGCCCTCGCCCAGCTCAGGGATCGTGGCTGAAGTGGTTGGGCACTTTGTGATAATAGTAGCATAGGCCTTGCGTGTTGATTCTCTCTTCTCAATGATGTAGTTTGTGATCTTGGCTCCACCATCAATGAGAGGCAACTCCCACTGAAGAGTGATGCTCTCCTTGCTAATATTCAGTGGTTTCAGATTAAGCGGAGGTCCGGGTGTATCCAGAACTCTAACATTAATAGGGGCACTCTTCTTTCCAGCTGAGTTTTCGAGGGTCAGCTCATATTTGCCCGCATCGATCCTTGAACTGTCAGGGATGATCAACATGGTGAATGACTCTGTGCTGTCGATGACGGCACGTGAGACAGGACCACCTTCCTTTGTCCAGGTGACTGCAGGAGCAGGGCGTCCCTTGATTGGCACAAAGAGGCGAATGGAGCAGCCGGCCCTGACGACGAGGGTTCTCCTCAGCTCAATATCCAACTCCAGATCAGGCTCTACCGGACGTTCCACAACCTCAACCAGCTCCTGAGTCTCGGCAGGTTCACCCATTCCTTCAGCATTCACAGCGCTGATTCTGAAGTGGTATTTTGCTCCAGTCTCCAAGTCGGGAACGACAAACTCTGTGATCCTAAGTAGAGAGGATGTGTCCTTAACCCATTCTTCTGTGCCTTCCTTCTTGTGCTCAATCATGTATCCAGTGACTTCAAGTCCACCATCCTCAAGGGGTTTGCCCCAGTTCAGAGTGGCAGTGGTCTTGGTTGTGTCTGTAACTCTTGGGTTGAATGGAGGTCCAGGCACATCTGAAAAACGCACGAGAAGTGATCAGGGCCATTTAAAACAAAATACAGAATAAAACAGCATCGCATATAAATTGTGAAATTTGATTTGAGGCAATAATCTTTCTGTTAACTTTCCTGATAAATTTAAACACAATATGTTATGGCTAATATTTAAAAACTGAATTTGGAAGGCTTATTGACTTTTTTACTAACTTCTAATCAAAACTTAAATGTATTTATTTTACTGGCAATTCTATTTACTTACAGGCAACAACTTTAGTTGTGATTGGCATAGATGGTTCACTTGGCTCTCCAAATCCAGCTATGTTCTCGGCAAGAACACGGAACTCATACTCCACACCCACAGTGAGCCCCTTGACGTCAAAGCTGAGCTCAGCGATGGATTTCTTGGCTGCCCTGACCCATCTCGCCGCCTTCTTCTCCTTCCTCTCCACGCAGTAACCTGTGATGGCACTTCCTCCGTCCTCAGCTGGTCTCTTCCAGGTCACAGTGGCTGAATGCCCAGTGACATTCTCAACCTCTGGTTTGGATGGTGGGCCTGGAGGACCTACACACACAGAACAAACAGCACATTCGTGAAGTAGTCTGTATTATCTTTCCAGACACCGTTTGACATTGTTTATGGAAATATGGCTGTTGTTTATCATCTCTTCCATAACAACTTCATAAGCTCAAATAAATGTAAGATCTATTGAACTACTAAAACAAAGTGTACATACCAAATCTATCAACCATCTTGACTGGCTCAGAGTGAGATGGCTCACTGGCACCGTACTGGTTGACAGCAGAGACTCTGAAGATGTACTCATTGCCCTGGATTAGCTTTTTCGCCACGTAGTGACAGTCGATCACCTTCTCTTCCAGGATGGTCCAGAGGAGGCGGCTGGTCTCCCTCTTCTCCAGGGTGTAGTACTTGATAGGAGAGCCTCCATCCTCAGTAGGAGCTGTCCAGGTCAGGGTGACCTTCTCAGAGGAGATACCGCTAGACTCGATGGGACCAGGAGCACTAGGAACATCCAGGATCTTCACCTTGACACTTTCCTCCTTCACACCGAAGGGGTTGCTGGCCGTGATGGTGTAGTCCCCAGAGTCATTCCTGCTGGCATACTTAATGGACAGTGTTGAGGAGGTGGCCGTGGTCTCAATCTGAACAATGTCAGAGGGCTTGAAGTATTTTCCTCCCTTGGACCAGCATGAGGTTGGTGCAGGTTTACCCAGAATGCTGGTAGCAGTGATGACAATAGTATCACCAGCCCGGACGGTCAGGCCCTCTTTCACTTGAGCTTCGATGATTATGTTCGGTGACTCTGTTGGATGTAATCAGACATCGGATAAGCTTATCATGCAGTTTGCCAACATACCCAATTCTGTAACATTGTGCCATACAGTGTAATTGAAAGCATTGTGAGATATGTGAGAGAATTCGTATGATTCAAGAAGTGGATTTAACAGAATGTTTGTATTTTCATCTCACCATATTCGTCTCTGCAGATCAGAGTGTCAGTCTGCTCGGAGGGTGGGCTGAGAGCGCCTGCGGCGTTCTTGGCTCTGATTCTGAACTCGTATTTGCAGCCCTCCTGCAGATCCTTTACGGTGAATGCAGGCTCCACGACGTTGACGTTGTTGGCCTTCACCCAGATCTTGGAAGGCAGGTCACGCCTCTCAACGATGTAACCGGTCAGCCTGTGGCCACCGTCTTCCTGTGGCTCGGTCCACTGGAGGGTCACGGTGCTCCTGGTGATGCTGATCACATCTGGTTTACCAGGGGCATCTGTGCAGATGGGTCAAACAGGAAAAATGTGAAGGTAATTGTAAAACAAACATCATAACCTTCTGCCTGTGTGCCTCTGTCTAGGTATTTCTGTATGAAATAAGAGATTAGCCAGGTATTTTAGTACATTAAAGGCCCTATGTGTAACTTCTGATTCGTACTGACACTGGTGGCCGTTAGAGTAACTGCAGGCAGCCTGTGCTCAGCGCCCAGCGCACAGCACAGCGATTAATAACATGGTGTCATTGAGACAAGGGATGACCGTCCAGTACCAGTGATGGGGACACACAACAGAGGATCAAAGGATTTGTGAAAATTAACGCTATAATTTTTACTCTCCTGAGATTATAACGCTTACGCTACCTGTTACTGATGATCAATGTTTCAACATAGGATATTGCAATAACACACAAGCCCAATGCTGACAGATGAGAGATTTGCTTTGAACCATTTGTAGCTACGTATCTGCCAGTGACCGGAGAATATTGTTATTTGCTTGTTTTTGTCAATAAACATTACGAACAAAGATAGCCTTGTTGTTATTATGTATGCTATGTACTTAGGTAAATTATGTAGATGAATGTATCGCAAATATGATTGCAGAACGAGCCCATTAGTTGTCTGGTTAGAGGCAGGTTGGATAAAATGATCAGATGTGATATATAATAAAGATTGTTGATGTCGAGTGAATACGAACCGAAGCTTGCACCAGAGGACATGACAACGGAGAAGCAACCAGCAGCCTGCTTCAAATCAACGAATGCTTTATATTTATTGAAATGAATTGGTGATATCTGTAACAATTCGGCATACATTACATAGGCTACACCATGCAACATATATTTTGATATAATTTAAACAATGGCTCCTTTCCCATACCATGGTGGACTGGACTGTACAGTATTGCTGTGAAAAAGTTACATTTGATTGTGTCGAGTACACAACATAATTGATCTTATGTTGAGTTCTATCGATAAAGTATGTTTTCCAATAATCAATGACACATTAGATTTGAACTGAGTTTGGCGGAATTACCTCAAGACAATTGTGTCCAAAAATGTCGAATATATACAGAAGAGCAAATGTGGTGATCTCATGATCGTCACGTTATGCCCAAACGGTCTGCCCATAAGTGTCACTTTACATGTATGGTAGGGAATTATTTTCATATGTTAAACCAACATTTATCTTCCATAATGAATTAAATCATAATCACAATGCTATGAAGACATTAGCTAATCACCACAGAGGTGCACAGACCAGTTTATCAGATAATTTCGCCGTAAAATGTGTCCAGGAGATCAGCTCTGAAGCCCCAGCTTGTATGGTCGCTACCCGGTCCTCTAAAATCCGATTTCGATATAGGTGTTATTTTGATAAACTGACCTCATAACGGGGATCTATATTGTAACGTGTGTCTACTAACATTATTAAAAGATCATAAAGATAACGCTGTTTCTGGTAGTTTATGGCTAATCTATGGCTATGTTGCTAGACTAGGGCTAGCCTGCCCTGGCTGTAGTGATCAGTTTTCCTGGTTTCCTGCTTGTGTCAATCAAGGAAGCCATGCCCCAAAAGTTAGTCTTATTTATCACCTCTTTTACTCGAAATGGGGCCATAATTTAGAAAATGGAGCCCATGAGAGCATGAAAAAGACTTGAAATTGTTGATTCAGACCATAAACTCATTTGGAAAGTGTTTATTTAAGACACAGACCAAGAAGAAAGTAGTCTAATTTTTCCATAGAAACCAATGGGCGTGACATCACTTCCGGACCATCACGTGGCACCCCCCCTGGCCATTTGAGAGAATGCAATTTCTGTACTGGCTTCATAAATTCCCTGCCAGTTATGGCCACTGGTATTTACATGGTTTCCGGACCTGTAAAATGAAGTGAGTATATTCAACTGTAGTTCATATGTATTTACATGGTACCGGACCTGATGTCGAAGCTGTGGGCTGGGACACTGTGGGACAGAGATTGCTAAAACCCACAGAATCGAACCACAGAACATCTGATTGCGAAGCATGCAGCTTTAACCACTCTGCCACCAGGGCCTACCGAGTTTCATAGTGGTGTTTGAGAGGATAATGTTATGTCAGTCAGATGTAGTTTTTGTCACTTCGGGAAAAATATTGATACTTTGTTAGTTTTATTGATATTGACTGTAGTGTATGTATTACCATGTAACTAAATATGAACTACAGTTGAATAGACTCCCTTCATTTTACAGGCCCAATACCATGTAACTACATATGAACACAAAATGTTATTGTATAACTATAGGTGCAATTACTGTGTAATAGCTTTGGTGTTCATGTCTAATTACAAATAGTTCATAATGTTGTTTAGGACCTGTAAAATGAAGGGTTACCAAAACTTCTCTTCTTTTTCTGCTTAAGTGGACTTTTTAGTGGAGTTTGTGTTGTTGTGGGTTGCTTGCTAATGTTAGCGGACTCAGTTTCTTAGCTAACACTAGCCCTCAGATTCTTCTAGCTGAGAGGCAGGCAGGCTCGGGAGCGCGCAGACATCACATCCGCCCGATTTTCTGCGAAATCTTATCCAGAGTCCCCCCGAAGTCTGCACATAGAATTCAGCACAGCATAGGAACAGCTGGATGTTGCAGAGATGCGTCTGGTCTCTCTTTTTTTTAAGTTACCTTACGGAGCATTCACTCATTGGTAATTTAAAAAAAACTTTATGCACAGAAATGTCTTCCTGAATCTTACACACAGGGCCTTTAAAGCCTCTGGAAATGTGGCTTGAAATAGTAAAAATGCATTTAATATCAAAGTTGAGTGTCTCATTAAGCATCCACAAAAATATGACTGAAAATAAATGCTGATAACTATTAGAAAACCTAGTTCAAAAACAGTTCATTTAGCTGTTTAGACCAATTTTCAAGACTGTAGGCAGGGCAGATCACATTTTGATTGAGATATCCCTGGCTCCTTCTAAAGAGGACACTGGACTATTAAATTATTCACAAACTTCAGTTGTACAACATCGGCAGTTCACTTCAGTTTTACCATCACAATTTCATTCATAACCAAACAAAATAATTACCGGTAGTTCAGAGAGCTAATACTTTTAGTAAAAACTCGATTGCAGCTAGCGGACCTTTAGATCGCTAATATTTTTAGCATAACTCAATTGAGTTGAACATAGCGATCATCACTGATGGCGTCACAATTGCTCGGGTATGACTGACGTCATCGGCAAGCACGTCGATTTGGGTAAGGTTGGTTGTGACATGTCACAACCAACATTTCAGGGTGTCCTATTGTCCCTAACAACTTTTAAGCAACCTTATTTGCATTATCTTTGGAGTGCAGTTATATAGGTCATTTAGATTGTCTTCCCATATTTTGCAAGGATAGAATTGACCCGACCATTATTGAGTGAAATTAGTTTGCATTATGTTCAAAGTTACATTTACCCCTGTTTTTCACCTCTGAATGTGCCAGTCCAATGGGCTATGGGCGTGGTCTCACTGGGCTGGCTGCGGTGAGATCAGCTCAGCACTCCAGCCCCCAGCCCAGACGAGGAAATGACAAGAGCGAAGCAAAGTTTTGTGTGGGACCATTTCCAGTTAAAAGACGACATTGTTCATTGCAAGAACTGTGATGCCGTTTATAAGTTGCTTGCTTATGGCAGTCCATCGATGTCGATGATGACTTCATATCTCCCAGGGGTATAGAGGTATTTAGCGCTTGGTGCGCTCATGTCACCTCATGTGGCTGTGAAGACCTATTCGCGATCCACACACTTTTCCACAAGTGGGGCAGGTAAGTGTGGTATCTGGCTGCTGGGCTGTACTTCTTGTGCGTGCATGTCATTGTGATCGTTTCTCTGCACGTCTCAGAGATATATTCTCCTCAAGGTCAGAGGTGCCTGAAAGGCAGGAGGAGCGCCAGGTGTTTCGGTCTGCTGCGGCCCTTTCCAGGTTTGAAGGTGTTATGTTGCATCTCTTCAGGAGCTCCTTCATGTGGTCCTTGTAGCGCCTTTTCTGACCGCCAGCAGACCTCTGGCCGGATTGTAGTTGGCCATAGAGGGTTTGCCGTGGCAGACGAGTTGCAGGCATGCGGATCACATGACCTAGCCAGCGGAGCTGTCTGCGTGCCAGAATCACCTCTATGCTGGATAGGTTGGTGCGTTCATAAATCTCAGCATAGGGGATGTGGTGTTCCCACGTGATGCCAAGGATTCTTTGCACACAACGGATGTGAAATGCCTCCAGAGATGGAACGTGCCGTCTGTATGGTGTCCAGGCTTCAGAGCCATACAGTAGTGTGGATACACATACTGCCTGGTATACTGCTGCCTTGGTTGTTACTTTCAGGTTTTTGTTGACAAAAACCCTTTTTCTTAGCCGGCCGAACGCAGCAGAGGCAAGGCTGATGCGGGTTTGTATGTCCTCATCGATGTTACAGCTGTCCGAGAGGATACTGCCGAGGTATTTGAAATGTGGCACAGTTTCCAGAGGGATGGTGTCAATGTAGAAGACAACAACACGTCTAAAGGGCTCATTATACTCGAGCAAGCTCCGTGGGGTGGAGCTCCGCGAGTCACCGTGCGGACCTCGCGCTGGGGCAGATGCTTTTATACTCAGAAGTGTTCAGCATTTTATTGTACAATGGTAATGGTGAGAACAGCCCGTGAAAAGTCGCAATGAAACGCTATTATGTGCAGTACTGAGTGCGCTTTCACTCTCAAACGACCATACATCAGCACATGAATGAATCACCAAACTTGTTTTTACTGAAAGCCGTTTCACTTCTCAGCCCTGACAGCCTACTCTGTGCTGCTTTTAATCTCTCTCAATCATGCTGTGAGAGAGCTGAGCAGGTGGTGACATGAAAGTTATTGAGAAAAGGAGAAGATACTGAATAATGACATCACAACAGTATAATCCTAATGTTGATTTAAAATGAGATATTCCCCTAAATATGGCTAAAAAAGGTTTAAAAAAAACCTCAAAACACCACCTCCCCTCATGCCGTCCTCGACCCTACCAACTTTGAGACCAAAACGTCGCCCTTGGTCATCGGTGATTTATCTGCATCACTGTTCATGATGTCATCAGTGATTTATACGACCTTATTATTGCATATGACAGCACCGATGATTTAAGACATTTTTTGTGATATGTGACATCGTTATTAGTGGGGCCCCACTAAAGTGAGAGCCACGGTGATGGGAAAGAATAATAATCTTTGCAATTATCATATTGATTTCCATTGTACTGTCAGCTGTTGAGATTAATGACAATGCTAAATGACCACCCCTCCCCCTTTCGCCCCGTTTTTTGGTGTTTATTTTTTTACATTGTTTTTTTCTTTTCTTTTATGTCTCATTATTGTTTCATATAAAATATAAAAAATGTACATAGGGACTTCGTGCTGACATATGTATGTACTGTATTATGTATGTATGTACGGTATGGAAGTATCTATCTATCCTGATGTATCTAAATAAATATACAGTATCTAAAAAAAGAAAAAGAAAGAACATCGTGAAAATTAGCATCAAAGCTAGCACACTTTTAAATCACGGAATTTGTCATTTTCACCTATAGTTAATATGGTACAAGTGCATGTTTAATATTTCTCACTTACCAATGGGATCCAGGGCGACATGTGGGTCGGTGGGGGGGCTGGGTCTGCCCACGCCGGCCAGGTTAATGGCCATGCATCTGAACTCGTACTCCAGGCCCTCTGTCAGCCCAATCACCTTGTGCTCCCGCATCTTCAGCGCCGTCTGGTTCCCCCTCTTCCACAACATGCTGTTCCTCTCCTTGAACTCACAATGGTAGCCTGAAGACAAAAACATACCACACACACACCCACAAGCTTGTTTATAATAATATAAATATAATAATATAACATATTATATAAAAATACTATGAAATATTGATGTTTGACAGTGTTGAGTAGCTGAAGTTATGTGATGAAATGTGTTGAGACTATATTCAACACCACACGTAGCCCCTCTAACTTAACACGCACTGCCACATCTGCTGTCTTTTGACATGTTGACATCTTGGAATTATAAGATTGTATTTAATTTAATTTTATGAATCAAAATTGAGTTCTCCAAATATTCATGATCTTGGAATGTAACCTTGCTCTTGTTATGTAATAAATAAATAAATAAATTATCATCACCATCACCATCATCATCATTTTAAAAGATATAAAGAACATAATGCTCGATATCTCGGCACTGCAGTCTACTCAGATGCAACATTACTGTATAATTCCAAGCTCACACTGTATTAGTGAAACAATAGTGATAGTGTTTGTTATGCGCTCCCCCCTTATTGTATGTTTCTCACTCCTAACATTATTTTCTCTCTGCTCCACTTAGTTGTCATGCCTCTGGTTGCTAAGGCCTGGTTGCTAAGCTGATCTCACTCTGCTGGTCATGCCTGGCTCAGCTGATCCTCCTCTCCATTCCAGTGGCATTGCTTATGCCTGGACTCAGCTGATCCTCATCTGTTAATCATAGATCTCATTCATAAATAGTGGCAGCTTCAGTCATTCTCTCTCCCTCTCTCAGCTCATCACCCCTACATGCTGGTGGCAGCAGCATGTATCTGGTTTGTTTTGGTACTTTGATTTGCTTTCTTTGATTTATCCTTTCTTTACTTTGGGAAAGGTGGGTATGGTAGTTTAGTTTTCGCGGCTTTGTTTCTACAGTTTAGTTTGTTATGTTTTGTAGTTTAGGGTGGTGCCTGGTCCGCCGACCTAGCCTAGGTAAACCCAGCCCCCACGTGACCTGCTCTCTCAGTTCCCAGTCACTAGCGACTAGTGACTGAGAGGTCTGAGAGCAGGTCACGTGGGGGATGGGTTTACCCAGGCTACCGCCGACCGTGTGTCGGCCAGTGTGTGTCCGCTCTTTTGTTCTGTTTGGCTGTCCCACCTGACCCCTTTGTTATTTTGGTTTTTCTAGAGAGTTAATTTTTGAGTTGAAAAATAAAAAAACTCTTTTTTGGCAAACTTGTTCTTTGACTCCTTCTTTTATATGTTATTGGTCTCCAAGCGAGCCTTTTCAAAGGTGGCCCTAACAGTGTTATTGTTCCACAGAGCAGCTTAATGCAGGCTGTGGCTGTAACAGACCTGTGATGGAGGATCCTCCAGTCTTCCTGGGGTCAGACCAGGCCAGGTAGGCAGAGTCATGGCGCATGCTCATGATCTTGGGAGGAGGAGGAGCATCGGGAACATCTGTAGAGAAACAGTGACCAGTCAGGAGAAGCTCAACCTTCATGTTTGGCAATTAAAAACATTCAGGCATCCAGGCTGAGGTAAGATAACAAGAGAAAGCATTCTGTGACTTAAATTGTTTCAAAGTAGATTTAGGAAAAGAGAGGACCTTTTGGCTCTTATGTTTTACCTTGTAACACTGCTCTTTTCTTTTGCCTCTGTGTATGACATGTGCTATACAAATAAACTGCCCTTGCCTGTAAAATAGAAGCCAGACAACTTAGCAGTCACTTACTGAACGGATGTTTAGCAACAATGGGCTCAGACTTGAGTCCCTCTCCGATGCCGTACTTGTTCTCGGCACAGACTCTGAAGATGTACTGGGTTCCCTCATGGAGCCCGGTCACCCTGAAGCTGTTCTCCTCCACGGAGGTGGAGATGGTCACCCACATGTTGGTGACGGAGTCCCTCTTCTCCAGGATGTAGTTGGTGATCTCCGAGCCTCCATCGTCCTTGGGAGCGCCCCACTTCAGCGTGGCGCCATCGGCCGTTACCTCCTTAAACTTGATGGGCTGGACAGGAATGCCAGGTTTGCCCACCACCCTGAAAGCGGACAGGGGGAATTCAAAGGTTCATTGGTGACTTTTTAAATAAGACATGCATGAATATGACAAAAAAAATTAAGCTCCACTGTGTTTTCTTAAAACATGTTCTTTATAACATTATGTAAATAATCTCATTATGTAAATAGATTGTGAAAGTACCAATAGTCATCCCTACAATATTGTCGCAATATCGATGTCCACATCACAAATTTCAGTTCAATCAAATTAGATAACTAAAATTCATATATTGAATTTGGCTGTAAAACGATTGCCACGTCTCCCCTATCCTCAGGCAAGAAATGCAGTATTTATTTTTCGTCGCTGCACCGTGCCTGCCTACCTGATGAAGATAGTAGACTCCTTGCTCCCGGCGCTGCTGCTCAGTTTGATGGTGTATTTGGAGGCGTCACTCCTCTGGCAGTCTCTGATGAGCAGGGTGGTGTTAACAGTAGAGGACTCGGCGCAGACGCGGCCTGTATCTGTCAGGTCCTCGTCGTCTCCTTTCTTCCAGGACACGCGGGGCGGGGGCTTGCCGATCACCGGGATCTTCAGACGCACCGTGCTGCCCTCCTTGGCAATGTAGCACATGTTGGACAGCTGACTCAGGTCACAGGTGGGGAGAACTGCAGATCAGGAGAACGGACATTTTTTACACTTATGATTTCAGTTTCACTTTGGATAAGAGTGGCAACTAAAAGCATAAACCAGTCCTCCATGAGTTTTTTGTGTGATTGTTGCAATCAAAAATACTTGATTTTGCAGCTGCTTTTCTCAAAAATTATAATGCAATTTGCTAAGTTTTATGTGACTTGTTTGCAGTAAAATTGCGGGAAGTGTGGAAAAAACGAGCAACAAATCACGGGAATTTTCAAAAATTGCCAGCCCCCGCAAATATTGTGGAGAGTGGTTGAATTTGCATTAATTTGTGCGATCGCAAAATACAGTAGCAATTTCCTGAGGGACTGATAAACATAAAAAATGTGATTTGGATATAAGTTAATTATCTTAACATAGAGATTTCAAATGTCTGTTTTACGTATTTCATACATTTTTAGGTAAAGTTACAGGTTGTGTATAACATTATCACTCCAAATAATATTTAATTGACTGTACATTTGCGATGGAGCTGCAACGATTAATCGATTAGTTGTCAACTAGTACATTAATCGCCAACTATTCTGATAATCAAACGGTTTGACTAAAGAAAAAGTTGAAATTCTCTGATTCCAGGTGAATATCTTTGGGTTGTCGACAACATTGATCAACATTTTTCACCATTTTATTGACCAAACAACGAATTGATTAATCAAAAAAATTATCTGCAGATTAATCGCCAATGTATAACCATTAGTTGCAGCCTTAGCAATTATTCTGAAAACCTTTTTGATAAATGTCTTGGTCTGGAAACTTTAGCTATATGGACAGCCACTTACTGATCTGGTCCTTGGCGACCACGGCGAGCTCCTTGGCACTGCTCTCGCCCGTGTCGTTGACGGCCTTCACTCTGTAGTTGTACTCGCGGCCATTCACCAGGTCCTTGGCGCTGTACTGCATGTTCTTGGACCTCATCAGCTCTTTGTACTTGTCGTCTCCATTCAGGACCTCCAGCACGTAGCAGACGATGCGGCTGCCCCCGTCCGTCAGCGGCTTCTTCCAGCTCAGGGTGCAGGAGTCCTTGGTCACTAGCAGGGTCTTGAAGTCCATAACGGGCCCAGGCTCCTCTGGAGGAATTTAAAAAAGAAGAATTCATTTATTTGCATTAAATATTTTTATTAACAGCTCACAGCAAGAAGGTCCTGGGTTCGATTCCCGCCTGGGGAATCAAACGTGTCCCCATTCCCATGTCTTCAGTGCCTATGACCCAGGTGGGGTCGTCAAAAAGGACCTTTCTGTGTGGAGTTTGCATGTTCTCCCCGTGCTTCCCTCCAGATAGGAACCCCCCCATTAAAAACATAAAAAAAAAGTGAGTAAACTCTCTGCCTAATTTCAGAGGTGGGTCAACTGTTTACCCAAACATTATTAAACAATAACTAACCGTTAATTTAGTGACCCTTATTGTAACGTGTTACCGAGCAACCCTTAAAGGGGCAGCTCACCTTAAAATCCAAAATACATATTTTTCCTCTCACCTGTAGTGCTATTTATCAATATATATCGTTTTGTGTTAGTTGCCTGAGTTTTGGAGATATCTGCAGTAGAGATGGCTGCCTTCTCTCCAATACAATGGAAGTGGATGGCACTCGGCTCGTGGTGCTCGAAGCACCCAAAAATATTTGAAAAACTCAACAGCATTGTCTCTTTGCAGAAATCATGGCCCGGTTACTCAAGATAATGCACAGACTTTGTTGTGAGCAGTTTCATGTAGGAACTTTTTCTTTTGTAGGAACTAGCCAGCAGCTAGTGGGTGTAGTTCGGTCAAAAGAAAATAGTTCCTACATGAAACTGCTCATAACAAGGTCTGTGGATTATCTTGAGTAACCGGGTCATGATTTCTGGAAAGAGACATTGCTGTTGACTTTATCAAATGTATTTCTTTGGCACTTTTGAGCACCACAAGCCGAGTGCCATCCAGTTCCATTGTATTGGAGAGAAGGCATGCGCAAATAGGGGATATCGCCTGTACCAAGATAGGGCCCGATATCTCCAAAACTCAGGCAAATAACACAAAACGATATAGATGGATAAATAGCACTGCAGGTGAGAGGGACATTATGTATTTTGGATTTTAGGGTGAGCTGTCCCTTTAACACTTTGCAATCTATTATAATCAATGTATATTTGACGATCAAATGTAAGTCCAAGACCTGTTTTGTTTTATGTCTGTACCTGTTTTTGATAATTCTACAACTCAATAAAAAAGTATATATTTTTTATTGTGCCACAACAGGGCTAAAGAACAGGTCTCATGGCCACACCCACCAGATGCTTTGACGGAGTCGGCGGTCTCACAGGCCTCTCCCACGCCCAGCTCGTTGACAGCAGACACTCTGAAGCAGTAGGAGTGTCCAGCTCCCAGGTCTTCCACCTTGAAGAAGGTTGTGGCGCAGTCAGAGGAGACGATGGACCAAGCCTTCCTCTCTGCGTCTCTCTTCTCCACCACATAGTGAGTGACCTCATAGCCCCCGCTGATCAGCGGGGCGTCCCACACCAGGGAGGCGCTGTCCTTAGACGTCTCCTTCACCATCAAGTTGGTTGGCGGACCGGGAGTGTCTGGAGAGATAACACAATACATCAGAACACTGTTTCTCAACATAAAACTATGCCTGATTCCCTTAGCAGTTTCTCCAAATTTAGGATATTTAACCATGTAGATAGACCACAATAAGTTTCACTAATAGGAGTGCTCAGATGTATTTATTCATTATTATTATTTTGTAATACACCCATTACTTTCATTATCTCTATATTTATCAGTTTGTTTTTATCAATTTGTATTTACGACAGGGCTCGGATGAGGAATAGTATAGGTGTTCTGTTTCTCTCCACATGCCACTCCAAATGTAAAAAATGTTTGTTGGGTATATGCCTATCATGCATGTATGTATACTGTATTTAAAATGCACCTACCTACCTTGTAAATGCAGGCATGTATATAATACATACTGTATTACATACATACATGTACATGACAGTGATATATATATACACACACACACACACACACATATATATACTATTATTTATTTCTTAGTCTAGTCCATGCTCACTGTATTTTATGCTTGTCAACAGTTTCAAATAAATTTAAGTTTAACAAAAAAATAACAGTTTCGGGTCTCGACCAAAACAGCTTACAGTACATTGCTGTTTTTGATGGATCCCATCATGAGATAGTACTTGTGTGGTTTAAAGATTCTGTACAGACACTGATGCACACACATAGACAAGTGGAAAGTGTGTTATGTTGTGTTGTGTTGTGTTGTGTTACGTTACGTTATGTGGTTTACTCACCGAGAACCTTGACCACGACGGTGTACATCTTCATGCCGGAGCTGCTCTCCAGGTTGAGGATGTATTTTCCGGCGTCGTATCTGTTGACGCTCTCCACCACCACCAGACTGTCTGCGTCGCCCGACTTGATGACGATGCCCGGGCGGTCTTTGATGTTGGAGTTCATCTTGGCCCAGGTGACCCGGGGCGTGGGCCGGCCCTTGAAGGTGGCGTGCAGCCTCATGGTGGTGCCGGCGAGGAGCTCCAGCACATTCTTCAGCTCTGCGTCCAGCTCTGCCTCTGGAGGAACTGCACACACATACACAACAGGCCTCATTATTTTCCTGGGCTGTGTTCCAATAGTCTTTTTGCTTAGGAATAGTAAACGTACCAATGATGTCTTTGGCGACGTGCTTGCCAGGGACTTCGCAGGGCTCGCTGAAGCCCACCTTGTTGACGGCGGAGATGCGGCACTGGTACTCTGACTTTTCGATGAGGTTCTGGATGACATAGTTGGTATCATGCAGATTCTTGGGCACATTGCAACGGATCCAGTCGGAGGCGTCGGTGCGTTTGCACTCCACCAGGTAGCCAAGCACGGGGCTGCCCCCGTCACTGGCTGGGGCGCCCCAGGTCAGGCTGATGGTGCAGCTGGTGGTGTCCGTAACGCTGGGGTTCACCACAGGGCCCGGAGGGTCTGGGAGAGCACACACTCAGTTTACATTGGATACAATCAGTTATGGTCACATATTAATCATATAAACATGGATTTATTGATTAATTATTTTATCTAGACCTTTTTACCCGTATTTCATCTGTTTTTGTGGCTTTATTGGTTTAATTTTTATTTGCCTCTTATTTGATATAGATATTGTTGCTTTACTTATCCTTTGTTTCATTGTAATTGTTATTCAATGTTAAAGCACTTTGTAAAAGAAAAGTGCTATATAAATACAATTATTATAATAATTATATTTACATCTTTTTGAGTAACAGTATATATATTTTCTCAGTATAAGAATGTAGTGCCCTGTGCACAGCCGTGTTTCGCAGTAACGTGCTGTTCGCTATGTTTTATGTAATTTAAATAAAATGACAAGTAAATCTAACAACGTAGTGTGCGCTGGATCTCGTCACTGTTCTATTTTCTCATTCAGAGGTAACGCTTCCTTTTACCATTCCCCTATCCAATAATACACTATCATGACATTTACAATTATATGTACCTACTTATTTACCTGTGGTAATTACTCAATGATATACGATCATTTACCATATATGTACCTACTTATTTACCAGTGGTAATTACTCTACACATACATGCACCCACACACACCGGGTAATTAGGGGACTGTAAAGGAAATCATTAATCATTAAGCTTTGCGACTAGATCATTTTATAAAAAGGGAATTTTGAATTTAACATTTTTTTTCTTTTCTAAATGAATGTTTGTATTTCAATGGTGTAAAGTCTGCAGAGGTTTGGGGACTGACTGATGGGGTCCTGAGCGCAGGTCGCTGCAGATGGCTCGCTCTCCTTGCCAGGCCCAGCAATGTTGATGGCGGTGACTCTGAACTCGTACTCCACGCCCTCGGTGAGTCCGGCGACCTCCAGGAGACGCTCCATCACAGGCTTTCTGTTCAGCCTGCTCCAGTTCATCTCGCTGCTCATCTTCTTCTCCAGCAAGTAGCCCAAGATGGCCGACTTCCCATCATCTGCTGGCTCCTTCCAACTGACCGTCATGTGGTCTTTGGTCACGTTGGTGATCACCGGGGCCTCACACGGCCCAGGGACACCTGCATGTCACAAGTCTCATCGTTAGTGTCATACTCATAACAATGCAACATCATGAGACTCAAAGCCAACTCTACATTACATAATAAGAGAAATAAGTAAATAATATAAGCTCAGACTCACTGAAGGGGTTCTTGGCGAACACAGGGTTGGTGACGAGGGGCTCTCCCACACCCCAGGTGTTCTCTGCTCGGATGCGGAACTGGTACTCTCGCCCCTCAATCAGCTTCTCCACGCTCAGCTCCTGGACGCCCTTGACCTTGGCGGCGACCTGCGCCCACTCGGCGCGGCAAGTCTCTCGTTTGTCCACGATGTAGTTTGTGATGGGGGCACCACCGTCCTTCAGAGGGGGCTCCCACGCCACTTTGATGCGGGTAGCAAACACCTCGCTGTAGGTGGAGCTGGCAGGAGCGCCGGGGGAATCTGAATTGAGAGGAGATGTCAGGGTTCTCACACCTTAAACATCAAATTGAAGGACTTTCCAGGCCCAATTCCCTCACATTCAAGACTTTTCAAGGACTTTCCATGCCCAATTCCCTCAAATTCAAGGACCCAACACGGCATAGTACAGTAGAGACATAGATCAAGGTTAATTACAGTTACAACAACACTGATAATGTTTATATGAGAACTAGCACCTTTACAGAAGCTCACAGACAGGCTTGAATGTGTGAACACTTCTCAACTGTGTAGTGTTAAACTTATTTACTAACATTAAGTAAAAAAATATCAAAAGAACTTCAATTTCTATTCGTGCCCAAAATCTATAAATTTAAGCTCTTTAAATGACCCATGTCTATTTATGTCTATTTTCAAAAAATAAAATAAAAATCAAGGCCTTGATTTTTCCCCTCAAATTCACAAACTTTCAACGACTTCAAGGACCTGTGGGAACCCTGAAATGTATTGTGGGAGGTTGGCCGTGTGTTTGTGTCAACCTCCGAAAATTACAAGTAGGAAATGTGGGATTTTTTGTGGGCTCCAATATCTCCCACTTGGCACAGATTCTGGAAGTGTGTCAACACAAGGATCAAACATGGGAGTGAATCCGCCAAGGTTACAGTAACAGTACAAGATATTAAAAGTCAAAATAACCAGTTATATTCACAGAAATACAATCAAAGTGAAAAAATAATGTCTGCTGCAGTTGATATCTAAAATGATCTTGGATATGGCCGTTCTAATGAGTTCAACACATGAAGGCTTTCAGAATCTGAATCTGATTTATTGGCCAAGTATGTACACATACAAGGAATTTGCATTGCGTAAGGCCCCCGCAAGGCCCCTGCAAGCCCCCCTAAGACGCCCCCGCAAGGGCTCGCCCACCTCGCAAGCTCGCGAACGCTCACCCAGCCTTGCGTATATGAAAGAATGTACATGTACAGTATAAGTATAAATAAGCCACACAGGATTGTAAACAAAGGCTTATACAGATATGTTTCCAGATATTGCACAGTTACATGTATATGCCTTGTATATGTTGTGGCAACAAAATGCCATTACCTTCTTCCAATTCTTCTTATGTGAACGTGGCTTTGGATTAAATATATCCTGATCAAAAATATGAATGTGATAAGTAAGGTTTTGGTGCCATGTTTCATGAGTTAAAGGAACACTCATGTTCAACCAGCTTTGTATCATTACAAAATCAGTAGTATATCTGAAAACTGTAAAATGTTTTGCAGGCATTCATTTAGTTTGACAGTTATTGAGAGTTGAACTGAGTGAAGTTGTGGACCAGTGATGTAATTTGTGCATGAATGACATAACTGGTCCACAACTTTCAATAAGTGTCAAACTAATGAATGCCTGCAAAACTGTTTACAGTCTTATCTCAAATATGTGTGAGATTATGTGGAAAATAAATCAGCATTGAAAATCGGTGGAGTGTCACTTTAAAGTATCCCATTGATTTTCCATAAAACACTTATTTTTCTCAAATATTCTCTACAACTTTGTTTACATCACTCTTACTGAGCATTTCTTCTTGGACCAGCATTTCTCATATGAACTGTAACCAAGTAAATTCGCGGAAATTGTTGCATGTATCTAGATTTTCTAGATTCTAGAAAATATGAATAAACAATGTGCAAGAATGTATAGTAATTAAGTCCTTAGCAGGAAGTACAGTACTCACACAAACAACCAGAATCAAAACAACATGGAGGCACTCACCCAGGACCTTGACCTCGACGGCGACAGCCTTGGAGCCGCTGGCGTTCTCGGCCAGCAAGGTGTAGGTTCCCGTGTGCTCCTTAGTGACCCCGGTCATCTCCAGGCTGTGCTGGTGTCTCTGGTGGCTGATGAGCTGGCCCTCAGCGGCGCTGGACTTCAGGCTGTCGTCCCCTCTCTTCCAGGTCACTTTGGGCAGGGGCTTCCCGAACACCTCGGCCTCCAGGAGCACCGTGTTCCCTGCCATCACTGTCACGCCCTTCTGCATCCGGGCATTCAGTTCCACCCTTGGAGGCACTGTGTGTGGAGTTGAATGGTAAGCATTGATTTAATTTCATTGATTTAATTTTTAGGGCATGTTTGCAATATCTAACTTACTTATCATGACAGGCTGACAGCTTTATTGGCGGGAGGTGCAATATCTTTGTGCAGGGCATTTGTGCAATATTTTGGTGTAAGGCATCTGTGCAATATTAGGTAATATTCTTGGTGTATATGTTTCTGGTGTATATGGATCTGTTATTGAATGTTAATTGTAGTTTGATTGTACATGTACTGTAGAATGATATATTGTATGTGGATATGTGTGCTACGACGCCATCTACTGTATGTTCTCTCAAATGCAGACTTTCTCCTAAGGGAGACAATGAAGGCTAATCTAATCTACTCTAATATAATATAATATAATATAATACAATTTCTAGGTTTCAATGTCCATTGCAGGACAGGTACATACATAGGAAAATACCTCTATACATGGGGAGAACCAGTACAAAGATAGTAATACTTACAAGAGAATTTGAGTAAAAATACTTTCTTAAAAAAGCAAATACGGTAGATAAATAATACATAATGGTAGTTAAAGTAAATTGAATAAAAAAGTACAATGGGCCGAACACACCATGCGCCAATCCTACGCTGAAGCAACGCAGCACGGAGGCAGTTTCATTTCAGCATCCTTGTTAACAGGCGAGACCAATCACACCAGCTGCATGCCACGCCATGCTGAAGCCACACTGCACGTGTGCTTGAATCTTGAATCTTGCTGTAGTTCATTGCAATTAAAAAAAAATAGATTTTCATGTTTGAACTTAAATCGAATGATACATTTTTGGAAAGGTTTTCACCAAACAGCAGCAGTAGTCCGGTAGTTATGTCTGTCAGTCTGGTGAAAACAGTGCACGGTGGATCAGTGGTTAGCACTGTGGCCTCACAGCAAGAAAATAATTTCTGTGTGGAGTTTGCATGTTCTCCCCGTGTTTGTGTGGGTTTCCTGCGGGTGCTCTGGATTCTTCCCATAGTCTAAAGATATTCTGTGTTTGTGTAGTATCGTAATGTAATCTAGTAAAATGTGGAATAGTTATATGATGTATGAAACCTATGTTGTGTGTAGATATACGTCGTGGTATACTGTGATGATGCTATGTAAAGCCCTTTGAGACATGCTTGTGTGATAAGGGGCTGAATACATAACTGAACTGAACTGAGCTAAAATCAAAACATCTCACCGCTCTCTGCCTCAACCAGGATGGGGTCAGTGGGCTCAGAGGGCTTGCTCAGGTTGACGGCGGTCTTCGCGGTGACTCTGAACTGATAGGTGAGTTCTCTCTCCAGCCCGGTCACCGTGTACTCCTCCCGCGGGCAGTTCTGGCTGCTTGTGTTGCAGCGCACCCAGCTGTCACCGGGCACCCGCATGGCTTCCACGTAGTATCCCATGATCCTACTGCCGCCATCGTTCTTCGGACGCGTCCACGCCAGAGTCACAGAGTTCTTGGTCACATCCAGGACATCTGGTTTGCCTGGCGTGTCTGTGAAGCAGTGACGGAATAAAAAAAATCATCTTACTTTAAATATCATATTTTGTTTGTTTTAGATCCCCCATTAGGTACTGTATTGTACAGTAACAGTAGCTATTCTTCCTAGGGTCCCCTTAAGTATGTTTAACAATATTCAATAACAGGCTAGAAGGACCGCACCGTGGATATGTGGTAGGATGATGCACATAAATATATTCTACATTATGTAAAGTCATTGCATAAATGTGTTTTTATTGTAAAACTAAATGTGAAGTAGGGCCAATTTATTGGAGCGGACATCACAGTAGGACATGGCAGTAGAACCGCATTACACTGTCACTCATCTAAATCACGTTAAATCTGCAAGGGATATATATAGCCCCAAGATGACATATATGTTTCACATAGGGTTGTGTTTTGATTTCTATGTTTTATTTGGTCCAATATTGAAATGTTCTACAATTGCAGGTTGTGTTAACATTACACATTATTTAGATCTACCTTTCTATCTATTTCGGCTCAGTTGGTTGCTATTTATTATCGAAATGTGGCTTTGGTAGGGAAGCCAGGCAGTGAACATTTGTTTGGGCAGAATGATCTTGTTTTCTCTCGCCTTTTCTTCTCCCCCACTGCACAGGTAGGATGATGCAACAGCCTCTGAATGTCACGGGCTCAAAACTGTCATGTTATAAAAAAAACTGTCATGTTGTTATACTATGTACGGTATAACAACTTATCTTTTCTATCGGACTTGTGCCTGTCTGAGCGAGGGAGTGAGAGAGAGAGGGGGACAAACTGAGATCAGATATCCGCGGCGCACTGAATAAGGCCTGGTTTTCAAAAGCGCGAATCGCTAGATTAACGCCAGGGGGGAAGATATCGTTAGGCCAGTATTTAAGGCCGAAACGCCTATTCTGGCACTGCGCCACGCCTGTTTGGCGTACAGCGCATTTCGTGGCCTAAAACCATGTTGCTATCTTCCCGAGGCAGGCGCAAGGCGTGTTTTTTTGCGTTTAAGGCCAGTTTCTGCGCCTAAGGCCTGTGGGAAAATAGAGCCCAAGAGCTCTATCTAATAATTTATTCTAGAATAGAATAGAATAGAATAGAATAGAATAATTGAAAAACATTTTCTTTCTTAATAAATCACTAGCAACTCATCCACTAATTAAATCACAAATAAAAGTAGGATGGATAGCTCAAAAACAAAGTCATCATACACTAAACTATTCCTTGTGTAAACAAATACAATCTTAACTTTTTGTTAAAAACATGTATTACTTTCTGGGGGAACAAAACTGACACATGCAGTTATGCAGTTAGGAGTTGATGTTGAACATACCGACGGGCGACCTGGCGGTGACGAAGTCGGTCTTCTTGCTGGGCTTGCCCTGGCCGGCGCGGTTGATGGCAGACACTCTGAAGGTGTACTCCAGTCCCTCGATGAGGCCGGCACAGGGGTACTCTGTGGACCGCACCACCGCGTCGTTAGCCTTGACCCAGAGCAGGCTGTTCCTCTCCTTACGCTCGATGTAGTAGCCCGTGATGGGACTGCCCCCGTCGCTCTCCGGCTTGTCCCACGCCACGAACATGCAGTCCTTGTTGGTCTTGTTGATGCGGCAGTTGAGGGGCTCGCCGGGGATTTCTGGTGATAGACAAAGACAGGAAATTAACATTGACCGTGTATGTCAAATGGCTAGACTGGATTAACTCTGGTATTCTATTCAGATGAGGGCATGTTATCTGATGAAAATAACATGAACATTTGATCTCAGAAAATCATTGTTTTAAATTACAATACTTATAATTAATTATTTGTATGGGGCCTTTTTACAAGTTAACAAAGTCCTTTAATAATCAAATGAAAGAAAAACTAATATTAAATGATAATAGCAAAATAATATATTATAACATTATAATAGTACAAATAATGGGATAAAATAAAGATAAAAAAAGAAAATAAATAAATAATGAAAAATGAAAAAATACACATCACTTTGAGGGGTGCTGGGTTAGATACAAATGCAATAGAAAAAATAGAAACAGCACACACTTATGCTCCAATAAGCTCACAAAGGAGCATAAGTGTGTGCGGGTTCTATTTTTTCTATAAAATAAAGACATCACATAGGAACCATGGTTGCTCAATTAGCCCACTCTTGTTTGCGGTTTTTATTGAACCCCTGCACCAGTGGATTATTCAGGAAAAAAAAGACATCACATAAAAGCCATCCTAAACCAAACCCGTCATATTATGAGCAGATGCCAAAAGCCCATCGACAGATTTCTAGATGACTCTGTGAAACGCACCGAAGGGGAACTTGGCGACCATCCTGTCAGTCTGGATGGGGTCGGAGATGCCGAAGCGGTTCTCTGCACGGATTCGGAAGGCGTACTCCTTTCCTGGGATGAGTTTTCCCAACCGGCAGCCGGTCTTCCCGCAGGAGGAGACGGCGTTGACCCAGTCGCCGCGGCTCACGTCACACTTCTCCACCACGTAGTTGGTGATGGGGCTGCCTCCGTCCTCCAGAGGCTTGTTCCAGGACAGAGAGCAGGCATCAGAGTCAATGTCACTGATCTCCACGGGACCCTCGGGAGCACCGGGGATATCTGAAAACACAAAGAAACGACAAAAAGGTTTCAACGCCTGTTAGAAGAATAACACATATATGGTGTGTGTGTGTGTATATATGGTATATATAAACATATAAATATAATATATAAACATATATGCTGAGCATTTGTTTAATATTATTGTTTGTGTTGATTTGTTTGGCTGTGCTCCCTACCTACTACTGGTATATTTAATTGTGTATTATGATTATACTTGGCCAATCCCCTCTGCTGTCCCGGTCGTTGGAGAGAGTTGTAGACTACATGCACATGCTTTCTCCGATAACCGCTTCTTTTCACCTGACAGCGAGTAGTTTCAACGGCAGGACGTAGAGTGTGGGAGGATCACGCTATTTCCCCCAGTTCCCCTCCCCCCGAATAATCACCCCGACTGACCAGAGGAGACACAAGTGCAGCGACCAGGACACATACCTTTAATATGGCTTCCTACCAATTGTGCCTGTATGGATGCCCGAACATGCCGGAGCTAACACGGGGGGTCGAACGTGTGACCCTCGTGTTGGTAGGCAGGGAATCTACCGCTGCACTACCCACCGGTCATTTCTTTCTATTCGTTTCAATTCAATTCGTTGGACCTTGCACCAATTCCAAGACCAATTATTTGTCAAAGTTGTGTTAGCTATTTCCTGGTCTGCTATTCTCTCAGTATTATATTCACCAGTTGCTGCTAGCTACTGTACTTTGCACTACTATCTCAGGGTTTATATTACTATTATATATTCATTCATACTTTAGAATGTGATTTTTTTTCATTTTATACTGTGCAACTTTGTGGATAAGCCCCATCCCACCCCCCCCCCAGTGTTTTTAGTGTGTATAGTGTATAGCAGTATAGTGTACATCTCAGGGTTCTCACACTTTATTCAACTTCGAATTCAAGTACTTTCAAGGCCCAATTCCACAAATTCGAGGACCCAACACAGCATAGTTTGAGACATGGACCAATGTCAATTACTGTTACAACACAGATTTTTTATAATGAAAACTACCAGAAGCTCACAGACAATTAAAGAGAGGCTTAAATGTGTGAACGCTTCTCAACTGTGCTGTGTTAGTTTACAATTGCAAATGACAGAAACCCAATACTTTATAGAAAAATATTTTGTTTTCACTTGCCGAAAGCTGAAGGCAGAGCGAAATTTAATGGAGGTGGCCCCCTCGTAGTTCTGTATGCAGGAAAACCCCCAAATTCAAGCACTTTCAATGACCCATGTCTATTTTCCAAAACGTTTAATCCCTTGATTTTGTTTTTCAAATTCACAAACCTTCAACGATTTCAAGGGCCTGTGGGAACCCTGATATCTTGTACCTGTATGTTGAGCTGCTGTAACGAGTGAATTTCCCACATGTGGGATTAACAAAGTCTTATCTTATCTTATCTTAGTGAATACTGACCTCTGATTATGATCTTGATGACCTGGTCGACCTTGGCGGAGCTGTTCTCAGCAGTCAGAGTGTACTCCCCGCTGTCTGTGCGGGACACGCCCTTGATGATGAGCACACACAGGTTTCCAGACTTGTGCACGGCCAGCCGGCTGGACGGGACGACAATGTCCTTGCCGCGCATCCACTTACAGGCCGGTGCCGGTTTACCAGAGACCACGGCCTCCACTCTGAGCTTAGCCCCGGCTCGGGCGCTCACCGTGTCGGCCATGACGATTTTAGGCTCCACTGTGAGGAGGGGAGGAGAATTACTGTTACTATTGCATTTATGATTTTGTTCTTCACAGTTTTGTTTATTGAACTTGTCAGGGTAGACATGGAACAGTAATTCAATTTCTAAGTTTCAGTGTCAATTGTGGGGACATATACATAGGAAAATACCTCTACACATGGGGAGACCCAGTACAAAGATAGTAATAGTGACAATAGAAATTTAGTAAAAAAAAGACAGTAACTTACACATCTGCTCTTTGATCTCGACGGGCTCCTTGGTCTCGGTGAACAGGCTGCAGCCCATGACGTTCTTGGCAGCCACTCTGAACTTGTATCTCTTGCCCTCCTTCAGGCCGGAGATGGCGATGGACAGACCCTTCACTGTGGTGTAGGCGTTCCATACCTCCTTCTCCTCCTCCTTCTCCTCCTCGTCCTCCTCTTCCTCCACTACAGGTGCCGGGGCTGGGGGAGGAGGCTCCTCTCCCTCTGGAACCTTCAAGAAGGTCAAAGGTCACGTTACTTACACATTCAGGGTCCCATGTTATTAATTTACACCTGTTCAGGGTCCCATGTTATTCATTTACACATGTTCAGGGTCGCATGTTGTTGAGTAACACATGATCAGGGTCGCATGTTATTCATTTACACATGTTCAGGGTCACGTTATTAATTTATGGTAAATGGCCTGCATTTATATAGCATTTATAAAGCGCTTTACAATCAGTAGGTACATTCAACCATTCATACACCGATGGTGGCAAGCTGCCACGCAGGGTGCTGGCACACCAGCAGTAGCAATTTGGGGTTCAGTATCTTGCCCAAGGACACTTCGACATGCAGACTGGAGGAGCCGGGAATCGAACCACCGACCTCTTTCATCCAAAGCGATTAGTGATGACCCGCTCTACCTCCTGATCTACAGCCGCCCCATTTACACATGTTCAGGCTCGCATGTTATTCACTTACACATGTTAAGGATTACATTATTCATTTACACATGTTCATGGTCGCACGCTATTCATTTACACATGTTCAGGGTCACATGTTATTCATTTACACATGTTCCGGGTCACGTTATTCATTTACACATGTTCAGGGCCACATGTTATTAATTTACACATGTTCAGGGTCACATGTTATTGACTTACACATGTTCAGGGTTGCACCTTATTCACACAGTACAACTTCACACGCGATAGTAAGATGATTGCTTGAGCTGAATTGTTTAGGACACATTGGGGCTCATCAAGTGGTTTGCAAATTTCAGCATGTAAAACAACAGTATTTAGTGTAGTCATATACAAGTACAATAATAGAACTTGTAAAATGACTTGTATTAAGATAATGCAGAAAGGGGGCTTGTTAAGAAGGTTTCCTGAAGCAGAGAGAAGCATGGACCACATAAAGTCCAGTCCAGTCATATGACGTACCTCCACAGGTGCTGGAGGTTCTGGAGGAGGCTTGACCTCAATGTACTCCACTACATAACCATCGATCTTGGCTCCTCCATCCCTCATGGGCTTCACCCAGCCCACTGTGGCGTTGTTCTTAGTGATCTCCAGAACCTCGATCTTCTGACAAGGTTCGGGCTTGCCTAAAAAAGGACATTAGATGGATGTGTGAAGATTGTACAAATGACCAATTTGAAGGAATATAATATATTGATATAGTAGTACATAATATGATAGTAGTAATAATAACTATTTATACAGCAAAGCTGCCAAGTGCATCGCAGAGGCAACAAAGTACAGTCTTGTTTTTAAGGCGTACATAACCTCAACATCGTGGTAGACTAGAGAGTAAGAAGCGATACGTACTGACAGGATCAGAAGCCATGTAGGAGGTGGGGGAGACCCGGGGGACTCCAGGACCGTACTGGTTGACAGCAGTGATTCTGAAGTAGTACTCTGTGCCCGCCATCAGACCGCTGACCTTGAAGGGGATCTTATCCAACTCCACCTCACCCTTGACCATGGCCCAGGTCTTACGGTCGATCTCACGCTTCTCCACGATGTAGTGAGTGACCTCGCTGCCTCCGTCCACCTCTGGAGGGCTCCAGGCCAACATGGCCGATGTCTGTGTGATGTCTGTGGCCTCAATGTTCATCACAGGCCCCGGGGTGTCTGGAGGGAGAAACAGAATATGTGAGATGATTGGCAGGGTTCCTACAGGCTTTCCATTTTAAAACTCCATGTTTTTGACTGGATGTGATTTTGGTGCAGACCCTAAGTTCTTGATGGGATGTGATTTTGTTGCAGGGTATTTGATATAATGCATACTGACAGCGGCTGGCTCATATGAGCGTCCCTCTATCTGAACATTATTCTGATCATCAATACAAAGTGTGGACTAGATGGGTGCAACGGGACGGGTCTCCTGTGGGTCCCGCGGGACCCAACGCAAATCGCATGGGGGGGGGGGGCAGTAATCATGTTGGCGCGGGCGGTAACGGGCAGTCAAAAAAATAAACTTACTGCCGAGTAAGTCATCAATCATCTCGGACATTGGCGATCAGTGCGAGCACTGCCCTGCCCATATGTGTGTCTAGTCATGTTTCTTATATAGTCTATTCCTCTATAAGTTTTTAGCTCTTTTTGCAACTGCTGCGCCTGTTGCTTAATGCACTTTTTATACCCTTTTTTAATTTTTTTTTAAAGTTTTGTTTTGGTGATGCTTTTAAATGTCCATGTTATTCTCTTCTTCTATTCTTTTATTTTCCTGTCAACCATTTTATGTGAAGCACTTTGAATTGCCTCTGTGTATGAAATGTGCTATACAAATAAACTTGACTTGACTTGAGAGTTGCTAGGCAACCCTGGCCACTTTGCACGGAGCAGCACAGCCAGACAGGCTGCATGTGAGAGGAGAAGCGATCAGAGAACCAAAGGTTTTTACTCAGCGTGAAACGAGGGAATAAAATTGGAGATGGCAGTGAGGGCTGTTCAGTTCAGCTGTTCACTCAGAGACATTCAACTTTTCAAACCCAGCAGAATGGATAAGAAGATTTGACAGATTTTGGATCGCTTCATGACTCAATGAGAGGAAGATCAGGTGGTGAACTCACACTTATATGTAAATGGGATGGGAGATGCAGCTGACGATGTTTTAAAAGTTTAACCATGACTGAGACATATAAGAAGAAATATGAGACTGTTAAAGCAGCAGCATTTGAACAGCATGAGAGGAGAGCATGATGTGATGTTTGAGTGAGCCCAGTTCAATTAAGTACCACGAGACCCTACTTTTTTATAACGGGCGGGAGCGGGCGGTCATAACGTGGCTGACACACACATTGCATGAGCGGGTGGTAATGGTCAGAAATCGAGCGGGAGCGGGCAGGAGTGGGATTTAAAAAAACAGTCCCGCGCACCACTTCTACTGTGGACTGAAAGTGGCTCTACACAACAACATCAAAGCTACAATTATGTGTGGATCGGACCTGAACCACAACATTTTCCAGACATTTTCTTAACACATTCACTGCCAGCCATTTTTTTTTTACTGTAGGTAGGTTCTGCCAGAGGGTTTTTTTGAGGATTCTGGCTCATCTTTCAAGACCCGAGGATTCTTTTCTGCTAAGATTTTGTGAACACACAATATCTCAAAAGAACTAATAGAATGTGTGCTTTCTCTGTCTAAAAGAGTTAGTTTGTAGAGTTAGTAGTTATGTAAGCATTAGCAGTTGAATACAGCATGGTTTCAGCGTCAGAAAAATTATTCTGAGATAAACGGCTTTTTGTGAAATTCGATAGAACAGTCACTTTAACCATTCATTTTTGGCATCAGTAAGACGTCAGACATCTAAACAATAGTTTTGAACAGTAATTTCCTCCATAACAGCAGGAAACCCCCCTCTGCTTCCAACTCCTCCCTCCGTGGGCGTTCTTCTTGGCTGCAGCGGCCGTGTCACAAGCTTGTCACCAGTCTCACTGCTTTGCTGCTGCTGTGCCTGTCTGCGCGGCCGCTCTTTGAGGAAGTCTGGATGGACTCGCTCGCTTCTTGGAGTTTTGGTTGAGAGCTTTGATGAAGCTTTTGCGATTCTGGTCATATTTATGCTGCGTGTTTCAAAGTGTGTTCCACCCGTAATCTATTATGCAAATTTGCAACCCCGCACCGCCAGCAATCAGCGCGAAAACGAAAGCGTTTTCGCCAATCCATTTTCATGAGAATGGCTTTGTCACACTGCTTTTTGCTTGCCTTCCTCTAGTCAGGAAAGCACTGTCGCCACTTAGTGGGTCGGTGGAATGGGTTGTACACGTTGTACACGTCCAATACTTATATAAGAGATGTAAAAGGGTTAGATGCACATCCCACGGTCAAAAAAAACAACAACATTTTTTTGACGTATTAATACGTCATTGGCAGTCAACCGTTGGATTTTTTTTGACGGATTAATACGTCATTGGCAGTGAACGTGTTAAAATACCAAATTATTCATAAATGATCCAATTCATTTTTAATACCTTTCCAGACTTTCCAGTAGGGCTGCTCAATTATAGCAACAAACATAATAACGACCCCCCCCCCCCTTCCCCATTTTCGCCCCAATTATACTTGGCCAATTTATCCCCATGCTGCCCTATTGGCTGCCCCAGTCGCTAGACCCCAGACTAGCACCATGCTTCCTCTGATGCATGTGCAGTAACCAGCTGCTTCTTTTCACCTGACAGGGGGCACTTTACTGGTAGAACGTAGCACGTGGGAGGATCACGCTATTCCCACTAGTTCCCTTCCACCCCGACCAGGCGACCCGACCAACCAGAGGAGGCGCTAGTGCAATAACGATTATTTTGACTGATCACTGAGATCACGATTATTTGATTACTCATTGGCTTTGGCAACATCATGCATTTGTTAACTTGAAAAAAAACTTATTTTTAAAACTTGATTTCTTTTAACTTTAAATATAATTGAACTAAAAAACAAAGACATAAATTAAAATAAACGTAAAAAAGATACAATTAAAATAATTAAAATAAATAATATATGAACAAGCACGAATCCGCAATAGCTGTGGCTAGTTAGAATTGTCATGAGTCACAATGGCTCTGTGCATAAGTGATTTGTGACAGACATTGATTATTTGACACACATGTCACTTATAACATCCCGTGCCACTGCCAGAACAATGCATCGGCTTCAGGTGAGGACCAACATTTTTTTGTAGACTGACCGACCGACCGAAAGACTGACCGACCAACCGACCAACCAACCAACCAACCAACCAACCAACCAACCAACCAACCAACCAACCAACCAACCGAGTTACTTATAGAGCTGCTGCCCAGCTATGCTGGCTGCAGCTAAAAGGAATTGTTCTATCTCAATTATTTTGTTTTCATAATTGTGGGAAGCCAAAATTGTAATTGAGATTAAAATGTGATTAATTGCACAGCCCTACTTTCCAGACCTGTGTACGAACCCTGATATTTATGACATTAGTTGTAAGATGACAGCCAGGCAGCAGAACAGAACATACCCAGAACCTTGACGTTAACGAACACGGCCTTCTCTCCGGCGGGGCTCGTCACGGTCAGGCAGTATTTGCCTGAGTCGTTGCGCGTGCTGTCGGGGATGACCAGGAAGGTCATGGTGTCGATGATGTCCACGTGGCCCTTCCTCACCACATTGTCAATGCCCATCCTCCTCCAGGTGATTTTGGGAGGGGGTCTGCCTCTGATGGTGGCACACAGGCGGATAGGACAGCCGGCTCTCACCATCAGGCCCTGCTTCAGGTTGGCATCCAGGTCGATCTCTGGCGCCTCTGTCGGGCGGGACAGAAAAGGAATCGGGGTGATGTTATACTGTAAGCAGGGATCATATCTTCATGACCAACGTATTTCTGTGTTATCACAGAAATAACAGCTGATATGTCAAACCAAAACAACATGCCAAAGATGTCACTGTTTAAATTATTATGTGTGTGGAACCGGAAGCAAACAGACTCTGTTTGTTGAATCTCAACTAATAAGCTGTTAAAACAACATCTACAGACAAAGACAAAACTGTTAAATTCCATTCCATTTAACCTTGTAGGAATGTTTTTGCTGTTACGAATGTAATACAACTCTACTGTGTTGGAGTCCTCACCTAGGATCTCTTTGGGCTTCACGGCTCCCTCCAGGTCGCAGGGCAGGCTCATGCCCACCTGGTTCTGGGCGGACACTCTGAACTCATACTCCAGCTCCTCATCCAGGCTGGAGACAGTGAACTCACACACCACCAGCTGTGCCGCTACGTTGCACCTCTTCCAGCCCTCGTCTCCTTTCTTGGCGCTTCCCTTAACTCTCATCTCCACCACGTAGCCGATGAGCGGAACTCCTCCATCAGACACGGGCTTGGTCCAGCCCAGGGTGATGGTGGACTTAGTGCTGTCCACAACCTTCATGTTGGTAGGAGGTGCAGGAGGCTCTGTAAGAAGATATAGTAGTGTGTGAACAGGGAAACAGGGATTTCATATTTGATACTGTGCATATTTCATACGAGTTTGCGAGACCTCTACAGTACATCATCAGTGTGGTCTAATGTATACACTTATAATTCAATAGGAATATCCTGGAGTGATGCAACGTATAATTACTTTTATACTTTGTAACTTATTTTATAGTAAAATCCTGTTGAAAAGCTGTGTATCAAATTAGACACAACAGGTACATAAGGTCATTTGATGGTTAAGGCTTTACAGGGTAGTAATACTACCATGAAATACAACTGCTATCAGACTTACATTTTATATATTTTTTCAGTTTTGAAAAACACTACACACTATGAAACGGAATGCAAATATAAGGATTGGTTTTGGTTACATACCAACTACATCCTTGGCAATGATGGCACGTGAGGGCTTGCTTGCGTTGCCAACCCCAATTTCATTGACAGCCTTGACTCTATACTGGTAGTCATGCAGTGGCAGGAGTCCAGTAACAGTCAGGCGAGTTGCAGGAATTGGATCCTTGTTGACGGGAGACCATCTCACGGCATGCTCTTCCTTCTTCTCGAGGAGGTAACCTGTGATTGGCTTACCGCCGTCTTTCTCAGGCTCTGACCACTGCACAGTCATCTCTTCCTTGGCAATCTTGGTGACCTCTGGAGTTTCGGGAGCCCCGGGCGCACTGAACTGGGTGCCGGCAAGAATAGCCTCACTCTGCACCGCAGGGCCAGGGCCCATCTTATTTTCAGCGCGGACTCTGAAGATATACTCGTTGCCCTCTATAAGACGGGTGACGTTAGCTTTGTTGGTAATGACAGCGTTGGAGTGGACAGACCAGACTCCCCTCTTTGTCTCACATTTCTCAATGATGTAGTTGTAGATGTCACAGCCACCATCATCCTCAGGGACTTCCCAGGCCAGGTGGCACCTATCAGTGGTGATGCCGGACACCTTGAGATCCCTGATAGGACCAGGTCTGTCCAGGACATTGACCTTAGCATGAGCAGAGCAGGTTCCTGCGTTGTTAGTAGCAGTAATAACATATTGGCCACTGTCGGTACGCCTGGAGGCTGTAAGCAGCAGCTTGGAGAAGTCGGCACCAGCTTCAATCTGAAGCCTGGGACTCTTCTTGATCTCCTCTGTGCTGTCATCCCGTGTCCATTTGACTTCAGGCTGGGGCTTGCCCTTGACTGTCGCCTCAATGGGAATGGAGTCTCCGGCCTTGACCACGAGGGTTCCGTCCAGGTTGATCTTAATCGTAGGCTCCACCAGCTGTTCCTTCACCAAGACCTCAGCGGTGGTCACCCAGTCGCTCTCACCTCCTTCATTCTTAGTCTGAACCCTGAACTGGTAGATTGTGTTTTCGATACACCTGTCAGCCATGAAGTAAGTCTCCTTGATGGCACCCTTGTGCAGCCTTTCCCACTCCTCGGCATCCTTCGGCTTCTTTTCAATGTGGTAACCAATGTTACGGCTACCGCCATCATCCAACGGCTTCTTCCACTTGAGGAAGCAGAAGGTCTTGCCAATCTCAGCGATCTGGAAGTCAATTGGTTCCCCAGGCTTCTCAATGGGATCAACAGCCAGCACGGCTGTTTTGGACTCAATGGGTGGACCGGCACCAATCTTATTCTCTGCACTCACACGGAAGAAGTATTCACAGCCTTCAGTGAGGGGGGCCTTTATCTGGCGCTTGGTGCAGTCACTGGAGACCACAGTCCACCCTCTCTGGCTAGGCTGACGGCACTCAATCATGTACTGAGTGATCTCAGTACCTCCATTGTCCTCAGGGTTCTCCCAGGACACCATGCAGGAGCTTCTGGTTGGGTAGGCCACCTTCAGGTTCTGGCAAGGCCCTGGTGTGTCGAGCACATTCAGAATAATGGTGGCCTGTGCCTGTCCGCTGCTGTTCTTGGCGATGATGGAATATTTACCATAGTCTGACCTGACTGCCTCAGCGATGACCAGCTCACACAGAGGGTAGTTGTTGTTCATCTCAGTGCGCTTGTCCCTGCCCAAGGCTCTGGCATCTTTGGTCCATGTGATCTCCGGGTCAGGTCTACCCTTCACCCTAGTGATCAAGCTGATGATCTGGCCCGCCCTGACTGTCAGAGAGTCGCGGCACGACATGTCGACGACAACCTCTGGGGGCACCAAGATGTCCTTGGCCAAGACAGTCTGTGACAGTTCCCTGGGTTCACTCTCTCCGATTGCGTTGGTGGCTCTAATGCGGAATCTGTACTCCATTCCTTCAATGAGACCTGGCACCCTGAAGGCACACATCTTGACGAGTTTCTCGTTGATTTTATTCCATTGTGCACTACCAGACTTCTGAGCCTCAACCACGTACCCCAGGATGGGGCTGCCTCCATCTCTGGCCGACTTAGTCCAGCAGATGTCAGCATAGGCTTTGCTCCAGTCCTTGAGCTTTGGACTGCCGGGAGGTCCGGGTTTGGTGAGGGCACGGGTGGCCTTGACGGGGTCAGAGATGGGAGAAGGCTCGCTGATGCCAGCAACATTTTCAGCAAATACCCTGAATTCATAGCTGTTGCCCTCAAACAGGCCTGAGACTCTGTATCTGAGGTCCAGCACGGGAGTCTTGTTGACTCGGATCCACTTTCCTGTCATCTCTCTGCGCTCAATCACATAGCCGCTGATGGGGCTACCTCCGTCATAGTCAGGTAGAGCCCATTCCAGTGTCACGGCATTTTCTGTGATGTCAGAGGACTCAGGTGGGCCCGGTGGACCGGGAGGATTGAACATGTGCTTGGCAATAGTGGGAGGACTCTCAAGCGGAGCTCCGATGCCAATCCTGTTCTCAGCACGGACACGGACGATGTACTCGCGACCCTTCTCCAGCCGGGACACCTTGGCCTTGGTGCTGGTGCCGCCTGAGCTGACAACTGACCAGGGCTCCCACGGTTTCTTCACATCCTTCTTCTCCACCACGTAGTTTGCGACGGGTGCGCCGCCATCATCCTTGGGCGGCCTCCACTGGACCATCATGTGGTCAGGGGTGACCTCCAAGAGATTGACGGGTCCGATGGGTGGACCGGGAACGTCTAGCACGGTGACATGCAGGGCAACGGTCTTGCTGCCTGCTGGGTTGGACACAGTGAGAATGTACTCTCCGGTGTCGCCTCTCACACACTCGGGGATACTGAGAGTGGTGGAGGATTCATCAGACTCAATTTTAAAGTGGCCCTCGGATGCAATCTCTTGGCCGTCGCTCATCCACTTGGCGGTAGGAGCGGGGATTCCTTTCATCTTGGCTGGCAGAACAATAGTGCTGCCGGCTTTGAGAACAAGACCCTCAATAAGCTTCACATCAACTTCAATAGTTGGTGCCACTAGAAAGAGGATATAATGGGAGGGCAACAATATTAGAACATTTGAGGCTTGTGAATCTAGACAGTGTCACATATTTTGAATTATACTATACTTAAAGCCCCATTCAGTAAGTTTTCCACTGCGCCCTCTGCGTGCATTAGTATCGATAACGATATCGCCGTTCAAAGTCAACAAAACACAGCGCCAGAAAGCTCTATGTACATGTTGTGACATCGGGTACTCACCACGTGATGAAATAATAATGCATAGTCCCGTGAAACATCATTTTCGTAGCAAATCCGAATCGAGTTACTTCCTTGTATTCATTCAGACAGCGCTTCCGCTGTACAGCGCATGCGCGCGTCCTGTTTTTTTTTCTTTTTTCTTGCTACGGGACGAGGCAGACAACTTGCTTAGTCCCAGTGCTGGCCAATGGAGGGCGGTGTGGGATAAATAAAGACGAGGGTCTCCCTATTACAAGTCAATCTACCATGTCCTGTGACTAAAAAGCTCTTTTATTACTGTAAAAAATGTCAAAAATCTTACTGATTGGGGCTTTAATATTTCAACTATTTCAAATATTGCAAGGTATTATAGCATTGATCAGAAAATCAAGAATGTAACTATGGAAAACCACCCCATGCACCTTATTCATGCGGAGGCCATTTTGAACACTTGGGGTCGGAAGCTACCAAGAAGATTGACTTAAAGTAGCATTACTTAAACACATACGTGAGGACAAAATACAGATAAACCTAACAGTTACCAAATTAGCCAGCAGTCTCGAAAACAACCATGAGGACATTTTGAATTTAGGACGTTAGTTAGCTTACTACCTAGTTAGCAAGCTACTAGCTAGCTACCTAGGCTAAACTCTTGTAGCTACAGGACTAAATATGTTAAAATGTATCCCTTTAGAATCTAGAGGGATACACAGATTTGTGAGGACCATTATTTCATGTTTTTCGGTAGAGAATCTTGTGAAATGATCAATGTTTATATGAAGCATCTTGGTACACAACAGTAGGACAGAGCTGTGCTGGTAGAGTTTCCCACACGGAGTATTCAAAATGGCCACCATGCAAATAAGGTCAATAGGAATCGGGCATCTTACATGTCTTCTCCTGGCAGGTGACAGGAACACTGGTGTCGGGACTGCTCACGCCAATGGCGTTCCGAGCCTTGACCCTGAAGCGGTAGGTCTTGCCGTCCTCCAGGCCGGTGACATGCGAGTGGTTGTCGGTGACGGTCTTGAAGGTAACCCAGTCCGTCTGGCCCTCTTCCTGGTGCTCCACGATGAAACCGGTGACCTCGCTGCCCCCAGTGCGGTCAGGCCACTCCCACTCCAACCACACTTCTGTCTTTTCAGCATCAGTGTGGTGCAGGTTCTTGGGTGGGCCAGGAGGATCTGATAAGAGAAGGTAATTTAGTTGGGTTAAAATATCTGTACTTAATTTTAAGTAAATGTGATACAGACCAAATCCAGGTTGGAGAGTGCTTTTACCTCTACACTACCCAGATTCCCATCTGTACTTAATTTTAAGTAAATGTGATACAGACAAAATGATTATTATTATTCAAAGTCCACTAAGTTAGACAAATACTTCACATTTTTACAACTTTCAAATGTTCATGTGTACTCACAGAGAGGATCGACAGCTTTGATGGGGGTCTTGGTCGACAGGTAGTCGCTCTTCCCAAACTGGTTTTCTGCAGCCACTCTGAACATGTACTGGATGCCTTCCATCAGGTACATGGCCATGAGACTCAGCTTCTTATTGGATGCAGAGACGGGCACCCACTTCTCCGCAGCCACGTCCTTCTTCTCCACCACGTAGTGGGAGATGACAGCGCCGCCATTGTCCTCAGGAGCCTTCCAGGTGAGGTAGGCCGACTCGCTGGTGATCTCAGAGATCACCAGGTCTCTGGGAGGTGAGGGCTTGTCTGGTGAAAACATATGTTCAGGAGGGTTAGAACAAAGAAGATCATGTGGTGGTATCACATGTGGCTTTGACTTACAACTGTACTTTTAGCCAACTTTGTAGAAAATACTGAGATATATATTGTTTATCGCCATTCAGCCTAAAAATACATAGATATGATTTTTGGTCCATATTTCCCAGCTGAGACTGGGTTTAATTCCAAAGTCAATTTTCTTCCAAATTCAAATATAGAAAAATCCAACCTATTGAATAATAAAGAGATAACATTATGGTCTTGGCGGAGGTTTGACTCACTCAGTACGAGCACAGCGACAGTGGCTGATTTGGTCCCGGCAGCGTTCTCTGCGGTGAGGGTGTAGTTGCCTGAGTCAGGGCGGACACACTTGGGGATGAAGAGCTTGGAGCCGGAGGCGGTGACGGCGATGGTGGCATGGGCAGGGGCATCTGCGTCGTTCTTCTTCCAGCTGATGGTGGGCGTCGGCACGCCTTTGTGTGAAAAATGTAACCATCAGTCTCTTAATCCTTACTTAAATGCATGCACATATACTTTCATAAACACATCTCTCCTTAACATTCACACAATTTTAAACTCTGTACACATTTGACCGCACATGTCCAACTTCAGGAATCCTAATCTATCATGACCTTTCCTGATTTCTCTTTCTCCTCCTCAGGTGTCCTTCGTTGGCCTGACTCGCATCAACTCTGATGGCCCTGACTGTTGTGGACCTCTACCACGGCTGCTGTATCTCGTTGCTGCTGCCAGCCCTGCCAGTCGTTGTCATCGCCCCGGCCATCCGTCGACACCCTGGCCCAATACCCGCTACTTCTTGTCTGCTCTACTGTTGAGCCCCCCTGGGGAGGCCCACCTCCCACTTTGGATACCTCTGAGCTGGAACTCTTGATTGTTACAGTGTTCAGGCTAAGGCCATGTTTAGACGACAACCGTCTCTGCATATAACGGCAAACTAGCGTTGCATGCTCACCTTTTATTTCGCATTTATACACAGCTGTTGTGATAACGATTTGCATGCAGACTGAATAAGTCAGCCAGAATAACATTGAAACTGCTGGTTAAAATCTTCACAATAATGGTAATTAAATAAACTAATAGTCTTATTGATGCATGTTGCAACGTTTTTTTGTGTGTGATCCGAAACACACAGAATACCACCTTATTTTTGAATGCCCCACTGTAAAAAAAGAATCGTGGGTACAAGGTCCGGTTTAACGTGACTCATTGTTGCCGCATTTCCTTTGTTATACTCTGGCTGCAGACCCGAATTATAAACCGGAAGCTGGAGTCCGTTATAAAAGTTATAAATATAGTCACGTTATAAACAACTAACCAACGCTGGAGGTCCGTATGGAAACTCGAAATGTGTGTTACTCGAAATGGTTAAAAGTTAAATCAATTTGGTGGCGTTTTACTGCCATGTAACATAGCTAGCTAGCCGCTAACATTAGCCACCACAGTTAGTAGCCGACTACCCACAATGCATTACGTTATCCCAGCACCCGAACGACACGGCTGTAGAGCAGAATGGCTCTGCTGTAAAAGGGTAAAATCCTCAGACGTTTTTTTTGTCGGGGGCTGGGGCGTTATCTAAATTGGTTACACCGGAAATAGAACCCATCGTTAACGTAAGGCAAAATGGCCGCCAAAAATAAGGTGGATAGGACACAGACAACTAAAGTCAATTTTAACAGTAGTGAGTCGACGACCATGATTTTTATTTACCCAGTTATAAAATACAGCTTTTATTTTGAAGGTAAAAACGCCTAGCTTCCCCTATTCTGTCTGTTTTTAACAGGCTTGATTTAGCTTTGTGATTAAAGTTTAAATTAATTTTCCATGCGATAGAGTGACACAGAAGTCACAATGGTAGCCTAACAAACTGCTCCAGATTGGATTACCGAATAAAAACCCAGTAAAGCAACATAAAAAAGACCTGAGCACAATTGGGACTTCACCTGAGGAAATGCATCGCAGACAGTGAGTTGTCTTCAATTATTCAATGCGGGAGACAGTGATTAATAGGCTATGTGCAACGTTAGTAGGGGCACTTAACACAGATTATGTGTTTTTAGCAAATCGTTATCACGTTTGTTGAATGTCAATGCGACTCATTGTGCCTGTGCCATAAGGCTGTATAGTATTGGGCTAGTTCAATGCTCCTATTGCCTACCATTGTCTTCCATGGCGAAGGGGGGCTGTGTCATCACCCAAATTGCATTTCTCCACTTTACACGGCAACAATAAGGGGCAGCGTTTTCAAGAATTCCACTCTGGGACCTGTTTTCATTTTTTTGCATTTTCACCCCAAATAACGCTGTCACCGTGTAAAAGGAAGGCACTAACGCTAAAAAAGTTTGCCGTTTTATGCAGGGAGCGTCGCCGTGTAAACAGGGCCTAAGATTAGATTCGAGTAGAGTAGGACAGGGCAGAATAGGCTATAGATTATCTAGATTCCTTGTGTGCTAGTTAGTTCTGGCTAATGGCTAGAGTAGATTGTCTGAGCTGCTGCTCGTTTGGCCTGGCCGCTCCACTGCTGATGTCAGCTCTCTGGGCGCCATTGCACCACATAAAAGACTGTATCAATCTCTTCCTCTTTGAAGAACTGACCTTAAATCATATTAAATATATTCAAGTAAGCCAAACCTCTGACTCAAGAACTTTTACTTCAATTAATTTACATCACCTTTGATGATGGCGCTGAGGGTGATGTCAGTGCCCAGCATGGCCAGGTGATCACGGGACATGTTGGCATCCAGAAGCAGCTCCGGTGCCTCTGTAGACAGAGAAGGGGAGAATATGTTTTGAATTATTTTTGAAAAATAATTCAGCACATGTAAAAAAGAAAAATGTTGATTTGACTGATAAATACCCTTACAACTATTCTCATTTCCATTTAGAGCTGTAAAGATTAATCGTTACATTACATCACTGATGATGTCATAGACATTGTGACATCATCAGTGGGACAAAAATTGAAACCGAGTCCATGAAACAGAGTCCAATTACTCTCTTTTATAGATATAATAGGTAGATAGATAGATAGATAGATAGATAGATAGATATGAGTAAGAAAGAATAAGAAATCCAAGATTACCCAGTCTGTCGTGGACTTTGATGTTCTGTTTAACGTAGGCAGGCTCAGATTTGCCAGCGGCGTTGACAGTGTAGATCCGGAAGGTGTACTCCTCTCCGTCAGCCAGACCAGTCACCACGTAGTGCAGGTTGGGGCATTGTTCTGGAGACTCGTTGGCCTGGGTCCACTCCACCGCACCGGGCTTTTGGTACTGCACTAGGTAGCCGAAGATCTTGCCCTTGCCATCATGGCGCGGCATCTGCCACTTCACACTGACAGAGTCCTTGGTCTTGTCGTAGGCCTCGGGGGTCACTGGAGGGCTGGGAGGCACTGTGAGGAGAAGACCAGGAAATACATATTTAACAAGAGGCATTTGAGCTGCTTCAAGTCCCCACAAAACCCTGACGATAAACCCAGATGAAAAAATTAATGGGAGCGGGTGGGAGCGGGAATCATGACAACAATAGATCAGTTTCTATTATATATACTGTAAATATGGCCTAATGGAGTGAATTAAAATTGCAGTTGGACACAAAGTAGGTAATCTCAAAAGGTTGCTATGTTGTTATGGACGGTATGCTTATTCCTTTTTGGGCTCTCTCTCCTGCATCTCCACTGCTGCACTGCTGCATGCGATGCGTAAATAATCAGCGTACTGAGAGTCGCACTGAGTGATGCCGCTCTCTTTCAACTGGAATTTTGTTCCACCAGCACACATTTTCTTTATTAGCTTTTTTTTGCTTCTATTAATTTATATATATTGAATCCGACCAATTTAGTCTGATAATTCATGAGAGAATTGTGAGTATCTATTTTTCTTCTGCCAGCATTCGTCATTTTCCCCTTGGCGCACATAAAGACACATGCTTCCCTTCCGTCACTGTCTGCTTGATGGCAAGAGGGACTTCAGCTGTACTCATGACAAAACCAGACATTGATTTTTGGCCTGAAGAAGGGGTGGCAGTGCAGCAGGTATGGCGGCTGAGGGAAGAGAGTTGCCGGTATTCTTCGAGTCGTGTTTGAAGAGCACCTTACATTTTTTGCATTTGACATATGACTACTGCCTTGCCGTCTTCGTCCACCACAGCATCAAGAGTTTTCCAGACTTCTGACTTATACTCCGCCCCTCCCGATGATCCAGGGTGTATTCCCCTTTGTCTAACTTTTTCTTTATCGTCTTAGCATCCATTTTGTCAGGTGGTCTTCTTCACTCACAGTAACTTTCACTTTCTTTCTTATCAGTGAAATCATGTCACCTCATTAAAACCCACCCCTGCCACAAGCAATTACCGGTAAGCATCCTGCCATAGGCTGCGGTGCAGCATAACAGCTCAGCAAACGAGAGATAATAATACAAATTATTAAATTAATAACTACATTTAACATGTTAAGAAGATAATTCTTATTTGACTCAAACATGAGCACCACTGTGCAGTCTCTGTGTGTAGCTAAATAGTGTATTATAGTCCTAAATATATACTGTAGGCCTATATATTTTTTCCCAGCCCAAGCTCTGCCCAACCCTGCCAATTAAGATAACATCTCAGCCCGTGCCGACCCAAACCCGTCAGGCTGAGCGGGACCCGACGGTACCCATCGGGTTCGGGCTGACATTGAGAACTCTAGTTGTGTGTGACAGCCAGGCATATTAATTTGAGAGCAAATAAAATAAAACAAAGTAATCCCTTAAAGTAATCTATCTTTAAGGACAGTAACTGTATTCAGAATACCACCTATTTAAAATGCAACTGTAATGGAATACAGTTACACATATTTTGTATTTTAAATACTGTATTTTAAATACATGCATTATGTTACTCCGCGACCATGTCTATGGATAATAAAGATAGTTTCCATGAGGAAGTTGTACGAGTTTGTCTGAGGTGTGGCACACTGACCGATGGGATCTTTAGCCAGGATGGGTTTGGAGGGAGGGCTGGGGTCTCCTGTGCCCAGCTCATTCTCGGCCATCACCCTGAACTCGTACTCGCACCCCTCCACCAGGTCCTGCACTCTGAACTGGGTTTGGGGGTACAGCGGGTCTCTGGTGGCACGTGACCACCTCTTGGCATTGGGCTCCTTCTTCTCCAGGACGTAGTTGATGATGGGCTTGCCTCCGTCACGGGGCCGGGTCCACAGCACCAGGGCGTTGGTGCCGTACACCTCTCTGACCGTGGGTATCTCAGGTGCCTCAGGCACTCCTGCAGGAGGCACAGCAGAACGCGCAGTTAGAACACCAACGCTTAGGTCTTTAAAGTACTGTAGACATTTATTTTACTGCTGGCCATTTGACTGTATTGATTGATTGATTGATTGATTGATTGATTCACTTTATTGATCCCCAAAGGGGAAATCGTGTTGGTCACTTGCACAACATAAAAACAAATTCCACAAAGGAATATACAATAATCACATGATAAGAATAGGGTACATTTGTCAAGAGAAATAAATACATTGCACTGGAGCCGGCAAGAAGGGGATAAAATACTCAATATAAAAGTTAGAGTTAAAGATAAACCAGGAAAAGTAGACTAAGAAGAACCCAAAAAACCTACCTATAGTCAAGTACAGAATAGAGTCATAAAAACTTAGAATCAGTACAAGAATAAAATCACCTGTCAGTGAGGAGATTAACAGCTGATGGAATGAAAGATCTCCTGAAACGCTCTGTGGAGCATCTTGGCATTAAAAAACGGCCACTAAACCTACAACTTCCTGAGGAAGAACAGCCTGGATTGGGCCTTTTTGATGACAGCATTTGTGTTGCCCTTCCAATTTAAATTCTTGTCCAGATGGACACCCAGGTACTTATAGTACTGAACAATTTCACCCTGAGTGCCCTTAATGAGGATCGGGGTAGCCTTGCTTTTCTTCTTTCTGAAATCGATATATTTATTCTAGTGCAATAATATATCTATTCCCGTATTTAATTAAAAAAGCACACTTACTTTGGTGCAAAGCTACTGAGCCCTAAAGTGACATGAGCAATTTTTGTTTTAATCTTTAGCTTTCTCGTGAGCACAAGATCGTTTCTGGTGCACACACTTTCTGGTGTACTAAAAAATCTTGCACTTTCTCATGAGCACGAGAAAGTATTGGGTACACACACGCTTAAGTATCACGTGCGCACCAGAAAGTATTGCGTGCGCACGCGAAAGTATCGCATGTGCACGAGAAAGTATCTCGAATTTCAGATCGGAAACGGCGCCATGACACTTTTCCCCGCATAGAGGGAAAACGTTATCAGAGTGTATCACGTTATAAAGTATGTTATAAATATAGCCACATTATAAACAACTAACCAACGCTGGTGGTCCGTATGGAAACAGTGTTACTCAAAATGGTTAAAAGTTATATCAATTGGGTCATTCAATGGCGTTTTACTGCCATGTAACATAACTAACGTTCGCCGCTAGCATTAGCCACAGTAGCCCATTACCCACAATGCCGTATGCTGTTAACTCATTGGGTGCCAGCCACTTTTGGAAAACGGATGCTCCCAGTGCCAGCCCTTTCAGAGCGTTTTCAGTGATTTCTCGAGGCCCACAGAATATTGTGTGATATTACTATGTAAACACCGAACACGCCCAAAGAACGATGAGACTCTATTGTATCATCAGCAAAAAAAAGTTTATCGATATCATTTTCCGTTCTTTAGTTATCAGCCGGAGAAGATAGGTTGATTTCACCAAAAACAGACGTTTCCATCTAGAAGCTGAGATAATGAGCCTTTTGTGAAATTAAGCATTTCAAGCAAATCACTGACTCTGAAGCTAATATTTTCTGACCTGAAACATCTGAACAGTAATTTATTTCAATAAAACAGCACCCCCACCCCCCTCAACTGCAAACTCCTCCTCCGTGGGAGTGTCTCTGGTGGCTCTGCCCGTGTGTCAGGCGAGTCCCAGCTTTTTCACAGCGTTCCGCCGTTTTTGTTGCCGGCTCCCAGTGCTTCCAGCTGAGAATAATGTAACTTTTCAGAAAGACGCTGGTGTCGGCAACTAATCATGTGGAGGGGCTATCGCGGCGGAGACGGAGGGGCTCAATTGTGGCAGCAGATTGGCTGCTGTTCACAGGCACAGCTAACGTTATGCTTCATGCATATTGATGCATACCGATGCGGTTTCCGTTTCCCCATGCCTTCTCTGTTTTTTCCTCACCTTTCTCTAATCTGGAGAGCACTGTCGCCACCTAATGGGTCCGTAAAATAGCTTATACACATTCGACATTGCCCATATTTTTACAGGAGATGCATCTGGCTTTGATCCACGTCCCACCGTCAAAAAACGCAATTGACGACTTTAGTCGTCATTGGCACTCTACGTTACTATTTGAATTGACGACGATAGTCGTCATTGGCACTCAATGAGTTAAAGGGCTCGTGCTAAAAACGGGTCTATTGGAGTGAATGGAGATGTTGCAACTCTCCTATTATGGCTCTGGCTCTACAGTAAATTATCACATGAAATCATTTTTTTTCACGAGTGGGAAAGGCGGGGGGAGTTGGCCGTGATGTAGGATGCAACCAAATAGGACATTTTAGAGGGCCGCAAAAAAAAGAAGGTTTCAACCCATAGAGGGCACTTTTCCTGCTGAAAATTATGCATTTTGTACAATATGTAATAGTTTGGTCTCAAATGTGGAGATTTTGACCAGAATCCTTCACACATCACACCAAAAGCTGAAAAAAAGTGTTTTGGGGTTTAGTCCTGCTTAAAGTGTTTTAAGTAAAATTAAAGAGAGAATTGTTCACGAGCTGCAGTGATAACGTACTGAAGAGATCCTTGGCTCTCATCTCCTCTGAGTCCAGAGGGTCGCTGATGCCGTACATGTTCTCAGCCGTGACCCTCATAACGTACTCCCTGCCCTCCACAAGCTTGGGGATCTGAGAGGGGAGAAACGGAAACACAAACATTATTATATATTTTCCATTAATTTGTACTCATCCCAAAACCTGCCGGCAGGTGTGAAAGACATGTTTTCTTTAAAAAGTTGCCAAAATGCAATTGTTGCCAAGAAACTCATTCTGCAGAAATGGAAGTCCCCCACTCCACCCTCCTTTCAGTTGTGGTTGGCGGACATGATCTCTGTTATACGAATGGAGAGACTCAGGTTCTTGAGGACCAACTCACTTGGGAGATTTCAAACTATTTTGGACCTGTTTCTGGCCTAGCTTGACGAGGTTAGGGGTGACGGGTGATTCGCCCGGCCGGTCTCTCTCCCTTGTGTGGGATCCCACTCATGTATATGTATACATATATTTACAAGCACAATTGATATATATTTACAAGCTGTATGTAACTGGTGGCACTGTGTTGTGTATGTATGTTTTTTCTTTCTTTTCTTTTCCTGTATCTGAGTTTGTTTGTTTTTTAGTTTTTCTGTGTTCTAAAAATTTTAAATTGCGAAATAAAAAATAAAATATACCGGTATATATATTTGTTTGCCAAAATTACACCATTCATCATAGCCAGAAACTGTAAAAATAGAAATTATTGTCGGATTTTCAAATTCACTATCAAAATCACAATCAAAATCACTTTATGCTACATGTCTCATTTAAAGTTTCACCAAAAATGAACCGTTTGCATGAACCAGATCATGTAAAAAAAGATTAAATTTGGCGCTCCATATCATAACTGGGAAGCTTTGAATGAATTTGAATGGCTGATAGAGCCCTGCACGGGCCTAAGATTTAAGCCCTAGCTTGACCCGGGCCCGAGACAATAAAGCCCAGCTTGCTTATGAGAATTCTGAGCCCTGAGGTCGTCCCCTGCGTCAGAGACTGCTGCACAGCAGTAGGAAGGAGCAGAGAAGATTCAGAGCAGCCGAAGATGGCAAGTTCCGCCTCCGGCTGAAGGGTTACTTTATAGGCCTTGGAGTACCAATCAAATTGCACTGCATTAATAAGACTACCATAGCACTTGTGTCTGTGTGTCCCTTTTTTGGAGTGAATAGCCTATATGTGACATGTTACCAAGCTCTCTCCATGGATAATCTCTTCTCCAACATATATTTTAGCGACATTGATTCAAGATGTCTCCTCCATTTTCTTACCTGACATGGTGATAAATGACTAATAAGCAAACTATTATTATAGATTTGATTTATATGGATAAAATTAATACCAAACTACTTCTAGCCATGATGGTGCTGTTTCCATAGAGGTGCAGGACGTATACTGAGTGAAAAATGAGCCCACAGTGAGTCAAAATGTGACAGGAGAAAAAAAACAGACTCAGGTTGTCACTACCGTCACACGTCGGCAGGTTGGGAATTTCACAGAGGCCATGGAGGGCATGGCTGCTGTTGCTCTTCCCACTGGCTGTGAATCGCTAATTTCAATACAGCATGATGTTCATTTAGTAAATTATGGTCCCATTTAGAGAAAAATAGACGATGAAGCAGACTATGTTTTGGGGCGTGATTGACAAGTCGCTTGTCCAGTGATCGAGCAGCTCGCCAATTACTGACCAATAGCAGGCGGCGCTGGGGCTCTTCTCATCCAAATTCACGTCACTTCTGGCTCCAAATAACCAAGATGGCGACTGTGAAAATGCCAACCTTGAGGCTTCAAAACGCGAGTCCAAAAACCAATGGGTGACGTCACGGTATAGTAGCTATGTCCATATATTTAAACAGTCTATGGACAGGAGCAAAAAACGTCCGAGACACAGCTCGTCAGCACCGTCATACATCGGTGTCCCCTAGGTGCGTCATGACACTCGGTCTGAGGAGGATCTCCAGATTATCTGGACCCACCTTGCAGGTGGTCTTGGTGGAGGCGGAGGTGACAATGGTCCACAGGTCTCTGTTGACGTCTCTCATCTCAATGATGTAGTTGGAGACGCCGACTCCGCCGTCGTCCAGAGGAGGCTTCCAAGAGATCACCATGTACTCCCTGTGCACCTCCTCAAACACCACGGGGCCCACGGGAGGCGTGGGCCGGTCTGCAGGGGACAACCAGAGGTGAGATTCTCACATTTACAATGATGACAAATGTATGACAACAATAATTAACCTTTCTTTCCAACTTTCCAACAGCCATTGCCAACATGTGGGCCGGGGCCCACTGGTGGGCAGCGAAGGTATCGAGCCAAAGTCACGCCCAATTCCAGGTTAGATTTAATCTGCCATTTATTTTCTCATAGACATTTCACAAAATGCTTGTAAAAATAGTTTTACTTAGTTAACCAAACGAATCAGCAATATTTAGAAACAGCAGAGACCAGAGAACATTTCACTCGGACCAAAAAAAGAAGAAGCGGATTAAAAACGTAATCTTTTTTCTATGTTTTCTTTTTTAGTTTTGGTCAGAGTGAAATGTTCTATGGTCTTTCCTGACTCTAAGGCCATGTTCAGACTAGGAGGCCAAATCTGATTTGTGAACTTTAGTGACCTATTAATGACTTTATGCAGATTGGTTTTATGAGTCTGGATGCTCCAAGTCTGATTTGTGTCACTTGTCCCAAACCACATATGGAGGTAGTTTCCAATCTGCTTTCAACTGATGTGACTTCAGTGCGGACGCGCAGATCCACCAAATCTGATTTGAACGTCACTCGCAACTCGTCATCAAATGCTTCTGCGCAGGAAAACCACGTCACCAATGTACGTATTTACTGACGCCCACGTCATTCCCATAGCAACCCATGCAGATAGGCTGTTTAGGTCTGGACACACAGATCCGACTTGAGAATCAGATTTGTGGCAGTGCGGACACACTCCCAAATCAGATTTGGGAAACCAATCAAGATAATGATGATTAATGACTTTATCAGCAAATCAGATTTGCCTGTAATGTGAACATGCCCTAATATAGTTGAATCATAAGGGTGTATTCACACCTGTAGCTCGTTTGCTTTGTTCTGATTCATGGGCTTAATTGATACAATTGTTGCATTTGTGCCTTCGTTCTTTTGTGTTCACACGGCCACAAATCAAACGGTCCAAATTGTAGGCTTGTAGGCTAATAACCTCCCGGGATGGAAAAAATAATTCCCAGAGATTTTATATGATTATAAGAATGTGTGTGTTTTTGGTAGGCCTACACTGTACATTGGGTGCGCGAGGAGAGACAGAGAGAGAGTTTGTTTGTTTATTTATTTATTTATCTAACACCCCCCACCCCCCCACCCACCCGACATTGTACGACGGGTGCGCGAGGAGAGAGAGACTGGAGAAAGAGGGAGGGAGAGAGAGAGGGAGTTTATTTATTTATTTATTTAACCACCACACACCACACACACACGGGAATTTGGAGATAGAAGATCAAACAAGACCCTCGCAACTTCTGATATTAGTCCTACTATCACATAGACTTCAGAGGCTTACGCATATGAACACCTGTCCTGTCAGGAATTAAATATTAATAAATAATTTAATATTAGCCTATGGACATTTCGAGGAAGACATGCAATCACAATCTCATCACTGGCTCTGATGACCACGACTTGTTTTCATTTATCATATTGGGAGACCAGATCGGTAAGTTGGTTGAGTTCAAACTGCTGATGCAATCATGCAAAAATCCCTAAAAGTTTATCCATTCAAACACTAGTTTCACAAGTCGCGAAAACAGGATCTGAAGGACGAAGATGTTGTATTTAACCGATAAAAATGCTTGTTCCCCCAGGGGCGTTGGAAGTACCTTTAGGTAGGGGGTGCTGTCACCGATTCAACATTGGGGGGGGCGGCTTTTGGCGCCCGCAGGGCGCCAAAAAATTTGGCCACTTTGTCGCCAGATTAGAGGAATATTAAGATTAGACTGTTGTGTCATTATTCAGTCACCTTTTCTCACTCACCTCCATGTCACCACTTGCTCCCACTGCTGTGTTGGAATCCTCATTCTCTCTCCCACCCTTTTTGGACTTTTAGCCATATTTAGAGGAATATTAAATTTTAAATTAACATTAGGATTATACTGTTGTGATGTCATTATTCAGTGTCTTCTCCTCTTCTCTGCAGCATTACTCAATTTACCCTCAGGACTCAGGGACAGTGATAGCCTACCTGCTATTCCTCCGATATATCCAGGGCCGGATTAATAGTACCATGGGCCCCCGGTGCTATTCATTTTCTAAGCTATTGATTTAGCCTTTTAAGGTAGTCATAAAGATTATATCTTCCAGACTGAAATGTTATAACAGAAGTGGAGTATTGGCCAGAATTACATGAACATTTGGACACTTATTCAGCGGGTATTTTGCATGTTGCGTTCAGGTGCACTGTAAAATTTTTTTTTTTTTTTTTTTTTTTTTAACATCTCTTGCCACCAGGGGGTGCTGCAGCGCCCACCGCACCGTGCTTCCAACGCCTTTGCGTTCCCCAAGCCATTATGCACAGCTGACTACGGCAGCTGGTTTATCCAAAAATACGCACCGTTTCTGCAGTTGGGTCGGATCGAGGTCGGATCACGTTCTCACCACAAACGAACCGCACCAGTTCGTTTGGAAGCGGACCGACACCACCCTTTCTTGGCGATCTCGGCCCGCTTGTTTTGTCTCGCATCCAAGTGCAATTGCTGTGTTCACGCTCCCCCAAACGAACTGCACCAAGGGGGAAAACGCTCTATGTTTCGGAAAAACTGCTCCAAGCGAGACAGGTGTGAATACAGCCTAAAGTAAAACTGTTTTTATAAGCATTTTACGAAATGTCTATGGGAAAATAATGAAATCCCTTGGTGCGCATGCTGAAGGAGGAAGTAACGTCGACTTTGGCTCTCTATTGTAAGTGGGCAACCAATATCGTGTCTGTGTGTGATATAATATATTCCACATATATATAATAATATAAGTGTGTGTGTGATATAATATATCCCACATAATATAATTATTATGTGTGAAAATGCATTTATCCATTGTTGAATGATACCGTTTTTTTATTTGATCAATTTCTATAATTGTACCACCAAAATCTATAACCATTGCATCCCTACAGTAGTCTGGACCGCGTGATGCCTGAGGTTCGAGCACGTACCGACCACGGTGACATTGGAGACTCCCTTCCGTGATCCGGTGCTGTTCTCCACCACCACCATGTAGCGCCCGCTGTGCCGGCGCTCACCCTTCATCAGGCCCAGCTGCATGGTGCTCAGGGTGTTCTTGAACATCACGTGCTGGTCTGCCTTCAGCTCCTCGTCGTCCTGGTACCACACGATGGACGGGGAGGGCTTACCCGTGTAGCGGCCCTGAAGCAGGCAGCTCTCGCCCACGCGGATGATGATCTTATCGCGGAAATCCACCTCGATGGTTGGTGGCTCTGGAGGACGGAAAGAGAAGCTGGAGTTAGTGGTGATACTCAATGTTGTCAAAAAAGCACTAGAGCTTTGTCTCTTGCCTTCAATACTCTTTGTCTGCGATACAGCTGAAGTTATGCCGGAAACAGTATTCCATCCATAATGTTAGCTTAGCTGCAAGCCGCATTATTGCTTTATTCAGCAAAACGGATTTCAAAGCTACTGTAATGGGGCTTATTGGAAAGAGCGTGATTCCAACTGGTTAACAGGCAAAACTTTTGGTCACTCAGTGGCGTTTTAGCCCGGCAAAGTGGTTACAGCAACAGTGGGCTTAGCTAAGGTAGCTAACATGCTATCTAGCTATTTAACATGCCAGCTCGTCCATCGAATTGACATGACATATCACTATAGCGTTCCATTGAGTCGTACGTCATGATTCCATTTTAGCAACAGCTTCTTTTTTTTAACTTAAGCACAACAAAGTAGGTTATTTGTCAAACAAGCGCAAAATCACAATAGCTGTGACCAGAAATGTGTGACGTCATCCACTCCATTGAATATGTGGCGAACGGTGTGTCTAATCAACATGGTCAGGACATGACTCAGAAACATGAAATATCATGAAATATTACAAAACACACTGGAGGGGGGACTTTAAACAAGCTACAACTCCTCACCCAATTCATTCTTGCAGGTGATGGGCTTGGTGGAGAAGGAAGGCTTGCTGGGCCCAATCTCGTTGACGGCCAGGACCCTGAACTCGTAGGTGTCTCCTTCCCTCAGGCCGTCGAAGGTGTACCTCCTCTCCAGAAGCGTCTCATTGGTGAGTCTGGTGAACTTGTCTTTGCCGATCATACGAGCTTCCAGGATGTAGGAGGTCACCTCTGAGCCGCCATCAAACTTGGGCGCCTTCCAGGTGACGCTGATGTAATCCTTGGTGATGGCTGTGACGTCCAGGTCATCTGGCCGGTCGGGCACAGCTTGGGGAGTGCAAACACAACATGGACTCATTTAGTGAATGCTTTTTATGATTTTATTTGGAATAAAACAACATGTACGTTTGTTTTTCCTTCTTCTTGTGTTTAATCTGTTTGTGTGTACGTTTTTGACGTGTATTGCCGGCTGTGCAAGAAATTGCCCCTCGGGGATAATAAGGTTTACTCAACTCAACTCAACTATAGAGTGTGAGAAAGTCGGGAGAGGGGGGGGGGGGGGTTGGTGTCCCTCTTCCACATTCAGCATATGAACCAAGGGATTTCATCTGCATTCATTTTTCCATCTACATTTCGTTAAATGCTTTAAAAAAGTATTATTTGGTCAAACCAAGGGTCCATATAACATTTGACTCGGACCAAAAATATAAAATGAAAACGTTGAACAAAGATAGTTTTAATCCATTTATCTTGTTTTCCCCATTTTTTGGGGGGTCGGAGTGAAATGTTCTATGGTCTCTTGTGATTCTAAATATAGCTGAATTGCTTAGTTTGACCAAGTAAAACTATTTGTATACGCATTACAAAATGTCTATGAAACAAATAATGGCGCATGAAATCCATTGGTTCGTATGCCTAACCTGGAAGCGGGTGTGACTTTGGCGCTCTACTAGTAGGGAGTAGCACTCAGTAGATAAGACACATTATTTACTTGATAGGGATTTGGACCTGCTGTTAGACTTACTGATAGGATCCTTGATGGTGATCTCAGCAGCGGTGTTAATGAAGGGGGCCAGGCCGATGGCATTCTCGGCAGCCACTCTGAAGAAGTACGCCTTCCCAGCGGTCAGGCCGTGAGCTACGGCGCCGTGCCTGCTGACGGTGACCGACACGGCGGTCCAGGCTTTACGCTCCGCCTCGCGCTTCTCGATCACATAGTTGGAGATGGCGGCGCCGCCGTCGTCGTCAGGGATGCGCCAGTTCAGCTTGCAGGAGTCACATGACAGGTTCTCAGCCGTGAAGGGGATACCCACGGGCCCGGGAACATCTGAGACACAACACAGCACGTCACTTAACTGTCACCCCCTGGAGATGATGCTCTGACCAATGACTTCAGAACATTCTGTATGACCATTAATACATTATTATCTGCATATCATTTCAATCCAAATTGTGACATCGTCATTGATCGAACACAATCAACATTCACAATCCTATGATGACATCATCAGTGATGTCATAAATCCTTACCTGCTGCTTCCCACTGATGATGTCACTGTTGACATTGCGACATCATTTACATGACTGATGATGTCAGTGATTATGTCACTGCTGACATTAAAATGATGTCCCCGTTGACTACATCATATTGAAGGTTATATAAAGGTCTTCTCTTCTTCTGTGGTGTTTTATGGCATTGGCATCCTTTATGTTGCATTACCGCTTCCTTCTGTCCCTCACCCTTGTTTTATAAAGGTCATAAACATTGTCATGTCATCAGTGATGTCATAAAAGTGAAGATAAGTGGTGGTGGGAGTATAAGTAAGAATGGTACTACACTAATTGACTGTGCCAACAAAGCCCAAAAGGGAGGGGACCAGCACTCTCCAATCCCAAAGCCAATCTCAATAAATTATCTATTGAAAATCTAATAATAAATTGATCTATAATGTTAGGATAGATAATAATAATCTTAATCAATGGACCCACTACCCCAAATTCACCCACATCCCCCCAACCACCCCTTACCCACCCCTCGAACCCAGACTCTATGACCTTCCTATCCCTAGCTACAGCGGCTTTCCCATGCCTTTTCCCAAGCCCTGCCCCTTTCCCTCACCACAGAGCTTCCCACCACCCAGAGCCCCCTATCCACTCCCTCTACCCAAAGCTTGAACCCTGACTCTCTATGACCTACTTATCCATAGCTAGGGCCAATTTTCCCTGGTCCTGCCCCTTTCTGATCATGGCCCCTGCCCTACACCACCCACATACCCCTAGACATTCCCCCAATCCACCCCTCGAATCCCAACTCTACGACCTCTGTATCCCTAGCTACAGCTCCTTTTCCCCAGCCCCGGCACACTTCCTTGACCCCATACCCCCTCCCACATCCCCCTAGCCACTCTCTCTAACCACTCCTTGAAACCTGGCTCTCTACGACCTTCCCCTCCCTAGCTATGGCCCCTTTTCCCTAGCTCTGCCCCTTTCCCTCACCATGCCCCTTCCCACCACCCACACCTCCTAGCCACTCCCCCTATACACCCCTCGAATCCCGACTCTCTATGAACTTCCTATCCCTAGCAATGGGGCATTTTCCCTAGCTCTGCCCCTTTCCCTCACCACACCTCCTCCCACCACCCACACCCACTACCCACCCCTCAAATCCCGACTCTCTGCGACCTCGCTAGCTATGGCCCCTTTAACCTAGCCCCACCGCGCTTCCTTGATGGAACAGACAGACATGCAGCCAGTGACCTTGAACTTTGACCCTTGTCCATCGAAGTCTAATCAGTTCATCCTTGAGTCCAAGTTGATGTTTTAGCTAAATTTGGAAAAAATCTGTAAAGGTGTTCCTAACATATGGCATTAACGGGCATGAAACGGGCGGTTGTGAGGTCACAGTGACCTTGAACTTTGACCACCAAAATCTAATCCGTTCACCCTGGAGTCCAAGTGGATGTTTTAGCCATATTTGAAGAAATTCCCTCAAGGCGTTCCTGAGATATCATGTTAAAGAGCATGAAAATGGTGGTCATGAGGTCACAGTGAACTTGAACGTTGACCTTTGACCACCAAAATCTGATCAGTTCATCCTTGAGTCCAAGTCGATGTTTGAGCCAAATTTGTAGCAATTCTGTCAAGGCATTCCTGAGACATCGCGTTAACAATCATGAAAATGGCGTTCGCGAGGTCACAGTGACCTTGAACTGTGACCTTTGACCACCAAAATCTGATCAGTTCATCCTTGAGTCTAAGTGGACGTTTGAGGCAAATTTGAAGAAATTCCATCAAGGCATTCCTGAGATATTGTGTTAATGTGCATGAAAATGGCCACCATGTGGTCAAAGTGACGTTGAAGACCTTTCACCACCAAAATCTAATCAGTTCATCCTTGAGTTCAAGTGAACGTTTGAGTCAAATTTGAAGCAATTCCATCAAGGCATTCCTATATCTCGTTAATGAGAATTGGACAGGCGTATGCCTCTGGCCACAGCTGTTGCCGGGCGGAGGCATAGAAATTGTTGCGAGGCAACGGTGACATGGATCTTCAAGGGTGGAAAAAGTAGCAAACACTGAAATTCAGCTGGTTCAGCTGACCAACTCTCCAAATCCAAACTACAGCACGTAATTAAAAAGGCAGCAAAAATCATTGGTTGTGACCTCCCCACTCTGGACTCCATCTATATCTCCCGTACTATCCCCCGTGCTGGTAAGATCATTAAGGACCCCTCCCATCCAGCCCACCCCCTGTTCCAGCCCCTGCCCTCAAAGAGACGCTACCGTTCAATTCCCACCAAAACCACCCGCTTCAATGACAGTTTTTTCCCCACAGCCATACGGACTCTAAACTCAGTCGGCACCCCACTCCCTCTCCCCCCTCACCTTAACTAAACGTCTGTTGGTCTCGTATCTAGTATTTATGTATTTATTGTTGGGAAAGTGGTAATTGTGTAAATGTCTAAATGTATCCATGTCCTGTCATGTGCTGTTTCATGTTTTCAGAGCTATAATATATCTGTACTGAAACTACAGTAAATACCACCAACCTGGTTGTGTGGCAATAAAAGTATCTTGTATCTTGTATCTTGTCTATTGGGCTGCTAACAAAAGGAATTGCTCACCCAAAACCTCCACAGTGATGTTCTTGCTCTTCTCTCCTGCTGCATTCTTGGCAGTCAGGGAGTAGATCCCCTGGTGCTTCCTGGTGCAGGGCTTGATGACCAGAGAGGAGCTGATGGCGGTGGTCTCCACCTTGGACTCGAAGGGCAGTGTGGCGCCGTCCCTGGCCCAGGTGATCTCCGGGGCCGGCTGGCCCGAAACGTAGGCAATGATCCGGATCACTCCGCCCGCATGCACCACCATCCTCTCCTTCACGGAGGCATCTAAGTCCACCTCAGGAGCGACTGGGGGAGGACAGGCAGTATAAGCGTTATTACAGAAGAGCTATGCTGATGGACCCGACTCAAAGACTACTATTAATTTGTGGTGTAAACTGGTGAAAAATAGGGTACTGGCCTTCTCTTATTGGCTGGGCTTTGTACCAGGTCACCACCTGTTGTACTCTATAGTGGGTGACATCACAGAGCACAGAGACCAGCCAATAGCAGGTCAGTTCAGTACCCTACTTTTCACCATTACGTGTCCGGCTTCACCACAGATTTAGATGTGGTGTAGTTACTCTTTAACCACATATCCAATTCAAATGGTTAACCAGCATCACACTCCTCCATAGAGATCATATTGTTGTGAGACTGATGCTGATTTTTAGATAGTATTAGTATTTGGGGGCTCCAGGCTCTGTCCGAGAGCCGAGGGGAGGCCCGCAGTGTCAGACTTTGAAAACCCCTGGTCTAGTTTATATTCGAGAAATACACTAAATTACTTGTTATCACAACAGCTCTTGTTTAATGAGAAGATGTGAGAGTGACTCACTGGTTCTGTCGTTGACCTCCAGGGCCTCGGGGACCTCCCCTGGCTCGCTGATCCCAGCTGTGTTGAAGGCCATCACCCTGAACCTGTAGAGGGTGCCCGTCTTCAGACCAGTGATCACAAGCCTGGTTCCTCTCACCTCCGTCTCCTTGGCCTGCAAACATCAAACCCACTTAATTTGTCAGAGGATCCGATAAACACTCCAGTCTCTAAAAGGTATTTTCTGGCAATTATTTGATGGTTCAGGCTTTACAAGGTTAAGAGTCTGCATGGAAGACGAAAATCCGTTTTATGAAGCCCCAAATTATTTATTTACTTGGCTTGATGGAGTTGTCAGAATTGTATTTTATGATGTAATACGAATGTGTTAAGTGTTTTGTTTCTGCACACCTTGACCCAGGCCTCAGTTCCTTCCTCCTTGTACTCCACCAGGTAGCCCAGGATCTTGGAGCCTCCATCCTTCAGAGGAGGGATCCATTGCAGGTCCACCGTGGACTTGGTCCAGTCGGACACCTTGGGAGTGGGAGGGGCGGGGGGAGCTATAGGGGGACGACAAAGAGTTGCTTAGTGTCATGGCTGATGACTCAATGCTTCACTGCAGGAAAATGTGGTTTTTGGTGTTTGAATCCATAGGCAAAGTTTGAACTTTAAGGTTGGGGGTTCACAAAAAATCTAGACGAAAATTCATAATTAGGATATCAGCAGGTGCATTTCCATATCCCGACTAATATGTCCATGATGAAAATTGTGATAATTACCATAGAAACCAAACTTCCAAACTGCAAAACCTGCCTACAACTTAAATAAAATAAATAAATAAAATCACTCCATAGGAATTCAGAAAACAGAATTTAAACACACAGAACACAAAGAATGACACAGGTGTCAGACGGAGGGAGGCAGACCTGGTGAAGGTATGAAGGATGCGCGCGCGCGCGCACACACACACACACACCTTTCCATGGCATGGAGAGGTTATTACACACACATTCTATCTGCTATTTACATCAAGGCTATGCCCCTCAGATATTGGCTCATAATAAATGTCAGCAAATCCAGACACGAGTGTGCGTTTTTAGGTAATAATCTGCATATTGAGTGCACATTCTGCTACTCTGCCAATGATGCATAAATGGTGTATTTAAAGGTCCGTGCAAAAGCTGTTTTTACTTGTAAATGCATATATACTGCTGTCATCCCTCCCTGTAATGAGTGGTCACACGCTCAGAACTGCCACAGTTGGATTTGTCCCTATCCAGCGTCCCCCTGCAGTCTCCTCCAAGCCACACCCCCAAACGCGTCGTTTGCCCAGAGAGGAATCTCGAGAGAATATCGACGTCACTAGCTTCCTCCTGCATACTGCGCGGGTCCCTCTCACACAAGCTACCTGCACCATTTAGTCTATAGCCACAAAATTAACACTTCTAGCTGGAGCGACGCCAACTGTACGTGATCCAGCAACTGCAGAGGTGCATTCGGTAAGTCTAGGCATTTTGAGATGTCCTCTTTAGGATAGTACCGTTAAGTTAACGATAACTCGCAACCTAGCGTGCTGGTCCACAGACGCTAATCTGATTGGCCGCTGGGAGCCTGGGGCGGGCTCTCCCTCAGCGGCCAATGGGAACTGTTAGTTCTGAATATATTATAGAAACAGGCCATTCTTGGGAAGCGACCAGATGAGGAAGTGAGAACTCCGTCACAACAAACGGGGTTGCAATATTTTCGACAGATTAATCCAGAATCATGTTTTATGGACCAGAGACACACGTTTTTAAGAGGTTACAGCTGCACGAATTGGGACCTTTAATATTAATTGCAATCAGGTTTAAACAGGTATGCTGATTTGAAATCAGCATACCCGTTTAAACCTGATTGCAATTATCATGGGGAAGGAATCGAATGTCTACATGTTATGATGTGTAGATGTCACCTTGATCTTAGAGCGGGGCAGTGCCAGTCTCGTTGGAGCCATTCTGGGCGCAAAATGATAAAACATGGTTTTCCTATAGGTCAACATTACACGACTACATGGACAGCTGTGGACACCACAGTCGAGTAGTTCTGTAAATACTTTCTGGAGTCCGTATGGACTTGGAGGATGCACATATTTAAATCCCTACATGCATCTTTGGCTACGGCCACTACTTCAGTGAACTCCCTGAACCAACGCAAACTTTGCCTATGTTTGAATCACGTCGTCTGGGGAAAGAACTAAGGGCGTTTCACACTGTATTCTCTGGGTGTGTACAGTATGTGCAGTGTGAAAACCCTTATGAAGCCCTGGCTGAGAGGCAAGTGAGGGGAAAAAAGTCTTCCTAAGTCTGCTTTCATTTGTTTTCTCTCCTGTGTTTATGACTTAAGAACAGGTTTTGCCAGGATAATCTTTCTAAGTTCCCTATTTATTTATTTAGTTAGTTGTTAGTTGTTTTTTATCTGTGAAAATATGTTGGAAAATAAGTGGGGGAAAATATGTTCTGCCAGTATAATATTTCCGCCTGTTTCACAAATGAAAAAAATAATAATAACAACAACAACAATAGTGAACTTAGACAAAACCTTTTTCCCCCCACCTGTTCTTGTCTCCGTAGGATCGTAGGGCTTCTGTAGGATCAGCCCCAAAGCTAAGCTAATGTACAGTCTATAATATCATTCAAATCATTTCAGTGTCTAACTCGTGCTCTGTCCTTACAGATGGGGTCTCTGGCGAAGGTGGGGTCCGTGAGGGCGCTGGCGGGCCCGGGCCCGGCGGCGTTGATGGCAGTGACTCTGAGCAGATACTGTGCACCCTCGATGAGCCCCGTCACCACATGGGTCATGCCCATGGCCATAGGGCGGATGGGGTCCCGGGTCACCCGGACCCAGCGTTTAGACGTGGTCTCCTTTCGCTCCAGCCAGAAGCCGGTGATCGGGGTGCCACCGTCGTCCTCAGGCTCCTCCCAGGTTGCCGTGATGGAGTCCATGGTGATGCCGGAGAGAGTGGGCTTCTCAGGCTGCCCAGGTACCGCTGGAGGCAAGGCAAGGCAGGTTTATTTGTATAGCACATTTCGCAGAGGCCAATTTGAAGTGTAAAGATACGTTTTTTGTTTTTGTTTTTGTTTTACTTTTAGACGAAGGAACCGGAAGTGCTAACATCCCGGTCTTCTGGACTCATTCCTGCGGTACCCTATTGTGAGCAGTTTCATGTAGGAACTTTTTTGTTTGTTTGACTGAATACACCCTATAACTACAGCAGTAAGCTAGCAGCTAACGGATGTAAAGTTGAAAGAAAATAGTTCCTACATGAAACTGCTCACAACAAGGTTTGTGGATTATTTTGAGTAACCGAGTCACCAAAGAGTCCTAGTCGAGTCCCCATTACCTGAGTCCGAGTTATATATACATGTATGTCTATCAAAAGTAGAGCACTCGTGCACATCCAGAGCGGGAGGTGCTGGTCACAGCAAGAAAAATTACACTGAATAAGAAATAAACAAACACTAGACTAAGAGTCCAGCGGACCGCACAAACTCCTCAGACTTGGACCAACTTTTCACGTGGCATTTATTTGCAACAGCTCACAGATACAAATGAATGAACCTGATGAAGCATCTGCGAATGCGAAATGCGTTGTATCTGTGAGCTGTTGCAACTAAATGCCACGTGAAAAGTTGGTCCAAGTCTGAGGAGTTTGTGCGGTCCGCTGGACTCTTAGTCTAGTGTTTGTTTATTTCTTATTCAATATATATATATATATATATATATATATCCTCGCAAATCTCGTCCGTATTGCTTTGCCAACCAGCATGTGAAAACCATTACTTCATTTTAGTGCGGCCAGTTGTTTGTACGGTGTCAGGAAAGTCACTTTTGATACTAGGAAGCATCCTACCGGACTGTAATGTGGACAGCTGCAGCCCACGCTAGGTTGCTAACTAACTTTAACGTTACTTTAGAAAACCTGCTCCTCGTGCCCAAAGCAGGACTACACAGCCAGCAGGATAGCAGCATGGCAGACCTTCAAGTGTAAGTGGAGTTCGTTTTAACCATGCTTTATAATGATAAGCTGTCATTACTTAAGTAACGTTACCCATTTGTTTGTGAATAATGTTTTTGTTAGCTGGGTTTCACACTTTCAATTTGATGGCCGAAAAGGGAAATGGTGTGATAGTAGATTGAATTGACACTGGTCTGTCAATTATATCATTTCACACATACTATTTCCCTGTTTCGCCTTCAAATTAAAAGTGGAAAAACAATGAAACGTTAGCCTGTGAAGCCTCGACCCGTCTGGATTATAAAAGTATAACATTAGAGAAAACAGCCATCAGCCATGCCATTTTATATTAATTTATTGCCAAATGCTTTGGGAATCAACTTGATCAAGCTTGGTCAGAAAAGGTCGATCAACATCTCCAGCTCAGACAAGCAGCTGGGTTTAGTCTAATCAGATCGCGGTTAATTTGTAAACAACCTCTCAGAGCCAATCGAGGGCTCTGCTTTTCACATATCCCCAGGTTGGTCCCGCCTACTACATTAGTTATGCCTGCATTTTAATAGCCCTGCTGCCTGGTTGTATTTGAGACGTTTTGACATGAGTTTAGTGTTTTTATTGGGGGGAGAAAAAAACTCTGACTAGTCGACTACCTTTAGAGACGACTAGTCGACTAGTAAAATTCACTAGTCGTGAATGCCCTAGTTCAAACCAAGCAATTCAACTATATTTAGAATCAGGAGAGAGACATAACATTTTAAGTTATGAAAGGTGCTATACAAATAAAGTGTATTATTCTTATTATTCTTATTATTCTTATTATTCTTATTATTATTAACATTATTTCACTCGGACCGAAACAAGATAAAAATGTTTTTTTTTAATCGGTTATATTTTTTATGAATTAAAATTTCAAATAAAAAACAAATATTAAAATAATAAAGCACTGAAAATCGATTTGGATTATAGAAGAAGATTGAAAGCCCTAGTATCAATATAGCTATCAATATCTAATCAATGCCATGTCTTTATCAATTAACAAGTCTGAGCCTGAATGCCTGAATGCTCATCAGTGCCAGGTCCAAGTTGAGTCACGAGTGCTGAAAATGTGTACAGGACTCGGACTCGACTACGACACTGGTTCAAATACAAAACACACTCCATAGTTTGAGTAAGGTGACTTACTGTACAGGTTGCGGGCGACCTCGGGCTCGCTGTCCAGAGGATCTCCCACTCCGTACTTGTTCTGGGCCATGATGCGGAACACGTACTCGTGTCCCTCCATCAGACTCTCCACGGTCCAGACACGCTCCTTGGGCTCGTTGGTGACCGGGACCCAGGTGTTGCGGTTGGCCACGCGCCTCCAGATCACATAGTTGGTGACCTTGGAGCCTCCATCGTCTTTGGGAGGCAGCCAGGACAGCGTGATCCTCTCCGCTCCGATCTCCTCAAACTTAATGGGAGCGGAGGGGGGTCCAGGACGGCCTGCAGACAGGGAATATGACAACCATGAGTTTTTTTTGGATGTGCTACTCCTCTCCTCTAAAGTTCTGTGATTTTGTTTAAGCTCCGCCTGATGTGCTCTTCTACCGCCACTCTTTTTAATGGAAACCTGTTGGCTTTTTAACCGTCTCAACACGGACTAGCCAATGAATAAAGCCTTTGAACCTTTGTGCAAGGGACCTAAAAGGGCCTTTCAAGTTTTATTTTTCAGTCATTTTAGCCAAATTTGTTTTATTTTTATTTTTATTATTATTACTAGAAATATTAATTCAGTCTTCTGGCACTCTATGCAACAATACAGAATGGCAAATGGTCCTACCCCTACCGCTAAACCACGCAAATCACCCCAACCATTCCCCATACCCACCCCTCGACTCTCTATGACCTTCCTATCTCTATATGGCCCCTTTCCCGTAGCCCCCTTCGCGGTCCTTCCCACCACCCAGAGTGCCCCATCCAGTCCCTCTCCCAACCCTTGAACCCAGACTCTCTCCGACCTTCCTATCCCTAAGTATGGCCCATTTTCCTAGCCCATATTCCCCCAACCCACCCCTCGAATTCCGACTCTCTACGACCTTCGTATCCCTTCTCCTCAGTCCTGCCACTTCCTTGACCCCCACACCCCCTCCCACCACCCACATCCCCCTAGCCACTCTGTCTAGCCACCCCATGAACCCTGAACCCTCTACGACCTGCTTATCCATAGCTATGGCACATTTTCCCTAGCTTGAACCCTTTCCCTCACCACACACCCTCTCACCACCCACAACCCCTACCTACCCCTCGAATCCAGACTCTCTACGACTTATCCCTAGCTATGGCCCCCTTTACCTTGCCCCGCCGCCCTTCCTTGATGGAACGGACGGACATGGGGCCACAGTGACCTTGAACTTTGACCTTTGTCCACCAAAATCTAACTTGAATCTAATCTTGAATCCAAGTGGATGTTTGAGCCAAATTTTAAGAAATTACGTCAAGGCATTCCTGAGATATCGCGTTAACAAGCATGAAAATGGCATTCGTGAAGTCACAGTGACCTTGAACATTGACCTTTGACCACCAAAATCTAATCAGTTCATCATTGAGTCCATGTGGACATTTGAGCCAAATTCGAAGCAATTCATATGAGGCAAGCATTTCCAAAAACAGATTTAAAAAATGTGCATTGTTATTGTAATATAATTAATAGGAAACAGGCGACACTAGATAGATTAGCTGATAGCCTGCTGTAACCAACACATAAAGTCTGAAATGAGTATTACAGAGCTGGGGTTTTTATGTCCTCCTGAGGAGCATGCCCCCGGACTCCAGTAGTCAATGGCGGGAAATTTGTTCCAAAATAATCCAAAAGTAATGGAAAGTAATCACTTAGATTACTTTTATATTGTGATACTTGGATTACGTTACTGATTACAATTTTCAACAGGTAATTAGTGATTGTATCGGATTACATTTTTAAAGTAACCCTCCCAACCCTATTTAAAAGTAGCCCTCCCAACACTGATAATGTATCAGGTTGGTGGTAGTCTGACTGCCTGGAAGCAGGCTGCAGGTCTAAGCTATGCCATTGGTGCTGCTGACCATTTCAGTCGGCAGCGGAAGAGAAATCCCTTGAACCACTCCCTGCAAGCGCTGCCATTGGCTCTGACCGCCTACAACCCATTTCAGTCGGAGCGAAGGGAAATCCCTTTCCACTCCCTGCGTGTCTCTTTCAAATGCCTCCACCACTGTGAAACAACAATGCTAGCTAGCGATGCTACACGCTGAAAATGGCAATTTTTGACGAAGATTTGGATTGTGCCATAAAGCAGGTTTGCTTGGTACTTTGGATGATTGTAAAGATAACAGAGCCTTTTTCCCCGCTAGACCAGAATCAGAGCAAGAGGAGCCAGACTCTCTCCTGCATGGGTACAGCATGAAACGGAGATAGTCTGGCAAGCGAGACTAGGTTGGTGGTGCAGTATGTCTCCTGAACAGGTGTTCAGTACAGTATGTACAGTATGTCTCCTGAACAGACAGGCAGTATTGGTGTTGGTGACAGGAAGTGTTGTATGGTGTTGGTGACAGGAAGTGTATGGTGTTGGCAGGCCCGTATCTAGGGTGAGGTTACTGGGTGGGCAATTGAAAATGTTGGGGGGGCAATGAAAATAGCCATACAAAAAAAAAACTCGCCAAAAATGTGCCTAACTTTGGAACATTATTGTCGACAAGCTAGTATGCCATACAGTAGCTGGTACCAGGTCCGTTTTTAGCCTGTTACATCTTTGGCGGTAGGTTGCCCAAAGGTTCTCGGTTTGGGGATGGGGATTAAGTTGCATTATATTCTAACACTAAACTGTTCCACTAGGTGTCCACATTGTGCTGTGGGTAACCTAAGTATGAACTTTCACTCAGGGGACAGGCCAATGTTTACAAAACTCCTACTATTAAAACTATTTGCAAACTAAATATGTACATACAAACTAACTAACAAACTAACTATTTACACAACTGTTATTATATTCACAGGACTTTTAGTCTTAAAAGTGAAAAGAAAACAACTTTGAAAGCAGATTGATTTATCATAAAACTTAAAAACATCCTTCATCCATAATTTCAATAATCAACTCCATAACAGTTATTTTCATTGGATGACCTTATTTCTCAAATCAAATTAAAGACTAGTGCAGTGAGACTTAACCATAGCTAAAAACTATTTGCCATTTAGCCTTCAAACCTATATTTACAAGACTTTTAGTCTTATTCAAACTCAAACTGAAATTAAAACTTTGAAAGCAGATTGACTTTGTTACCCTAACAAATAAATAACAATCCTTCATCCATAGTTTAAAATAATCAACTCCATAATATTCTTTTCATTGGATGAGCTTATTTCTCAAATCAAATTAAAGCTATAACTACTGTTAGGTGCCCTAAACTAACTAACCCAGTGGTCTCCAACCTTGGGGTCGCGACCCTAAGTGGGGTCACCTGGAATTCAAAAAGGGAGATTTTTTTTTTTTTTTTTTGGGTGGGCATAGCCCACCCCTGCCACCCCCTAGATCCAGCCCTGGGTGTTGGTGACAGAAAGTGTATGGTGTTGGTGACAGGAAGTGTATAGTGTTGGTGACAGGAAGTATATGGTGTTGGTGGTGAGTTGTACCCAGGACGTTGAGCCTCATCTCCTTGGTGGCCTTGCCCAGGCTGTTGGAGGCCACCAGCGTGTACAGGCCGGTGTCCGGCCGCTTGCCCTGCTGGATCAGCAGTGTGCAGCTGTCGTCTGAAACCATCTTGTTGATGTGCTCGTCGTACTGCACCTCGGCCCGGTCCTCTGCCCTGTGAGGGGGGGCCTTGTACCAGGTGAGGGTGGGGAACGGACAGCCGCGGATCTTAGCCACGATGCTAACGTCTGCTCCCTGCTCCACCTCCATGAACTCATCCACCTCAATGGACGGAGCACCTAAGGAAAACAGGAGAAGAGTAACCAGTGTTTTTTGATGACCTTCTGAGATGCCTAGTAGCGAGCCTAAGAATCGAGCACGCATAGCGCGCGAGATGCCTAGTCTAACCAAAAACCCACTGACTTTGAGATGAGGGAACCCATGCTAACACATTTCTGGGTTTTAGGGCTCATTTCTGCACCACTCTATTTGAAGCCATCTACAACAGTGGTTCTCAACTGGTGTAGCCTCAGGACCCACTATTTTCCTTGTCATGAAGTCGCGACCCAAATTTCAGATTTTTTTTTAAACCACTCAAATTTATTGCACAAAAAATAACGCATTAATTTAATACACAATGCCTTCATGCACTGTTATAAACCTCAAATGAACAAAAAAGTGCAACAGAAGTGCAACTAGGGCTAAAAACCAATTGAAATAAGGCAGACTTGAATTACAGGCCTATATGTTTTTAAATTTAAACAAGTCAAACTGGTCATGCTCAGAAAGTCTTATTTGAACTGTAGGAAATATGAAATAAAAGGCAGACTTATCTTGAATTACATGCCTATATGTTTTTAAACAAGTTAATAATAATAATAATAATAATAAAACAAGTTAACCTGGTCATGCTTATCCAGTTTCAATAGTCTGAATTTAACTAATATGAAATAAAAAGGCAGACTTTTCTTGAATCACAGGCAGGCTATATGCTTTTTAGTTAAACTGGTCATAACTTTTAATTAAACTGGGGCCATGCTAATCCAGTTTCAATCATCTGAATTGAACTAAAATTAAATATGAAATGAAAAGGCAGACTTCTCTTGAATTACAGGCAGAGCATATGCTTCAGCTTGTTAAACAAGTAAAACTGGTCAGGCTAATCCAGTTTCAATAATCTGAATTTAACTCAAATGAAATATGAAAAAAAAAAAAAAAAAAAAAAAAAAAAAAATTTGGGCCAATGTCCGCGACCCAATCAAAACGGCCCCGCGACCCACCTTTGAGTCGCGACCCACCAGTTGAGAAACGCTGATCTACAACAACAACAACAAAAGGAATCCACTCCTGAGATTAACTTGTGTGGATTTGTATTCATTTTTTTAAGGAAGGGGGGATTTCCTAAAATACTCAATGAGAGTGATGCATTTCTCAAGGCTTCCCCCGCTCCCTGGTGGTCTTACATGTCTGGTCCTGTATGAGGATGGGTCCGGCAGTCCCAGACGGGCGGCTGACCCCGGCGTCATTGTGAGCCTTCACTCTGAACTCGTACTCGTCTCCCTCCGTCAGGTCCTCTGCCAGGAAGCAGGTGGTGTCCACATCTCTCCTGTTACACCTGCAACACACACACACACATGCAAGCACGCACACGCATACAGACACACACACACACACACACACACACACACACACACACACACACACACACACACAGACACACAGACACACACGCACACACACGAACATCACATATCTCCTGTTATACCTGCAGGTCTGGGCATCGTTTTTAGATTTTCCCAAAATCGCACCGATCCTTTTAAAATTTCAAGTGGATTTTTAATTGATTCTTTCAACCTAGCGTGGAGACTCTCAAATACCTTCCGCTTCCTGCGTCTCGCTCTCAAATACCTCCACTGCTGTGAAACAACAACAATGCTAGCTAGCAAGGTAGCGTTGTTACAGTCCAAAAATGTCAAGTTTTGATGAAGATTTGAATTGTGCACTAAAGCAGGCCTGCTTGGTACTTTCGGTGGATGCTTGTAAAGATAACGGAGCATTTTTTCTCCTGCGATCGTAGAGCACAAAACAGAGATAGTCTGGGAAGTGAGACTAGTCTCGGCAAAATACATTACATACAAAACTGACAAACTAAACCATGACAATAAATTACCAAAAATGACATAGGAAAAAAACAAACAAACAAAAAAAGACATTTATAGCAAGTGTGTAAAGATAGGTCCTAAGAAGAGATTGAAAACAGTGAGTATATAAGTGATGGTTACCTCATCCAGGACTCCTTCTGGGTGCCGGAGGCGTCCCAGCAGAGGCGCTCCACGGTGTAGTGCGTGACGGGTGCTCCTCCGTCATTCTTGGGGGCCTTCCAGCTCAGAGACACTGTGCCCTTCCTCACAGAGAGGATCTTCAGCCTGGTGGGAGGGTCGGGTGGATCTGGAGAGAGACGAGACAATTAGCTGATTAGCAGTGGACTTTTATTTTTGTTTGTTTGTATGATATGGGTCCTTGTGAGGCAGCTGGATTCGCGTGAGATCAGGAGATCTCTGATCTTTGAGCACCCGTACTTGGAAAACACAGATTCACAGCATGATATGGGGTGATACAGGGTTGGACATGGTTGTTTGTCCATTGCACTCTTAGGGGAGAGCAGAGCCAGGAACTACTGTAACCATTCTACACTGAAACGGATATTGGTGTGATGTATACCACTGTATACCACTCTCGTAACATGTGTGTATCATGTGTATTTTAAACATGCGATACAAAGATGCGATTAATCGCGATTAACTATAGTTAATCGCAAGATTAATCGTGATTAAGAAAATTAATCGTTTGACAGCCCTAATATATATATATATATATATATATATATACAGATCCTTTCCAAAAAAATTGAATATCATGGAAAAGTTAGTTTTTTTCTATAATTCCTTTCAAAAAGTGAAACTTTCATAGATTCATTACACACAAAGTGAAATATTTCTAGCCTTTATTTGTTTCATTTTTCATAATTTGGCCTACAGCTCCAGAAAACCCCCAAAACAGTATTTCAAGAAATTTGAATAGTGTGAAGAAAATCAGCAGTGACTTCTCAGTTATGACTGACTTCAGCCTCAGTCCACTCCCTCTGAATCTCCGCCAAATTTTTGAATCGTCTTTGCTTGACAATCCGCTGAAGTCCACGGTTATCCATGTTATTTCCACGATTTTTTTTTTTTTGGAAAGGATCTGTATATATATATATATACATATACTGTATATATATACACACACACACACACACACACACACACACACACACACACACACACTGTATATATATATGTGTGTGTGTGTGTGTGTGTGTGTGTGTGTGTGTGTGTGTGTATATACAGTATATGTATATATATATATAGTATATATATATACACACACACACACACACACAGTATATATATATATAATATATATATATATAATATATATTCCCCCATGGTTTACCCCCCATTTCCTCCCCAATTGTACTTGGCCAATTTCACCCTGCTGCCCCGGTCGCTGCTCCACCCTCTGCCGATCTGGGGAGAGCCCTAGACTAGCACCATGTTTCCTTCGACACATGCGCAGTTGTCAGCCGCTTCTTTTCACCTGACGACAGGGAGCTTCACTGGCAGTACGTAGCACGTGGGAGGATCATGCTATTCCCACCAGTTCCCTTCCGCCCCGACCAGGCCCCCCGACCGGATGATATTTTATTTTATTTTATTGTTAAGAGACAGGTTTTTGTGTAAAACATTGTAAAAACATACGTCCTCTGATAAGATGAAACTTAGTTGAAGCAGCAAATAGTTAAAGCAGCGAACAATAACAGGACACAGCAAAAATATGAATATAAATAAGGGGTATGTAAACATAACATTACTTACGGATGGGATCTCCGGCCTTGGCGCCCTCGATGGTCTCAACGTAAGGTCCGAACCCGAAGCGGTTCTCGGCCCGGATGCGGAAAAGATACTCCTGACCGCCGATCAGGTCCGGAACCACCAGAGACTGAGCCGCACAGGCTGGGTTCACCTGGAGGGGTATTATATGATACAACATGAAAACAAAAAAAATGGCAGTGAACTTGTATTGTATTGCATCTACACATTTTAAAGCCTCTGGAAACCCATATTATAGTTTTTGAGTTGTCTGTACAGGGGGTTAAAAAGTGGAACTCACTGCCCACACATCTTAAAGACCCTGGCAACCAAAATCCACAAAAACCTTCTAACTATGTAATTTAGTGTCTTATGTGCACAATTGTAAGCCTCAAAAAGTATGAGACATGAGTTTAAACCCAAATCGTAAATATCACCATTTCCCTGTCATCACGGTTTTCTGCTGCAGGATTTGAAGTGGGCTCATTATCTGATATATTGTATTTATCCCGTCATGAATATTGAACGAATGAGAAAGCTGCTCTCAGTTGTCTGTCAAAGCTGAGATTAAAAAAATCCCGCTCACCCCACCAGCCTGCTGTTACTCGTGCATGTGCTGTGTAATTCGTCATTTGCCAGGCTAGAGACATGTGACTCTCTCTTGAGCTCCAGAAAGGCCCCCGGCATTCCAGCACGAGTCAGGCGCTCAGAGTGCTTCACATTCGGTCTTCATTTGAGGAAGCAAGTCGGGAGCAACCTCTCGCTCCAGGGAGACACAGCGTGTATTTTTTAATGTGTGTTTCAAAAGTCTGACCGTGGCAGTTCTTTGTATGTACATTAGACACATTAGATCGTGTTTCTGTATCTTAGTGAGCTATTTTCGATGATTTTTACATTTATTGGTCTCGAGGAAAGATGACAGTCAATGCGGAAGAGCGTAGCAGAGCAGGGTGTTGAGTTGCCTCTTGTGCTGCTTCGTCCATATACGGGTGTGTGGGCGTTCCTTGCTGGTTGCTCGACTGTCATTGGCTATTGAAGAGCATTCTACACCCTCGGCTGCAGCCAGCTCATATTACGCCCCCACAGTCTGCAGAGACAGCCTTCAGAGCATACAGTAGTTGAATCGCATTGAGAACAGTTCCTAATTTTACATACTAGGGGACATTCAATTCAGTTCAAATTTGACTGGGTGGTTAATAACAAATTTTCCTGGGGTGTAATAAACTCAAAACACATATTTATTTTTGGTTTCCAGGGACTTTAAACAGGATTGTAGTTGGGATCATTTTGAAAACAACCTAAACCAGTTCCCCGAAGAGTAATCACCAATGTACTCACGAGTGACTGTATTCACTGGGATGTGTGGGTGTAAACTTGATGACCTATGCTGACTATATCCTTTGTGTATGATTGTTTATGATGTTTTATGATTGTTTATTATCATGATTATATCCTTGTTTATGTTTATTGTATATTTTACTGTATTTTGCTTTTAATATTTGCTTTTAATAACATCTAGGGACGGGCATTGCAAATTAGCTTAGGCTATAAATGTTCATTTCTTGCTAAATGTTCTATGTATGTGTATCTGTCCCTACACAAATAAACAAATGAAATAAATGAAATGAAATGGAGTCCTCTTTCTTAACATGTTCACTGCCAATGGCGAGTTGACTCGTCAAAAAAAATCCAACGGTTGACTGCCAATGACGAGTTGAGACGTCAAAAAAAAAAAAAAAATTTTTTGACGGTGCTACGTGGATCAATGCCCCCCACGTCTCCTATAAAAATATTGGAGCCACCGAACGTGTACAACCCATTCCACCGACCCACTAAGTGGCGACAGTGCTCTCCATTCTAGAGGAAGGCAAGCAAAAAGCAGTGTGAGGAAGCCATTCTCATGAAAATGGATTGGCGAAAACGCTTTCGCGCTTGGGAGCTGGCGGTGGGGTTTTGCAAATTTGCATAATAGATTACGGGTGGAACACACTTTGAAACACGCAGCATAAATAAGACCAGAATCGCAAAAGCTTCATCAAAGCTCTCAGAACCCCAAGAAACGAGCGATCCCATCCAGACTTGCCCAGCGGCCGCCAGCAGACAGGCACAGCAGCAGCAAAGCAGTGAGCCTGGTGACGCGAGGTTACAGCAGCAACAGAAACGAGCTTGTGACACGCCCGCTGCAGCCAAGAAGAACACACACGGAGGGAGGAGTTTGAAGGAGAGGGGTGTTTCCTGCTGTTATGGAGGAAATTACTGTTCAAAACTATTGTTTAGATGTCTGACGTCTTACTGATGCCAAAAATGAATGGTTAAAGTGACTGTTCTATCGAATTTCACAAAAAGCCGTTTATCTCAGAATAAATTTTCAGACGCTGAAACCATGCTGTATTCAACTGCTAATGCTTACATAACTACTAACTCTACAAACTAACTCTTTTAGACAGAGAAAGCACACATTCTATTAGTTCTTTTGAGATATTGTGTGTTCACAAAATCCTAACAGGAACGAATCCTCGGCTCTTGAAAGATGAGCCAGAATCCTCAAAAAAACCCTCTGGCAGAAGCTAACTACAGTATTGAAAAACGGCTGGCAGTGAATGTGTTAAAAAGCCAGTGAGATGTCAAAAGGTGATCTGTGCTGGTCCAAACTGCGAAATTAGCTATTTTTATCTAGGTTTTCTAATAGTTATGAACATTTATTTTCACTCAGATTTTGTGGATGCTTAATGAGATGCTCAACTTTGATATCATGTATACATTTTTACTATTTCAAGCCACATTTAGTGACAGACCTTGGTCCAGGCCTTGCGCTCCACAGTCTTCTTCTCAATGAAGTAGCTCTTGACTCTCTCTCCTCCGTCCACCTCTGGAGGCTTCCAGCTCAGCCTGCAGGTTCCTCTGGTGACGTCAGTGACCTTCAGGTCCCGAACAGGGCCGGGCAGGTCTGAAGATCACCACACAACACGCATTAACCAGTTATTCTTCTATACTTAAAAGTGATAATCCCCCCCCCCCCAGTTTTTGGATGAAAGCGTTGTCAAAGTTTAAGAATGTTCCTGGGTGTGATTGGTTGGTGTTGACTCACCCAGCACATTGACGCGGACCTTCACCACCTTGTGCCCGGCGGCGTTCTCAGCGTTGATGATGTAACGGCCGGCATGGCTCATCTTGCTCTCTGGGATGACAACCACAGAGGTCGTGTCCGTGGAGGTGATCTGAGAGCGGGACAGAGGATTTACAGAGTATTAAACACACACAAAGTCCTTTATGTGCTGACACGCTCATAACTGTAGAAATCATTTTTCCTCTGCCTCTGAAAAGTTTGGAAAAGTAATGTTTCCATCAGAAAGTTTTCATCCCAAGAAGATTAGTCCTGTTAAATTGGAAGGAAGCCTCCCCTCCAACATTTGAACACTGGATCAGGGATACTTGGAGGTGATTCCTAGGCTCGCCTAAGCTTGCATACGCAGCTCGGCCGCTGCGTGGCCTCGCCCGCCCTGCAGCTTGACCGCTGTGCGGGCTCACTTGCTCTTATGACATCATTAATGACCACTGCACGTCGCGGCCTTGGCTGCTCTATGACATTGTAATTAGGGCAATCACCTAATTAAAAGATCCGGCTCCATCAGGTCACCCGCACAGCCCAAGGACGGAAGCCATCGTCTCCATCTGGTTCCTCCCGATTCTACCTACTTAAACCTCTGACAGACTGTGCGATTTTGGGCTGTCCCAAATGAAAGATGAGCAACATGAAAGAAACGTGGCGATATCTTTGGTCGTGGCTACAAAAACACTTTATCTTTTGTCTTTTTCACTCTTTTCTACATCTATTTACTTGTTATAGTTTTATTGTTAATCAAAGTAGTAAGCTACATTTGGCTTAGCCCGTTCTGTCGGAGTACTTTTATTTTTGCGAGCGGCTCTATTGTTTATACTATGGGGATCAGCTGATGAGCCGAGGAGCCTCTGAGTGTGTTGTGACCCACGGCACGAGACCTGAAATGCCCAAAGAGCAGCGGAAATATGGAGGCTGCAGAGCTGGTAGGACGCAATGGCTAAAGCCCAATTTATGCTTTGTCTGTCGACACTTTTGAAACCGTCACAGACAGAAATGAGGACTTGAGTCGACACTTTCAAGTGTCGGCGAGAGGTGTCTGCTACCTAGTGACATTTCTAGTGTCGCTGACTACGTCACATAGTGTCGCGCAAGTCTGATTGGCACGCGCTTGACTTCCTAGTTTTGGTTTTCGCTGAAATGAAATAAATTAACGTGTCCCTGCTATTTTTATCAGCATGTCCTTGATGTATGACTTCGTGACAATCACAAAGAACATTGTGACCAACTTCCCAGAGAGAGAGGAGGTGAGTTGTGTGATTGTGTGTCGTTATATGCGGCTGAAGCCAAATACATTACATCTTGCCTCCGACGTGGTTTCACTGACAGCATTCCCTCTCTCGGCTGTCTGCACTAGTTCTCTGTCTATAGCGTTCAAGTGTCACGTGACCGTTGAGCCGAGGAGAGAAGCATAAATGCAGCAACATGAGCGACACTTTATTTATTGTCAGCGACCATATGTTGAGCGACACTTTCCAATAAGTTTAAATTAGGCTTAAGGAAGAAACAATAAACAATATACAAACACACGGTTTCTATCCAGAGTTTAGCAGCAGTTTGTGCGAGAGGAGTTGCAGTGAGAGTGGCAGCATGATGAAAGGGATTAAAATGGCAGGGGGAGTCACTATTTACATGAACAACAGATGGAGATGGAGCAACCCTGGACACATTATTACAGTGAAAGAACGTGTGTGCAGCCCAGACATCAAACTGTAAGTTCATATTACTTGCCAAGAGAGTTTTCCCAAGTCATTTATGATTGTGATTTACATTCCTCACATGTCTCTGAGACAGCAAGTTGTGGTGTTCCCTCTCACCTCTGAGTCGATGGGCAGCGTGTGAAGCTCGTTCTTCTTCTCCGTCTCGGCCGGACCGTCGAAGTTCCAGGTGACCTTGGGGACGGGACGTCCGGTGATGGTGGCCGCGATCCTGATGGCCGTGCCCGCTCTGCAGTTCAGCAGGTCCTGAGCACTGACGTCCAGAGTGACCAACGGCTCAACTGTGGGACCACACACACACACACACACACATACATTGTTTCTAAATAATGCATTTATTTTGAGCATTTAATGCAGATACTAATCTGCTTTTATATGTTGTGAGACACAGCTGAACGATGAATACCCTATTTCCTCTAATAAGTAGCCAGTAGTCAATTAAAAGCTAGGTTTCTGATAATGGCCAGGGGAGTGGTCGACACGAACAAATACAGGCGGGCCCAAATACAGGCCTGGCTGGAAACAAAGGAAAAAATAATGGTGGATACCGCTAACCTCCAGGGGCCAGTTGCACCAAGTGGTCTTACGACTGGTCTTAAGCTACGCCGGTCGTAACTTAACGACCTAACAGCTACGCCGGTTGCACCAAGAGGGCTTAAGCCTTAGTTTCACTAAGCCCAGGCTTAACTCTTACGCCTGGTCAGGAGGAGGCGTAGTGCCTGCCTGTAACAGAGATCTCCGTCTATCAGCGGAGACCTTTTTGAGTCCTTACCGTCATCGTCACCATCGTAACGTCGCCATCGAAGCGAATTGGGAACGTTACATTCAATTTCATTCAGACTGTCTGGCACTCAATCGCCGCCATTTTTCCCCCGGAGTGAGGGAGGGTGGGAGGGGTGTAGTGATGCACATACAGTAGTGGCTGATAGAGCGTAGTGGCACAGTGACGCTCCAAGCAGGTCGCGAGGCACATTTTTGCAACATCATCCAATCAGGGGGCATTCCCTGGCAATTCACATGGACGCGCATTGCTACGACCGGCGTAGTTAAGACCAGACGTAAGCCGTGTTGGTGCAACAGGCATAAATCCACTCTAAAGACTGGTCTTAACTAAGACCGACGTAGGAGTTACGACCAGGCATAGTTAAGACCACTTGGTGCAACCGGCCCCTGGTGCCTCTTTAGGGATGCGCCAAGTACTCGGATGAAACTTTTTATTCAAGCCACGCCCCCTCCAAGTACAGATACGGATACAGATCATTTAGTTGGTTAAACAGATACAGATAATGGTGTACTCGCTCATCGCTATGCCTGTTGTATAATGTCACTGTAGTAGTAATGTACAAGTGCCACAAGGTGGCAGTAACAGCATAATGTAGTGACAAAAAATGTCGCACTATACCCATTCAAGTTAACAGAGGGCTAACCGAATGTTAGCCCGCTCGGCCGGTGCAAGTCTCTGGAGCATACCGATTACCATCATTATCCCGTAATGCATTGCAGTAACAAAACGCCTGCTACCTAATGGACCCCAAAAGGAGGTCAGAAAACAAGGAGGCATGGTACTAAAATATGAGCTGAAATAAATTCTGCTTCCAATAAAGGCCTGCTACCTTCTGCGGGTGAGTTAAATAAAGGCCCCAGGCCAATATTAAAGGAAATACGGTAAAATAAATAAATAGAAATAAATACAAACACAGGCACACACATCTTTCTTTTTTCTACCTCTTCTTTTTTTTTAAACAAAATCACTTTGCTTAAAAACATTTAAAGTTCTAAAAGATGCATGTCTTGCAGTTTAAGTCACAATTGCTATATTCTGTCAAATAATCACAATCAGTTATGTAGTGGATATCTTTCTGGTGTGAGGCTGTATTTAGTCAGCTCAGTGTGTGTAACTCACTCAGGATGTCCTGGACCAGGATATCAGCGGTCTTGGCGGGCTCAGAGTTCCCGGCCTCGTTGACGGCGTAGATCCTAAACTTGCACTTCTTGCCCTCCTTCAGATCGCCCACGGTGATCTCAGTGGAGGGGTGCAGCTTGTCGGGGTTCACCCTCCTCCAGTCGGGGGTTCCCTCCTCATGCACCTCGATGATGTAACCCTTCACGGGGCTGCCCCCATCTTTGTCCGGTGGGCTCCAAGTCAGCGTGATGCTGCTCTTGGTCTTGTCTTTAACCTCGGGGGAACCGGGGGGCATGGGCGCGTCTGAGCGGGGGGCAGGGGTGAAATTAACCATCCAAAATGTAGAACAAACATGTCTCAAATGGCTTTACATACCATATCAATTCATGACACTTCATACACATATCATTTCATATACCATACTATGTATCATAAAAATAAATATTGGCTATAATAATATCTATACCAATATCTATAAATTCCTTTGGATACCTTTATGCATAAAATGACATAGCCTTTTGTCACTGTGTTTTATCTGCAGACTAAATAGCCATAGGCTTAAATGCCTTTATTTTTGTATTCAGTGATGCACTTTAGTGACTTTACTTACTAATTACTACTACTAATAACCTGTATTTAATACACTGACATGTCTGATTTGACAGATTATGTCAAAGCATTTAATTCTAATTCTTAGGCAAAATGCTCCACAAAAGTGTTTGTTTTTGTGAAGTTCTTTTGCCGACTTTACTAGAAAAAAATAAAGTAACGTTTGAAGAGTCAGAAGTGTTCTTTGTTTTTGTTGTGTTCACAGTAGTGATATCAGATTTGGTGAGGTCAGAGCTAATATTACATCAGCCATTTTTGCTCACTACATCTTAGCCTTTCTTACCCTCAGGTGTGCATAAACTACAGCTTATCAACTTCTTTTTAAAATACAAACGTGAAATTATTGGTTATGTTATCGGTATTAGCCATGAGAAGCAGGTAATTATCGGTTATCCTATTGGTATCAGCCATGAAAAAGCAGGTAATTAACGGTTATCGTATCCATGTTGTGCATCCCCAAAACTCATTCATCCAAAACTAATGAACTGAGCAATACCTGTAGTTAAACCTTTTTCAGAGCCTAGAAAAGGAGTGTCCCGTGGGCCAGAACCGGCCCGCCAAAGGGTCCAATTCAGCCCATGGGATGTGAAAATTGCACTAATGAAATATAATTAAGCTGTTTTCATTATTCTTGAATATAGAGAAGAAGGTAACACTTTATAATATTTAGATAGTCCGCCTCCAGAGAGTCTACAGAGTATTTGTAACATTTAAACTTCTTATTAGTTGACATTCAAATATATTCACTTTGTGTCATGTTACTGAGCAGTGTATTGCCATTATCCTTGCCATCAGTCTTAATGAGCAGTAGCCTAAACGTGTCCACCAATTGTTTTATGGTTGTGGAATGTGGAAAAACTGAGGTATAATATTGTTGAAATTGCCCTTATTTTTTCTTAACACATCTCAGGCTGTTGTGTAAATGGTTGGTCCATTCACTGTGAATGCTCTTTAAATGCACCTGTACTTCTTTACACTAAAATTAACAGGAAAATGTGGAGGTGTTATAATGAAATAATTGTCTATGTCTGGCCCACTTGACACCAAATTGGCTCGCAAATAAAATGAGTTCGACGCCCCTGGCCCAGACCAGCATCGGAGCGGTGCTACTCACTGTAGGGGTCCTGGGCGAAGCGGCACTCGGTGTATTCGCTGTGCGGGCCGAGGCCGGCGGCGTTGCAGGCATACACTCTGAACTGATACTCTGTCCCCTCGATCAGCCGCAGCACCGTGTACTGCAGGCCCTTCACCGCAGGCTTGGTGACTGGGGCACGGTTCACGCGGCCCCAGTAGATGGCGCCCCTCTCCCTCTTCTCCAGCCAGTATCCCTGGATGGTGGAGCCCCCGTTGTCCAGAGGGGGGTCCCAGGTCAGGGTCATGGCGGTGGCCGTGCCGGAGATGATCTTGGGGTTGCGCGGAGGTCCAGGCAGGCCGAACGGGTCCCTCAGCTCGACCTTCTCTGAGTCACAGCCATCGCTCACGCCATACTTGTTCTCCGCCTTGATCCTGAACTGGTACTGGCCTTTGTCTGCCAGTTTGTAGACCTGAAGGTTAGAAGAGCGGTTTCAATTATTATGTTACTCTGGCAATCACGTTTTTTTTTTTTGTTTGTTTTTTTCCTGCATTTGAGATGTACACAGGGTTCTCACACCTACCTAAAACATCAAATTAAAGGACTTTTCAAAGACTTTCCAAGCCAAATTCCCTCAAATTCAAGGACCCAACACGACATAGTTTGAGACATGGATCAAGGTTAATTACTGTTACAACACTGCGAATGTTTCTAATGAGAACTAGCAGCTTTCCAGAACCTCAGAGACAACTATTAAAAAGAGAGATGGTAAGTAAAATGATATCAAAATAACTTTTTTTTTTTACTTTAATTTCTATTCTTGCACAACATCTATAAATTCAAGCACTTTCAATGACCCATGTCTATTTATATCTATTTTCAAAAACTTTCAATGCCTTGTTTTTTCTCTCAAATTCATCAACTTTGAAGGATTTCAAGGACCTGTGGGAATCACTAGCAGTCACAGGTTTTAGGCGACTTACCCCGTATCTCCTGTCGATCACGTTGATCGTCATCAGCTCAAAGTCGGACTTCTTCTTGCTGGCGTCTCTGCGCTCTATGATGTAGTTAGTGATGTCACTTCCTCCGTTGTCCTCCGGGGCATCCCAGGTCAGGTAGCATGAGTCTGTCTTGATGTCAGAGATCATAATGTTCCTGGGAGGGAGGGGCCGGTCTGCAGGGAGGACACAACATGGCTCTCAGGAGGTTTAGGTTAGAGCCCGACCGATACTGGATTTTTGGGGCCGATGCCGATACCGATATTAGGGAGTAAAAAAAATCCTGCATTCTTATATTATATATACAAATTATATTAGATGCATTGTTTGCAATGATCCCTCAAATCTCAAACACTTGACAAAGATATGACTTGACTTGACGTGACTTGAGATATGCAATGTAGGCAGGATATTTTACAGTTTAACAATAAACTTTATTGTCCAAAATGACATCAGTGCACTGAAACCGTAAACTTCACTGGGAATTTAATAATTATAAATAACTAGAAATACAAAAACACAAATAGAACAAGTAGATATAACTTGAGTTAAGAAAAAGGATCAAATATACACAACATGGCTCAGATACTTGCAAATCAGGGATTATGTTCGATCCAAGGTAACACTTCCAGATGAACATGCTTTCTTCAATGTTTTGCTGAGCCCTCCTTATTCCAAGCATCTAATTTCTAGGTTTGTATGTTTGTTTGACAACTGCATCACGGCATGGCAGGGAGAACTTGGCATTGAGTTATCTGATATTGTATGGGATAGGAGTTTGTCTGTGGTGCAGCTCTGCTCAGTTAATAGTAGACACCAGCTGATCCAATTTAAAGTCACCCATGGTCTTCACTATTCTAAGCAAAAGTTGCACAAGATCTACCCCTCTGTCTCTTCACTATGTGACAGATGTCAGGTATCAGAGGGCACTCTGTCTCATGCCTTCTGGTTCTGCCCTTCATTGGCAGGATTCTGGGCCAAAATATTTGACTGGTACTCTAAGGCCTACGAAATAACCCTTCAGCCGGAGGCAGAACTCACCATCTTTGGCTGCTCGGAGTCCTCTCTGGACTTCACTACAGCTGTGCATCAATCTTTAACACTGGGGACAACTGTTGCCAAAAACTAATTCTTAAGGAATGGAAGTCCCCCTCTTCACCCTCTTTCCAATTGTGGTTGATGGACATGATCTCTGTTATACGGATGGAGAGACTCAGGTTCCTGAGAACCAACTCACTTAGACATTTTTCAAAATATATGGGACCCGTTTTTAGCCTATCTCAATGAGGTTAGGGGCGACGGGTGACTCGCCCAACTGGTTTTCTATAGACCGCTTGCGTGAGATCTATGGTACATCGACTGCAAGCACATAAGCACCTTACGTGGCTGGTAGCACCACTGTATGTTGGTGTTGAATGTTGAATGTTCATTATGTTGTATGTTTGTTTTTGTTTGTTTTTTCTTTTCTTTTCTTGTGTCTGAGCCTGTCTGTTTTGTTTTGTTTGTGTTCTATAGAAAAATTAAAAATAAAATATTGGAAAAAAAAAAAATTATATATATATATATATATATTCACACACAACATGTTGTCTATATCTATATCTATATCGGTGGCCAATATCGGCCGGTCGGGCTCTAGTTTAGGTAAATGACAGAGACTAGATGAAATAGCTTTCTCTGACTGCAGATAATCTGAACCCTAAACCCTGCTTGCTGGTGTGAAAGGCTTGCTTTGTTTAAAAGGTCACCAAAACTACATCATTCATCATAGCCAGAAACTGTAAAAACAGAAATCACCATCGGATTTTCAAATTTCTGACAAACGCTTCCGTCAGGAAAAACAACCAAATCTAAGCTTAAAATAGTGCTATTTCATTGAAATCCCTTTATTCTATGTGTCTCATTTAACATTTTGCCAAAAGGGGGACTGATGCCACCCCAGGTCGTGTGCTCACCCAGGATCTCCACACGGATCATGTGCTGGGCTTTGCCATAGCAGTTCTCAGCCAGCAGCTTGTAGTTGCCCTTGTCCTGCCTGATGGTCTCAGCAAGGGCGATCTTGGTTCTCTGAGTGGTTCTGTTCACCTGGTTTAACCAACACACAGGACGGATTATTTACTCTGGAAAAAATAGGACACGATAGCTATGGAAGGACTCGTCTTTTTCTGCAGAAATGTAAAAATAACAACTGTGAACAAATGACTGTATTGGGGACATTGGACATGAATCAAATCCATGTAAAAAATAATAATAATAATAATTTCACTATATTATTACTACTGTATATAAAAGAACACAAATGACTGAGAACTCTGGAATTCCCTTGCCGACGGCCTTTATGCCTGGAGGGGTGTCAGGCATAAGTAATAAGTAAGTAAGATATTACTACTATATGTAACACTATATGTATATGTATGTACTATATATATATATATATATATATATATACTGTATATGTATATAGATAGATATAGCTATATAGATATATACATACACTCTATGCGTAGCGTACACTGTATATCTGTATATGTTTCACTATATGTACTCTAAGTGCTGTGCCTCTTTTTTCCCTTTCTTTTACAGACTAGTCCTATAACATTGTGTTTTGTATGTATAGTTCTTCAGAAAAAATATATAAAATTAAATTAAATTACATTAAAAGTTTAAAAGAAAAAGACCATCAAGACATTTTATTTGTCATGCGCTTTTCATTGAGAAACAATGTCAAATAAAATGAAACGTTTTTATTTTACTATTTCTGAGGTGAAGACGTGTCCAGCCAATAAAATAAAATAAATTTCTAATAACAATGAAATAAAAAGCATAGAATACATCACTCTATACATAACTGGAGAGGAGGTTGGCGGGGCGCACAATTGCCCAACAGTTGAGCTGCCGAGGCAGCATACATCAGATCGGTTACCACCCCCTTTTAGGGCGAAAACACAAGCCTCTCCCCGTTGACTTCAATGTAAAATTGCACTACCCCAATTTTTTTTTGAAAAATAACAGAATCAATCTCGTTTATTAATGACCCCAAAACACCATGACATGACAATATATTACAACTCGTCTGGCCATAGAATGGGCAAGATACACAGGAAATATTACTTTGACCCATCTAAAACCATGTGACTCATGTCACATGTGACGTTCTTTTTTTACAGCCCCGTGACTCGCGGAGCCCAGCGTCATTGTACCCGGCTACTTGGCGGCTACTCCTAGACTGACGAGTCACACAATGGAGCAAGGAGGAAGATGACGACGCATGGTAGGCCAGAAAGTGCGCTCAATTTCCAGTTTGTATAAATAAAAAATAAAAAAATGTACCCGATATAATCTGATTGGTTCTCACCTCCTCGGTCTCCATGGTCATCTTCACCTCGTCTTCTTTGGGCTGTTGCATCTCTGTGTCGTCCTTGAGCCAGGTCAGCGTGGGCAGAGGCAGCCCCAGCACCTCGGCCGGGATGTCGATGGCCGCTCCTTTCTTCACCACGATGGTGTTTTTCTTGAAGAACTTCAGGATCGTAATCGCCGGAGGAACTACAGACACAAACCGCTCATCAGCTCAGAACTACTGTCATGAGAAAAGTATGGGTGTAATAGAGACCAAAAGTCAATAGTAAAAGTATTTTTATAAGCATGTGTGTATAGACTGAGGTACTCAATTGTGTAATTCTAAATCTGTGCTCATGTTACACATTATATTTTCACAAATGTGTAAAGCCAGTGTCGACAAAGTTTCCCCCTTTTTTCCTAACATGGCATAAGAGAGGACTGCAGAGTAGGGCTGTCACTTTTTCCCAAAATAAAATTCGAACGAACTTTAATTGCCCGAAATTCGTTCGAATATATTCGAAGTTTTTTGGTTAATTAATTTAAAAAAAAAAAAATTCAGTCCAGCAGCCTGTTGCACCAGCTGAACGTAAGTTCTGTCTTAAGTTAGGGTGTAAAGTCCACACTAACTGCTACGTTCAAACTAGTTAGTTTGACACTAAAGTTGTGTCTTTGTTTGGTTGCACCACGGAGACGTAAGGTACATCTTAACTAGTAGACCCTAAAGTCCATACTAACCAAAATAGTGTCGCAGACAATGACGTGTACAGTATCTGTGACCAATCAGTGAAAAGCACGGTGGAAACGGTGTTTATTTACGGTTGTTTAAGTAAGTGGAGTGAAAACAGGACATGTTGCCCACCGCAAATTAGTGCTTTCATATTTCATCAACACTAATCAAATGAGAACGTTATTGAGTAACGTTCGTTTAGGTTCATATTACTGTCAACGTTTATCTGTGAGCTCTTCATCAGTATTGTAGGCTATACCACCATCCTGCCTCACTAAATTGTTGCGGTTATTTTAATTTGTATGCAGTGCTGCAGCTTGTGGGAAACAAAAGCGTGAGTCATAAATATCAAAGGGTGTAATTTATCACGGAGAGCGCGTTGCGGACGCAAAACAACGATGCGCCACGGTGCCAAGTTGCAATCCGTGCCAACTGCTATTTTACGGAGGACTTTACACCTAGTAAGACGTAGGTGTAAATTTTAAGTTCTAACTTATGCCTACGTTGTAACTATTTCACTTGGTGCAACCCAAATATTTTTAGTAGTGCGTAAACTCGGACTTAGTGAGACTTTACGTTCAAACTAGCTTACGTTTCAACTTACGCAACCCACCGGGCATCAGCCCGACGTGTTAGCTTGGACGCTCACAGTCACAACACTGCCTCACAAACTTGGCTGCATCCAAATCAAGACAACTTTTCAGACCCTGGAGACAATCTTTCTCAGAAGAGACTAACGCGACAAATCTGGAGACTTTTTCTGACATGGGATTAACATTACCAGCAAGCAGCAGTTGGTTAATTTTGGTAAAAAAAAAAAATCGAACAGTCAATTTACATATCGAACACGAACCCCTCCCCCACATTCGAAGTTGCATTCGAATTTCGAATGAAAAGTGACAGCCCTACTGCAGAGACACCCCCGAACCAGAAAATACACACGCACGCACACACGCACGCACACACACACACACACACACACACACACACACACACACGCGCACGCACCTAGCTGCTAGCTAGGTGCTAGCTCAGGTGTATTTTGCTAGCTAGCTGATGCAGATCATAAAATATCATCTGTGGATTATCCTGAGTAACCGGGTCATGATTTCTGGAAAGATATATTGCTGTTGAGTTTTTCAAAAGTATATATTTTTTGGGCGCTTTGAGCACCACAAGCCGAGTGCCATCCAGTTCCATTGTATTGGAGAGAAGACAAGACATCTCTACGGTCGATATCTCCAAAACTGGGCAACTCAGACATAAATGGTCTAGATGGATGAATAGCACTATAGGTAAGATTTCGGTGTGGACTGTCCCTTTAAAATCAATTTGAAGGCTCAGCTGTCAGCGCTGTTCCATTGAAAGCAAAGAACAAAGTTGGCCGTCACACACAGGAAGACATAAGCAGACGTAAGCTTTGGTGACTGTGTGCGTGTTCCTTACTCTCGTCATCCTGGATCTTGACTTCGATGGGCTTGGACACCTCTCCATCTCCGACCTCGTTCACAGCCTTGACGCGGAACTCATACTCCTGGTTCTCTGACAGGTTCTCGAGGGTCCCGAAGCATTCGGGGAACATCTTGCGGTTGGCCACGTCGAACTCGATGGTGTCTGACCTCATCTTTTCCACGTAGTATCCCAGGATGGGGCTGCCTCCGTCGGAGCGGGGCGGGTCCCAGGCAAGGGTGATAGTGCTCTTCCCTCGGTCGGTGTAGTGCAGCTTCTCGGGAGCGGTCGGAGTTCCTGGTGGGAGAGCAGAACGGACAGAACCTTAAGGTCTCAGCTTAAAGCAAATAACTGCTGGTTTACGAAACCACATATTACTGCATAATTGTCTATATATTGTGGGCGGGTAGCGGTGTCTGTCTGTCAGTCAGTCACGTTTTGTGCCACATTTTGTCATGAAAGTGACATTGGGCTGCAGGGAGTTGGGGAGTGCGCTTAGGGTGACCTGATGGAGTGCACTGCCGAATTTCGTGCAATTTGGCATAGCGCCACCTACTGGCAAACACAAAAAGTGGTTTATCTCGAGAACCATTTGGTGGATCCACTTCAAATTCAGGGAGTGCGCTTACAGGGACCTGACAGAGTTCAGTGCCTAATTTCGTGCTATTCGGCATAGCGCCACCTACTGGCAAACACAAAAAGTGGTTTATCTCCAGAACCATTCATCCAATTGACTTCAAAATTGGGGAATGCACTTGGCGGACCTGACGGATTGTGGTGCCAAATTTCGTGCAATTCGGCATGGCGCCACCTACTGGCAACACAAAAAGTGGTTTATCTCGAGAACCATTTGTCGGATCGACTTCAACCTCGGGGAGTGCGCTTAGGGGTACCTGATGGAGTTCAGTGCCGAATTTCATGCAATACGGCATAGCGCCACCAATACCTTACACACACAACATAATACTGGGCTGGAGTCCCAGCAAACTAGATTTGAAGGCTGCATAGCGGCCTGATAATCTAGTATTTATTAATTCTGTAAATGTTGGTAATTTGATAGATTTGAACTTTTAAACATACCTCTGTACTAAGCTTGGGCCAATATAGTATAGTATAGCATGAGGTGGTTTGTGTACACCCTATCCAGTTAATGTAATAGATCCATGGTAGTACCTAGAGGATCCACAGCCATGATGGGCCCCAGGTCGGCGGGGGCTCCATCCCCATATTTGTTCCTGGCAAGGACCCTGAAGTCGTACTCCTCTCCCACACACAGGCCCTCCACGTCGCAGCGGCACGATGCCGTCTCCACTGGTTGGCGGAACAGCTTCATCTTGGCATCCTTCCTCAGCACCTCGTATCCGATGATGTCACTGCCCCCGTTATCCAGAGGGTCAGCCCACGTCAGTACTATGTTCTTCTTGGTCACCACCACCGTCTTCAGGTCCACCACAGGTCCCGGGACGTCTGCACACACACACACACACACACACACACACACACACACACACACGCACGCGCACACACAGGGTTGGGAGGGTTACTTTAAAAATGTAATCCGATACAATTACTAATTAGCTGTAAAAAAAAATCAGCACACACAATATTAAAGTAATATAAAAGTAACTTTTCCGTTACTTTTGGATTACTTTTGAACAGATTTCCTGCATTTGACTACCGTAAATTCCGGACTATAAGACGCACCGGTGTATAAGCCGCGGGACCAAAATTGACTATTTTTTTCTTCTATAAGCCGCACCGGTCTATAAGCCGCGGGTGTTTTGATGTTTAATTACCATATGAAAGGGTTTGTGCACAGAGAGGAATGTCGGGAAAGCGATGGCTGTTTGGGGAAGCTCCCATTTATTAACATTTCAACAAAACAAAACAAAAGTCAGGTCACTAATCCCCAGACAAAATCACACAACAATAGGCTATATGTGCAGCAAACCTGTAACCAGAGAAGTCAAGTCACTAATGCTCGTCTTCCTCTTCTTCCTGCGTACTGAAACCACCAAAGTCCTCATCTTCAGTGTCGGAAACGAACAGGTTCAGGGTGGCTTCGTCAACCACTCTCCTCTCCTCTCTCCTTCATTGTCACTCAAAACCAACGAACTCCTCTTCATCTATAGCTGTGTTTCCATTACAGTTTTTCGCAAAAGAATTGCGATATTTCTACAACTTCGACAATGTACAATTGCGACTTGTAGGCGTTTCCATTGAAGTTGCGTTTGAGTGATTCCCCGTTGCAGCAGCTGCCACAGTGAATACGCACGGGGATCTGCCCCATATCCCGTCCCCTGCATGCTCAAATCCAACCAATGGTCAATGGAAATCCCAACATGAAGTTACAATGCATATAAACGAGCCTGATTATCAATTCAAAAGAAAATGAGTCGCAAAATGTTGCTGGCTGCGTGAATGCAGTCAGCGCGACAGGCAGAGGAAAAAAGGTAGCCTAATAGCCTACAACTGGTCCGATTTAGAGATGGAGGGGGGAAAAGGCTGATTTGGTTCTATAATTGCACCTGAAACGTGTGCAATGTATTAGCCTACTCACAGTCACTGTATTCACTTCAGACAGCACCACCGCACCAGTGTGTGCTTTTCATCCTCTCATCTCGCCGCTGTGCCAAATGCGCGCACACAGGCAGCCTGCTGTCACCATGGACCGATTTCTGCCATTAAACATTATCTAATTTGCCCGGCTACGCTTTTGCACAACACTCGTCTTTCTGCTAGGTAGCGTTGCTTCAAAGTTTTCCACTTGCTGCGGAGGTTTTGACACGGCTATCGAACCTTACTTACCAAACTTATTTTCCGCTCCTTTTCCAAGGGATAATATGGGTCACATGACGTGCAAATGCGAAAAATGTGTTTCCATTACACTTTTGCGATAAACTGCTATATCGACACGTCTGAAAAACCACCTCATGATCATCTACTGCTCGTTCTCATGCTGTCGAGAACGAGCAAAGCTTTTTTTTGGTGAAAGAATCCTCCAGGGCGCTTCTTGTTAACAGTCCGAGTGAGTGGCAGGTCGAACGTCAAAGGCACTTCATCCATATTTATGATCTGCTCCGGTTCGATGGAATATTCCTTGATCTTCCTTTGTGTGAATTCGCCGAAGTTTGTGATTTTCTCCTGGTAGTCGGGGGAGGGAGTTGATGGGCTTGTGGCCGTTTGCTTACCGTAATTACCATATGTAAGTGGTCACGCACAGAGGGGATTGTCGGGAAAGAGATGGCTGTTTGAGGAAGCTCCCATTTACCGTATTACCGTAACATTTCAACAAAACAACATAACACAACACCACCGTTGTTTATTTTTACAGTGCACACAGTGTCCGCGGTGTGGTGAAAAGAGGGCAAGAGAGGAAATTAAAACAGAAGTGGATTTATAGTTAGAAAGAGTGCTAAAAAAGAGAGATTTTTTTTTTTTTTTTTTTTTTCTGAAAAAATCCATAGATAAGACGCACCGTTATATAAGCCGCAGGGGCCAAAAAACGGGAAAAAAGCCGCGGCTTATAGTCCGGAATTTACGGAGTCTGGAGGCATGCTCATCAAGAGGACATTAAAAGAAAAAACAACAACAACAACAACAACAACAACAACAACAGCTCTTTCAGACTTTATGTGTTGGTTACAGCAGGCTTTCAGCCAATCTATCTCATGTCACCTGTTTCTCATTAATAATTAAATAATAATGAAATAACATAATGAAAATAATCGTAGCCCTAGATTAAATTCCACTCACCCATGACGTCCACTTGGGTCTCTGCGGTCTTGGTTCCGCTGGCATTGGTTCCGGCGATCTGGTACTTCCCGTGGTCGGCCCTCACAGCCTTCTTGATGAACAGAAGGTTGTTCTTGCCCTCCGTCTCAATCAGAACCCTCTCCTTGTCGGGCTCGCCGTCATCTTTGCTCCACTTGACCTCGGGCTGCGGTCGTCCCGTCACCACGGCCGGCAGTCTCAGGGGCTCGCCCGCCCTGATCATCACGCCGTTCCTCACCGAGACGTCCAAGTTCACTACCGGAGCCTCTGTAGGACACAGCCAGCGTAATGTAGCGTCAGGTAATGTTACAGCACTCTCAAATGCTATGATTGAAATCTAATCCTCATGACAATATACTTTCTGTTTTGTCAATCAAGTTCTTTAGAAACAAGTAGGCATTTTGTAGTTTGATACATTAGCATTTTTAAGATCTATTGTCTATCAATAATACTGTGCGCTTTGCGCGCTCATTTCTAGTGTGCCTCACACACTTATCATTACCAGTAATTACCAGGGAAATAATAGGCAATGAATTCTGTCAGTGTTGTATACCATTATTGTCTAAAAATAACCACTAGTCATTACAATAGAAGTTACTGGTAATTAATTAAAGGTAAAGTGTTTTTTTTTACTTGTATATTACTCAGTAATTACCAATCATTGTAATGCTATTGCTAGTTATTACATTTGTTTTATTTGGATATTGTTTAGTTATTTCTTGTCATTACTGTGTAATTAATGGCCTGCAATTTAAAGGGTTACAATGGATAATCATGCAATATGACTCAAAGACCGCCCGCCTTTTGGTAGATCTGACCATTCCTCCATCCTCCTCGTCCCCCGTTACAGACAGAGACTGAAACAAGAGGCCCCGCCCACCACTGGTCAGACCAATCAGATGCTATTCTGAGGGATTGTTTTGATCAGGTGGACTGGGAGGGACTCAGGGCCGGGGGAAACCTCAGTGAGTACACAGACACTGTATCAAGCTTCATCAGAAAATGCACAGAGGATGTAGTCCCCGCAATAAAAATAAAAATCATGCCCAACCAAAAACCATGGACTAACAGTGATGTCCAGGCAGCCCTCCGCGCATGGACCACTGCCTTCAACTCAGGATCACCAAAGGAATACAAACAAGCACGCTACACCCTCAGAACAACAATAAAAAAAAAACGAGGGAATTCGGCAAGCAGCTGGAGTCTAAACTTGACTCCAACAACCCACGGCACCTTTGGAGAGGACTCAATGCTGCTTCCGACTTCAAGGGGGAAAAACAACACACCCCAAACACCTCACCCACCCTACCGCCCTACCCCCCCCCCCCTCCAATCCCCCCACCCAACACCCTGTGCCACCCCCACCCTCCTTTCCCACGCCCCCCAACCTCCCCACCCAAACCTCAGCACCCCCCCTACCCCCACCCCCCCTCCTTCCACCCACCAAACACCCACCCGACCCAACCCACTGTGCCCTGCCGCAAGACTCCCCTCTCCCCTCCCCCCACACCCCCAGGCAACCTGAACTGCCTTGCATCCTCACACCCCTCACCCGCCAACACTTCAGACCAGGACACCCCTCTCATCATCACAGAGGATGAGGTATGCCGGTCGTTCATGCGGATCAACCCACGCAAGGCGGCCGGCCCGGACGGCATCCCCGGACGCGTCCTCAAGGTCTGCACCCAACAGCTGGCAGGGGTAGTCACAGACATTTTCAACCAGTCCCTCTCCCTCCCGACTGTCCCCTCCTGCTTCAAATCTGCCACCATCACCCCCATTCCCAAACAGCAGAAGGTGACCAGCCTCAATGACTGGCACCCCATAGCCCTCACACCCATAGCCAGCAAGTGCCTAGAGAAGCTGGTCATATCACACATCAGCATAGGAGTGCCGCAGGGCTGTGTCTCCAGCCCCTTCTGGTACGACCTTTACACCCACGACTGTGTGGCGACACAGACTTCAAACACCATTGTGAAGTTTGCGGATGACTCAGCGATTGTGGGGCTGATCTCCAATGGCAATAAGATGGCCTACAGGAAAGAGGTGGATGCCCTGGAACAGTGGTGCAGGACAACCACTTCTCCCTGAACGTCTCTAAGAGCAAGGAGGTCATTGTAGATTACAGGAAGGGGAGGGAGACTCACCCCCCATTCACCATCAACGGCACAGTGATGGAAAGGGTGGACAGCTTCAAGTACCTGGGAGTCAACATCCACCAGGACCTGACGTGGGCCAGCCACACCACCACTGTCGCCAAAAAGGCCCAACAGCGACTGCACGGACTAAGACGACTAAAGAAATTTGGCCTGAGGCCCAAAATCCTCAAGGACTTCTACAGAGGCACCATTGAGAGCCTGCTGACCGGCTGCTTCACTCCCTGGTACGGGAACTGTACCACCATAGCATGTTGCAAGGCGCTGAGAAAGTTGAGGCGCGGTGCAATAACACTGTGTTACTTGCACACTCTTGGACACTCGTGGACACATACACTGTGTACATTGTTGCCCTATTTAACTATTGCCTATTGTCCAATTGTTGCTTGCTGTGTTTTTGTGCCCTATTTGTTGTTTGCTGTGATTTTGCACTATTTACCTACCGCACCTTGTCTGTAACAGAGCCCACAGTATACGAATTTCATGTGTGTACTTGTACAACGGAGTGACATTAAAAATCTTGAATCTTGAAAGATCAGATTGCTCTGAATTCTATTGTGCATGACAACAAGCAAAAAAACATTGCTACGATCTGTTTGACCTTAATAAATGGTATTGAAGGATAAGACAATGAATGAGTGTGCCACGGCCGTACCTTCAGGCTCTTTGACGGTGACGGGCTCGGTGACACCGGGCGCTCCGGGCCCAGCATCGTTGATGGCGATGACCCGGATGTAATAGTCGGCTCCCCCCGTCAGGCCGGTCAGCGTGTAGGTCAGATCCTTACACCTGAACTCTGTGCTCCGGGTCCAGTTTTTCTCTCCAACCAACACCTGCCACACAGGGGCGCAGGACACGTTACTTCCCGGGCCCGAGAAAGCACCAAAGCTAGGGATCCATAACCCATTTCCGTAATCGATTAATTTGTCATGTAAACGATCAATTAAACCATTAATCCTTATATAAAAACAGCTTTTGACATACAAAGTAGAAGATACAAAATGTGGGTTTTAGGCCTTCTCAACAAGTTAATCAACCAACCAAACTTTCTGCATTAGCTGTCAATTGTGCTTGTAGACGTGCTGTATTTCAACATTGTATTACAATGTTTACAATGATGTTCCGGTGCCTTTGTGGTGTTCAATCATTTCAGCAAAAAAATAGCAAATAGCAAATACCTCAGATTATCGATTAATGGGTTAATATATGTTTGATTCCTGCACTGGTATGCCAAAGAAATTATACTTGATTCTATGAAATTCTCGAAAACAAGTCGATTTGCATTGGAAACAAGGGGAATGATCAAAACCCACTGGCGGATTTTTTTCCACTTGTTATAAGAAAATTATGATTGTTGTTAAGATGGAGATTCTTTGCAGTGTGACGGTTCCACTCCAGAAAAAAAATGTGAATGAGTGAAACTAAGTCCACAAAGAGAACGATTAACGAAATACTTACAGCAACATTTTGAAATTCAAGATTTCTTTTGTATTAAATGTGTTTTTATTTATATATTTGGTCAACTTAATGTTTTACAGCTTTAGAACTGATTGTTTTGCTCTAAACTCTTTGCTTTTGGTTGTTGATTTTAAATTACAATGAACACTTTTTGGTTACAATAATTTTTGTTTCATTTAACTTGTTTCTTTCTTTTTCAACTCAAACATAACCCAAAAGTGGAGTGACTAGTTTTTTCAGCACTTGACCAAAAGCAGGTTGGATCTCTACTCGTCAAACAGTAATAACCCTGTCCGGTCACTGTAGTTCTGGTGTCAGTACCTTCTCCACATGGTAACCCAGGATGTCTCCTCCTCCGTTGAAGAGGGGGGGGATCCAGGCAATGATGACCGAGTCCTTCGCAGTGTCCACGACCCTAGGAGTTGGGGGGCCGGGGGGCACTGAGGGGGGTGGGGGACAAAATTAATATTTCTAATCATGTGTGAAGAGCTGAATGCAGTTAGTGCAGCAGTTTTGCATTCAGCAGCACATGTTGTTTTGCTCACGCATACAACTGTTTCTAGCTTCTATGGTGCATTTGGGAGACATTTTGGGCATTTTTAAAGGGGCCATATTATGCTTTTCTTTATTTTGTTACAATCTTGGATGGTCATATTAAACGTGGCCTAAGTTTCAAATAAATAGGTGAAAGTGTTTGAAAGTTACCCCCATGAGAAAGAATCATGAGATTCCATGGGAGAGCGCGGGATTTGAGCGACAGCCACGGCCCAGGGGTCTAGCTGACGTAGACAGTCCTTGTTGCCATGGTGATGTGCAACCTTGGCACCCGCCAGCCATCTGCGTTTATCCAAGTATCTAGTAGTTCCTGATAGCAGTCCGGGTTAAAAGCTGTAGCTGTAAGCAGTGTCTAGACGTTTAAAGTCAGCGAGTTTCTTCCGCCTTGGTGCTTTGTGCTGTCTGCTCGGATGTGTTTTATGCTAAGCTACTTGTGTTAGCCTAGCCTAGCGTGCTCCCGATCCCGTCTTCAAGTTTTCGTCTTTCTTACGCCTCACGTTAAATGTTTTTTCGGCTATGAAGGAAAGGTAACTGTGTTGTTTGCCTTTCAAAAAGAACAAAGCACCAGACAGCTTAGCCCTTTTTGGGATGTGTGTCAGTCATGTAACTTTAAGTGAGTTATCAGTTACCCTCCACAGTCCCTTGTCTAAACGCTAAGTGAGGCCCAGAAAAAAGTCCCAAGCAGCAGAACATGCCAATCCGCTCGTCGTACAAGTGTCACAGAGACATTCCAAAGCCACCTACCAAAGCAGAACTCTTCATTGTTTAGATCCGCCGGGGTTAGAAAGCTCGATGCTGCTAAGAAGTAGCTCTTTTTATCCCAATTCTGTGCCAGTGATGTTAGTCTTCTTCTGCATTTGTGCCGGATGCGCCCAGCCATCACAGCGCTCTACAGCGCTCTGGGCTCTACCTCGTGTTTGTTGTTGCAATAGGCCTATATAGCTTCCGACCAGAGGGACGCTGTGGAGCGCTGTGATGGCGGGCAGAAACGCAGAAGAATAATAAAACAGAGCGTTTCAGACAGAGGGTGAAATCGAAGGGGGCACGTGAGAGCCAGTACAAGAGTTTTTTGAACTGTGAATCCTGCAAAGCTACTCTAGTGGAGGCCAACAATAAAATAATAATACATTATATTAGCAAAATATGGGCCCTTTAAATTACACAGATTTGGGTGGGGGGGTGGCTACAGTTTTTGCCCATGTACCACACACACTATTTCACACACCATAGATCAGATTTGGTGAAATGTGTGTAAATATATTTTTTTTAATAAATAATATGAATATTTACCTATGCACTGTATAATGTACTGAATATGTACAGTATGTCTATGTAAGGTGAATTTGTATATAACCATTGGTCATTTTCAGTATTGTTATTATTTTGTTTTGATTTATTTTCATACATATTTATATTTTTGTTTTGAATTGTTTGGATGTATAGAACTCTACAAAAATTGCAGCCCTTTGTGAAGGAAACTGTCAACCTATGTTGAAATATGTTTGATGTAAAAGGGGAGATGAGGGAAAAAAGGCTAAAGTTCTCATCTAGTCAATGGCTTGATGTCCCGCCTCCTCCATGTGATGTGTGTCCTTGATTGAATAAACAACATGACTGACGCGCATTGAGCTCAGTCAGGAGTTGGGCCTGGAGTGAGAGCAGACTTACGGAGGGCGTCCATGGCCGTAGTGCGGTCGGTGGGCTCGCTGAAGGGCCCAGGCCCAGCCAGGTTCTCAGCACACACCCTGAAGATGTAGGTGAGTCCCTCCATGAGTCCGCTGATCTTCACCTCCAGAGAGTTGAGCAGGGCGCGGTTGACCCGGGTCCAGTACTTGCTGTTCACCTCCTTCCTCTCGATCCAGTAGCCCAGGATGGGGCTGCCGTTGTCCTTGGGCTCGTGCCAGGAGATATGGGCAGTGCTGGCCGTCACCTCGTGCACCCGGGGCGTGTTGGGGGCGTCCGGAGGGTCTGAGGGGGGAAGAGAGGGGAGGGACCGGGGGGTGGGAGTTAAATATAGCAGCAGTGTTTTTTATTATTTGGAATAAAATTATAGAGAATATTTAAATGTCAGCTATAATATATACAAAATGAGTTGTTTAGAAGGAAAACTCCTTTGGATACCTTAAAAAAGCATAAAATGACATAGGGGCCAGTGTACTATGCCTTTTGTCATTGTGTTTTATCTGCAGACTAAGCACAGCCATAGTTTCTTTAGCTTCTATAAAAGCTTTTATTTTGATATTGACTGATACACTTTACTACTAATAATCTGTATTTAATACATTGACATGTCTGATTTTACAGATTATGTAAAATCATTTAAATACAATTCTTAGCCAAAATGCTTTATAAAAGACAACGTATGTTTGTGAAGTTTCTTGATGACTTTACCAGAAAAATCAGTCAGTCCTTACCGCCTTACCGAGTCAGTCAAGTGTTCTTTGTTTTTGTTGTCACAATAGTGGACTTATTAGTCAATCAGATAACTTTGTGATCTCAGCGCTCATAAGTTAACTAGCCCTATATAATATGTTGAGTGTTATTTGTCATTTTTCTCCTCTGACTTACCAAACTGGTTCTTGGCGAGCAGCGGCTCGGAAAGACAGGGCGGCCCGCAGCCGAACTTGTTCTCTGCGGTGACCCTGAAGATGTACTCCTTGCCCTCAATGAGCTTGGTGACGGGGCAGCTCTGGCCCTTTAGCGTGGAGGTTACCGTGATCCAACCGATCTCCCCATTACGGTTGTCCTTCTTCTCCAGGATGTAGTTGAGGATCTCACTGCCCCCATCGTCCACAGGAGGCTCCCAGTTACAGATCACCGATGTGTTCCGGGTCTCCTCGAAAGTGAAGTTGATGGGGGCTCCGGGCTTGTCTGTGCGTCACAAAATATTTAAGATTGTGTTAGATTCAGGTCATCGTTTAAGAACAACATTCAATTCTTAATCAAACTCGATTCACAAAACACTCTTAAGAAGACAGAAAGAACGAAAAAAAAAATCTTCAATTTCTTTTTACAGTATGTTTCTTCCTATCAAAACGGAAATAAATGGTATTGTTGAAATGAAAGTTCTCAAATTTTTTTTGTAACTTTTTAACAGTCAGATGCTGCCAAGTTGTACAGGCACTGTATGACTTTTCCACACTTATCCTACTGCAGTGATACTCAACTTGCGGCCCGGGGGCCAGATGCGGGCCTCGAAAGGGTGCAGAGCGGCCCCCCGACATTTTCTAATTCACAATGAAAACGAATGTTAAATAAAGTTTGACTGAGCTCCAGCTAAATTGTAAAATATGGACATCTGCTCGCCGGCTAGGCACTTACAGTAAGTATATGTACTTAACTAACTTAACAATCTGTGTGCAAAAAATAGTGAGACTAAACTCCGGCTGACACCCCAAAAACCTACAATCCGCTACAGAAAAATTTACATTCATGTTTTTTTATTAACTGGCCCCTGGCCTCCTGCCATTTTGCAAAAGTGGCCCCCGGCCAAATGCAAGTTGAGTATCCCTGTCCTACTGTATTACCAATTGGTCTCAGGTGTGAAAAACCACCATCAAGCCAATGCACAGTCTATACAAATACACCCTGAAAGTCCTGGACAAAAAGCCAGCTAGGTATCACCACTGTCATATTATTTCCAAGTACAATCTATTAAACTTTGATAATTTTGTCAATTATGCAAATACTTGTTTAATGTACAGAATTATCCGTGATCTTGCTCCTCCTCTGAAAAAGTTTGTTTCACTGTGCTCAGACATCAGAAAACAAACAGCCGCAACCAGAGGAAACTGTGCAGTACAACGGAGACGCACTGAATTTGGCTGATCAGCTTTTTCCATCAGACCTACAAACATCGGGAACTCTACTACTCCCAGACAGTAGTATCAGACAAAGCCCCAACTTTACTTTAAGTTTTAAAAACCAACTGAAATCATGGCTGAAATCCTAACAATCATGTAGTCATTAACACCCAATACCTAGTAGTGCACCTTTTATTATCTTATTTTATTGTATTTTATTCTTTTGTACTTGAATTGTATTATGTACATGTATGTGTATCAGATTTACACTGTGATTGTAAATTGTTTTATTGTTTTTGACTGTCCTTGTAACATCTAGGGACCCAGGGACTGCAAATGAAATTTAGCTTCCTAGCAAAGTCTGGGACAGTTTGTGACTGTCCATTGTCCCTGTCAAATAAATTAAATAAATAAATAAATAAATAAATAAATAAATAAATAAATAAATAAATAAATAAATAAATAAATAATTAAATAATTAAAATAAATAAATAAATAAATAAATAAACAAACACGTTTTAGACAAGTAGGTTATAGTTCAAAGTAGGGATGTCAACTGATAATCGACCATTTAAACATTAACCGATTAATACTATCAGTTAATCAGTTAAAAAAATGTTTACTTTACCCCAAGTAATAATAATAATAATAATAAAAAAAAAACGTTTGTTGCATGGTAAAAGAAAAATAAGCTATACAAAGTATTTCTTAAATAACTTGACATGCTGTGTAATTCTTGTATATCTTCATATTTAATTCTCATCCTCTTCAATTAATTGTCCAACCGCACCGCATAATGAGCTTGAACAGCGTTAATTTGACAATTGAAAAGTATCGAGTTAACGTTACTCTTTACCGTTACAAAACATGCCAGTTCAGAGGAATTGTTTCACAACAGGAGATGGACTGTCTGTCAGTGTCATATGTGCGCATATTATACGCATTCAGAGCGAGATCCATTTCTAGGCATGTTCTAGACATGTTGTGCCCGTGGAAACAATGGCATGACAATGGAAGCTCTTTTGGGTTGCCTCCTAGCCTCATCTCCTAGCCTCAATGGCAGTAAGCCTAAGTTTTATTGACCAGAATTAAGTCAGGCCCTAGTCTGAGAAATTAAAGATATTCGTAAGAAATTAGACTGTTACTAAGAAAATATTGAGGAATTGCACTTACAGTAAGAGCCTTCTTAAGAACCTCCTAAAATGTCCTCTTATGTCATTTCTTAAGATCTACAGTATCTTAAGAACACATTGGTGATTGAATGAATCTGGCCCCAGGGGTTTAACTTTTTTCTGGGTCCCGAAATGAGAAATGTTGTAATATAAATGTTGTCTTGTGACGACTCACATTGAGCAAAACGGTTACTCCTGTGAAATGGGGACCAACAAGAGTTGGGATGTAAAGGCTATAAACAGATTTGAATGGTTGTGAAAGTTACCAAGGATGTTGACGACGCAGGAAGCTGTGGCCCTGCCATGAGGGTTCTCCACCTGGATGGTGAACATGCCGTGGTCGATCCTGATGGAGTCACGGATCATCAGAGCCGTCTGGCCCTTCTTGGTCTGGTCCAGACCCAGGCGTTGACGCAGCGGGGTCACAAACTCCTCCACGGGCTCCGGCACCTTCACAGATACAATCAATCAATTCTACGGTTTAATATATCAGTTGGACATTTGAATGTGCAGGTTGGCACTCTGACTCTTCGAAACAATCCACTCTCTACGGATACAGACCTTGGACTTGGTTTTCTTTTTGATGATGGGGACGACCTTCTTGGCGGGCTCCTTGGTGACGTCCTCGTCATTCCTCATCCAGGTGACCTTGGGGTAAGGAGAGCCGGAGATGTAGGCGTCGATACGGATCTCCTCGCCCTTCTTGATGCAAACTCCGGATTGCACGCGGGCATGGAGGGTGACCATTGGTTTGTCTGAAATGAAACATTAAAGGAAGCAGATTTACTGAGAGCTTGCATTGTCTGAGAGCTCAGATCGATGACAGAAGGTTGATATAAATGGGACTCAGTCAGGGGTAAGACGCAACAGCTGTGGAGTTCCCCAAGGAAGTGTCTTTGGTCCTTCTCTTATTTTTACTTTATGTTAATGACATGAAGGCTGCTTGTTCTTGTCCCCTTTTTTTGTATGCGGACGACTCCGCCCTTGTTGTATCACATAAGGATAAGGGTATCAGTGGAGAGCTGACTGAGTGCAGATCTGGAGAGTGTTAGTAAATGGCTCACAGATAACAGGCTCTCTCTCCACTTAGGTAAGACAGTCTATTCTCTTTGGGACCAAGGTCAAGTTGGGTAGCTCACCTGGTTTTAATGTTAAGGTTGGTAACACAGTAGCATCAATTAAAAGCTGTGTTACTTATCTAGGCTGTGAGTTGGACCAGTCCCTCACTGGGGAGAGAATGGGCTTAAAAGTCATAGCAAGGTTAACCAAAAAAACTAATTCCTTGCCAGAAAGTCCAATTCTCTAGACACAAAAACCCTGAAATTGCTGTCCATGGCTTTAGTGCAACCCCACTATGACTATCCATGTACTGTGTGGTATACCAGTACCCCCAAGTACATCAAAACTAAATTGCAGACATCACAATAAGTAAATAAATAACTAGTCAGCGATACTCATAGGTACTCTACCAGAGCTAGCGAGTCAAATTTCTTCCCCTGTAGGTTTAGAACTGCATCTGGGAAAAATACCTTTCTGTACTCAGCAGCCACAGAATGGAATATGTTACCCCATTTTAAAGAAATTGTCACTCACTGCCAACCATTTTAAAAGAGCAGTGAAGGGATGGCTGATGAGCTGCATTGTATAACTGTCTTCGTTGTTTGTGGTTTCTTGTTTGTGGTGTGTGTATTGTTGTGGTGTGTGTATTGTCTTGGAAGGCTCGTGCTGGGCCGACCACTGAGTGTGTGTGTTGTTGTTTTTTTACAAACGAGGACCACAATGGAAACAAGTCATGGACTTTATTGTGTTTTATTCCTCAACAATTTTAATACCGGTGTATGTATTTTATCGGTTCATTTGTATTTTTAACAACTGTCTTAATAAATAAATAAATTCATAGTGTTGGATCTGCACTACATGTGTATCCACAATGATGATGTGGTGACTCGGGAGGTTGTGGAGGACAATGCATCATGAGTATGGAGCGCACATCTGCTGGTAAGTGGACATGAAGTTGGCATTTCTCCACATTTAAGAGGTAACTAGATGAGGTTTCCTGCAGATGTTTTGGTATTTTGTGGAATACTAAAAGCATAGAAGCAGCAGCTTTTCAAAACATTCAGTTTATAATCAGTGAAGGAACCATATTTCTTTTTTTTAGAAGTGAGAATAACTGTACCAATGAATGTTCCCTTTCATATTTTTATTCTGAATAATCCACTGGCTCAGCAGTTCAATAAAAATCTAAGTGGGCAACAACAAAGAGGTTGGTCATTGCTTCATTTATCTGGTCTTTGTTTATCATAAAGTGCTTGTGTTGTTTTCATAAAAGTACTATGAAAGCCAGATGTATCCAAAACTCTACTGTATGTACAAATGACCAAGTCACACAATAAAAAGCATTTTCCGCATCTAGAACCACTAGCACCACTTTTATTCATTATACTCCGTAATATGGCTTGTTTGTCTTTGGCAAACAAAGCCTGTCTGATCGCGGCCAATGATCTGTGGTAAAAGTCCCTCTATTCACTTTGCCAATAATGTGTAAAGATTGTATAACACTGGGTTAGAAGCAGCATCGTTCCTATACAGTATTACTAGACTGACCAGACAGAGAAGTTAACTGTGACTTTAGAGAACTTGAGAATGTTGTTTATTGTCCTCTAGCTGTTGAGTATGATGCACCCTGTTTTCTGTCCTGACTGTTCCAACTAAATCTCCCCCTGGGGGTGATAGATGGTTTTGTGTGGTTGTAGTTTTTTCGTACCAACGGGGTCTGCGGCCGTCATGGGCTGCGAGCTGCGGGATGGCTCGCTCTGTCCGGCAGCGTTCTCGGCGCGGACCCTGAACTGGTACTCTGTATCCTCCGTCAGGCCCGTCACCACGTAGGAGAAGCCCGGCACCAGGTTGGGGTTGACCCTCTCGTAGCGGTCTCCATCCTTCACAATCTTCTCCAGGATGTAGCCCTGGATGAGACAGCCACCATCATAGTCGGGAGCTTTCCACGTGACCGTTATGGACTTGGACGTCGGGTCTTGGCACTCCACACAAATGGGCGGGTCTGGTTTTTCTGTGGATTAAGTATCAAACAACATAACATAGTTGTTTGTGAAAGGTTTTTGAATCTTGAGATATGGAATGATTATTATTTCCAGTAGATTGAGGCATTTTCTGCCATTTGCCCTGAAGAACCAATACATGCTATTTCCCTTTTCCTTGGCTTTGCCAGGCATTTGATGCGTTATTGATCAAATTGTGTGTGTGTGTGGGCGGGGGGCGCTGTGTCAATTTTGACTGTGATTATAGAAAAAGAAGAAAAGGGAGAAAAGCCTTGAGTATATTGAAAATATTAAACATTTTTGGGGTTTTCTTTTATCAAAATTGGTGGTATCATCACAAAAACTGGCCTTTAAAGGGTTACAATTCTGAAAATGATTGAATATTTGGTAGTTATGAATGATCAGGACTGAAGTTGATAAAATATTTAAGTGGAACATAATGATAATGATATTTTTATGGCAGTTTTTGATGGGTACTAATTTAAACCATAGTCTTTTAAAACGAGGCACAAGAGTTAAGCAATATGAGACATTAATTGAGAAGGGGTACTGTATGTATTTAGCTGACAACATTAAACGGCTTATTTGGCTTGAACGGAAAATGGCACTTACGCTTGATCTCCTCGCAGATGACCGGGTTGCGCAGCTCCAGGTATTCCCCGGCACCGACCTTGTTGAAAGCCTTGACCCGGAAGTGGTACTCGCAGTTGAGGTAGAGGTCCTTGACGGTGGTGGTAAGGACGTTCTCTCCGGACAGCACGGGCACATAGGTCTTCTTGGTGGCCTCGCGGCGCTCCAGTGTGTAGCTAATGATGGGGGTGCCTCCATCGTTCTCCGGTGCCTCCCAGCTGATCTTGCAGGAGTTCTTGGTGATGTCGCTGGAGCTGATGTCCTTACACTGACCAGGAAGGCCTGCAGGGTTCAGGGGACAGGTTTCAGAAAGAGGCCGTGAGCCAATGTGACATCCAGAAAGAGATACTAAGGTACCTTTATTAAAGTATTACAGGGAAATTGAATGCTTGGATAATCTCTTACACCGAGTATGTTTCCATGAACAAATTCCACTACTGTATGTTTTATGTTTTATGTTTCATGTGTGCTTACCACTATTGCACAACCAAATAAAGTTCTTGAACCTTGAATTATTTTGAATAGGGCAATACTCCGAATTTGATACAGGTTATGTAATTACCTTATTCCGTTTGGATATTCCAAATTAGGCCTTATTCTGAATGTAGCATTTTCCGATTCAGACGTGGGATATGCATATGCCGATATCATTGGTGTTTTATGAGCATTCTTTGGACATGTATACAGCGAATTTGGGGTTTTTACACACATGGCCTCTTGCCTTTTTACGCTCAGCTACAGTATGTGTGTTGTAAGCAAAGCAACTAGCCAGAGATGCAGCCCAAAAGAAAAGCCCACATTTCTGCTCAGAAGCAGAAGCACACCTACTTTTAACAATATGAAAGACTTGGATATCAACATTTTCATTAGCCATGTAAACAGCTTAGTAGGAATATAATAGTCTTTTTCGGGAAAATGGCAAAAACAGGAACATTTTGTGCATGTAAATGGATGTTATATATGAAGAAATACACTTAAGAGCCTTCTTAAGGAACCTCCTAAAATTTTCTTGTCATTTTTAAATCTTTTACTCCCCAATTGTACTTTGCCAATTCTCCCTGCTGTTCTGGTCGTTGCTCTGCCCCCTCTGCCAATCTTGGGAGAGTTGTAGACTAGCACACGCTTCCTCCGATACATGTGCAGTCGCCAGCTGCTTCTTTTCACCTGACAGCGAGGAGTTTCACTGGCAGGACGTTCCCCTCCCCCCTGAACAGACGCTCCGACTAACCAGAGGAGGGACTAGTGCAGCAACCAGCCCCCACCCGCAGACACGGCCAATTCTGTCTGTAGGAAGGTCTGACCAAGCCGGAGGTACCTGCCGGGAATTGAACCCGGGTCTCCGCAGTGGTAGGCGAGTGCTTTTTCCTCGACACTACCCAGACAGCCCTCCTCTTATGTCATTTCTTAAGATCTATCATAAGAACACAGCATCCAGGTCCGGATGGCGTGAAGGAGATATCAACCTACCGATAACTTTGACGTTGATGGTGCCGGTGGCGGTGCCCAGGCTGTTCTCCAGGGTGATGGCGTAGGCTCCGGCGTCGGCATGCAAGCACCGCAGCAACTCCAGGTGTGCGCTGGTCATCTCCACCGTCATGGACAGACGGTCATCTGCCTTCAGCTCTGACGTGTCTTTCTGCCACGCCATCTTGGGTGTGGGGATGGCTCTGTACGGGATGTTGAGGTGCAGCTTCTCTCCCTCCACCACCACCACATCCTGTGCCTCCAGCTCCATGGTGGGCGCACCTGGAGTAGCATGAGCGAGGGTGAATCAGTGTTTTGGTGCACATCTGGTTACCCTCTCTGGAAGACCGAACTTTTAGACATTTCTCTAACCTAAATAAAAATCAATGTTAACAATAGTGCCAAGAATCCGGAATAGCCTCCCGCAAATCACTGTCCAAATCAAAGTCTTTTGTTGTAGTTTTCACACACACAAACACTAGTGTTAACATAGTTTTGGTCACATGTTCACATGTTCAAAAAATATTTTTCCACGGCGCCAGCATAGCTTGCAGTGTGGCTACACACGGCAATGTCAGGTGAGTCATGTGGAACGGAAATGCTTCATCACATGGCCTCTAGAGGGTGGCATAGACTGAGACTCCGTCCATGGCTGTACAATGGCTGCAACACGTAAGTCAAAGGGTCAAACAAACCCTGTGGTGCAATGAAAGTGAGGGCCGGCGCGCGCCGGCCGAGGTGGGATCCCGGTGTGGGTGGGATGTACAGGATCTGTGCTTGTTCACTTATGGGCCTAATAGACTCAGGTAAAAAGCAATTATAAAAAAAAACGTTTTTGTCCAATGTGTTTTCAGGGAGAAATGAGGAGAAAAGTAGCTCCACACCGAACACTTAACATACTAAATATACCGTAGGCTCTACCTACACATAAGTTACTAGGTTAGTCATTCATAGGTTAATCTCTCTCTATTTCTCATACCTTTTTAATACAAAAATTTGAGAAGACATGACTACAGAGAGACTAAAGGTGGGGTGATGCTCACAGTCGGGGTCCTTGGTGAAGACCTTGTCGGAGATGTCGGAGGGGTCGGAGACGCCACAGGAGTTGATGGCGCGAACTCGGATCACATACTTCTTCTCGGGCTTGATGCCGTCGTCAATCCTGAACGTCAGCTCTTTGATGGGTCGGTTGTTGACCCGCAGCCACTTGAGCTCGGGCCGGGCCTCGGCCACCTCCACGTGGTACCCCGTGATGGGACAGCCCCCATCCTTCAGAGAGGGCTTCCAGGTTACGTTGATGTGCTCACGGCTGGTGTCCGGGATCTGCACCTCCTGAGGCGGAGACGGGACGCCTGGGCAGAGAAAGAAAGTATTTTGTGACTTAGATTGGTTCAGAGTAGATTTAGGCAGATTTAGGCTTTTTTTCCTCCTTGGTTTTAGCTAAAAGCTAAAGCTAGCTTTTAGTTTTGCAAAAGCGTAAAAAAAAACTAGAAAAAAATTATTGCTAGGCAGGCAATGGTGATGCGGATCTTCAAGAGTAACAGCCCAAACACACCAGACGCGTGTTCAACGCTGAAGCAACGCCTCACGGAGGCAGTTTAATTTCGGCGTACTTGTTAACAGGGGAGACCAATCATACCGGCTGCAGCGCGTTGCCTCGCCTCGCTTCGTGACATGTGCAGCGAGAGGTTCGGCATCAGGTCTATTTTTTACGCGTGACGCGAGCATCCGCATGCAGGCAGGCATGAAGTCAATACAAGTAGTGACTAGCGTGGGCCAAAACAGAGCGAGGTGTGGAGCAAAACAGAGCGCTTCTGGTGTGATTGGCAAGGCTCCTGCTCGATGCTTCCGTGACGCGTTGCTTCTGAGATGCTTCTGGTGTAAACCAAGCGTAAAAGTAAAATTACATAACTTAAAATAGCAAATGCTGAAATGATACACCAGCTATAAAGCATACAGTCAAGATGACCATTCTGGCCATTCAAAGTATAAATACTATAAATTAACTTTTTCTTTCCTTTTTAGAATAAAATATAGGCTATTGCACAAAGAACTGAGGCAAAATGTACTAAACTGTAAATATATATATTTACAGTTTAGTACATTTTGCCTCTATTTTGAGACATGTTAGTTCTCTATCTTTATTATCAATTTCAGTACATTGACAGTATTGTAATTGTTCTTAATTTTGAGAAAGTGCGTAGAATCCATTTCAGGATTCTTTGACACTGTGTGAGGACCGTGCATATCCACAGTGGAACCCTGTGTGATGTTTGAGTGGTGACTCACTGGTGGCGTCCTCCACGGTGAGGAAGACGGTAGGCTCGCTGGGGTCCCCCATACCCGCCTCGTTCTCTGCCCGCACCTGGAACTGCACCTCACTGCCCTCGTCCACTTCCGTCACCTTGAACTGGGTCTGTCTGTCAGGGGTCTTACAGCACTTCATCCAGCGCGTCCCCAGCTTCTCCTTCTTCTCTATCACATACCTGAGATACAGAAGCAAACGTTTTGTGGTTAGTTCATGAAATCAGACAAATTACCAACTCATGACAAGTTTTGACGGGGGGGGGGGGGGCTTTATCTGTCTGTTGGACAGATAAAGCCTATGCGGAAGTGATCAAATCTGTAGTCCCTCCAATGGCAAGCTGGCTCCAAAAGGGAGTCCTTCCCCGTTCACCCCATGTTAAAATGCCCAACTTCACAACAGGATTAAACATGTTTAAAGTCTGGTTCAAAACACAGTTTTGGTCTCTATAGCCAATTTCACCTTTCATAACAATTGCACATGGGGTGAATTTTATATAATTCGCCCGTTTACAGTCAAATGGATGAAAAGACTATGTTTTGTGGGTGATTGACAGGTCACCTGTCAAGTGATCCCACAGCTTGCTGATCATGGACCAATAGCAGGTGGTGCTGCAGCTCTGTGGGAAACCCCTGGTCTTGTGCCATCTCGCGCGAGCTGCGCAAGGACCCCAAGATGACGGCGGCCACACTCCCATACTCTAGGCTTCATAACGGGAGTCCAAAAACCAATGGGTGATGTGAAGGTGACTACGTCCATATTTTTTATACGGTCTATGATAAAAACCAATGTCCAAAACCTTACCTTAAACATGTGTTCTTTACTTTACAGTTTAATTGCCTAAGCCCCACCCTAACTTTAGAATCAGGTGAAATTGGCAGCACTCACGTCACAGGTAAAGTTTCAAAAAAGATTTTTAATCTGCACAGCAGCACAATAAAAAGACGTGTTTCAGCCTGTGGCTTTCCTCAGTGTTAATGACCCACCCCAACTTTAACCAAAGTTGTTTATCTTGCTTAAAGGGACAGTTCATCACAAAATCAGATTTGGAGATATCAGCCATAAAGATGTCTGCCTTCCTGTCTTGAATACATTGCATTGCTCTCAGTGAGACTATATAATATATATATATAAATAAACAAAGGTAAAACAAAATACAATGGAACTGGATGGCAAGATAGCAGCTAGCAGGTGTAGTTTCGTTTGGTCGAAAGAAAATAGTTCCTACATGAAACTGCTCTCAACAAGGTCTGTGGATTATCTTGAGTAACCGGGTCATGATTTCTGGAAAGAAACATTGATGTTGACCAGCAGAGGGAGATGGACAACGTCATATTTGACAGAGGATATTGGCTGATTGGCTATTGAGGATGGCGTGATATATCTGCTGACACAACGTCATAGCAGATGTCATATTTGACAGATGTCATGGGCTGATTTGCTATTGAGGATGGGCTGATATATCTGGTGACATAACTGGGTCTTCATGCTTGAACCTCGGTCCGAGAGACCCCACTAGGCAACCTCGGTGAGAGCTGCCCATTTCTGGAACTCCATAACGTCAAACATTCACAATATCAATACTTACAAATCTTCCAAACACACTATGAAAAATGGTTACTAAAAGATAATCAGGTGTGTGAAGACAACCATTAGCCCTTGTCTGTCTGCTTGCCTGCCTGCATGTCGCTTAATTGTGCATGTCGCATAATTGTGCATGTCACATAATTGTTATTGTACATAATCTGTTTTGTTTTTCTCCTCTCTTGTCATGATGCTGCATGGGCGCATTGTCTGTCTGTATGGTTGTATGGCTGCATTATCTGTCTGCTTGTGTGTCTGCCTGACTGCATCGTCTGTTTGCTTGCTTGCTTGCCTGCATGTATTAAGCCTAACTTTGTACTGTAATGTGCTTCATGTGCTTTTTACTGTGTACTGTTATTATTAATTGCTTGTTTTTATTGTTTTCTATTGTGCTTTTATCCGGCAATCAACACTTTGCCCAGGGACTACAGCTGAAAATTAGCAACCCAGCTAAAACTGGCACATTTGCAGCAATGTTGATTGATGTGCGTTGTCCCTGTATAAATAAACTAATAAACTAAACTAAACTAAACTAAACTAAACAAGCCGAGTGCCACTTCCATTGCATTGGAGAGTAGGCAGACATCTCTACGGCCGATATCTGTGTTGGCATTTCTAGAACCTTTTTGAGGCTGCTAGAGATGTAAGACAAAGAGACCAGCGAACATTATCACTACTCATCCTATGTCCAAATGATTTTATAATGTACATTTTCTCGTATGAACTCACACAATCCACAGTTTCACAGCAGTTTGTTGACTTACTTGGTAATGGGCCTTCCACCATTGCTCTTAGGGGCTTCCCACTTCAGGTCCACGTGTCTCTTGGAGACCTCCACCACTGTCAGAGCGTATGGAGGTCCAGGAGTAGCTGCAGAGGAGCGGAGAATGTTACTGTCAGCACCAGACCCCCCCCCCCCTTCACCGCATTCACAAAACCCTCTTAAGAAAAAAAGAAGAAAAAACTTCGAGTGCAATTTTTTTCTTAATCCTGAGAAAAACAACAGTTGTTTGAGTTAGTTGTGGACCAGTGATGTAATTTGTGCATGAATGACATCACTGGTCTCTCAAATCAACTCTCAATAACTGTCAAACTAAAGGAATGACTGCAAAACTGTTTATAGTTCTCAAATATGTGTGAGATCATGTGCAAAATAAATCAGCGTTGTTTTTCGGTGAAGTTCTCTGTTAACAACCCCCGCCATTGTGGATAATAACTCACTGAACGTGTCTTTAGCCAGCACGGCGTCCTCCAGCTCGCAGAACTCGCCCATGCCCACGATGTTCTCGGCGGCCACGCGGAACACGTAGAGCGAGCCCTCGTTGAGCGGGGTGACGGTGTACTTCAGCTCCTTCACTGTGGTGTCCACCGTCTGCCACGCCTTCCTCCGCACATCTCGCTTCTCCACCACATAGTTGGTGATGGGAGAGCATCCGTCGCTGCGGGGCAGAGCCCACTTCAGGGCCGCGCTGGTCTTGGTGATGTTAGCCACCTCCAGCCACTCGGGAGCATCAGGAGGATCTGCCCAAAGAGGGAAGATGGATGAATGTGATTAACAGTCAATTAATATTATTTTTATATGTCATTTTATTTATTTATGTATTCGTCTTCTTGGGACCCAGTGCTTGTCAACACATTGCTGTTGTGAAAACCTTACAACTCTAGTTTAGATTTGATTTCTATGACGCCCATGTCTATAATGCATAAACATATTTATAATGCGTTATAATCTACACACAATATCTGCTTATTGTGTTCTTGCATAGATTTAATATTTTTTTAGTTAAAGAAAACAATGACCACTTACTTACAATATAGTGACTTAGAAATAAGCTTGGAATGTATTATTATATCTGCCTATGCCTATAGCTCAGGAATTTCATTACTTGAAAGCACCCAATGACCACTTGACTTATAATCACATTATAATGCATTATAACAGTGATTATAATGCATTATAAAATTATTATAATGTATTACAACTATGATAATTACGATACACTATGATCCTCGAAAAACTATGTCAGTGAGTGACCAGCGAGTATGAAGTATTCTGATACTAATGTGTATGAATATTTATGAGGGCTTATGACTATCTTATATACAATTGGCTAAGTGGGCGGTGTCTGTCTGGGTGTCAGTCACGATTTGTGACGGAAGTGATGTCACTCGGGCAGTTGTGTGTGTGTGTGTGTGTGTGTGTGTGTGTGTGTGTGTTGAATGCATTTGCATTTGCGCAACTGTGATGTCACTCGAGCAACTGTGATCTTCTACTTAGTTCAAATTGGCTAAGTGGGCGGTGGGTGTCTGGGTGTCTGTCAGTCATGAAAGTGACATCATCAGTGAGGTGGGTAGCAGTGTATAAGTGGGCGTGTCTGCCAGTCACAAAAGTAACATCATCAGTGAGGTGGGTAGCAGTGTAAGTCACGTTTTGTGTCATGAAAGTGACGGAAGTGACATCACTTCCTGGGCAAAAGATGGCGTGACGCACAATTGGTCAAATGTGATGTCACTCAGGCAGTTGTGATGTCATCAGTGATGTCACTGGAGTAACTGTGATATAGCATGAGCCGAGGACACAGTTGCACGGGGACACATTTGCAATTGCCAACTGTGATGTCACTTGGGCAGTTGTGATGTCATGAGTGATGTCAGTCAAGCAACTCTGGATACTATAATTGGAGAGCCGATGGCAAACAGTTGCACAGTTGCACGATGGCGCACAGTTGCACAACTGTGATGTCAATTGGAGAGCTTGCACAGTTGCTCATGGCACACATTTGCTCAACTGTGATGTCACTAGAGCAACTGTGATTGAAGGGCTGATGGCGCACAATTGCCCAACTGTGATGTCACTCGGGCAGTTGTGATGTCATCAGTGATGTCACTCGAGCAACTGTGAAGGGCCGATGGTGCACAATTACTCAACTGTGATGTCACGGGCCCTCTCCAGAGTCTCCACCCTAGAATTTCTAGTAATTATACAGTTACAGCTACTGTGTAAGATTATAATGCATTATAAGTATGTTTATAATGCATTATAGACATGGGCATAATAGAGATTGTCACAGATTTTTGTCAGATTCTTTGACAATTGGGGTTATGAAACCCTATCAAAAGCCCCTTGGATAAGCACAAGCATAGATTGTTGTCAAGCTAAAATCAAGGCTGTTTTTCTGAGCCTGTGAACAGCTGACATTCTGGAGATATGAGGTTTTGACGCAACAGCAACAGTGATGACACATTACACCCCTCTCAGAAACACCCAGCTCGGTAAAACTTACAAAGTTTCTCGGTGCAGACGATGGGTTCGCTGGGATCGCTGGCTTCGCTCTCACCAGCCTTGTTGACGGCTTTGACCCTGAAGCTATACTCCTGCTTTTCTATTAGGCCCTTCAGCTGGTGCTCGGTCTGGGGGACGTCCTCGGCGATGCGGACCCACTCCTCGCTGCCCGCCTTCTGGAACTCGATGATGTAACCTTCGATCTTGGCGCCGCCGTCATGCTCCGGCCGGGTCCATGTCAGGAAGGCCGAGGTCTTGGCGATGTCTCTGACGAAGGGCTTGCCAGGAGCCCATGGAGGATCTGAGGAAGGTTTTGTTAGAATCATTTAATAAGCCAGTGGATTGCTCTAACGTGGATCATAGTTTTATTTTCTCAGATGTAACATCAGGGCATCCAATTCCAGACAGCATATGACCAAAATAAATCACAATCATATACCAATATACTTCATCCTGTTTAAGTTTAATGTCACTTTTACCTTAACCTATCATTTATTTTCTTCCAGTCCCTGCAAATGGATGATAGCGCACCTATTTTTGATATATAAAAATCCATATACAATTCATACATTTCACATGCCCTGTTTTCCTAATTTTCAAGTTGCAGTTCAAGCTGATTATCGTTTCTGCTGATGCTAATCAGACCGAAGTTGTCAGGGTGACTTAAACATCCTATTTAAAGGTGGAAATAAGGTCCAGGGTGTAAAGAAAAACAGAATTTTCCTTTAAATGTATAGATAGACATTTATGAAGTTTGATACCTAGCTTCTGAAATGAAATGGGCATTAATTTACTTCACTTAGTTTTCGGTTGGGAACACCAGAAATTGGCCAAAAAGTGTCCAGAATTGGATACAGTGTCTGGAATTGGATTCTGTCAATAGTCACAATAGACACCATCAAAGCAGCGAGGAGATTGCAGCTTTGGACAGAGCTAAAGTGGAGTAAGGACTTGACGGACAGATGTGTGACTTACCGATTGGATCTTTGATGAGGATGGGATCCGTCTCATCGCTGGGTTTTCCGGGTCCGGCCAGGTTCTCAGCCAGAATGCGGAACCTGCACTTCTTCTTGGTGGGGAGGCCCTTCACCCTGCAGCCACACAGAAGCAAGATTAGTCTGCTTCAAGCAACAATTTACAACTTTTTCATATTAAATGTACTACTGTTTACTGCCAGTTGGTACCACATAACGGTGAACTATAGCCAGTTCATGAAAGCATTTAGGGCTCGATCGTCACAAAGGCGGTAATTTTGCGTTAGCGCCCGTTTTGCGCTGGAATAGGGTCGCGCAAAGCCCTAATTGTGGGCGTGTCGGCCCACTGCGCTTCGCGTCATCTCACGCGAACCTCCATATAGGCGTGTTTATGCCCAAAACAGTATTCACACGTGTGAGATCATGTCCAGTCCAGTCCCCTTAAAAGCCATAGTCACATCTGTGACAGCAGCTTCTTTCTTGCAGAGTGCCGTGGGCAAGCAGAGAGAGAGTGAGAGAGAGAGAGAAAGAGAGGGGAGTAAGAGAGGGGGATTGAGCGAGAGAGGAGAGAATGAGAGTGGGAAGAGAGAGGGAGAGAATTGGAGGATGAACCAGTTCGGATAAACCATTAGAAACTAACGAAAATTGATGCTGATGGAACGGTCCATTTGAAACACACCAAAGGGCTGCCGCGCAGTTACGCAGTGAATATCCCCATGTCCCAAAGCGTGCGCTTACTGTAATTAGTCGTTTAGTTCATATAGGCTATAACATACACATTTAAAAATATTAGTTTCTTTAATAGGGTAGGGATGTAGGGAAAGAGGTTCCTGTATAGCCTAGTGGCCGGCACAACTTTCTCAAAAGCAATCTACTGTTACCTCACACCACAGACCTGTATGGTCGGGAATTATGTAGTCTAATAAAACCATGACAAACGAATTCTCATTTTTAAATCAAGGTGTGTTTTTTCTACAATGTAGGCTATAGTTGAAAATCAACATGGCATTCTGAGGAGGGAAGACTGTGTGCGCGCACGAGGTGTTGGAGAGAGAGTGACATCCATGCCATGCATATGTATCCAAGCGAGGATTTCCTGCACTGCGTGGAGAATACTGTGTGCGCTCAGGTGTACGCCTGGCATAGTGGGCTTTTTTGCGCTAAGACCTGCTATTAGGTGGCGTTAAAATTTAGAGCATCAAAGACCCTTTTTTCTAACACATTGCGCTGGAATGCCTATTTTGGCACGGGCAACGCCCAAACCTGTTATTACGCTCGGAACATGGCGATGGTATCTTCGCCAGAGCGCACTTGCGGGAGGCAGATGATAGGCTAAGAGGCACACGGACATGCCTGGCCACACCTACACCTGTGTCTGCACTTAGATTCCAGCGCAAAACTGGATGGTGGAGGCATACGATAGCTTAAGACGCAGGGAAGATAGCATAAGGGGTGCGCAAACGGCTGTGCAAATGATAGCGCCGTACAACGATAGGGCCCTTAATGTTCTAAACACCAGTGAGAGAGTTCCTCTTTCCCGGGAAAAATCCTCTGCTGCAAAGGAAGTGATGTGTTTTATGTTTACAGAAGAAGCAACAGTTTTAATAAATATAAGAGGGTCAAGTCTTTCCAAGATGCTAGCCAGCAATTAGAAGCTGTTCTACCCTCAATTGTATCTGACGATCAAACAGGCTTTATTAAAAGTAACCATTCTTTTTTTAATATATGATGCCTACATAATATTTATGATCCGACTCCACCCGATATTCTGGAAATATTATGCAAAGCACTAAAGCAATAACCGCTTATCCCCGAAGGTGTCACCAAAATGTAATTTTGGACGGAGAATTTTGTCTTTTTAGCACGCAGCAGATGTTCTGTGAGTGTTACCTGAAGGTGGTGTCCTTGATGGGCAGTTTGTTGCATCTGACCCACTTGTCGCTCTCGGGGTCAAACTTCTCGATCCAGTATCCGGTGATGGGGCTGCCGCCGTCCTCGTCCGGCTCAAACCACGTCAGAGTCACTGCATCCTTGGCGATGTCAGAGGGTGTCACTCTGCTGGGAGCGCTGGGAGGATCTGAACACATTTAAGAAAACCATGACTTAACAGAGTTTTTATAAGGATTTCCTGGTTTGAACAATATTAATTTTCCGCTTTTCTGTAACGGTTTATTTATTATCGCCCCAAACCACAATTCATGTTTTTACACTTTTGGATATTGATATTTCACCCTGTAATATAATAATGGTCGATGACTCACCGAAGGAATACTTGGCGACGATTGGCACGTGCTCTGCGGGTTCTCCGATGCCGTACTGGTTCTCAGCACTCACCCTGAAGATGTACTCCTTCAGAGGGGTGAGCTTGCAGGCCTTGAAGGTGGTGTGCTTCACCGTGGCTGACAGCTTCACCCACTCCTCCTTGTCCGTCTGCCGCTTCTCCACGATGTAGTTGGTGATGGGAGAGCCTCCGTCGTCTCTGGGAGGGTTCCAGGCCAGGAAGCACGACTCATTGGTGATTTCGGAGATGTCGAAGGCGGCGGGAGGACCGGGCTTATCTGGAGAGGAACACGTCAAAATGACTGTTTGCGACCTCACCAGTCCAGGTTTGTCATGTTTCGGTTTCTTCGCTTTGAGTCATTTTAAAAATCATTCCCTGCCTTTTGTGTCGCCATGAAATCAAGGTTATTATAGTTAACAAAAAACTAAAACTAGGCATGAAAACAACAAACCAACTGAAAGAATATTGTGTACTTACTGGACAAAATTAACCAATGTATATGTGTATAATATATATATATACATAAATAGTCAATGTCCCAATCACTAGAACCAAAGTCAAGCAATTAAAACTGTGACTCAAGTCTGACTCAAGTTCAAAGGCCCCACCTCTGCCATGATCACATCCTAACATCACTTGTACCTCAAAACTAACATCTACAGTACTAAAACATCTGTGTATTTTGAGTAAGAGACTGAGTTCAGTACCGAGGATGTCCATCTGTATATTTTGAGTAAGAGACTAAGTTCAGTACCGAGGATGTCCATCTGTGTATTTTGAGTGAGTTAGAGACTGAGTTCAGTACCGAGGATGTTGACATCGACGGTGGCCGTAGCGCGTCCGCAGGCATTGACGGCCTCGATGATGTAGGTGGCAGTGTCTCCTCGGGTGGTGGTGGCAATAGACAATTTGGAGTGACCCGGCTGGGTGTCGATGGTGATGCGGTCGTCGGCCTTCAGGACCAGGTCTGCCTTGGTCCACTTCACTCTGGGGTCAGGCTTTCCTTTCACGTCGGCGGGGAGCTCGATCTTGGTTCCCGCTCGGGCAGTCAGTCCGGCCAGCAGCTTGACGTCCAGCTGGATCTCTGGAGCCTCTGTTAGAGTTCAAACAGCCGGTAGAAGAGAGAGAGTAATTATGAGCTGAAGAATTGCACAATTAAAGGGTCTACAGTATTGCCTCCAATATTGGCCTTTATTTAGCTCAGCTGCAGAGGCTAGCAGGCCTTTATTATATTATTATATTAGGCCTTTATTTCTAATTGCCTCTGTTTGATAAGTATATTTGCTCATATTTTAGTACCAAGCCTAATTGGATTTCCCCCCAATTTTCTCCCCAATTGTACTTGGCCAATATTCCCCCTTGCTGCCCGGGTTGCTGCTCCACCCTCTGCCAATCTGAGGAGAGCCGAAACTAGCACCATGCTTCCTCCAAAACATGTGTAGTTGCCAGCCACTTCTTTTCACCAGACAGCGGGAGCTTCCCGGTAGGACATAGCATGTGGGAGGGGAGGATCACGCTTCTCCCACCAGTTCACTTTCCCCCGAACATTCACCACAACTGACCAGAGGAGGCGCTAGTGCAGCAACCAGGACAAATACCCACAATCTGGCTTCCCTCACACAGACGCCAGCCAATCGTGCCTGTATGGACGCCCGACCAAGCCGGAGGTAAAATGAAGATGCGAACCTGTGCCCCTCGCGTTGGTAGGCAGGGAATCTACCGCTACACTACCCGGATGCCCAGTAGCAAGCCTCCTTGTTTTCTGATCTGCTGCTGTTGGAGTTTGTTACAGTAGGTAGCAGTTTTTTTGTTACCACAATGCATTACCTATAATTACAGTAATCGACACTTGTACATTACTACAAACTACAGTTATAGTATACAACAGGCACCAGGAGTTTTCCGGTATCCACCACTGTTTTTTTCTCCTTTACCCCCCCCCCCTCTATTTCGGGCTGGCCTTTATTTGTCAACCATGCCCCCAGCTTTTAATTGACTACCAGTCACTATTAGAGGAAATACGGTATGTGTAATTTAGGGCCAGTGCTGGTCTCTATCCTTCAGTGTTGGATGGACTGTTTCACAACCCCAAAAAATGGGCAGAAGACAAGGCTGTAAGTTGTTTAGCTGTTGTTCAGCCTGGGGTTTGGGTGAATACAGGACAGCCTACCTTTAGCGTCCACAGCCTGGATCTCGTCGGTGGCCCTGCAGGGTCTGCTGGCTCCCAGCTTGTTGAAGGATTTGACCCTGTAGGCGTACCACTGGCCCTCAATCAGACCGCTCACCTGGAACCTGGGAGCAGACATTCACAACATCTGTTAGTCACAACTGCAGCGAACAAGGAAATACATTATATAGTGGATGACTATGAATGTAATATTTGCTTTACCTTTGAACGTAAAACAGAATATAGAAAAAGAAAAAACAAAGAAAGAAAACAACTGAAATGTGAAGAATGTATAGAAGTCAATGGGAAAATGACCCTACTTTTCACTTGATTTGTGACCTCAGGAAACACTTTCCTAATGAGTTTATGGTCTCAATTGCTAGTTTAAAGTCTTCTTCAATACAGCATGATGTTCATTTTGTGAATTATGGTCCCATTTAGAGTCAAATAAAGCAGACTATGCCACAGACCAATGAGTGATGTCACGGTGGCTATAATCCATTTATTTATACTGTACAGTCTATGGGATTAGCAGAGCTTGTTGGTGCACCAAAGCTCTCATTTGGTATCTCTGAAGCAGCTAGACATGCCGGCCAGGCCCAGTTTCCCCCAAAAAGACATGTTTCCCAAGCGCTATTATGGAACCCACCGCGGATTTAGGCAGACCACGCCCTGCGCCCGCCTACGCAGCAGTCAAGCGCCGGGATTGGCAATGCGCCCATGCTCACGTGAGCCAATGGGATGAGTATTTATTTTGACAAGCTCCAGTTGCGCTTCCTTGACAAGTTGACAGACAAGGCCTCAGCCTCAAAGCTCCACTGCCAACATGAGTTTAAATGAAAAAGAAAAACGGTATTAACAATATTTTAACTACTTTTTGCTCCATCAAACTTCTTAGCGCAACAGGTAGTTTTTCATCCCTCCTTAATCTGATATTTGAGGCAATACACTATAATTCAGGCGGTGTCTCATCATAGATGCATGGTCAATGGATCAGCATGGGGGAAATCCTACCGTTCTTCCCAGCCAGCATAGTTAGCATTTAGCTGCTAGCCCAGCCTAGGCAGACAGGATCGGCGATTCAACCACCACAGTAAACACACATCTGAACAGATGTCTATGTACCTGCTCTTGAAGCCCTGATCCTGTAGTGTAAAAATATATATATACTGTATACACTTTTCAATTTAATTTCAATGTCCCCTATCAAGAGTAATTCAGTTGGCTCATGAAATCACTGGGCTGGGCGCAGAGTGTTTAGTGTGTGAGATTCGAGCTGTCAAAAGGCAACAAAAGGCTCGCTCTTGGCCAATCCCGGCGCTTGACTCCTGCGTAGGAGCTCGCAGGGTGTGTGGTCTGCCCAAATCTGTAGTGGGTTCCATAATAACGCATTTCCTAAACATCTTACAAAGTACGCTCTTTTCTACTACAATGGCTGCCATGGGGAAAACATGGCATAAGTACTGTTGGAGAAAAATATAAGTTCCATTGGCATTTCCTAATCAATAAGCTATATTTGCATACGCATAATTAATGCTATAAGTTAACATGACATGACATCTGACACATATAGATTCACCCGTGGCATTGAGGACTTCTCTCCTTTTGCTGAAACCTTGGACAGTGCATCGCGTCCCATAACAACTGATAACAGTTTCCCTGTCAGAATGCACGACGCACACACATTTCCAAAGTTCATCCCCCCTCCTCTCTGCCTTTCCTATAAAGCATATGTCAAACTGTCAGTCATCGCTGAATATTTTGACTCTGTACATTGATCAGATGGTACATTGAGATTCAGTCCTCTGACAATACATATTGACAGAGAATGTTATGGTAATAAATATATACTTTCATAAGACATCTTCCTGGACTCCTGGCTTCAAGTTCATTTGGTTTATATTGTTATGTATTTACATTTAGCGGATGAGGAGTGGTTAAAATTCCATTCCCTAACAAGTACTGTTAGGCCTATTTGATTTATGCCACTCTCTCCTCAGGCCTTTAGAATGATCAGTTTCTCACTTTAAAGGCAAGGGCTTGTCTTAAAGTGAATGTGACTGGCCCGCTGATAGCGCAAATCTGCAAAAACCTACTAATGACAATTAAATACTGTCAGTCAGAATACAAGGATCTGGTCTCACAGAGTTTTTGGCTGAAGGCCAAATATTATCACTGTAAAGACTTAAGAGTAAGTGTTCTGGAGAAACGTCTTACTTCAGCTCAGGCATGGGCTCTCCACAGGGTTCCCACTTGTCTGTCCCGCGTTGGCACTTCTCGACCACATAGCCTTTGATGTTGGAGCCACCGTCATACTTGGGCGGCTCCCAGGACAGGAAGATGCCCTTGGCACTCTTGTCCCTCCACTTCAGGTTCTCAGGAGGATCGGGTATAGCTGGAGAGCACAATACCACACAGGTGAACTTCTGTGGTTTTATCACAATCTATTATCACTTCCAGGTAAAATCCTTGTATCTACAAAATTTCAGTTTTTCAGGAACTAAGAAAAACAGTCTTGTTTTTAGCTTAACCACCATGCATTTAGGAGTTTATTCAATTGGTTTTAAAAGGGCTTCATAAGCCTGAGAGGTCAGAGAATTTTCTCAACTCTTCACACTGTTAGCCCCAGGCTAAGGAAGCTGTTAACCGCAGGCTAAGCTGTTAGCCCCAGACTAAGGCAGCTGTTACCCCCAGGCTAAGGAAGCTGTTAGCCCCAGGCTAAGAAAGAGGGTGTCAGTGGCATAATCATGCACATTCCAAAGTGGGCTAACTCCGAATTTAGACCATGGCTAGCTGGCCCTTTAACCCAGACTTTTCTCAGGGTTAACGCCAGAATACCAGGGTTATCTGTTGGCTATCTGTTGGCTATGTGAACAGGGTTAGAACACTAGAATACTTTAGTGTGTGTGTGTGTGTGTGTGTGTGTGTGTGTGTGTGTGTGTGTGTGTGTGTGTGTGTGTGTTGTCCAAACAAATCAAACTTCTCCATCACAATGTTGCTATGCTAACCAATGATGCATGCCATGGGATACCTATGGTCAAGTGTTTTTATCACCATAGCCTAGAGGTTTTTAAAGTGGGGGGCGGGCCTCCCCAGGGGGGCTCTAAGCAGTTTCAGGGGAGGCTCAGTGAATGGAAGTGAAAAATAACATTACATTAGCTGATAGTTATTAGATTAGTTATCAAAAGGAATGGGGAATTTTACTGTTTTTCCCCACTTTCCCAGAGTCAGAAACAAAGTAATTTATTATTATTATTATTAATAATTAGGGGTTCCAGCCCCGAAACCCTATTGAAATTGTACTTTGTGTAAATTACTTTGTTTCTGACTCTGGGAAAGTGGGGAAAAACAGTAAAATTCCCCAAAACTACTGTATCTCTAAACTACCGGTATCTCTTTAAACAAATCACATACATTATTGTAGGCTATTCTATTTGATCTCCTTTTGATAACTAATCTAATAACTATCAGCTAATGTAATGTTATTTTTCACTTCCATTCACTGAGCCTCCCCTGAAACTGCTTGGAGCCCCCCTGGGGCGGCTGTAGCTCAGGAGGTAGAGTGGGTCGTCCACTAATCGCTTTGGATAAAAGAGGTCGGTGGTTCGATTCCCGCCTCCTCCAGTCTGCATGTCGAAGTGTCCTTGGGCAAGATACTGAACCCCAAATTGCTCCTGATGGTGTGCCAGCACCCTGCGTGGTAGCCTGCCACCATCGGTGTATGAATGGGTGAATGAACCTACTGATTGTAAAGCGCTTTGGATAAAAGCGCTATATAAATGCAGGCCATTTACCATTTTTGCAGGCCATATTATTTTGATTATTCTTCCGTAAAACCGTGTATACGTCAGAAACCCTAAGGCCCACAGGGCAAGTACACCCACCCAACTTCCGCCCTCTGCAAACACTGGGTGAAAGCTTGAGGCCATACGCTCTAGTATGGCTAAAACAGAATATATTTTATTTGGTTCAAAACCCAGGTTGCACAGATTGGTTTCATCTGAAATTATCCTCGGAGGCCAGATCTTCCCTGCTAAAACGTCAGTGAGCTACCTGGGTTGCATTTTAGACAGCAGCCTGGGTGGGGAAACCATGGCTCTAAAAACCATTAGCAAGGTTAATGGTAGAACCAAATTCATAGCCAGAAAAGCTCCTTTACTGGATGCAGCCAGTCTGCTTTTGCTGGCTAGCTCTCTTGTTTTATGTTGTTTTGATTATGCCATTTGCTCCTGGTATGGAGGACTGTCAAAGGTACTCAAAGATAAATTACAAGTCTCCCAGAACAAATTAATCAGGGTTGTCTTAGGTCTATCCTCTAGAGACCACGTTGGGAAACAGCATTTTCAGCAGCTTGGCTGGCTCCCTCTAGAGGCCAGGGCGGTCCAGCTGCAGCTCAGTATGGTCCACAATATCTGCAACAATAGGGCCCCTGAATATCTTAAGGATCATTTCCAGAGGAGTGGTGACGCTCATGCTCATCAAACCAGAGCTAGTATAGCAGATCTTTGCCTGCCCAGGTTCAAAACCAACATGGGCAAATGTTCTTTTAGGTTTAGTGGAGCTGTAAACTGGAACATGTTAGCCCTCCCGATCAAGACTACTACCAGCCAGCTTTCTTTTAAAATTAAGGTCAAATCCTGGCTTTTAGATAATGTCACAGCATAGATGCACTTTGTCTTGGTTCTCTTTCATTTAATTTTATATTATTTTATGTATTTTTATTACTTTTAGTATTTGAGCATTGTTTTGTATTTTAGTATTGTATAGTAGTCTATAGTCTATGTCTCTCTTTTATCATTCTTTGTACTTATGCTTGTTTCGTGTTGTTTGTATTGTCTGTCCTAGACCAAGGACCACAATGGAAACAAGTCTTTGACTTTATTGTGTTTTAATCCTTGATGATGTTTTCCGAGATGCATGTCCTCTGTTCCATGTTTTCTTTGTTACAATACATCAAATAAAATCAAGAACAAAGTGAAGTTCATGTGACCGCCTGGTTTACCAGGCTAACATCTTATATGTCTAAAAACGAAACTGTAGAATGTTCACCAAGCTGGTGAACCAAGGAGCGAGCTGGCGAGAGACAGCTGCGTCAGACAAGGCTACCCGGCCAGCTAATCAGGTAAGCTCATGGTAAGCTTCATTCCCACTCTCATTTCAGTCGGACAGCCTTATGTTCAGGCTACTAAATTTGGAAGCATAGACAAACGAGTGCCTAATGATAATGGTAAATAACGATGCCGATTATGGTTATGGTGCCGTGACGTAAGATACTCACTGGCAGGAGAGGAGACGTTGACGGGCTCGTCGATGTACGCCGGCTCTCCAGGTCCACACTTGTTGCAGGCCGTGACACTGAACAGATACTCCTTCCCCTCCATCACATCGGTCACCGTGTGCTCCATGTCCATCACGTCGGTGGCCACCTGGAACACGTCCCGCGACAGAATTAAAGCCCCATTAAGTAACTTATTTACCTTAATATAACAGCTTTTTAATCATTTTGATGGTACAGTGACTTAGGGCTGCATGATTAATCGAAATGAAATCCTGATCTCGATTGATATAAAGCGCCGATCTCATTTATAAATGACGTCGATTCTGCCACATTTTCATTCAGTTGCAAGAAAACAAGCGCTCCTACTTTCATGACAAAGTGAGGAGGCGGAGGCGGAGTAGTCAGCAGAGACGGCTCTGCCTTCAGTCAGGCAGGCAGAGACCTCCGCAGTGATTCAGTGAGAAATGGTCCATTAAAGTAACAATGAACGCAGTATAACAGGTTTCACTCTCAAACGACTGTCAGCACATGAATCCTCAACGCGAGACTCATCATTCATTCTTCCTTCTTCGTCTGGGATTAGCGAGCCCTTATCACACTGCAAGATCGGCTAAAGTGGCTGCACGCGACATACACGTTATCAATCACAATAAAACTGTACCCACCTCTGACACAATGTTGTTATCCAAGATGTGGGTGCCATGGTACTCCAAAATATTGCGTAGTTTCCAATACCGAGCCCTTATTCTATTACCAGTGCCGAAGGTTTTTTAGCTCAAACACAGCTGCTGCAGTTTACAATTTTGACCATTGGCTCCGGCATGCGAATAACGGCTCGGTATTGGAAACTACGCAATATTTGGGAGTACCATGGCACCCTCATCTTGGTTAACAACATTGTGTCGAGGTAGGTACAGTTTTATTGTGATTGATAACGTGTATGTCGCTTGCAGCCACTGAATGCTGAGTGATGATGTCACAATGTCTATGACATCATCAGTGAAATCACAATTCCCCAAGTGCCATGCAGCAGCTGTGCATGCGAGCTGCAGGGCGGACGAGCCTAGGAATCGAGCCTGCCTAGTATATACAGTATATCTACAGCCATCGCCATTTGGCTCAGAGGGAGAAACTACGTGGGTTTCCTTGACAAATGAATGCTGCAGAATGTGCGTAACCACATTCATTACGGAGCCTCTGAAGGTCCAAACGAGACAAGCAGAGAAACTCCGCTTTACCTGACTTTTTGAAAAAAAAGAAGACGGTAAAGACGGTTCAACAGTTAGACATTTTAGAACAGAGAATAGCTATTTTAGCTGCGTATGGCGGTCTCTGTCTTGAAGCGTACCTTGACCCAGGTCTTGCGGGACACTTCCCGCTTCTCGATCTGGTAGTGGGTCACCGGGCTGCCTCCGTCGTGCTCGGGGCCCTCCCACATCAGGTGCACGTGCTGTCTGGTCACCTCGCCCACCTTGAAGTCCTTAGGAGCACTTGGGGATGCTACAGTGGGGGGGGGGGGGGGGGGGGGGGGGATACAATCATTCTACAGAACTAACAGAAGATAGAGATGTACTCCGTGATGTGTGCTGGTCAAGCACAGGAGTACAGATGCACCACAGAGCACCACAGGAAGTCATTCCTGCCTGTGGTTTTCCCCCAGAGTGTCAGACACTGAGTCAACAGCCTCGGACTTACTTCACCCGTTAGCAACTTATAACCTACTGTATCTTTTATACTGTGTACCTGAACTGTGTAATAACTCTATGTACAATCAATATTTAATATTGCAATACTGAAATTTGTGAAATAATTTAATGTGCAGTAACTACTATCCACACTGTTACTGATGTGCAAGTTACTAACTGTAAAGGTTATTGCACCTTACTATTATTTATCATTATTATACTTTTTTATTGCACCTTACTATTATTTATCATTATTGTTATTATTATTATTATTATATTCATACAGCTGTATTATAGTATTATGTATCTTACATTTCATTATGTACACTTCATATCACTTACATATCACATATGTACACTTCATTTTATATACTTTTATTTGTATTTTATTGTCTTCTATTCTTATAATTTCTCTCTGTTTATATTTTCCCTAATTGAATGTGAGCAACTGCAGCATTACCCAATTTCCTCTCGGGGATAAATCGAGTGTTTCTGATTCTGATTCTGATTTAAGATGCGAGACCCTGGAGTTGCTCCTACCGATGACATTGACTTCGATCTCTCCGAAGGCTGAGGTGACGTCGTTCTCTAGCTGCAGGGTGTAGGTGCCTTTATCTGGACGCACGCTGGGGCTGATGGTCAGCTCTGTGTATGCAGGCTTGGTCACCATGGAGACACGCTCGTCCCCGGCCACCAGCTCCTTGTCCCCGAAGGTCCACTTGGCAGTGGGGGTGGGGTAGCCAGAGATGGGAACGCGGATGATGAGCGGCTGAGGAACGATCACCTCCAGCCCGTTTCTGAACGCACTCAGGTCCAAGGTAGGACCGACTGGGAAGAGAAAAAACATTTTTTAATTTGGCTGTAATTTAGAGAGTGGTTTGCCTCCTGGAAATAGCTAGCTCACTGATTTTTGTCTTTACTGTACTTTTGATTTGTGACCCTGTGTTTAAAGTCAGAATTCTGAGAATAAAGTCAAAATTCTGACTCTATCTATCTGAATTTAAAGTTTGCGTTTAAAGTCAGAAATCAGAACTTTTTCATGTGACACTAATCCTCATTTTTTTGTTAGTTATCAGTGATTATGTTTACATGCACACAATATTCCACTATATTCAGAAAATGGCAATATTCTGAATTTGATGAGGGTCATGTAAACAGCATTATTCCGGTTGGATTTTCCAAATTGCGCATTTTTCTGAATTTAGCATTTTCCGATTAAGACGTGGGATATGCCGTGGTCCAGCTCTGCTCAATCAACAGCAGACACCAGCTGATCCAATTTAAACAACAACAAAAGAGTCGGCTCCGATCTGCTCCAGATGCGGTTACAGTGCTCATCTTCTTCTTCTGTGGTTTCTCTGAAGAAGTGTGGTAAGAAGAGAAACCACAGAAGAAGATGAGCACTGTAACCCCATCCGGGGCAGATCAACGTTGACTGTTGTGTTGGTGTTAGCTTAGCTTCTAGCTATTAGCTAAATAATTATATTTACAACCAGAATGAACCGCGATGTGACCGAAAAAGTGTCATTTACAGAGCGCGTGCAGCATGCCCCGCAGGCTCCCGTTCTAGCCTGTTTGAGTGTTTGAGGAGTGTACTCGGTGCGACAAATCTTCTGTGGGGATCCGAATGAACCCAAAAGTATTTGTGGGTAGAAAACATCATATTTTAAGCTGGAAATGAGGACCGTGGTGTAAAAAACCGAAATTCTCCTTTAACATCAGAGCAAGTATTTTGCTACAATGCTTGCTGCTTCCTTCGTTGAAATAGCTTTTTCTCCTCCAACGTGCATAAATAGGCTATTTACTTTTGTTTAAATTACATTATTTTGAAAGTTTTAACTGGAAGTTTCCATCTTGTTCTGGCTGGTCTGACGCTGGGCAGCCGTGTCAGCAAACTGCTCAGGGAGGAGGGAGGGGGAAGAGAGCCCGCTGCCGTGGAGAAACTGAACGGGTTGAGATGCGATATAAAAGTTTAAAAGCTGATTGCCCCCTGCTGCTTTCCTAGCTGGGTAACAAAAATAAACATTTATAAGTGGTACTTTTGATGTGAAAAGGTATCTCTCTCTCTCTCTCTCTCCCCCCCCCCCCCCATGACCTGTGTACACATCGGGGACGGAGAGCTACGTCTGCATGTAAACAGGAACATTAGTGGATTATTCATTTAGTTGAATATTGTCTTTTTCTGAATAAGGGCAAAAACCGGAATATTGTGTGCATGTAAATGTAGTCAATGCCAATGGTGGATCTCTGTTCTCAACAAAACTCCTGCTTCTACTGTAGGTTGTACTGTTGGTTGTGTACCGTGGGGGTCATCGGCCAGCAGGGGTCCTAGCTGCTCGGCTGGGTCAGAGAGTCCGGCAGCGTTCTCAGCACAGACTCTGTAGAAGTACTTCTGCCCAGGCTTCAGACCGGACAGCTGCACACACAATAACAATGCTCACCAATATACTCAATATGATGGAGTGAGTGCTCACAGTTAGAAGATACAAATCAAAACTGAGAACTTTTTCATATATGGGATAGCATACTTAGAGAAATTAAGATGACTCAAAATATAAGGCAGCCATTATTATTATGGTTTATTACTCAGAAAAATACGGAAGCTCTGAGAGGCAAGTGAGAGAGAAAAATCAAATAAAAAACATCTGGTGGTTTTTTGGGGGGGCCGAAATGTTTGTTGTTATAATACTCGTTTTGAAGAGTGCACCACTTCCCCATGTTCTAAATAATTTCGGAATAAAAAGCATTGGTGGTGCACTCTTGTGACCAGATTCCCCCCTCACTTGCCTCAGAGGGCTTCTGTATTAAAGACTGTTACATAGGGGTGTAACGGTACACGTACATGTAATCATGCCACATTTTTTCGGGTACAGGACGCACATTTTAAGTGGCGGACCGAAGTTTCCAGAGCAACGACTCTGTGTACTTCTCTGCTTACTGCTGGCGTTTCATGCTTTTTCGACATAACTAGGCAGCTCGATTCCTAGGCCCTGCAAACCTGCAGCTCGACCGCTGTGCGGGCTCACTTGCTCGCTCGCCTGCCCTGCTGCATACATCACTGATGACCAGTGCACGTCGCGGCCTCGCCTGCTCTATGACATTGTAATTAGGGCAATCACCTAATTAAAAAATCCGGCTCCATCAGGTCAGCCGCACAGCCCAGGGCGTCTGGTTCCTTATACTCCTGTCACTTATATAGCCTCAGACTGATGACATCTCTGATAACATCATCACTGATGACATCACTAATGACATCATCAATTAACTATAGCCTCAGCCTTAGGGCAATTAATCTGTCCTAATAAAAAAATCTGGCTCCGTCAGGTCACCCGTACAGGTGCTCTTTATACCCCCTTGAAAGTTTCAGCCCGATCGCATGTAAAACGGCATAGTTGTGGCTGGCAAAAAAATTAAACAGAGAACAGACATTGCCCACATTGCCAAATTTATATATATATATATATATATATATATATAATTATTTTTGTCAGACTGAGAATGACAGGAACCTCAGCTTAACCACCAGCAACCGCCACATAAAAAGCCTTAAAGACTGTATAGGCTGTTGTTTACAAGTTCATATAAGCAAGCAATTTAATGTTTTGCAATTTTTTCCCTTACTATACCAAACATGAACCGAACCGTGACTGCAAAACCAAGGTACCGAACTGTGATTTTTGTGTACTGTTACACCCCTACTGTTAGAGCATGAAAAGGCAGCATATTAAAGCAAAGGCGGTAGGTACCCTGTAGGACAGGTCCTGGCACAGCCTGGCGTTGCAGCGAAGCCACTTGTAGATGCCGTCGTCACATTTCTCGATGATGTAGCCGGTGATCATGCTGCCTCCGTTACTGATGGGCGTCTCCCAGGTCAGAGTGACGCCCGTCGTCGTCTGGTCGCTGAAGTTCAGGTTCAGAGGTGGGCTCGGCCTCTCTGCAAACACAAGGCACACATGTATAGGACGAATCAGCGGGACATTATGACAACAAAAAAGTACTTCCAGGTGCCACTGCGATAGATACTAGTATGAAATAAAGCTGAAAAGCTGTGCCAAACAAAAAAAATCTACATCACATCGCTTATATTTTGACATTGTGAGAGCAGAAGTAGCTAAAAGGTCTAATGTATATTATATGTATGTAGTGTTCAGGTTGTGTGAACTCTCACAGTTTTAAATGTGTGAATTTAGTCAAAAGTACACTCAAGGATGGCTCCAGAGGGTCCCATTACAAAGGTTACTACCTTACTTCTGTGAACTGTTGTGAGGTAAAAAACGGGTTCATTGGAGTGAATGGAGATGACAACTCTTTATCTCAATGGCTCTGACAGCCACTCTTGGAGGAAATACGGTAGTTGCTCACTCACCAATGGGGTCCATGATCTTGACGGGGTCGGTGGCAGCACTGGGTCTGCCTGGGCCGGCCTTGTTCTCGGCTCTGACTCTGAAGATGTATTCTTTGTTCTCCACCACGTCATTCAGAGACGCCAAGCGGGCGTCCGCGCTGCACACCATGGCCGCTTCCCACTTCACAGACGTCCTATCACGGAGCTCGATGATGTAGGCGGTGATCTCGGAGCCGCCGTCAGACTTGGGAGGCTCCCAGTGGACTGTGGCACCAAACTTGTTCACCACACCGACCTTGACGTTCTCTGGGGCGTCGGGCACATCTGATGGGAGAAAGCAAGCGCACACGGTATCCATTTGGATTCACATAACCAGTAATCTCTGATAATCTAATGAGAAAACTATACGGCATACAGTTGCACTAAATCATAAATCACCCAGCTGAGTCCAAATGAGTGTTACATATATCATCAAGTGAATCATATTTCATACAAGTTTTGAGACCTCTGCAGATCTCGGCAGAAAGCATGTACCAGAGGGCCTTCAATTGATCCAAAATGCACATCGTCAATCATGAGAACCCACATGAGGTTTTGCATGGATATTTTGAAAAAGTTCAGGTAAGAGAAATATTAAAATTGCTACAATTGCTACAATACAATTGCTTCAATAGGATTGATGCAACGTATAATCACTTAATATTTTGTAACTTATTGTATAGCAAAATTGTGTTGAAAATATGTGTATCAAATTAGACACAGCCAGTATGAGGTAATCTACCAATCTACCATTAAATATGCCATTGGCAGTAAACTATATATATATATATATATATATACGGTATATATATATATATACACATATATACATATATACATATATATATATATATATATATATATATATATATATATATATATATATATATATACCGTATGTATATATATAATTTTTTGTCAGAAGGTCCAATTTTCTGGCAATTATTTGATGGCTCATGCAATTCAAGTATGGAGACAGTATGGACATGTTGCAGAAGGTACAGTACCGTACCGAAGAAGGTATATGTAAGTAAAGACCTTTGGGCATTGCTTACCGAACTTGTTCTTGGCCTGGACCGCCTCGTCGGTGGTGACGGTGGGGCCGCTGCCCACTCGGTTGCGGGCACAGACTCTGAACAGATACTTGTGCTCTTTGTTTAGGCCGCTCACACAGTACTCTGGAATGTCTGCGCGGTCGGTGGCCAGAGTCCAGGTCTTACGCTTGATGTCTCGTCTCTCCACAGCGTAGGCCATGATCTTACTTCCTCCGTCACTCTCTGGCTCCTCCCATGCCAAGCTCACCTCGCCATCGGTGGTGTCCACCACTCTTAGGTTCTTCACGGGTCCGGGAACATCTGGCGACCACAGACATGAAGTTTAGCAACTTTTTACATCTTTGGCATCTTTGATATTTATTTAAATGATGGGATAACTGTTTCATCTGGACTATAGTTGTAGTAACAACCACAAACATTTCAATAGAGTAGCCTACTGCAGGAATGAGTCCTAAAACCCAGAAGTTAGCAATCGCCTGGTTCCCTCATCTGGAAGTCGATGGGATTTTTGTATGGGGATTTTGGATAAATGCCTGAAATATGGTCTGTGGTTCACAGAAATTTATGAAACTGCAACCTTTGTGTTCAGCAAGATAATCTTCAGAAATGAGAACCACTTTGATGGTTTTTAAAGTGTTTCTGAAAATCGCAATTTGGTCCTCATTTGTGAAGATTATCTTGCTGAACACAAAGGTTGCAGTTTCATAATCTTTTGTTAACCACAGACCTTTATTTCAATCAGAGGGCACTCTGTCTCATGCCTTCTGGTTCTGCCCTTCACTGACGGGATTCTGGGACAAAATATTTGATTGGTACTCTAAAGCCTACAAAATAACCCTTCAGCCAGAGGCAGAACTTGCCATATTCGGCTGCTCAGAGTCCTCTCTGAACTTCCCTACAGCTGTGCAACAGTCTCTGACACAGGGGACAACTGTCGCCAAAAGACTCATTCTATTTTTTTTTCTGATCCCCCCCATGGCCAACTATCTGGGACCCGTTTTTGGCCTACTGTGATGAGGTTAAACATGACAAGTGAGTCGCCCAGCTGATTTTTCATGGACCCCTTGTGTGAGACCCCATGCACAACATCCTTTATAAGCACATACTGTGAGTATGTGTCTGTGAGTATGCACACACGTGTATTCGTAGACGTGTGAGCACGTGGGTGTGTGGATGTCTATGAACACATGTACAGTATGTATGTATGTATGTATGTATGTATGCCTTTTTTCCTCTTTTCTTTCTTTTCCTGTGTCTGAGCTTTGTTGTTTGTGTTCTAAAAAAATGGAAAATAAAATATGGGGGGGTGGAGACAGACCTTATTTCAGGCATCTAACCAAAATCCCCCATACACACGAGGGAAATGAACAGGATGCTAACTTATCGGTTGGCCTACTGTAAGATACCTCATTGCTGTGGTACTCTATTAGCAACATCAACAAGGTAAAGAACAAATTAACAAGACAACACTCTGTTAGGTGGTGCATTGTATGTCAGCATCTCTTTATGCGTTTGAATCAACACTGAGAAAGTAAATGTTACTCCAATAATGCAAAAATAAAAACTAGGTCCAGCCAGTTAAAAGCTTTGAAAAACCAAATCTTTTTTAAGCAATTTGTAATACAGTGGTAGTCTGAGTAAATTTTACTCATGAAAAGCAAAAATAGCTAGTAAACCTTACAAGTATTTCTTGATCAAACTTAATACGGTAGTTATTATATGAAGAATTTACAGAGAATATTTTAATTTCACTAGGAGTTTCTGTGCGGAAATTGCTACCAAGTTTTTTCTAAATAAATCTCGCTTCACATTGTTTCAATGTATCTGATTTAATAAAGCCAATGATACGACCAACCAGACATCCATTTAATCACCAGATCCACCAGACTCACCGATGACATCCAGGTTGATGAAAGCTTCTCCCTGTCCATGTTTGTTCTTGATGACCACCTTGTAGCGGCCCTGGTCCTCCTTGGCAGGGCTCTTCAGCCTGTACTCGGTCTTGTCGGTGGAGGTGTCGATGTTCTGGACAGGCAGGCTGGTTCCCTGGAAGAACCACTCGGCATCAGCTCGGGGGTAGGCATCGTATGGCACGCTCATGACGAACGGCTTCCCTGCGTCCGTCACCAGGTTCTGGTCAGTGGTCTTGATCTTTGGAACGGCTGCAAATGAGATGAGAGACGTTTACGTAAAAATGGCTGGGTTTTTCAGTTCATTCATTCATTCATTAAGCCTATGTTAAATACGACACACTCTCTCTCCTCTTCTGCGATGGATTTGTCCCTCTGTGATTGTTGACCATCTGTCGGTGCAAAATGGTGGCTCTAAAAAGAAGCCTTCACTCTTTGATTCTCAGGGACTGACACCTAACCTGACATTTCACACACACACACACACACACACACACACACACACACACACACACACACACACACTCTCACACACACACACACACACACACACACACACACACACACACACACACACACACACACACACACACACACACACACACACACACACACACACACACACACACACTCACACTCACACCTGGAAGCTGACCAGTACAACCACAGTTTGATCTTCTGGCCAGTGGCCACTTAGCAGCTCCTCTGGAGCGGTTGGGGGTTCAGTGGTGGTAATGAGGGAGGGGCAAGCGCTGCTTTTTCACTCTCCCCACCCAGATTTATCCTGCTGTTCCCAGAGATATGAACCGACGACCTTTAGGCCACCACTGCCCTGAAACATTTTCTCATATCAAATTGGAAACATCTGGAGGTGACGTCACCTCATCTACGATTGGCCGATTATCCACTAAATGGTCCCAGAAATTCAAAGTACAATACCAATAGCTGTTTGTTCTATAACAATGTTTACGTGTTTATACAGATGGAGAGACTCAGGTCCCTGAGAACCAACTCACTTAAAAGGTTCTCTACTATCTGGGACCTGTTTTTGGCCTACTTTGAGGTAAAAAATGACAAGTGACTGAGGCTAGGGGTGACTGATGGATCGCCCGGCTGGTATCTCATGGACCCCTTACGTGGGATCCCATCATATACGCATCTCTTGTAAACACATGGACACTTTGTGCGGCTGGTAGATACATGGTACATGTATGTTTGTTTTTGTTTTTTCATTTCCTGTGTCTGAGCCTGTTTGTCTGTTTGTTATATTGTTCTATAAAAAATGTGAAAATAAAATATATGAAAAAAAACAATGTTTACATGTTTTTGTGTGTATTTTTTTCTTTAAAACTTGATTTAGTGATCACACAGTGTGATGTTGACTCACCTGCCAGCTCAAGCTTGGCCTTGGCGTCTTTGTCTTTGGCCACAATCCTGTACTCTCCCTGGTCGCGAGGCCTGATCTCACAGACCTGCAGCCTGTGGACCTTCCCCTCGCTGATCATCTGGTATTTGTCTCCCTGGACGATGATCATGTTGTTTCTCATCCATTTCACCTCCACTCTGTCCTTGTTGAGCTCCACCTCAAACACGATGTCTGAGCCCGGGGGGTCGAACACATCCTTGGGCGGTCTGACGATCTCCACCGGGGTCTCTGAACAAACACAAAGCATTAGGATTCAAAAGAGAAATCCTAGTAAGATAAATTACATTCCGACTTTTGACATAAAAAGGGAATAATTTAAACTAATCTACCTCTGACATGACTAATATAATAATTCATATGGGTAGCAAGTGGAGAAATACTGTAGCAAGCCCTCCTTTGGTTTATAAATTATTGTTTTCATGACTTAAATATCTTGTTTCTTGTTGTTTTGATTCATCCCCCTTATTTTTAAGGCTATACCTAGTTGATTAAGAAATGATAGCTAAATGGTATTTAGCTATATTTGTATCATGTATTTTTATATAAATCCTCCATTTATTATAAATCCCCCATTATTCTTTCTCTCATTGTATCTTGACAATGCTTATATTATTGTGTATTCTCTACAACAGGGGTTCCCAAACTTAAGAATACCGGGGCCCACTTTGAAATCTGAAAATCTTCCGGGGCCCACCAAACCCTTTAATCACAACTCTGATCAGCACATGCGACTAAGATGATGTATTTCCATATATATTATTACTGTATTTCATTAACAGAGCATGTGAACTTGGGCATACGGCAAATTAATAATCCATCCACATACAAAAAATTTCGGCAAAATACCCAAAAGCCAGATTGCCAACATTTTCTGCTTTACTCATCAGAAATTTGCCTGCACAGGGTTTAAAGTAGGATTTGGCAGGCGATTTTGAAAAGAAAATGCACACGCATTTCCTACCACTCTCAAAACAATCCATTGCAATTTTCTTTGCTTTTAGATAGACTGAGTTCAAATTAGCATGACATGGTTTGAAAGCTCCCAGGCTGGTGTACATCACCCAAATCACATTAGTAATGTTGCTGTTACAATGTTACAATGTGATAGCTCAAATGCTAACTGTTTCATGTATGTGGATGGAGTATGCTAACGCCATTAGCGCTAAGTTCCAGGATATGCAGTAAAATAAAAACACTGATTTGGGTGGTCTAACTTAGTTTCTTAGTGTATTATTCATCATCATTATTCAATCATTCATTATTCATGACCCACACTTTTGGAACCACTGTTCTACAAGTTCTTGTACAGTCTTAAATGTGTGTTCAATAAATAAGAAAAAGAGAGAGAAAAAGAGAGAAATGCTGACCTTACTGATTGTGAAACGAAGTCAAATGAACAACTCACCTTCAACGAAGAGCCTGGCTCTGGTCCTCCTCTCGTCCACACCGCAGGCGTACTCACACTCGTCATCAGGTCTGCACTCCCTGATGGTCAGCCTGCATGTCTTACCTTCCTTTTCCATGTGGTATCTGCAAAAAAAATCATTTTTTTTGGTAGAATCATGTCACCGCAGTTTGCACTGACTGATTAAGCGCAGATGGAAAACCAGACATCTGAATACTGCTTGAAAATGGGAGCCTATTTTATTTTGAGTTTAAAGAGATCCGCAATGCCCCATTCCTGGACTCCTTCAAGAAAACCCTCAGAACTCACCTGTTTGGCAAAGCCTTTGGCCTATAGTCTCCTCTGTTCTCTCTGTTCTGTTTTATTTGTTTGTCATTATGTGTCATTTCTGTAAAGCGTCTTTGGGTTTCTTGAAAGGCGCTATATAAATCCAGGAAGTTCACTTAAAAGCCTTCTCAAAAAATGCAAATGTTGGTTAACACGAGAACATACAAAATCAATCATGTTATTGCATGTTTTTTGTAAATTGCTGTTTTTTGTTGTTGGGACTGGAACAGTGATTATAGAAACAGCTGCCTGTGACTAACTGGATTTCCGAAAAAATGAAGATGTGTTGAAAAAGCTATGTGTATTGTGGATTGCTCATTTTATCTTTTTCATTTGGGACCTAGTTAAAATATGTTGCACTGTGAAGCTTTGGCTAAAGCCCCAGAAAGAATACAATCATCTTTTCAATAATCTTTAAATCATCTTTTGAAATAAAGGTGTGTTGAAAAGCTATTGTGTGTTAAAAGCTAATTGCTGTATGTTACAAAATGTTATTCCTTTTCTCTGGGCAAACAAGAAGTGAACTTGAAATTAACCGAACTGTTAATTTTTTTGGACTGTGAACTTACGGTAGTTCAAAATTCTAAATTGTGAACTATGAACATGAACTAGTTCATTTTGATCTGTGTGAACTGAACTTTGAGCTAGCTCCTGTGAAGTGTGAACTTGCACAACACTAAGTAGATCTGCAAATAGGCTAATTAGATGATTTTTAGGTCCTATTGGAATGCCCAGTAGTTCTTCATACTGATGAATTGCCTGGGCCGGTGGTTCAATATAAATAGCAAATACTGTGGGACTGAGACCATTATATCAAGCCTCCTTATCTTATTCTCCTGCTCACCTTGGTCCTTCTCTGATTTCACGTCCGTTTCTGTACCATTTGACGACAGCCTTCTCCTTGTTCAACTTGCAGGCGAACTCTGCGTCCTGGAACTCTGTGATGGTCTGGTCTTTGAGCTGCCCGCTGAAGTCCGTGGGCGCCTCGCTGATGATCAGCTCAGCCACGCACTTGTCGTCTCCGACCACTGCAGTGTACTCGCCCTCGTCAGCCATGATGCAGTCCTTGACGGTCAGGGTGTGCCTGAGGCCATCCACCCGGTAGACCACCCGCTTGCTGAGGGTCACCTCCTGGCCAGCCTTCATCCAGCGCACCGTCATCTCCGGCCGGTTGACCTTGCACGTGAAGCTGATGGTCTTCTTCTCCTGGGTCTCCACGTCCTCGATGGGGTCCAGGAACTTCAGTTTCTCTGCTACAGGGTGACAAATCAACATGGCAGATAGTTTATCGTGAGTGTGTCATAGTGTCACGCTGAAGTAGAGCCTAAGAATGTAAGTGTGATGTGGTTGTGTGGTGGATGGGCGGATAAGCTTGCATTTGACCTTATGATTACTATGTAATTACTATACAAGTATGTTTTTTATTTATTTTAACCCCTAACTTTGCCCACTTCTTAGTGCCTTTTATTGTTAATTATATTTGACTTATTTCATTTATTATCTCTATATTAAAAGGGAGCAAGTGGGCAATGTTTGCTTCAATAACATTTTGGCCGGCCACAGCTATGGCGTTTTACTTGCGATCGGGCTGAAACTTTCAGTGGGTGTAAAAACCACCTGATTTGTTAATTAGGTGATTGCCCTAATTACCTATGAAATAAATCTCTATTAACGGAGGACCCCTTCACGAAGGTGAAGGTGTGTTGCTCAGGAGGGATGAGGAGCGGAGGAACATGAGACGAGACGCAACAGCCAAGATTGAGGAGGTGTGAGAAACACCGGAAACTTGAAAGAAGAAGAAGAACCAGGTCTAGAGTGAGACCATCCAACTGTGAGAGGCAGCAATGTGCCGCAAGGCATCCAGTCTGAGGGAAAGCCATTAGAAGAAGAAGTCATCATTGATGTCATCGGTGATGATGTCATCAGTGATGATGTCATGTTCCAGACCAGGGGGCCTAACTCCCAGGGGGGTCTAACTCCCATGGGTGCACTAGTAAGAATAAGAATGAAGTACGGTAGCTGTGTGTGAGTAAAAATTGTGTTTGGCCACAGCTATGCCATTTTATGTGCGATTGCACTGAATCTTACAGGAAGTGTAAAGAGCACCCCTGCAGGTGACCTAATGGAGCCAGATTTGTTTAATTAAGTAATTAGGGCCAATTCATAAATCCCAAATGTGTGATGGCTACGCAGATTAATGGCCATTTACAGTAATCTTAACACGTTCACTGCCAATGACGTATTAATACGTCAAAAATAATCCAACGGTTGACTGCCAATGACGTATTAATACGTCAAAAAAATTAAAAAAAAAATTTTGACCGTGGGATGTGCATCTAACCCTTTTACATCTCTTATATAATTATTGGAGCCACCGAACGTTTACAACCCATTCCACCGAGCCACTAAGTGGCGACAGTGCTCTCCTGACTAGAGGAAGGCTTACCCCGCTCGCCGGACGCTTCTGGCTCATACTGAGCAAAAAGCAGCCATTCTCATGAAAATGGATGGGGGAAAACGCTTTCGTTTTCGCGCTGATTGCTGGCGATGCGGGATTGCAAATTTGCATAATAGATTACAGGTGGAACACACTTTGAAACACGCAGCATAAATATGACCAGAATCGCAAAAGCTTCTCTCAACCAAAACTCCAAGAAGCGAGCGAGTCCATCCAGACTTCCTCAAACAGCGGCCGCGCAGACAGGCAGCAGCAGCAGCAAAGCAGTGAGACTGGTGACAAGCTTGTGACGGCCGCTGCAGCCAAGAAGAACGCCCACGGAGGGAGGAGTTGGAAGCAGAGGGGGGTTTCCTGCTGTTATGGAGGAAATTACTGTTCAAAACTATTGTTTAGATGTCTGACGTCTTACTGATGCCAAAAATGAATGGTTAAAGTGACTGTTCTATCGAATTTCACAAAAAGCCGTTTATCTCTGAATAATTTTTCTGACGCTGAAACCATGCTGTATTCAACTGCTAATGCTTACATAACTACTAACTCTACAAACTAACTCTTTTAGACAGAGAAAGCACACATTCTATTAGTTCTTTTGAGATATTGTGTGTTCACAAAATCTTAGCAGAAAAGAATCCTCGGGTCTTGAAAGATGAGCCAGAATCCTCAAAAAACCCCTCTGGCAGAAGCTAACTACAGTAAAAAAAAAAACGTCTGGCAGTGAATGTGTTAACAAATTATATTATATTCCAATGCCCTGCGACACCATTATCAGTGTATTTGCCTTCAGTCTCATTGTATTTACCTTCAGTCTCATTGTATTTACCTTCAGTCTCATTGTATTTACCTTCAGTCTCATTGTGTCTCATTGTATTTACCTTCAGTCTCATTGTATTTACCTTCAGTATCATTGTATTTACCTTCAGTCTCATTGTGTCTCATTGTATTTACCTTCAGTCTCAGTCTCATTGTATTTACCTGCCACTTTAGCGCTGGCGGAGCACTTGGCCTGCTCTCCTCTGTGATTGGTCAGGTTGATGGTGTAGTTTGCCTCATCGCCCTGCTGGGCGTCTCTGATCCTCAGGGAGAAGATGTTGTCCCTCTGGAGCATCAGGTACTTGCTGCTCTCAAACATAGTCTCCTCGTTCTTCATCCACTTGGCCTTGGCTCCCTCTGAGTTCACCTCACAGTTAAACACAATCTCACTTCCCTCCTTCACCTCCGTATCTTTAATGGGTGTGATGATCCTCAATTTCTCTGAAACGAGACAGAAATGGCCACGCGTTAAATCCAAACACACACTATGAAAGCTATTGTCTTCTATGGAAGCCCATTTCTGCCAGTGTGATGGGGGTGGGGGGGAGATTATTTCAGTCACCACCCACAGTAGGGGCTGTGGGTTCAGCAAGATAATCTTCACAAATGAGGACCACTTTTATGATTTTTAAAGCAAAAATCATAAAAGTGGTTCTCATTTGTGAAGATTATCTCGATGAACACAAAATTTACCGTTTCATAAACTTTTGTTAACCACAGACCTTATTTCAGGCATTTAACCAAAAGCCCCATGCAAACATCCCATTGAGTGCCCGACTAGGGAACCGGAGGCACATGACTTCTGGGTCGGCCTACAAAAATACGTCATCCCTGCGGTACTCACATAAAAAATTTGCAAGAAAAACAAAGAGTGGCTCACCAATCACATACAGATCGGCAGAGGCCTTGACGTTGCCGATTTTGGCGACGTAGCCTCCCTCGTCCTTCATCTCACAGTTTTTCACAATAAGAGCTCTTCTCTTTCCTTCGCTGATGACAGCGTACTTGTCTCCAGACTCCACCTCCTTGTCGCCTCTGAACCATTTGACCTCGTAGGTGTCTTTGGAGACGGAGCAGACGAACTCCGCCTTTTCCCCCTCCACCACCTCCTGTGGCTGGGGCCGGGCGATAAACTCGGCAGCCAGCTCTGTGAGGACGACAGAACAAGCTGAGCGTTAGTCTGCTTCAGGATAAATATACAGTTGTTGTTGTTGGGTGGATTGTGTGTGTGCGTTTGTGTGTGTGTGTATATATATACATACACACACACACTGTGTGTGTGTGTGTGTGTGTGTGTGTGTGTGTGTGTGTGTGTGTGTGTGTGTGTATATATATATATACACATGTATAATGTGTGTGTGTGTGTGTGTGTGTGTGTGTGTGTGTGTGTGTGTGTGTGTGTGTGTGTGTGTGTGTGTGTGTGTGTATATATGTGTGTATATATACATATATATATATATATATATATATATATATATATATATATATATATATATAGAGGGCTTAAAATTCACTTTGCAAACTAGGGGGGAATTCCCCCCTTATGTTCTTCAGATAGGGGGTATTTATAGATTTTCGGGGGGATCTATAGACTTTAAGGGGGATTTTTTTTCAGATAATACTGTAATTTCACATTTTTGTATTTAAAAAAGGAAGTAGTTTATGCCGAGTCTAAATTACTATGGCTTTTGTCATGTTTTTTCTGCAGACTAAGCCATAGGCTTTTGGTTCTATGAAAGCCTTTATTTTTTGTATTGAGTGATACACTCTACTAAAACACTAATATCATATTGTATCAGAAGTGTTCCTTGTTTTGTGTTCACAATAGTGATGTCAGTTAGATTTGGTTAGGTCAGAGCTATGGAATATTAAATCATCCATCTTTGCTCACTACATCTGCCTTTCTTACTGTCATTACTGGCAACTAAACCTGTTCGAATTTTGCATTGGGGAGAGTTCTATTGAAGTGACTATAAACCATCTGTGTGTCGTTTCACCTTTTATTGAAAATGCTTCCACCAGATCTTCACGGCTGCTTTATGAGAAATGTCATTTGAGTGGCGACAACAACGTTGACATCACTGGCATAAGGATGATTAACGTTTTAACGTCATTATCGATATCAGATTCTTCATTGTCAATAACGCAACACTAAACATCACTGACAGTGACGTTACTCGGTGTTGACGTTTCAGCTAGAAGTGCCTTGTTGTTCGACTTGTCCCGTTTGTTTTTTCTGAGCGGGTCCCCCTTCTGAGGACGTCGTTTTCCTTTTTAGCCAGCAATCTATCATGTTTGCAAGCAGCTGTATCCACCGAGAAATCAGCAGAGGAGCGTTGATGTCGAGAGCGGACTGAGGGACGCAATGTTTTTTCCCCCATGATGGCGAAGGCATGACCCGCCCCTCTCTGCCTCTGATTGGCCTAGGGTCAAATGTTCATCCAATCACATTCGCTTGGCTATCTTGCATCTCTTTCTACAGTTTGTGCTCAGAGACTCAGTGGGTCAGACAGACAGCCGTTTCACTCGCTAAGCACCGTTACGCACAAACATAGATCTGCACAAACCCTTGCGGGATTACTCCCCCTTTATAAATTGAAAATATGCGGGAATTCAGGAAAATGTGTGCCAAATTTTAAGCCCTGATATATATATATATATATATATTAAAAATATGTGGGGTGGGGCATATCAATGATTTCATTTGAATAGGGTCATTATCCAGTCATTATCTCCATTGTTCAGTCAACAAGGTCTTCAAATCTATGTTCAACAACAACCAAAGTTATGTCCATTTTGGCCATCCCAAAAGCATTATTACTGCACTGTGCTAAAACCACAGAGGAATAGGATTAGTCGAGAAACCCCTCATTGTTACCGTTCAGCTTGAGTGTAGCTGAGGTCTTGATGCTGGGACTCAGTCTACAGTTGTACTCTCCGGCATCCTCCATCCTCAGGTCCTGGATGATGAGGATCCTCTTCTTCCCATCAACGATCTGTTCATAGCGGCCGCCTTCGGGGAGCTCCTCCTCCCCTCTGAACCAGGTGACCTCTGCGCTGGGCTTGGACACCTCGCAGATCATCTTCACGCTGTCCGTCTCTGTGCCCTCCACGTTGGACAGGTTCTTTGTGAACCTGGCTGCTTCCTCTGTGAGAAGAACACAGTGAGAGAGGCAACGAGTCACGGAGAGACCATGTAACTCTGTAACTGAAGGCTGAAAAAGTAGAAGATATTTCATGGCCCTTGGATCAAGCCAAACCTTTGTAATACATGCTAAACTAGATAAACATAGATAAATACATATTAAAGTTACATACTAAACTGACAAAAGATGACATACTAAACGGACAAAAAATCACATACTTAACTATGAGATTTAAAAAAATACATATTAAACAGAAAAATCACATAGTAAACAATTTTTTTTTTTTTTTTTTACGTCAGTTTAGTAAGCTATTTCGTTTATGTCAGTTTAGTATGTCAGTTGTTATGTCATAGTTAGCATGTCCAGTTTTTGTTAGCGTAGCATGTCATTTTTTGTCAGTTTACTACATTGTGAGAGAAACCTTCAGCAGAATACCAACAGAAACATTTGGAGGGAGGCTGGGTGAAAATAAGCTTTACCGATAACTGTAAACATGCTAGTGATCTCAGTGAAATAAGCCTTATCGATAACTGTCAGCATGCCAGAGGTCTTGGAGTTGAAAATAAGCCTTATCGATAACTGTCAGCATGCCAGAGGTCTTGGAGTTGAAAATAAGCCTTATCGATAACTGTCAGCATGCCATAGGTCTTGGAGTTGAAAATAAGCCTTATCGATAACTGTCAGCATGCCAGAGGTCTTGGAGGTGAAAATAAGCCTTATCGATAACTGTCAGCATGCCAGAGGTCTTGGAGTTGAAAATAAGCCTTATCGATAACTGTCAGCATGCCAGAGGTCTTGGTGAAAATAAGCCTTATCGATAACTGTCAGCATGCCAGAGGGTCTTGGAGGTGAAAATAAGCCTTATCGATAACTGTCAGCATGCCAGAGGGTCTTGGAGGTGAAAATAAGCCTTATCGATAACTGTCAGCATGCCAGAGGTCTTGGAGGTGAAAATAAGCCTTACCGATAACTGTCAGCATGCCAGAGATCTTGGAGGTGAAAATAAGCCTTACCGATAACTGTCAGCATGCCAGAGGTCTTGGAGGTGAAAATAAGCCTTACCGATAACTGTCAGCATGCCAGAGGTCTTGGAGGTGAAAATAAGCCTTACCGATAACTGTCAGCATGCCAGAGGTCTTGGCGGTGCGAGCGTCACATTCATATTCTGCCTCGTCATCGAACACGGACTTGTGGACGATGAGGATGCGCTGGACTCCCTTGCCGATGATCTCATATTTCTTTCCCTTCCTGATCTCATTTCCGTCCTTGAACCAGCGGACCTGCACAGCCACAATAATAACAAAACTGTTAACCACCAGAGGGCATTTTATCACCGGCAAGTTGTTTTTTAACGTCATGCCATTTGTAATCCAAGTCACTCCAGTAACAATACAGATTTGACTACATTTTATTACTGATTTGTCCATTAATTATTCCCATCAGCATGTAATGCAATGCTGCTGATCTAATAGGTTCTATACACACTACACTTCCGTATGACAGTAGGTCGGCGCATTACTTCCGGTCCTATAGTAACCTTGTCATATTGTAGCTATGTCATATTATAACTAAACAAAACAGCCTATTTGTCTGTCCAGGGTTAATTAGATTAAGACATGAGCTCTTGAAGATTGTCAATGTAACATCAATGATGATCTCCAAAATTAGACTTTAAGACATTTTGAGCTCATGGCATAATGTAATTAAGCCCTGACACACAAATTGGAATAAAGCACACAAAAAAGTAATGTAGTTTAAGATTTTCTTTTTTTTTGCAATGATATGACCAGTGTTATTATAGGACCAGAAGTGGGCGAACTACCTTGTGTCAAACATACAGCCTTTTCTAATCTATTATATATTATATATGTTGTGTTATATGATATATGTATATAGTGATGATATATATTATGTATATTATATTATATTAATTAATATATATATATATATATATAATGTATATATATAAATGAATTATGGACTACATTGTACTTCAGCCTACGCCTTTTCAGACTTTTGCCGCTGGCATTGTATTATGATTGGATTTGTATTATTTTGTATTTATTAATTGTCCGAAATAAAGCTTTCATTAAAAAAAAAAAAAAAAAAAAAAAATCTAATTCTATATTATTTGTCTCCACTCGGCTCTTACCTTAGCTGACTCGCGAGACACTTCACACTCAAACTTGGCAGATTCCTTCTCTCCCACCTCCACATCATGGAGACGCTTAGTGAACTCAACATAAGGAGCTGTGGGAAAAGGCACATTGTATGGTATTATGGTTATATTGCCATGCAGTATCGCAGATGCAGACCATACCGTTTCACTATGTGGCTAGGCTGCATTCATAAATAGAGATTTGAACTGACATGGCTGATAAAACAGAGGTCTAAAATGAACGTTAGTGCTTACGCTGCACATCCACGAAGCAGGATGTCTTGAACTCCCCGGCGTCACAAGTGTAGATCTTGGCGTCTTCCATGGCGCAGTCGTGAATAACCAGCCTCCTCTTCACGCCATCCACCAGCATGTCGTACTTCTTGGTCTTGCGGATCTCTTGTCCCTCTCTGAACCATCTCACCTCCGCGTTCTCTCTGGACACCTCACACTCCAGCGTGGCAGTGGCCTCCTCCTCCACCGTCTGGTCCTCCAGAGGCTTAGTGAACTCCACCGGCGGCTCTGAGAGGGACAAGAACCTCGCTTAGAGACATTCCATCATCTATCTAACTCTTTCAATATCTGCTATCATCATATGAAGTGGATACTGTCTGTCTGTACGGAAGAGGATTAGGGCCACATGAAAAATGCATTTGAGTTCTGACTTTGATCTCAGAATTCTGAGAAAAAAGTCTGAAATCTGGGATTAAAGGGACAGTTCACACCAAAATCCAAGATCCTACATGAAACTGCTCACAACAAGGTCTGTGGATTATCTTGAGTCATGAGTCGGGATTTCTAGAAAGAGACATTGCTGTTGAGTTTTAAAACAAAATTGAGAGAAGGCAGACATCTCTATGTCCAATAAAAGGAAAAATATGTATTTTGTCACTGTTAAGTCAGAATGTTTATATCCTCTGTATGCTTGTATTTATATAGACATTAATTCATAAATAAATGTGTGTGTGTGTGTGTGTGTGTGTGTGTGTGTGTGTGTGTGTGTGTGTGTGTGTGTGTGTGTGTGTGTGTGTGTGTGTGTGTGTGTGTGTGTGTGTGTTTGCGTGCGTCTGTGCGTGCGTGTGTCACCTCCGATGATGAGCTGAGCCTGGGTCTGGAAGTCCTTGGCGGTGAGTTTGACCTCTCCAGCCTCAGACAGCTTGACATCTCTGAGGGTCAGAGCGTGGATCTTCCCATCCACTCGAGTCTTCACCTGGACAGACAGGTAACAGGACAGACAGGTAACACCATGTCAGTCAGCTCAGTGCACAATCAACCAGGGCCGCTGCTGGCCATTTGGGTGCCCTTGTGGTGCCCCTCCTCGTTCCAAGAAAAACTCACAAATGCATTCTTATTATGTGTGTGTGTGTGTGTGTGTGTGTGTGTGTGTGTGTGTGTGTGTGTGTGTGTGTGTGTGTGTGTGTGTGTGTGTGTGTGTGTTTCTTCCCCACTGCCATACGGATACTGAACTCTCTCTAACAATGGCAATAATAATAATACTGTATATCTGTCATAAAATCAGTTGTGACATCATCAGTGATGTCATAAGAGGCCCACTGATGATGTCATCAGTATGTAAGCTGCAGGGTCAGCTCGGCGAGGTGCAGGGCGCGCGAGATGCCTATATATATATATATATATATGATCCCTACTATGGCAATAACAGGAACTTATTTCTCTATTAGCCACTCAATCACAATCCAAATAAATTAAGCAAAATGGTATTTTTGAGTTTTTAAGTTATTATGATGGATATGACCTGCACTTTTTATTGTCAGTATCAAAAGAAACCCCCCTCTTCCAGTGACTGTAACCTTCTGGCAGACTCTTGACTCCTGCTGTTAAAAATAGGCTGAGAAATGCAGCAAAGCCTTGTGGGAGGAACAGCTGTTATCTCCAGCAGATAGAGCTGCCTGCTGGGAACAGGCCCGTATATAGAATAGCATCAGTCTTTACTACTTACATGTCCTGCAATTAAACATTGAACGATGAATAATCAATATCAAATAGATCTACCGTATTATATGTACATTACATGTACATGTACATTACCCCAGTTTGGGAACCACTGATGTATGGGATCTAAGTTAGATGTGTGTGGATGAGGATGCTATCTGTGTAACACTGCTGCCGCCAAGTGTCTTATCTAACTTCAGTAACCTCAGTCAAATAAAAACAGCTGAACTGACCAACTGGTAAAAACCCTCGTATCACTTTGAATTATGTGCAGTGGTGGAAAGTAACTAGGTACATTTACTCAAGTACTGTACTTAAGTACAATTTTGGGGTACTTGTACTTTACTTGAACATCTTAAAGACGAAGTAGGTGAGCACAGACTTTTTAGTACAGATTCTGTTTTTGAAGTTGAAGCTCTGACTCGAGCACGCCTGCCCGTGTGGGACTCACTCTGTCACTTGCTTCCATCTTCTGTCCTCCCAGGAACCACTCCACGGCGATGCCTTCGTACGACAATTCGCAGTCGAAGGTGGCTGTCTCCCCAGCTGTCACATTCACGTCCTTCAGAGGTCTGAGGACGCTGATGCTGCGAGCTGCCATTGAAGAAGACATGGTTAGCTCTATCAGACAGTCCCTCCAGGAAATTGCGATTTTGCAATCGTAATAATTAATGTCAATTCAACCAGCTTGCAATTTTTCAAATTTCCTGTGATTACTCCGTAGAAACGGCAAAACTAGTTCTCCTACTTGCAGTTTTTGCCAGTCCTCCCAATTTTACAGGGGAAAAAAATCACGTAAGCAGATTGCATTAAAAAATTTGAGAAAGTTGCCGTTAGGCAGTAGTTAGAAGAGATGGGCGGAATCGTAATTTCTTTCCTCAACTTGTAATTTTTGCCAGTTCCTGCAATTTCACAAAAACAAAAACAAAAAATCATGAAACTTTGCAAATGGCATTGTGATTTTTGAGAAAAGCAGCTGAAAAATCAAGCACTTTTGATCACAACAACCACAAAAAAGAACTCTGTGAGACCCTGGAGGGACTGATCGGAACCTGACTACCATCCAACCAGCAGAGTTCCAGCTGAATTGGGCCCGGGGCAGGGCGGGCTCCAGGGCTCTGTTGTGTGCTTTTCAGAGGTCTTTGGTGAGCAGAGAGGTTTAAGGCATCTTCCTGCTCCACCAATCAGTGAGCAGCCACTCTAGATAAGGCCTGAGGCTTCCAAGATAACCACAGACGCTGATTGGCTGGAGGCTCTCACAGAGGTAGACTGCACTGCTACTATAGTAGGCTGGGAAAATAGTGAGGCACAACTTGCAGCCAAAATATAAAAAATGTGGGTAACATAACTTTTACAGTCCCCTAATTACCATATAGTAAATATGCAGTAAATTATTGTATATTATTGTATAATTACCATAGTAAATAAGTAGGTAAATACAGAGAAACTACAGCTGAAATACTAAGAAAAACCTCCACTATTAACCATCAACTCATCAACATCAAGTAGACAATGGAATAGTCTACTAGCCTCTAATACTGTAGTAGAATATGGTAAAAGTCTGATAATACAATACCTACTATATATACTATATAATATAATTTACCATATATTTACTGGGTAAATACCTAGTAATTAGTAGGGGACTGTAAAAGGAAGCGGACATTTGATAAGAAATTAGATCGATTTCAAAATATTTCTTAGAGAAGACTAGAAGTTTGGTAAAGTATAGTGCATCATTAAAGAAAATCAAAAGTCATAGGAAAGAATATACAGTGCTTTTTACTTATTGTCATTGTCAGGTGAAAACCTCCTAACTCCAGTTTCCATGCTTTCATATTTGAACTTAAAGTGAAGGATTAGATGGTTCTCTATGGGTTGTTTCTACAACACATGGCCTCATGAAAACCTTTCAAATCCTCTTGGATTAGAGGCCTTCACGGGTCTACTCGGACCCTAGGACCCAGGACCCGACCCGAGGCCCATACACCAATCACGCACGACGTCACAACGCTGCGACGCTGTGTGATACCGGTGTTTTCAGCTCTGCCTATTACGACTTATTTTGCCAATTCCTCGCCTACCTTTTGCTATCTTATCTTTTATCTGCCTGCGATATCACATCGCTACTTAATAACTCTTCTCTCTCAATCCGCGGACATCTGAAACAACCGTTCTATCGCCAAACGTTAGCCTAGCCGCCTGCTAGGCTAACGTAAACAAGAGCTGCTAGCCACCAGCTAACAGCTAACGTTAAACTGTTTACAATGCTCTCGCTCTCCCCCTCGGATAATCACCATGCTACGGGACTATCCAATACGACTACGCTTAGTGGATCCGTGGAATCACGCTCATTTCCTTCGGATGATGAAGTTATTTTCAAGCTGCTGCCTGATACTACTTCAACACCAGCTCCCTCAGTATCCCGGGTCCTCATCGCACAACAACTAGCCACAACATCCGAGCGACTGGACCGGCGTCAACCTAGGCTACCAGCCTCTGCTCCTAATGGCCTCAGGTCCCCGGACTGGCCCGCACTGCCCCGGCGTCAACCTAGGCTACCAGCCTCTGCTCCCAAGGCCCCAGGTCCCCGGGCACCGCAACGGCGTGAGCTGCTTCTGGCCGCAGCACTACGACACGTTCCGGACATGGCTAACGCCAGCCATCTCCCTCCCGAATCGGGTAAGATCGATCCAATTCTTACTATCCACTCTCTCTTAGATATGATTAATCTATTAGAAAACCGTGTTTCCCAACTAGAGAACGATAAACGCCAGTCACCTAATGATAGTCTTGTTACACTTAACCAGACTGGCTTCCCTGATCATTTACAATGTACCTCAGTAGCTGATGTGTATTGTGAATTAAGCGAGGATGCTAGCTGCGGTCCAGCTGGTACCCCCGTTAATGCTACTCCGCAGCACGAGCAGAACAACCCGGCCAATGTCTCGTTGGCCCCACAGTCTGTGGATGATGGGTTTACAGTTGTCTCACACTGCCGTGGCGTTAAACGTGCACAGCCCGCCGCTGTGCAGCCCGTTTCCCAACAAACCACTTCGGTTGAGATCCGAAATAGATTCACGCCGCTTGCTAACTCTCCTGTTCAGCATGCTGTGTCGTCCACTCCGCCCGACAATATTAAACCCTCTATTCTATTGATTGGAGACTCTATAACCCGCAATATCAAGCTTAACACACCAGCCGAGATAGTTTGTCTGCCCGGGGCCAGAGTACCCGACATTGAAGCTACTCTTAGGGTGCTAACAAATAGCCATAAACAGACAATTACCCAGGCTACCCATGATAACATCATACTACACGTTGGCACCAACAATGCCAGGTTTAAACAATCGGAGATCACAAAGCACAGCATAACTAGGACCTGTGCTTTTGCTAGCAAGATGAGTCGGCATCCATTAATTGTCTCTGGTCCCCTCCCTGTCACACTTAACTCTGACATTTTTAGCAGGCTGTTTTGGCTCAACAACTGGCTGGCCAAACACTGTGCTGATAAGGGCTACCTATTCTTAGATAACTGGCCCTCTTTTAGAAGCATGACTGGCATGCTTAAGATGGATGGCATCCACCCTACCCCATTGGGTGCTAGCACCTTATCAAAAAACCTGGATAGTTGCCTACGGCAAACCCAGACTATTATCCTTGAATGACAGTTTCACCCACAACATGCAGGGCCACAGGCTGCTAGACAGCCTGTTAGTTCTACTTGTGCGGTTATGGAGTCTGCTAGTTCAATTAACTTAGTCTATCCAATACAGACTGTGCTCCGTCCGCGCCGCACTATTACTAGTAACCGACCCATAAACGCTCTGCAATATCCTAACCCAAATCTTATTGTTATTAATCCGACTATTACCACCGCCGCTCCGTCTCCGTATTATACCACGATCTCTCAAATTAGCACAGTTTCTCTTCGTCGCTCCGTCCCCTCACGCCGCTCTCGTCCACCCCTCAAAACGTCAAACACCAACCTCATTGAGATTAAATCTACTCTTGGTATCGAATGCTCTAAATTAACTAATATTGATGATAAATCTATTCGATTTGGATTCATTAATATCAGATCAATCACCAATAAAGCCCTCCTCGTCAATGACTTAATCATTGAACATAATATTGACGTTATGGGATTATGCGAAACCTGGCTAAAACCGGACGTTGTTCTTCCACTCATTGAAGCCTCCCCCCCTAACTTTGACAATTCGCATGTTGCCAGAATGTCAAGAAATGGTGGGGGCGTTGGCCTAATTTATAACTCAAATCTAGGTCTTCTACAGGATCAAAAGTATAAGCTCCTATCTTGTGAGATACTTACTATGAGACACTCTAATATAGCTGGCCTCGGAGCCTTCTACCTAGTTATGCTCTACCGCCCACCTGGGCCCTATTCATCTTTTCTGGATGAATTTTCCAATTTTCTCTCTGACCTCGTAACCCGCACGGATAATATCCTTATCATTGGCGATTTCAATATTCATGTTAACCGTAAAGCTGACCCACTCTGCAAAGCCTTTCTATCTTTAGTCGACACCCTTGGCTTTGCTCAGTTGGTTCATGAACAAACGCATTCTAACGGCAACACGCTTGATCTCGTCCTTGCTCGTGGGATTAACGTCTCAGATCTGTCAGTCATGATTTACCCTCCAGCACTGTCAGATCATTATCTCATTCAATTTAAAATAGACCTGCCCCTCCGGCAATCAAACCTAGCTGATACCTATACCGCCCGGCGTATCGATAGTTCTACTCCCACTGAACTCGCTGATTTGTTATCGGGGCCGCTTTCCTCTCTCCCAGAGCGGATCGACTCCATTAATGAATTCACAAATCAATTTAATTCAATCCTACTCGCCTCGCTTGATTCTATCGCACCTCTACGTACTAAAATCCGTCGCCCTAAAAAACCCTCGCCTTGGTATACTGACGATACACGCGCACAAAAACTAATATGCAGAAAACTAGAACGTAAATGGCGATCATCCAAGCTTGAAGTCTATCGACTAGCTTGGAGTGATAGCCTATTAAAATACAAATGTATGCTCTCCGCTGCAAGAGCCTCCTACCTATCAGATCTTATTAACACTAATAAAAATAATCCTAAATTTTTATTTGACACGGTCGCAAATCTTACTCGCAAACCATCCCCCAATACAAACTCTCCATTTACAGCTAATGATTTCCTTGACTTCTTTAACCGTAAAATTATCTGTATTAGAGATGAAATTAGCAACTCTCTATTACTCACAAAGGGTGCTAACCCCTTTCCTAGCCCTGTCCTTAGAACCTTAGACGAGAGTACTATACTCTCGAATTTTGAGACTATCTCCCTAAATGCACTTTCAAAAATTGTACTTTCATCTAAATCCACAACCTGTTTATTCGACCCTCTCCCTGCAAAGTTGATTAAGGAACTCCTTCCAATACTAGGCCCCCCCTTACTTAACATTATCAATAGCTCCCTCTCCTCTGGCACTGTCCCTGCCTCCTTCAAATCTGCTGTGATCAAACCTCTACTTAAAAAGCCAAACCTTGATTCTGAGGTTCTTAACAACTTCAGGCCAATCTCAAATCTCCCCTTCCTCTCTAAAGTTCTTGAAAAAGTAGTCTCAACACAATTAACTGACTACCTCTCGCATAATAAACTTCTCGATCCCTTTCAATCTGGTTTTAGATCACTCCATAGTACTGAAACTGCTCTTACAAAAGTAACCAATGACCTTCTCCTCGCGTCCGACTCTAATTTCTCCTCTCTTCTCATTTTATTAGACTTAAGCGCAGCCTTCGATACAATCGATCATAAGATCCTCCTAGACCGCTTATCTAACTACGTAGGTATCCGGGGCACTGCCCTATCCTGGCTAAAGTCATATTTGTCTGATAGGACACATTGTGTCTCATATAAAAATATCATGTCCACTTTCTCCTCAGTGAAGTTTGGTGTACCGCAGGGATCAGTCCTGGGTCCCTTACTCTTTGGAGTTTACTTACTGCCTCTTGGCGAAATTTTCCGTAGATATGGCATTGACTTTCACTGTTATGCCGATGATACCCAAATTTATATACCAATTAGACCAGACGATCGCTCTAAACTCGCTAATCTTGAATCCTGCTTAATCGCTGTTACAGACTGGATGTCAAATAATTTCTTACGACTAAACGCCAACAAAACTGAACTACTAGTTGTTGGCCCAAAAACCCAACTTCCATTTCTCACTGATCTTAGTCTGAACATTGAGAACTGCGTAATTACTCCAAACTCAAAGGTGAAAAACCTAGGTGTTACCTTTGATCCTACTCTGTCATTCGATGCTCACATTAAGGATATCACTAAAATAGCTTTCTTTCATCTCCGCAATATTTCAAAGATCCGTCCCTTGCTAAATGCAACGGATGCCGAAACCTTAATACACGCCTTTGTTTCATCTAGACTCGACTACTGTAACGTCTTATTCTCTGGCCTTCCACTTTGTAGCACAAATAAATTACAACTCGTGCAAAACGCCGCTGCTAGAATTCTAACTAGAACTAAGAAGTTTGATCATATAACTCCGGTCTTAATCTCCCTCCACTGGCTCCCAATTCAGGCCAGATCAGACTTTAAGGTGCTTCTGTTAACCTATAAATCCCTGCATGGGCTCGCACCTCCGTACTTATCTGAGCTAATCATTCCCTATGTTCCCACGCGTACTCTCCGCTCACAGGACGGTAATTATCTTACCGTCCCTAAAATTAAGAAAAAATCAGCAGGTAGCAGAGCATTCTCTTACCGTGCTCCACATCTCTGGAACCAGCTTCCTCTGTCAGTTAGGGAAGCTGGCTCCATTGAAATCTTCAAAACTAGACTCAAAACCCATTTATTCTCCCAATCATTTGGCTGTGCTTGATAGTTGTGCTTGATGATGTCATTCTTTAGAAATATTTATTAGCTCTTGAGTACATACAATCCTGAATTGCTGAGCGGGCTGTCTCAAGCCAGCAATATCATTATAAACTTAGACTTGACCTAATTTAATAATATGGCATCAGCCGATCCAGTAGCTCAGATATAAAATCAAATAGCTGGTGAATAAACTTAGTCCTGAACTGCTGAGCGGGCTGTCTCAAGCCAGCAGTATCAGTATAAACATAGACTTGACCTAATTTAATAATATGGCATCAGCCGATCCAGTAGCTCAGATATAAAATCAAATAGCTGGTGAATAAACTTAGTCCTGAACTGCTGAGCGGGCTATCTCAAGCCAGCAGTATCAGTATAAACTTAGACTTGACCTAATTTAATAATATGGCATCAGCCGATCCAGTAGCTCAGATATAAAATCAAATAGCTGGTGAATAAACTTAGTCCTGAACTGCTGAGCGGGCTGTCTCAAGCCAGCAGTATCAGTATAAACACAGACTTGACCTAATTTAATAATATGGCATCAGCCGATCCAGTAGCTCAGATATAAAATCAAATAGCTGGTGAATAAACTTAGTCCTGAACTGCTGAGCGGGCTATCACAAGCCAGCAGTATCAGTCTAAACTTAGACCTAGACTACCTAGACCTGAATTAGCAGTATAGTATTAGTCATCCTAAAAAATCCTAATAAATTTTGTTTTGACCTAATTTTATTGTTGTCTATAGAGTTAGTTCCACCTCTGCGCAGATTCCCCCGCTCTCTTCTCTCTCTCCCCCTCAGGTGTCCTTCATTGGCCTGACGTACACCCCCGCCGCTGCAGCCCTAGGTCCGGCCGTCATCGCCCTAGCCACCTGTCGTCACCCTAGGCCATCTACCCGCTACTCCATCTACTGTCTGACACCCCGGGCTCTTCACCACCACCGACCCCTATCCTCATCATCCTGGTCACCTGCCTGCCTAAGGGAGGGGGGGGACCCCCCCCCCCCCCCCCCCCCAGCCTCAACAACGCGGACTCTTGGATTCCTCAGATCATCCTCATGGAACTCCCAATCTTGTTACCCTTTTGTCACCTAGCTAATTAACTAGTATTCTCTAAACCTACGAACACTTAAAGACTGCATTTTCTATTTCTTTTTGGACTCTACTTTTTAGATTTTCAACTCCCTTCCCTGATCTTAGGATAATTTAAAAAATTACATTTCTATATCCTTTCTGTTGGACTCTTTTTACATTTTCAATTTTCTGTTCTCTTGTACATTTTATTTCCATATTAAACCATTCACAGAGTTTCATTATCGGAAACTCTGTGCATGGTTTAGCCCGGCATCTCTCGGCCTGTCTCGGAGGGGAGTCCCCAGATGGGGGTCCGCTGCTGTGGCCTGGTGGGTGGGCCCGTCCCCCGCGTGGCCTGCTCTCACGCTCTCAGTCACTATGCTGGTGGCTGGGGGCTGGGGGGGCGGGTCGCGTGGGGGCTGGGTCCGCCTGGGCCGCAGCAATTGGCCCCTAGCACAACGACCTCACAAGGTTCCTCCTTAGCCAAGTCACTGGGGCAATCCATGCGGCGATCCATATGGTGGAAAGGTTTTCTTGCGTTCACTGGGGGTGAGGGGGTGCCGCTGTGTCCCGGCCTGGCCTTCCCTCCCACGCCATATGTGGGCGGGGGCCGGGTCGGGGGGCATCGGTGCTCTTCATCACTGGTCGAGGGCTGCCGGTTGGTTTAGAACAGCTTAGGTAGGCGATAGATTAGCTACAGCCTAAGGCTGACCTGTTAGTGTTCAGGCTAAAATCAGACTAGAGCAGGGTAGGATAGGCCAGATTAGGCTGTAGATTAGCTAGATACTATGTCCCAGTTAGCTCTGGTTAATGCTTAGAGTAGTCAGTTGTCTGATCTTCTCCCCCCCCCCTCTCTTTCCCCCTTTCCCCGCTTCTTCCCTTCTTCCCCCTTCTTGTTCTCCTCTCTTTCCATGCTCTTTCCTCCCCCACATCCCACCGCCCCCCCCTCCCTTCTCCTGCTCTCTCCTCATTCTCCCCCCCCTCTGCTCCTTCTCCTCTTCTCCCCTATTTTCCTGAATCCCTGCCACTTCCTGCTCTCCCTTCTCTCACATTCCCCCTGCTCTCCTTCCCCTGCACCTCTACTCTCTGTCCTCCCCCCTCTCTCACATTCCCCCTGCTCTCCTTCCCCTGCACCCTCCCACCTCTCCTTCTCTGTTCTCTCCTCCTCCACATTTCCCATTTTCTCCCCACCCTCGCCCTAATCCGGGCCCGTATCCTACTCCCTCCCTCCACCCTAGACCCTACCTCTACTCTACCTCCCCTGTACCCTCCCATCTCTCCTTCTCTGTTCTCTCCTCCTCTCTGTCCTCTCCCCTCTCTCACATTCCCACTGCTCTCCTTCCCCTGCGCCCTCCCACCTCTCCTTCTCTGTTCTCTCCTCCTCTCTGCCCTCTTCTCCCTCTCACATTCCCCCTGCTCTCCCTCCCCTGCACCCTCTCCTTCTCTGTTCTCTCCTCCTCCACATTTCCCATTTCTCCCCACCCTCGCCCTAATCCGGGCCCGTATCCTACTCCCTCCCCTCCCCCAACCCTAGACCCTACCCCTACCCTGGCTCTCCCTCCCCTGCACCCTCATCTCTCCTCCCCTGTTCTCTCCTCCTCCACATTTCCTATTTCCCCCCCACCTCCCCCCTCTCCTCCCTCCCTCCCTCCACCCTAGACCCTACCTCTACTCTACCTCCCCTGTACCCTTCCACCTCTCCTTCTCTGTTTCTCTCCTCCTCTCTGTCCTCTCCCCTCTCTCACATTCCCACTGCTCTCCTTCCCCTGCGCCCTCCCACCTCTCCACATTTCCTATTTTCTCCCCACCTCCCCCCTCTCCCTCCCTCCTCCACTCTCCTGCTTTCTTCAAATGTTCAAATGTTATCTTTATTCTGTATATTCTTGTTACTGTGTGTTAGCTAGAATCAGCTAGACATACTTTCTGTGAAGCCCTCTGAGACATGCTTGTGAATTAGGGCTATATAAATAAACTTGACTTGACTTGACTTGACTTGACCCATATGTGGCTGGGTCCATATTTATCATGGTCAATTAGGGTCTGGGTCGGGGTCCGACTATCACCACGGGTCCCGGGTCTGTTTATCCTTATGTGTAATACCCAAGTGTATCCAAGAAGACCCGTGATCAGCGCTGATCATGAGAGAAATGCATGAAAACACAATGCGCGCCGCACGTGAGGCTTGTTGACAAACCGCAAGTAAATCGATAGAGAAAATAACTAAGAGGGTTCCCTCTGCAATGAAAATTACTTTGTTTACCTGAGGTGCATGTGTGCACATGCGCACACATACGCACCTGTGTGCCTCAGGCAAACGAGGAAGTGATTTTCATTGCAGAGGGAACGCTCTTTCTAGTTCTTCTCGCTATCGATTTACTTCCCCATACTGTTCCCCATAACTTTGGATTATTATTTCATCGCATGGTGAGTACAGGAGTCACAACATGTACACGTGAGTGTTTCTAGCGCTGTTTGGATGTGTATTTTGGGTGACTGAACGGCGGTAGCATAGACTGCCATTGTAGAACTAGCAGTAGCAGTCCTCATTAGAGTAGGCTACGTTTCACAGTAGCCGTTTTCACACATGCGTACCGGAAAATTACCTGTAAGTCAATATCGGACATTTCCCGGAATTTCCCTTCACACCTGAGCGCTCGCATGTGGGAATATAGCAGCGAAATTGCCTGTATGTTGGGGGGCGGGGCGGCACTGCAGAGCGGGTGGGGAGTGACGTGTGCACTTGGATGGGGAATCCTCCTTATTTTGGGGGTCGGCAAAACTCCGATGGTGAAATAAGTTTGCTTGTCACACAATAAATCACACTCGTTTGTCTTAAGAGGGCATGTATGTTGTATCATTCACATTCGCTAACCAGTCTTTGAACTGAAATATTTGAAGAAGTTGGGATCCGTGTCTGAGAGAAATAGCCTGGCTGGTTCGATGTTTATCCGTTCACCTGCGTCGCGTTGAAGCACTTTTTACAGACTGGCTTCGTTTGATGTGTCCGGGCTTGCCTTCGCTGTCGGCAACGTAAGCAAAATACTTCCACATTTCGCTTCGTGCATTTGCTTTCTCAACAAGCGTTGGGCGGCTTGCAAGACTCTCAGAGCTGTCTGTGTCCCTGTCGGGCTGCTGACTGAAGGAGGAGGACTGAAGGACTGGCCAGAGAGCGAGCAGGCAGCAGAGAGGGGAGAGGGGGAAATCGGCATGCCCACACATGAAGCTGACATACCACTCTTATTATCACAAGATCATTTCGCCAGTTTGCTTTAATGTGCGCGAATGATTAGATTATGCCCGCTGGAACATTAAGCAACGTGTGTACACCTCGCCCATGAGAAGGACCGGCAAATGACTTGACACGTTTCACAATTGTGTCCCTGATCGCGCATACCGCTCTTCTGACTGGCTCGAAACTGGTGAAATGTCCGCGATGACGGGGTCGCGCTTATACCAGAAAACAACTTTCACACATGAAGGCATTAGACCGCGTTCCGGTCATTTAGCGGTAAAAAGCGCATGTGGGAAAACGGCTAGTGAAACACACTTTCTAATGCACGCACAGTGAAGTGAAGATGTTGGCGTATCTCTTTAACGTTAGCCATGGCTTTTCAATCAGCATTATTACAAACTTTCTTGGCAAGGATCATTGAATGGATTATGCATTACGTCACGGTCAGGCACTGTCTGCAGTGTCTGCCAGCAGCAACCAGGGGACATTAGGTAAGAAAGATGCACAAAGTTTCATTTATACCACTTGTAATAACAAACTGCTGTTAGCAAGCAACTTTGATGTTGGCACCGCTAGTCTCTGCCTCAGTATTTCTCAGTTCTGTACGGGTCCAGGTCTGACATTTATCAGTTCTAAGCGGGACCGGGGGGCCATTAGGGTCTGGGTCCGTCATTTTTGGACCCGTGAAGACCTCTATCTTGGATAAACTGAAAAATGTGTGGCTGTTTTTCTTGGTTTCTAAAAAGTTTACATTTTGGGCATGTGTTCTGACCGGTCCACAGCCTTATAAACGTAAGTCCTTTGTACACATATTATCATTACATTCAATCAAAGGCACTGACACTGTAAACAGCTCAGACAGAAAGCTCTCACCCTTCACTCTGAGCTGGGCATTGGATTTGGCATTCGCCGCCGAGAAGTCAACACCTCCAGCCATGTCCATCTTCACATTGTAGAGGATCAGCATGTGTCTGGTTCCCTCCTCCTTGATCTCCACATCCTGGAGGGAAACAACAGACATGTTGGAAAACTGAATTCAGAACTTCTGAGAGTTTGACGGGAAGGTTTTCCCAGGATTTCATCTCATACAACAAACTTTTTCTTCATGAAATAGCTCTATGTGTTTCGACATTTTGTGTGTGTTGTGGCTTTCCACCTCAGAAGGATTAGTGGCAAACATCAGGGTGAAATGTATTTTCTATGGTAAGATTACCTATTTTCTATGGTAAGAGTGTTATTTGTATAGATAATACTCACTACTACTATTAAATACTAATACTACTAATCTGTGGTCATACACCATACGATGTATAACCCTTTATTGAATTATTGAATGTATTTCCGGCATGAATGTATTTATATGTCATTTCCGTCTTACACAGCACAACACTGATGAAGGCTTTGTGCTGAAATGCGTCCGTTGTACTGTGCTGTCTGTCCCAGATGGCAATTAAATGTTGAAAGGACATCTAGAGTGCTGGCCTGCTTCCTTTTTTACTTTTTATGATTTATTTTGGCCTTGCACCTAAGTTGAACGTTGGACTTTAGTGTGCTCGCTATTGGTGAATTTATGTCGAATTTGACATTTACAACAAATGTCAAGTGGTGAATTATCAGGCAAAGAGGCATTAAACTAAAATCCATATCAATGGGTAACTAACACATACTACACACATACCCATACGGCATACAGATACTTATTACATCATCAGTTAAAAGCAAGAAGAAAACAAAAACACCTGAAAGATATTACATTATCGGTAAAATGTTATTCCGATATCAGTCAGGTCATTTTTAAAATACGGTTATTACATTTTGGGGTTTTATTACATTTTCAAACAAGTTAAGTGCAAATTGTATTACATTTTCTGGAAATTATGACATTATTGGGCGCTACATTCCATTTGGTTCTACATTCTATTGAAACAGAGGGAAACTCACAGCAGTCTGGTGCAAAGCTTCTCCTTTCAGTTTCCATTTTCCATGGACATCCTCCTCGGAGATCTCTGTCTCAAACTTGGCGGTCTCTGTCTCCGTCACCTCCACGCTGTACAGCGGACGCACCACCTTAATGTCGCGCGCTGTAGCAGGGAAACAAAGAAATGAAGATGTATTCATAAGCTTAGTCAACTTCAAGCTAAACTACTGAAAATGCATTAACTATTTTCTTTCGATTGAACTAGCGGGTATAGTTTGGTTTCATGTAGTTTCATGTAGGAACTATTTTCTTTAGACCGAACTACACCCGCTAGCTGCTACTTTGGTCGAAAGAAAATTGTTTCCCCATGAAACTGCTCACAACAAGATCTGTGGATTATCTTGAGTAACCGGGTCATGATTTCTGGAAGGCGAGTTTTTCAAATGTTTACAACAAAATCCAGTTCCATTGTATTGGAGAGAAGGCAGACATCTCTACAGCCAATATGTCCAAAACTCAGCAACTCACACCAAAGAGATCAAGGTATATATAACCAGCACTACAGGTAAAAGGACAAATGTATTTTTGATTTTGGGGTGAACTTTCACTTTAAGTCCTAGATTCCTGAGATGCATCTCCAGAAGTTTTACCTTCAATGTTCAGGTCGGCCGTGGTCTTGTCAGAGCCACAGTCGCAGGTGTACGCTCCGATGTTGGCCTTCTCGGCCCTCTTCACCGTCAACATGCGCTTCTTGCCGTCAGATGTGATGCCGATGTTCTTGGAGGGCGTGAGCTCTTTCCCGTCCTTGAACCACTTGACATCAGCCTGGGCCTTGCTCAGCTCACAGACCAGCATCACCTCGTCCTTCTCCACCGCCGTGTAGTTCTGCAGCTTGGTGGTGAAGTACAGGTCTCCCTCTGCAGAGAGCCATGGAGCCACATCAATTACAGTAATTCATGTTTTTGGCCACTGATACAGTGGACAAAAAAAAAAAGTCAGTGGATTCCAAAATTCATATTTCTTTTATTTTTTTATTTCTTTCTTTCCTCGTTATAAATATCCAATTGATTATGCTTTGTTTTATACTCCAGAGAATATGACCTTGCTTTGTTTGTACCTGTAACCTCCATAAAAATAAAAATAAACGTGATCACAAAATTCACCAATTAACTTTTTATCAGCCAAATAGATTTTTAGAAATTAAAAGAACCCTAAAAGATGTTGATCACAGTGTATCTGTTAGCCTAGAACAGTGATTCTCAAGCTTTTTCATATAACTAAAATCTGAGAATATTTTTCCTGTTCGATATGATTTTGTCCAGAATTCCGTGACTGTCTGTATTGCAGGTAGACATAACAGAAAAACTATGATCAAAACAGTAATTCTTTTGCATTCTCTAATTATATTAATTTCTTGTAAATTAAATAATAAATTTAACAATTCACCAATTTGCTAGGGACCCCCTGGAGCCCCCTCAAGGACCCCTGGACTGCACATTGAGGGCCACTGGTCTAGACAAATGAATCAGCATCAACCCAAACTTTGCTAGCCTGGTGGCCAGTATTAACCTGCCAGCTGCCTAGAAGGGTTTGGAGCTACTGAAATGGCTTTTGAAGCAAATATCTGTTTCTCAAGAAGATGTACTAACCAATCACATTGAGCATGGCGGTCACAGCCTTGCCCATGGCTTCCACTCTGATCATGGATGTGTCATCGATGGTGACCTCCTTGAAGGCCAGGCTGTGGCTCTTCCCATCTGAAGCCATGTGGACCAGCTTGCTGGGATGCAGGCGCACGTCGTTTTTATACCAGGCAACCTGGATCTTGTCGTGTGACAGTTCGATCTTGAACTCAGCTGTCTCGCGCTCCTTCACGGTCACGTCCTTGATCGGCTTGACAAACTCCAGGCGGATACCTGCCGTGGGAAAGGATGGAAAAGCTTACATTTGAAACTGACCGGATATATATTTTTAAAATCAGGATTTCCTGTCTCTCTGGAATTGAAAATTAGAGCAATTGCCAACCGGATCCAGGATTGTGTTGTTTATATTTAATGGACTGAGACAACCATACATACATTCATACTTTTCATATTTGTATACCGGTAGTTTATTTCTTTATTAAAACGGATCCCCATTAGCTGACGCCTGAAGAGACAGCTAGTCTTCCTGGGGTCCAATATACCATCAATGAGCCTATATTTTCCAGTTTGGAAGAGAATATTGTATCAACATACTATATATACTACATATCTATCTATCTATCGGTCTGTATGTCTACAAAAACAAAATCCCAAAAATGTTTAATTAAAAAATAGGGAAACTTTCCCTTGGAATGTGGCTACATTGAATGACGATGGTAAATGGTAAATGGACTGCATTTATATAGCGCTTTTGTCCAAAGCACTTTACAATGTGCCTACATTCACCCATTCACACACCAAAGGCGGCAAGCTGCCATGCAGGGTGCTGGCACAGCCATCGGGAGCAATTTGGGGTTCAGTGTCTTGCCAAAGGACACTTCGACATGCGGACTGGAGGAGCCGGTGGTGGACGACCCGTTCTACCTCCTGAGCCACAGCCGCCCCAATCTTGGCAGATCTTGGCAGAGGTTACCTTGAATGACGAGCTTGCCAGCTGTCCTCTTGTCCTCAGCCTCAAACATGTACTTGGCTTCATCTTCGTATGCAGCTGAGTTGATCCTCAGAACGTGCATATTTCCCTCTTGGATAATCTCGTGCTTCTCATCGTTCTCCAGCTCCTGAGAGCCCTTGAGCCAACGGAAGCTCTTGGGTACTCTGGACAACTCCACCTCGAACCTCGCCTCGTCCTTCTCATACACTTGCACGTCAATCAGTGGTGTGAGGAAGTTAAGTGGAAGTTCTGAAATAAAATAAGAAAGGTTTACTTAAAGACAGGCCTTTCATAACATAGTTGTAGTATGTACATACAGTAGTTGCTGAATATTGTCCACAAAAAGAAAGCTGCTAAAGACAACTGCATTTTATCGTTGTTCCTTTTCAGCAGGCAAAGTTGAACGGCCTTATTTATTTGATGTACTACAGTACTATGTAGATATGGATGTGGTCCTAAATTCTGTCTGTGGATTAAACTACTGTATTGTGAACCATTAGCTGAAGTTATTAAAAATAATTGAATTGAATTCAGAGTCCTTGCGTCTGTCACAGGGCAACCACAGGGATCTAACTGCAGAATCCGCCAAAATCAAAGATGACAAAAATGTTCCAAGATAATGCAGACGTAGATGGAAGTAGCGACGTGCTTACCTTTGACCTTCAGGTTAGCAGAACACTTGGCATTAGCGGCGCTGTATGCCACCTCTCCCGTGTGCGACACTTTACAGTTGTACAGGATCAGAGTGTGCTTGCCGCCCTCCTCGATGATGTCAACATCCTGTGAACAGCAGAGGAAACCTTTAGTCAAATTCCATTCGTCCATCCATCTTCAACTGCTTATCCAGGATCGGGTCATGGAGTTAGCAGTTCCAGCAGGGGACCCCAAACTTCCCTTGCCCCGGTCTCCTCCCAAGTGGACGTGCCTGGAACACTTCCCTAGGGATGCGCCCATGTGGCATCCTTACCAGATGCCCGAACCACCTCAACTGGCTCCTTTCTGCGTGAAGGAGCTGCAGCTCTACTCCAAGTCCCTCACGGATGACTGAGCTTCTCACCTTTTCCCTAAGGGAGATGCCAGCCACCCTCCTGAGAAAACCCATTTTGGCCTCTTGTATCCGTGATCTTGTTATTTCAGTCATGACCCATCCTTCATGACCATAGGTGAGGGTAGGAACGAAGATAGACCGGTAAATCGCGAGCTTTGCCTTCTGGCTCAGCTCTCTTTTCGTCACAATGGTGCGGTAACGCAATACCGCTCCAGTTTTTAATTTAATTGTCTCCATTATTTGGTTTGTAGCATGTACATTAATAAAAAATAAAAATAAATGCGTTGGAAGAAGATATTTCACATAGAATATTTTTGAAAGCACCAAATATCTGGTTGGAAATTATGTTATTTCTAAATATCAATTGGTGAGGAACTCACTTTAGAGGGGGTCAGGGTCTCTCCATTCAGTTTCCACTGGCCATGGACATCATCCTCAGAGATCTCCACCTCGAAACGAGCCGTCTCTCCATCAAAGAGCTCGACACCATACATTGGGCGAACCACCTTGATGTCACGAGCTATGGGTGAAAAAGGGGAAATAAATAAATTGTAAAAAAATAAAATAAGGAAATGCTCCTGAAAAATACATCTGCATGACAAAAATGACAAGATTAGTGATATCAGTTTGTATTCAGCGTGATCAAACTTTATTCTAAGATATTTTAAGTAAATGTATATTACCGTACTGTCCTCTCGTGGATTATTGCAGGTTTCCACAAATTCCACTTGTATCACAATAATGTAACTGATCATCGCCAGCACGTGAGAATTCTTTCAATTGTTGCGGCTAAAATTGTATCTGCTCTATTTGTAAAGCGCCTTGCGATAATGCTTCTTATAATTTGGCGCTATATAAATATAAAAGATAGATTGATCATTTTCTCTTATTTACTATCTAGATTTTATACAACTTTACCTTCAATATTGATGTTGGCCATGGTCTTGTCTGTTCCACAATCACATACATATTTTCCTTTATCTTTTTCCTCCACTTTCTTAAGGATCAGAGCTCTGCGCGTGCCCTCAGACCTCATCACCACCATCTTGGAGGCGGTGACCTCCCTCTCATTGCAGTACCACAGGACGGGAACATCCTTGCTGAGCTCACAGTCCAGAGTCACCTCGTCCTTCTCTGTGGCCGTGTAATCCTGCAGTTTCACAGTGAAGACGGCGTCTCCCTCTGGAACGGAGGCAGGCACAAGATCCAAAATGTTAGTTCAAGGAAAATGAGGAGGAAATACAAAAACACAAAAAAACACCCCCATCTTGAAACCTGGGCACACGACACAAGTACAATTGAGGACAAGGAGGCAGTAGAAAGACAAGAAAGAGAAAAGGCGATAAAGAAAGAAATGATGTCAGTTACCTATGACTGTCAGTTTTGACATGGAGTAAATTCCTTTGGCTTCTGCCTTAATCTGGCAGGTATCATCTAGAGTCAAGCTCCTCATTTCTAGAGTGTGTTTCGTTCCATCGACATACGTGAGCACCGTTCTGCTCACGTGCAGTTTAACTTCATTTCGGTACCAAACCACCGGTACGTTCTTGTCACTCAGCTCGAGCTCAAACCGAGCTGTGTTACCTTCTTTCATTGTTTGGTCCTGAAGTGGCTGGACAAATTTCAGCCTCATGCCTGGAATACATCAGGTGAGTACATAACAAGTTTGGCTACCGCGTACAAAAACATACATCCGTCAACAAATGACAACAGAGAATACAGTAGATATGTACTGTAGCACCTCCAGAGGAAAAATGGGCAACTGAAGATGGTTTTGACGATACTTACCCTCCACAGTAAGCTGAGCGGTTGATTTTTGGCTCAGCACTTCAACAGTATATTGTGCCTCATCATCAAACTCACAGCTGTTTATAATCAGCATGTGTTTCTTCCCATCATCGATAACTTCATATTTGGGGCCTGGGGTGATGATGTCAGCCCCTCTATACCACATGACCTTAGGCACATCCTTTGTGATGGTGCATTCAAACTTAGCCTGTTTCTTTTCAGGCACAGACACGTCCTTCAGTGGGTCAGTGAAGCCCATTTCGATTTCTGGGAGGTGCGAACGATGATCGTTATTCACAAAGTAAAGACTTCTTTGTTCACTATTCTTACCGCCGTTCTGGGATACGTCCGATTCCGACACAAAGGCAACAAAGCCGCTGTACACAATAAAAATAGTCCTGACAGTTGCTTACCTTTGACTGTGAGCATGGCGCTGGTCATGGCATTCAGAGCCTGGTACGACACTTCACCAGCCTGGTCCAGCTGAACTTGTTTCAGGGTGAGGAAACGCTTCCTGCCCTCAGCTTTGATGTCACATGTCTGAAAAAGACACCGTGTGGTTTATATGACGACAACTCAAATCTCTACGTGTAATCATGTGAGTACAAAACAAAGGCTGAAATAATGGACACATGCAGCAACACAAAAATATGAAATATGAATTATATTGCTACTAGGGTAGGAGAGCCGGTTGGATAGTGCCGACAACAGCGAATATTGTCGTGGAATTCTTCAAGAAACACTAAGTGGACTGCTGTTGATTATGTTTTATTTTACGTGCATGGAGAAGACCATTGCTGTGGCAATCAAATTAATCTCTCTCACCGGACGCTAGATAGACTGCCTAAGGACCTGAGGAAGTGAATTTACTCCATCCATTTCTCCATAGACGTTTCTTAACATCTGAACATCTTGAAAGAGTTTTAAGCCAGAGTTTTGACAAGCCGATTTTTCGGCAAAGTGAATCGTGAGTGATCAAAAACATTTGATTCAAACAACAAAAACAACAACAACAACAATAATAATAATAATTCTCGCTTTTCTTTTTTGTGTTTTAGTCCAAGTCAAAAGTCCAAAGTACTATGGTCACTCGCGATCTATGGGCTCTATCGTCCCACTGGCCTTAAATTAGCGCTTAACGCCAGACGCAGCCTACATTAGTGGGCGTGGACCGGCGCACTGCCTATTTTCGTGTCAGCGCTACACGCTGCCTTAAGCATTATAACCACGCCTTTTAAGCGTAGAATTATTCACACCATGCTCATTGGAGAAGTGCAGTAAACAAATCACAATGTCCCTTTCATGTTCCATTCCACGGAGCGATCCAATCCGGTCAGAAAAGCCCGACCAAAGCGCTCTGAGCTCCCCCCTTCCCTCTTTCATCCCCGTCTGTCTCCATATTGTAACGAAATGGGTATTCGTCCAAGGAACTGGAGACTTGAAGTTGGTACAGGCTTTTTATTCTTGTCTTCACAATACACGCTCCTAGCAGCTAGCTTCGCTGCTAGCTCTACAACCACCCGGTCAGCTCCCTCGCATAGCCTGACTGGCCTCCGCCCCGGCCGCTGGTCACATATATCCCCTTCCCCCTAGGAACACACCCACACATATCAGTTCCTAGCCAAGCACGGAAACACCCCAATACACGTAATTACCCGATACGTTACACTTCCCCCACACAACTTTAATGTCGCTTCCACGCGACATGCACAACCCACACACATCCCCCTGTACCAAAACACACCCAACACAATATTTTTCCCATCACCACATCAAATTCTAATTCCCCAACAAACAGTCTTTCTTTTCAGCACCCCCGTCATAATGTCCAGTTTTCATTAGGTACTCCGTAATGTCTAGTTTTCCATTAGGTACCCCCATAATGTCTAGTTTCCCATTAGGCACTCCATAATGTCTAGTTTTTCATTATTTCCTTCTTTTTCACACATTCATTTAAACACAAGCCCCCACATTTTCCTTAGCTTTTCTTTTAAACCCCATTTCCATCCCCCCTTTTCCCAGCTTCACCAATTCCCCCTGAAGCACTCTTTTCGGTCCCCCCTTTTGTTTGTTCCAGTAGCCAAATGCTCGAACGAGCACCGGATCGACATCCTCGTCCTCCGGTCTCCACTCGCGCCCGTCGACTCTCCAGCTGACCCTGGCGTCGTCCTCCCGGCCTCGCACTCGCTCGTTTTTCCGTCCCCCTCCTCCAGGGTTGAGGACAGCAGAGCGAGCACCACCGGCGTCGATCTTCCCCTCGGCTCTCCGCTCGTTTTTCTGTCCCCCTCCTCCAGGGTTGAGGACAGCAGAGCGAACACCACCGGCGTCGATCTTCCCCTCGGCTCTCCGCAGTGCAACGTTAGGGGGTGTATAGCGGTTAGGCTGGGCCGGTTCCCCCGGCGGTAACCCCTCTCGCTCACTCGGAGACACGAGCGTCGCTCTCCCGACTGTAACAACGCTGCAGGCGATGTCCCTCTCTTCCCTCTGGCTGTTCACGCTCTTCCCAGCCTGCGTCTCACCTCCGGCCTCCACACTCTCAGTGCAGTCCCTGGCCAAGTGCTTCGGTGACTGGCAAGTCCAGCAGAGTCTAACCTGTCCACCGCCTGCACGTCTCTCTTCTCCCGCTGCCCCCCGATCTCCGACAGCCTCTGGACACTCTCTGGCTAGATGTCCGATCGCGCTACATGCCCAGCAGGCTCCCTGCTGTCCATGTCGTTGTCCCGCATACCCGGTCCGTCTCCCGGAACCGCATCGGCACCACCTCGCCACGTGGCCCGGCTCTCTGCAGGTCCAACACAGTCTCTTCCGTGGCTCCTCCAGCCGCTCTCCCTGCTGCATTATCTCCGCGCTCATCAAGTCCACCCGCTGCATGACTTCTCGCAGCGCCCGCATCACCTCTACTGCCCAGGCAGGAGTCTCTTCTACCAGCCGTCCGACCTCTCTCAACACACGGGCCTCCATGCCCGCCAGCATCGAGCTGATCCCCGCCGTCAGCTCTCCTTTCCTCCCGTTCACCGATGGCCATTCTCCGGAGATACTTGATTCTCCGCGCACCATCGCACGTGGTTGCAGCTAGCAGTTAGCAGTTAGCACCCCTGGTAGCTAACTTACTAGCGCTAGTTTCTAGAGCCAAAAAGCCGCACCACCCGTCTCTTTTGCCGTTCCTTCTCACCCTCTCCCCTCTCGGCCGAATCAGAGGCGTTACCGCTTTACTGTCTGGCACCAATGTAACGAAATGGGTATTCGTCCAAGGAACTGGAGACTTGAAGTTGGTACAGGCTTTTTATTCTTGTCTTCACAATACACGCTCCTAGCAGCTAGCTTCGCTGCTAGCTCTACAACCACCCGGTCAGCTCCCTCGCATAGCCTGACTGGCCTCCGCCCCGGCCGCTGGTCACATATATCCCCTTCCCCCTAGGAACACACCCACACATATCAGTTCCTAGCCAAGCACGGAAACACCCCAATACACGTAATTACCCGATACGTTACAATATATATTATTCCATATTATTATCCTTCTCAAACCAATCTCACTGCAGTTTAAATACAGCAAGCACGTAAATACGCTACACTATAGCTAGATCAAAGTGAAAAGAATGTTCTAAACGCATCGGCTAGAAAAATATAGCCTATCCCTGGATGTCATGATGAGATTAGATTGGTGAAAGTTTGAGCAGAATTATATCGTTTCTCTCGCTACCTTTTCTTCTCCCCCACTGCACAGGTAGGATGATGCAACAGCCTCTGAATGACAGGGGCTCAAAACTACGGTATAACAACTTTTTTTTTCATCGGTCATTGTGCCTGTCTGATGCGCGAGAGAGAGGGAGTGAGAGAGAGAGAGGGGGAGAGAGAGTGAGATGGCAGAGGAGAGCTGCGCGGAATTACGCACAGTAATATCCGCGGCGCACTGAATAAGGCCTGGTTTTGAAAAGCGCTAAACGCTAAATTAACGCCAGGGGGGAAGATAGCGTTAGGCCGTAACGCCCTAACGGCCTATTCTGGCACTGCGCCACGCCTCTTCGGCGTAAAGCGCATTTCGGGCCCTAAAAACATGATGCCATCTTCCCGAGGCAGGCGCAAAGCGTGTTTTTTGGCATTTAACGCCAGTTTAGCGCCTAAGGCCAGTGGGAAGATAGAGCCCAAAATCGATGAAAAATCGGGTTGTGACCAGGCTTAAAACTGGGATTTTAAGGAACGTCTATGGAGAAATGAATGAGGAATTCACAGCCTAAGGTCCCATGGGCAACCAGGAAGTGGGCATGACTTAGGCACTCTGTACTGCTCAGTATTTATACTTTCTTTGGGGGTTTATTGTTTATTGAATGGATCCCCATTCTCTACAAAAAGGTCAAGACATAATACATACAATACAATACATAACATAGAACATACTGTAGTTAAAATGATACAATCAAAAACGTAGGTGGATAGTATCAGTACAAACAATGCAAAAGCATAATAGTACAAGACAATATTGGTGGAGCTTATAAAGGAAGTACAATCATCTTATAGACAACCAACCTGCAGATAGACCTACAGGTCTGGTGGTGCACATTATATACACAAACACAATTCTTCCACAGTAGAGTAACACTGATTAAAAGAGGCTCAAATTGAAAGAAGTCTTAAAAGTGAACAAATCTTTTTACAAATCTTACCGGAGACCTGGTGAGGATCTGGCCCCTCAGTTTCCACTCTCCGACCACATCATCTTCAGAGATCTCCGTATTAAAGTTGGCATCCTCCTTCTCAACCACCTCCACGCTGGAGAGAGGCTTCAAGATCTCAGCCTCACGCTCTACAGGAGCATGGAGAGCATACGATTAGGCCACACCAGTCATGGGCAGAATTCAGCTTTTTGGGAACAATCCCCAGTCATGAATATTGATTTGTGTGTAAAACAAACCTCCAAGTGTTAGTTTAGCTGTGTATCGGCGATCCTCAACCGCAATGGTATAGTCTGATACATCTGACGGCTGACAGTTGTTGATGGATAGAGTCATGTCCTTTCCATCTTTGTTCACCTCCACCTTATCAGAGGGCGTAATCTCATCGTCTCCCTTGAACCACTTCCAGTTGGGAGTGTCCTTAAAGAGCTCACATTTGAAGGTGGCCTTCGCCTTGGGTTTCACATGCTGGTCTCTCAGTGGTTTCACCAGCCAGTCTTTAATGATTTCTGTGGAGTGAAAATTCAATTAATATGTTGCCGCATACTGTATTATCATATCTGAGGAAAACTCAGGGTTCCTACACATTTTCAATGAATAAATTCCATACTTTTTCCAGAGACCTTGATTTGTTTTGAAGATGTTGTCTGGTGTTCAATATGATTTAGGCAGATCTTGGCCCTGCTAACTAGGTCTTATCACTATATAGATGAAGATTGTTCTTCACAGCCACAAATATTAGAATAATGTGAGATGATTAGCAGGGTTCTTACGTGCTTTCAATTTTAAAACTCCATATTGTTCCAGGCAGACCCTATGTTCTTGACTGGATGTGATTTTGGTGCAGGGTATTTAATATAATGCATGCTGACACCGAGCCTCCTATCTGAACATTATTCTGATCATCAACACAAACTGTGGACTCAAATTGGCTCTACATCAACATCAAAGATACAATTATGTATGTATGGGACCAGAAACACAACATTTCCCAGACTTATTTTTTTTAATTCCCAAACTATTTAAGACCTGGAAATGATCAAATTTATTTTTTATACTTTTCCAGACTTTCCAAACCTGTGTAGGAACCCCGATAGATAATAACACAGTTTTAAAGCTTAGAAATATGACAATTAATCTCTGCTAGATGTTGCCACCTGCTTACCAATCACTTTGACGTTGGTTGAAGTCTTGACATCCTCCTGGCCAGCCACCTCACAGGTGTAAAGACCAGCATCGTCCTCAGTGGCATTCTGGATGGTCACGGAATGTTGCAACCCAATGATATTGATGACCACCTTGCCAGCCTTTGTCTTCAGGACCTCACCACTCCTCTTCCAAATCACATCTCTCTCTTTATTCAACTCACAGGTTAGGTACATTGGTTGCGTTTTAATGCATGAGGTCTCTGGCTCCAATTCCTTCAGCCATTTCACAGGCAGCTCTGCACAGAGATTGCATGGTGAGAAAATTCAGCATTTTTTACAATATACATTTAGCGTATGTAAGCAGATATAGGAGCGCTACTGGTGGGTTCTGTAGTATAAGAGGGTGTGCTTTGGTCTACGGGCAAAAAGCTGATAATAAACCTGAAGAAAGAAAAACATGGCAATTCCTCAATACCTTTAGCATAATTGAAATGTTTAAACAATGCTGATTCACAAAGAGATCAAATCTATTTGAAATGGTCTTTTTGGATTTTGGTATCCTTATCTGTAAAACTAGAGCTGTTCCGATACCAGCATCAGAAATGCCTCTGATACTACCTAAAATGCTGGATCAGGTATCAGCAAGTACGTGAGTCTAATGCCCCGATCCCATAACATGGAATTTATTAGCCCTGGAAAAAGTTTCACTCGGATAAAATAGCATTTTCACGGAAATCAAAGGGTTTAACCTGAACCAGACCATACAATAATGATAGCCGGTATTGGCCGATGCAATAGGTTCAGGTATCGGAATCGGTATCGGGAAGGAAAAAAGATCGGAACATCTCTATGTAGAACTGCCATCATGCTGCATCTTGTTAGACAAACACATAACATATAAGAAAATAGAGACCATCTTGTGATGGGATCACACCAGCTTAAAACCTTAAAACCAATGTGGACGAGGGCCGTAAAGTGGGGGTGGCCAAAGTGGGGGGCTCGGCCCCCTTGGTCGGATCACGCCCATTTTCGCACGGTTTTGATGCTATCGGGTTCAGAAAAACTGTCCACAGACAGTCAGACAGACAGACAGACAGACAGACAGACAGACAGACATATACTGTAAACAGCTGGCAAAGTACTCAAAACGGCTTCTGTGGTAGTTAATAGGTGTCTTCAGGACCATGTTTTGCCTTGATGACACACACACACACACACACACACACACACACACACACACACACACACACACACACACACACAGAGACTCACAAGGTGAAAACAATACCAGCCGGCGCTGTCGCAGCTGATAAAAGGTCAAATTACCTTCAACAATGAGCTTGGCTGTGCATTGAATTTCCTTGCCAGCATTCTTGGCAATACAGGTGTATTCACCAGTGTCAGACAGCTGGACATCAATAATATGCAGCTTGCGATCTTTGCCATCAGAGGTGAATTTGTGTTTGGGGCTCTCACGGATGTTACTGCCATCCTTCATCCATGAAGCTATGGTCGTGGAGGGTGAAACCTCAGCAGCAAACTCAGCAGATGAGCCAATAGACTCAGCCTCCTGCAACACAATGTCCTGGATCTTTTTGATGAACTTCAGAGGGACAGCTTTGAGCTTGAACCCTCCGAAGGGCTCCTCTGGTGGGGATGGACCTTTTCCACCGGGCTTCAGCCCCCTGCCCCTGCCACCATCACCAGGAGATGGGGTTTGTTTTGCTGCAATACCAAACAAAAAGTTAATCATCAACAAACATCATCAGGTTAGTTTAAAGTATGGTGACAGTGGGGAATCAGACACGGACAGTGAGGTTTTTAAGATCTTAGAATTGTTATAAGAGAGGTAAGAATCAGGACTTAACAAGCGAAAAGTTGTCCACAACTGGCACATATGACAAATAAAGCTGATAAGCTAAAAGAGTGTATTCTCACCCCCAAATCCTCTACCTCTGCCCACTCCTTTGGGTGGCTCCTCTGATGGTTTTCCGTCTGGACGGGAAATAAAAGGATGAGTCTTCATTTTCTCTATAAGACCTGTCTTTTGTAAATATTCCAGCAGAAGCCAAGATAAGATGTAAACAGAACAATGTTGACAGAAAAATATGCCAATTGTCAAATAAATCTACACATCACGTGAGCACACTGAAAGGTCAACACACAGCAGCGCATGCTGCAAGAGTGAAGAGGATGAAGACAGAATTACAATGAATCTTAACAAAAGAACAGTTAATGTTACATGATGATCCAAGGGACATAAAAGGATACAAGATTAATTAAATGTTCTACTGAAGATTAACACTGGTGCAGAGGAACACTCAACAATACTGAATGGACAATGACACAAATGAAGACGGACATTAACATGTTGGACAATATAATATCACAAAGGATGGATGGTTAATGGATAAATGGGCAGATGGTGATAAAAGGATCATTAATGGGACAAGATGACCAAAGGGACATAAATGGATACAAGATGACTTGGGTGCTGTGTCCACAGAAAGCATTTTTTTGAGCTGCCAGCGCCTTTCTTCAATTCATTCTCTATGTTGATGCGCTAGGAGCGCTCTTGGTGGCTAGTGTTTTTGGGCAAAGCTCTCTGGGTGCCTCAAGTAGAAAACATTTCAACTTTTGGAGACAATGCCAATATTTTTGACCGACCAATCAAAATCGAGGAAGATGCCGGACTAAAAATATCAATAAACATGAGAATTATTAATTGTATTATGTTGTTGGGTTGATATTTACCTTGTATGCTAGCTACCTAACACCTAACACTGTCAGAGTCAGCTCCGTGCACTGTGTGTCTGTGCGCGTTGGAAGCATTCTGGACATTCATATTTTTGATATCCAAAACGCTTCGCCAAGAAAAAAATGCAGTCTGTGGACACGGCCCCTTAGGACATAAATGGGTATAAGATGACTTAGGACATAAATGGATACAAGATGACTTAAATGTTCTACTGAACATTAACACTGGTGCAGAGGAACACTCGACAACACTGAATGGACAATGACATGAATGTCACAAATGAAGATGTATTTAAATATCAAATGGATGGATGGCTAATGAGGAGATGGTCGAATGGATACATGGATGGTACTGTATGGATAGATGGACTGATGGATTGATCAAGTGATTAAAGAGAGACTGGATGAAGATTAGATGAATCGTCAGATGGATGAAAGGTGGCTCCTTGGTCGTCGGCTGGAGGTCGTCTCACCTCGTCTGGCACCCGGCATGCCTGGCGTCTCCAACACCCCGTCCTCCCCTTCACCTGCCCAGTCATCTGAAGGAACCAGCTCCCAGCCCCAGGCCTCCTCCTCATCTTCCTCTGCTTTGTTTCCCTCATACTCCTCTTCAAACACCTCCTCCTCCTGCTGGGTGGCCACCTTCCTCATCTGCACGGCACCCGGAGAAACCTCCTTCACCACGGGGATCTTCCCTTTAGGCTTCTCCTCCTCTGCTGAGGGCTTCTTCAGGATCTTTTTGAGGCTTACAGGTTCAATCGCGTCTTTGGGGGAAATGGCACTAGGCAGCTTTTTCACCTTTCCTGCACTTGGCTTCTTCTCAATGGGGAGTGATTCTATTTCTTTAGGCTTTGGCTTCTGGACTTTGGGTGACGGGGTCTTTTTCAGCTCAACCTTCTTGATCTGCTCCACGGGCTTCGAGGCTATTTCTTCTTTTTGCTTTTCTTTACTCACTCTAGGTGAGGGTGTCTTTTTTAGTTCTACACCTTTCTTCATGGTCTCTGTGTGTTTTTGTGCTATTTCTTTCCCCTTTTCCTCTGCTTCTTTTGGTGGTGTCTCTTCTTTCTTGACTGGGGCTATCTTTCCTGGAGGGCTGGGCTTTTTGGCAGCAACAGATGGCTCCTCTTTCTCCTTAAGTTTCTCAGCATCCTTAAGTTTCTCCGGCTCCTTCTCTGGTGTTTCAGTCCTTCCAACTTTCCTAAGCTGCTGTTCTTTGGGCTCTTTGGATGCTTCGACACTTGGAGTTCTGCCGGGTGCTTTTGTGTCCACAGGCTTCTTTTTGTCCTCTGGTAATTGTTCTGGCTTTTCTTCAGCTTTGGGGACCTTGGTGAAAGGCTTCAGTACAACCTGCTCATTCTCTTTATCTGGTATGTCAGTGAGTTTAGCTTTGGCTCGCAGCTTATCAGCATCTGTAGGCTCCTCTTCCTTAGGTACCTCAAACTGCTTATTCGGCGTAATCTCCTCCTTGTCTTTACTAACATAAGGAGCTGTGTCTGGACTCATGGAAGGAGGAGTGTGTTCATCTTTTAGTTGTCTCGCAGCAGCAGTGGGTTGATCTCTCTGTGGTGTCTCACTTCTCTTGAACGGTGTCCGTTCAGTTTCTTTCTTTACCTCACCTTCTTTTTTAGTTTTTGATGGCTCAGCTGCTTCCGGTTTCTTTGGTTTTTCAAATGGTTTCAGTTTCACTATTTCTTGCTCATCCTCATCCTTCTGCAATTTCTTAATTTTCTGTGTAGTAAAATCAGGTTCAGATTCTTCATCTTTCTGCACTTTAGGGGTTCTTGTCCATCTTGTCTTCTCGTCTTCTGCTTCCAGCCTTTCAGCTTCCTCCAGATAGCCCAGTTCAGATGCCTCTTCATCCGCAGTGAAGACTCGTTCAGTTCTTCCAAGTGTTATTACCTCACGATCATCTCTATCGTGAAGACCGTGAACTGTCAATTCAGTATCACAATGCCTCGTCACCTCTGCTCTATGAGTTATTAATTCCTTCTCAGGCACTTGGGGCTTGGTCGGCACCTTTTTCAGCTTGATCTTTTGTGGTTCTTCCTCTAATTTCACAGGTTGTCCAGATGGTTTCAGCTTAATTGATTCTTGCTGCGTATCTGGCTTTGGCAATTTACTTATTTTCTTCTTATCTAAAGTTGGCACCTCAGGTTCCTCATCCTTCTGAGATTTGGGGGTTCTTGTCCATCCAGCTTCCTCCATTTTCTGTACAACTTCAACCCTTTCAGATTCCTCAAAATAGCCCAACTGATCTGTCTCTTCATCTGCAGTGAAGACTTGTTCAGTTCTTCCAAGTGTTATTATGTCTCGATCGTCTCTATCATGAAGTCCATGAACCATCATTTCAGAATCATGATGCCTTGTGACTTCTGCTTTATGAATTATGACTGCATTCTCAGGCTCTGGATGTTTCCCTGGAACCTTCTTCAGTTTGATAACCTCTGGTTCTGGTTCCTTCTCTTTGAGTATTCTGGGGGACTTACTCTTCAACTTGGGTGATTCAGGTGTTTTTGACTCCTGAACAGGAATCTTACCCTTTTGCTTACTAGATGGCACTGTGGTTGAAGTAGTGAATAGATGTTTTATGACAGCCACATGAAATTCACATACAAACAGGAAATTCAACATCTCATTTGAATTTTACAACATACAGTAAGACGCTACACATAAGCATAACATACAAAGTCAGAACAACACATATTATGTAAGTGCCACATGTAAAATATTACTGTTTTATAATTGTTATAAATCATATAGCAAATATGTATACATTTGTCATTCTTTTTTATATTAAAGCAATCATTTAGTATACCTTTGGTTGGTCCAGGTGCTGTAACTGGTTCCTTGTCTGCAAGAATTTGAATGAAATCAATATTAGTATAGACAACAATACAAACAGTGTTAGGGAAATGGGCAAAGACTGACATAAAGACAAATAGTGTATTAGTTTTTGAAAATAGAAAATAGACAGACACCTGGGTTATATAAGGAAGTGTGGCATGCATTTTTTTTTTAATTAAGAGTTCTGTTTCCTTTTTACTTCACAGAATATTTTGCATGAAAAGACAACTATTTTCCAGAAGTGAATGCAATGACTTCATCAGGTGTTCAATTTGATGTCCTTTATTTTGTAAACCTTTTCCTCATAAAGTACAAACTATCAAACACTGTTGGTCATTGCATGTGTATTAAATTGCAGCAAAATATACTCAAGTTGCATCAAGAGATGTTTTACAAATATCAGTTATAAGGTTATTTTGCTTCAACAATACAACATAATGTTAATGATACACACATAAAGAATCAATGACAAAACTCCCTGTCGAGTTAATAAATTATAATGTATAGAACAATTACCGGTAGACAGATTTAGACAGAGTTAGAGTACCAAGGCATGAAGACTGAAGTTGTAAGAAATGCTCAAGGCGAGCAACAGACATTAAAGAGAGCAACATGAATTAAAGTTAGGGAAGAGATGTTACCTTCAGGTGGAGAGCCTTTCTCTGTTACAGGAGAAGGTTGAGCCTTTGTGGCCGGTGGAGAGGGTTCCTTCTCCACTGGTGCAGCCTTTGGCTTCTCCACTGGTGAAACTTTAGCTACAAGAATGCCAACTTGATTACAATACTGGCTAAGGTTTGATAAACAAGCTAACGTACTGAAAGAGAAGACGGATATTTGGATAAAGGAAACGGACACAATGAAAGAGTTCAGACTATCATTAAGACTAAACACATATTTTAGGAAGAGTACAAACATGAAGATAAACAACATAAATGGCAAACAGAAGAGGCTACCTGCAGGAGGAATGACTTTTTCTGCTGGAGCAGGTGAAGGCTTTGGTGTGGGTAGAGATGGTTTCTTCTCCTCTGGAGGAGACACTTGGGAATACAAGATACCAAGGTCACAACAAAGAGAAAATTCTCAGTAAAGATATGAGCCTGCCAACACACTGAAACAGACAGTTAAGCAATTGAAGACAGGTGGAAATTATTTAAAGAGGGAAGAATGAAGAAAAACAGACAAACAAAACAATAATGCAAAACAAAAAATACAATAATGTAACAGAACAAAACAAGATGGAAGATCGGAAAAAGCATAGAAACAAGAAAGAAAGAAAGAAAGAAAGACAGACAGACAGAGATAACTTATTTCAATACAAAAAACAAACAGAAGACACTACCTGCGCGAGGAGTAACTGAAGGCTTTGGTGTTGGTGGAGATAGCTTCTTCTCCTCTGCAGGAGACACTTTGGAATATAAGATGCCACGGTCAAGACCAAGAAATTAACATGCTTAGTCAAGATATAGTATGAGACAAACAGTTGAACTGTAGACAATAATCGTGAAGATGATCCGAGGACAAGTACACAACAAGGAGGAAACAAACATTAGACAGATGAAATGTTAACAAAAAAAGGGCTAACTCTTGATCAGCCAGAAAACTCAAAGAGAGATGGAACAGATACTTTAAAAAGAAAGAAAAAGAGGAAACTACCTGCAGAAGGAGTGACTTTCGCAGGTGAAGGCTTTGATGTTTGTGGGGATGGTTTCTTCTCCTCTGGAGGAGACACTTGAGAATACAAGATGCCATGGTCATGACCAAGAAATCAATATATGCTCAGGGCAAGATTTTGTATGAAACAGTTAAACCATGGACGTCAATACAAGTGAAGACGAGTAAAGCTAAGAAGACAGAGGACAAGTAGACAAACAAGGAGGAAACAAACACCAGACAGAGCAAATGGGAGAAAGGAACCCCTAATCAGCCAGCAAAATTAAAGAAAGAGGAAACAGATGCTTCAACAAACAAAACAAACAGAACAAAACTACCTGCAGGAGGAGTGAGTTTGGCTACAGGAGCAGGGGAAGGCTTTGGTGTGGGTGGAGATGGTTTCTTCTCCTCAGGAAGAGAAACTTTAGAAATACAAGATGCCATGGTCACAACCAAGAAATCAACACGCTCAGCCAAGATTTAACAATGGCAAAACAGGTAAACAAACACACAAACAATGTGACAGAATGGGAAACGTGAGGATTTGAAAAATTATTTAGACGGGAAAGAATTAATCCCAACCGACAATAGAAAAACAAACAAGTGGTGGGAGTGAAAGGACCAGACAAGTGGAAGGATGGAAAATGATTTGCAATGGAATGGAAGATGTTAATAAACCAAGAAAGTACTCTTTAGTACTTGATGTACCTTGTAGAGGAGTGACATCATTTGAAACTGAAACCGGGACCTCCTCAATGGAAGCCCTGTGGTCTGCTTTTGAAGAAGCAACACACAAAATGCAATAGACAAACATCCAAGAAAGGTTCATAGAAATCTGTATACACTGCACATACTGTACACATACATCTGGAACAGTTGACAAGCAATGCATACTGTAATGCTACTAAGGTTAGGTTAATTTAGTTAGTGTATCACTGCATCGTTTCTGCTTTTCAAGAGGTAATGCTGCATCGCAAGAAAGAAGAGGTATAGAAGAGGTTAGAAAGAGATACGAGTATGGTAAAAGTGATACGTTAAAGTAAAATCTCTAAAGTATATTTCAGTTATAAGAGGGGTCGATCTTATGGCGATCATATAAACCTGACGGTCTCAAGAAAGAAATAATACCTTTCTGAGGGATCTGTTCATGTACCCTCTGTGTTCCCTTCTTTGCTTTCTTGCCACCTTCTTTTGGCGTCAGAGGTTTAGTTGTGGTGATCTTCTCCTCTTTGGGTGGTTGCAGGTCAGAGGAACCCATCATGTCCTCAGCGAGGGTCATTTCTTTGGATGGAGGAACAATTGTCTTGGATGGAAGAGTTTCTTCCTTCGGGGGCAGAGCTTTCTTCTGTGGTGTAACTTGTTTGGGAGGAAGAGCTGTGACCTCTCCTTTGACCTCTCCTTTGGAAAGTGAAGATACATCCATCCTCACAGGATAGACTTCTTGCTTTGTTTGTGAATCAGGTTCATTTGATGGTGTAATTTCTTCCTCAAGAGACACTCTCGACACAAGATAATGTTTTTCTGCAGCTGCAGGAGCTTCTATGGATGGTGTGATTTCTACCTTGGGAGAGTCCATCTTTTTATGTATTCTTACTTCTCTCTTGGGTGGCTCGGCTGCTTCCGGTTTCTGTGTTTTTTCAAATGGTTTCAGTTTCACTATGTCTTGCTCCTCCTCATCCCTCAGCAATTTCTTAATTTTCTTTTTAGTTAAAACTGGTTCAGATTCTTCATCTTTCGGAACTTTAGGAGTTCTTGTCCATCTTGTCTTCTCGTCTTCTGCTTCCAGCCTTTCGGCTTCCTCCACATAGCCCAGTTCAGATGCCTCTTCATCCACAGTGAAGACTCGTTCAGTTCTTCCAAGTGTTATTACTTCATGATCATCTCTATCGTGAAGACCGTGAACTGTCAATTCAGTATCACAATGCCTCATCACCTCTGCTCTATGAGTTATTATTTCCTTCTCGGGCTCTTTGGGCTTGGTTGGCACCTTTTTCAGACTTATCTTTTGTGGTTCTTTTAAATTCACAGGTTTTTCAGATGGTTTCAGTTTATCTGATTCTTGCTGCTTATCTGCCTTTGACAATTTACTTATTTTCTTCTTATCTAAACTTGGCACCTCAGGTTCCTCATCCCTCTGCGATTTGGGGGTTCTCATCCATCCTGCTTTCTCCATTTTCTCTACAACTTCAACCCTTTCAGATTGCTCAGAATAGCCCAAATGCTCTGTCTCTTCTTCTGCAGTGAAGACTCTTTCAGTTATTGCAAGTGTTGCAAGATCAGCTCTATCATGAAGTCCCTGAACCATCATTTCGGACTCATGATGCCTCATCACTTCTGCTTTATGAGTTATGTCCTCCTTCTCAGGCTCTGGAGGTTTCACTGGAACCTTCTTCAGCTTGACGACCTCTGGTTCTGGGTCCTTCTCTTTTGGTATTCTGGACAACTTACTTTTGATTGAAGAAACCTCTTTCTTCACTTCTTCTGTTTTGGATAGAGGAGCAACATCTTTCTTCATTGGAGGTAAGACGGCCTCCTCAGGAGGAGGAGAAATGGACCTTTGAGATGGAACTTCTCCCACTCCAACAGAGTCAGCTTCAGGTATGTTTAATTTCTTTGGTAGAGTGACTTCTTTATGGGTAGCAGCTATTTTCAGTGGGGCAGCATCTTCCATTGAATTAGTTCTTTCATACATAACATGCTCTTCAGAATGTGATTCAGTGACTTCTCTCTGTGAAACAAATAACCTGTCCCGTATACCTGAGATTTGTTCTGTATAAGTTATAGGGACTTTAACGTCTCTCAGTTTATGGTCTTGTATTGTTTTTGTAGGTGTCGGTTCTTCTTTCTTGGAAGGCATGCCTGCCTTGGAATGAGAGAGTTCTTTCTTTGTTGGAACAGCTTGTTTGGGTGGAGGTGTTATATCTCTCTTGGCTGATGGAAAACCAGCTTTCTTCAGAGGTGGTGAGACGGACCTCTGAGCAGAAATTTCTTCTCTCAGGACCACAGCTTCATCTTCTTCATCATGAGTGACAGGAAATATAATTTCAATGTCTTCTGGTTCTTCAACCTCATATTCAGTGTATGTTGACTCAACGTCCTCTAGTGCTTGATCTACAGTTTCTGCATGTTCATCTGGAATGTCTTTGACTTGCAGATCTTCACTGTACCATATAGGATCCGCCTCCTTTGCTATCACCCTCTGTTGTGTTATCTCCATTTTCAAAGATACATCTTCTTTTACTCTGGATTCCATGTGCTCTTCTGTTATCAGTTCAATGTCTTCTGGTTCTTCCACTTCATATTCAGTGTATGTTAAATCAATGTCCTCTCGTGGTTCAGCTACAGCATATTCAACTAGGGTGTCTTCGACCTGCAGATCTTCACTGTACCACAAAGGAACCTCCTCCTTTGCTATCACCCTCTGTTGTCTTATCTCCCTTTTCAAATATCTATCTTCTTTCACTCTGGATTCCATGTGCTCTTCTCTCCTTGCATATGTCCTGATTTCTTCTTGCCTGTATCCAACTTCTTCTGCCAGAGAGATTTGAGGAGACTGCTTTCTGTCTTCAACCATAATTGTTGTTTGCATAAGCTCAGTCCTCATGGAAATGGGGGTACCTTTTAAGATATAGCCCAAGATTCAAGATTTGCACCATGGAGCGGTGGCAATGAGGAAAGCAACACAGAACAAAAAATCAGACGTATTGTAAACAGACAAATATTCTAATATAATATTCATTTTACAACTAAATTATGGGAGATACAATGTCATAAATCACTACCTCTCTGTTGTGGAGTTTCTTTAGGCTGAGGCTGGACTTCTACTTTTTCTCTCTGGGGCACTACAATAAATAAATGCACTCACTCAATCAATCTAAATCTAAATTAAAGGAAATCAAGAGAAATCTGTGCTAAATTGACTAAGATATTTGTGAGAAACATTGGAAGTTTAAGCATACCTTTGGTACTCAGTCCAGGCTTTGGTTTAGCTATTGCTGTTTTTTCCTGTGTTAACTCCCTCTGTTTTACTATGACACAGCATGACAAACAGTAAACACACAACAAAACAAACATCAGGACAAAACCTTTAAAGAGTTTGCTTAAGATGAGTAACAGTTCTGAAGATAAAAGATAAAGATGGTAAATGGGAAGCTCAAACAGTAATTATTAGTTAATTATTACACTTTCATTTTGCTCATCATATTTGCAGATATATCTACCTTGTAGTTGAGGAGTTGGCGGTTGAGCCTGAAGAATTTGTTTTCGTGTTTCAGGATCTTGTGCTGGTGCTCGTTGTCCAGGCTTCACTTCTTCTGGTGCTTTTGGTGCCTCTGGAACCTTCTTTGGTGCTTCTCGAACCTTCTTTGGTAGCTCTGGAACCTTTTTTTGTGCTTCTGGAACCTTCTTTGGTACTTCCGGAACCTTCTTTGCTGCTTCTGGAACCTTCTTTGGTGTTTCTGGAACCCTTTCTTCTTTTTCAATAGGCTGTGGTGCCTCTGGAACATATTTGGGTGATTCTTGGACTTGCTTTGTTGGTCGAGGCGCATGGCTTGTTTCTTCTGAGGCATACACTTCAGGAGCATGTCTTGGCTTCTCATGTACTGGCTTTGCTGCCTTGAGAACTGGTTCTGGTGTCTCTTGTACATGTTTTGGAACCTTAGGAATTGCCATTGTCAGTTGAACAGCTTGACTTGGTTCTTCAGGGGCATATATTGGCTGCTTAGGGGCCACTGGAAGCGACTTAGTTGCCTCAGGCACAAGCTTTGGCAATTCAGGGGCATACCTTGCTGCTTCTGCTTCAGGCTTACCAGCCGTTAACTGTGCTTTTCTTGAAGATTCAGTGACATGTCCAGATGTCCTTGGTTCTGGGACAGCTTAAAAGGACATTCATTTATAAGCTGGTTATAAGCATATCATATTTTATAAGAGAAACCCAAATGTGCAAATCACACTCTAACGAGCGCTTAGCACACTGAAAGAAATATCCACAAAAGACATGAAAGATTATCATGCAATACTTTAAGTACATAAAAAGGAGAATGATATATTTGCATGAATATATCAAATTCCATGTACTAAACAATATAAAGATGATTCAAAACAGTACAACAAAACTACCCATCAAGAGCATCTTTGCAGTACCTTCAGTTGGAATAGCTTCAGTCTTGGATGGAGTAATCTTGGGTAGAGATGGTTGAACTACAGGTTCCCCTGGTCTGGGTACAGCTGGCATTTAAGAGACATTTATTGTTTAACCTACAGGTAATCACTATGGAAACAGACAACACTCTTAACAAGTGTCTACCAATGAAAAAGATCATAAAAGACATATCTGAAGCATTACTTTAAAGTCAGAAAAACAGACAGTATAACAAAAAGGAAAATCAAATAGGACAGCAAAACCCAAGAATTTAAAGGTGAACTATCAATACCTTTAGTTGGAAGACGTTCTGTTGTGGAGGGAGTAACTTTGGCTGCAGTTGGTTGAACTATGGGTTCTTCTGGTTTGCGTACAGTTGGCGCTTTAAAGAACATCAGATATATTCAGTACCCTACTAGCCCTACTGCTCAAAATGGCACACTCTAACGAGTGCTTAGCAGAGAGATATTTGGAAAACAAATACCATCTGAATACACAAAACACATAACATGACCCAAAACATAGAATAAGATATATTCCAGCAAGCTACTCACATGACATGACAACATATAGGAAAGAGTTTCGAGAAAAGATAGATAGATACATAGATAGATAGATGCAATAGCTTCAGTCTTGGTTGGAGTAATCTTGTCAGCAATTGGCTGAACTATGGGTTCCTCTGCCTTGGGGTTATTGTTTATTTATTTATTACCCTACTGTGAGCCCTTGGATTTCCATATTAAGTCAATAGACCCAGCTAGCATTGCTTTACTGTTGTTCTCTTTATCATTAGCTTTTTTCAGAGCCAAAGGTGTGAGTTGAAATGCTTCCAGCTGGTTTAGCATCAACCGACATCAATTTGTTTGTAAAAGATTATATCTAAGATGTAGCTAAACAACTTAAATCATGTATTGCCAACTCCAAATTCATTAGATGATGTTAACTTTAACAACCAACCAATAAAACTCAGGAGGTTGCCACTGGAGAAACAAGACTAAGCTGTGCAACACTAAAGCCTTGTGATCCCTGAACAATAGGCTCATCTACCTTTTTGTGCAGCCACTTGTTGCTGAGGTGGTTCAGGCTTCTTGGGAGGTTCAACTCTGCGCTCTTCAGGAACTTAGAAGAATTGTAGGGTTTTAAAATCCAAACTAACATGAATCTCTGAACATTCGAGATGTACACAAATTAACACAAACATCTTGACAGTTAAACATGTAGAATACACCAGTACAGACACAACACATTAAAGAGAAAAGAATTCTGCCTTGCCAGGACAGCAGTAGTAAAGCAAAGCGTTTGCTACTTTACCTCGAGGTTCAGGAGCTTCTGGTATTTTCTTGGGAGCCTTTGGTGGTTCTGGTTGAGGCCTAAATGTGGCCACTTGTGGCTCAGGTGTTTTCTGAGGCGGTACTTTAGGCTCGGGTGCCATTTTAGGCTCTGGTGTAGGTTTGGCTTGATAAGGTGCAGGAGTGACCTTTCTGGGAATGGCCACTATCTCTGGTTCAGGTTCTGTGTATATTGTGGGTTCTTCAAGATAACAGAGATATTAATGTGAGTTAACACAGAGTACACACAGCTTCAAGAGTTATGGTTAAAAGAAAGACTCAAAAAGATTAACATGTATAACAAACACTCTGACAGACAATGCTCTGATGTGAATCATTTCACAGGCATTGTAAGAACAACAGCTGGTACAGTGAACAACAGCAACAAACAGAAGTTAGATGTGACAAAGTAACTTAAGATAACATTCATTATGGACAAAAACAGAACATTTAGAAAAAGATGAAGTACATGTAAAGAGTTTTATTTGATAGGATATCTGTTTAAAGATAGATCAAAGTGTCAGTATCAGATACCTGTCCGACTCTGTTTCTGAATATGCAATCTGATGTTCATAATGTTCTAAAAAAAACATAATCATCAAAATATAGCCTATATAAATATATCAATAAGAAAAACTAAATTCATGTTAAAAATGGGAAACATTTAACATGATATACAGTTACCTCCCTGTGGCTCTGGTTGGGAATATGCCATCTGAGGTTCATAATATTCTTTGAAGAAAATAAATAATAAAAATAAATATTTTGTATAAAGAAAATTCTGGAAATAAAATGTATAAATATGTGTGGGAAAGCTTGCAGTAACATTTCCTTTTGATGCCATTTCAAAAGTTTTCATCTTGCATTTTTTGTGTCTCTTCTCTTAACAATTGAGAATGTAGGACAACATTTAATCTCAAGAGTGTGAGACAGACAAACCACACAGAGGAGAAAAAGTAATCACTGACAACACGGCGTTACCTTCTGGGGCCAGGCGTTCCTCTCGCTGAGGTGGAACGGCTACGGCGACATGGGGCTCTGTCTTCTTTGCTTCTGGTACTTTAAAACATTATCAACTATTTCAATTTCTACTTCAAATGCTGTACCATTGGACATCTTTTAACACAAATACTTTAAGAACTACAAAAGTACAAAGAGAAAGAAATTGTTGACAGAAGAATGACTTCTGAACACATGCAAAGAGTGAATGGCAGAGTTACACCAACAAGATAGAAAGTACACATAATTAGGAAGAAATTAATAATTAATAAGAAGATAGAAAGATAGGGACATGACTAACAATAAAAAGAGATGTATAAGCGGATACCTTTGGCTGGAGCAGGAGGGGGAGCTGCAGGGGCAGAGGCTTTCTCCTCTGGACTCCTGTAAGCTTCAGTAACTTAACAGATCAAGAAAGTTCATTTTGTTAGTGAGTCTAACAGATCAAGAAAGTTTATTTTGTTAGTAACTGAGTCTAACTAATTTATTAGTCTAATAATTCTCAACTCTGCCATCTACATGAAGGTCTAGTGAGGGTTAATAAGAGTGTAAGAGAATTGAGTTGGGGTTAACAAGAGTAAAAACAAAACACAAAGAAACCAAACACACACATAAAACATTTAAAACAATGAAACCATTCCTGCACATTTGGACAGGTTAAGAGGGGTGAAGGACACACATCAAGATTACCTATGGGAATTCATGTCTTGGACATAAAAGCTGCCACATGAAAATTACATGCAATTATAGTGCAGTAACAGACATAAAGTGCATAGCACAAACAAGTGCAGACATCTTGCATCTTGAAACCATTTCTGCGCATGAGCAGGTTAAGAGGGGTAAAAGACACAAATCACAACACAGAAGAGACAAGTCAAATAGAACAAGATATTATAACATTTTGACCGGCAACTGGCATTTCTTAGACACATGTTGGCTGGAGCGTTGTGCATGACGACATGTAACCCAAGTGGACAGACAAGCATGTAGCAGGTTGATAGTGAGCAGCTGGCTTGTTACATTACAGCCAGAAGCTTGGTTGAACAGCCAGAAGCTGCTTTTAGCTGCCTTTAGCATTATTATACCTTTGGGGGGTTCTTCACTTATTCCAACTTGTGTCCTGTCAACAACCTCTTCCACAGGCTGTCTCTCGTCTGCTGAAGGAGAAATGTGAACTTAGAGAATGCCCTAACTGATAGGGACTGATGATCAAATTCAGTCACATGTCATTAAACAATGAAAATGTCACAAACAACTCAGATGAGATGGGAGGGATTTACACTGAAGAAACAACAACCAATGAGGAAAGATACAGATAAGAGAAGATAACAGAGAAATGTAATGGCAAATAACTTCAGAAGAGATGATAACGGACACTGGACAGACACATTTAACATGAGGACAGAGTTTAAGACAGACAGACAATGTGATGATTTGTTATTGTATTGACGAGGGAAATTTCACCCAAAACAGAATCATAGGATACCTGGTGTGACCGAAGAGTACTGAAGAGATACACTTTCTTCTTGAAGTGTCCAACTTTCATAAGCTGGCATATTAAAGGATAATGGTTAGAATGTAGTATAATATAAATATACATTGTACACAAATGATTTGTGCTCACAATAGAGTACCTCAGGGATGATGTATTTTTGTAGGCCAACCTAGAAGTTATGCACTTCCTTGTTCCCTCGACGGGAAGTCAATGGGATTTTTGCATGGGGATTTGGGTTAAATGCCTGAAATAAGGTATGTGGTTAACAAAAGTGTATGAAACTGAGACCTTTGTGTTTGTTCAGCAAGATAATCTTCACAAATGAGTACCACTTTTATCATTTTTGATTTTTTTCCTGAAAATCTAAGTTTTTAAAAATCGCATTTACGCTTCAAAAATCATAAAAGTGGTCCTCATTTGTGAAGATTATCTTGCTGAACAGAAAGTTTGCAGCTTCACAAACTTTTGTTAACCACAGACCTTACAGTATTTCAGGCGGGTAGCCAACAGCCCCAAAATGGGGAAGTGCTAACATCCTGGTCTGAGGCAGGTTTTAGGACTCATTCCTGCAGTACTCTATTATTTAGGAATGATGGTTAAGGGATGATAATGATATGTTAGGTTTATTATTAGGATGTGGGGTAATGGTTTAATTTTGATGAATGAAATGCTGCAAGTAGGTGATTCATATTTCTTCACTCCATCCAAGGATAAGAATGATTAGAGCCGCAAGTAAGAGTAATTAGTAATGTTATGATTTTGTAGTCCGCAAAGTTTGTATCTACCTTTTACTTCAGTTTCTGTTCTCTCCACGTAGTGATAAAATTCAGATGAATCTTTTGATAGAAAAATGAGACATTTGTGAATTATAGGGGCAGACGTGCGGCTGAGATAAGATTTGATATAAACTGTGTTTAAAAAGTGTCCCAGTCTTACCTCTGTAAGCACCCATAGATGGTGCATCTGGCACTTGAATTGGTCTATCTGGGACATCTAAAGATTTAGCCAAACATAGAACTTGAATTAATATATAAATATGTGCAAATATTATTTATATGTTTTGTGACAGTAAGACCTCACAAATATTTTAAAACTTTACAAACTCTAGAATTCTGTCAAAGTTTGATGATGAAAAGATGCCGACTTAAATGTGAAATTAATTCTGCTGTAGTATGAGAACTTGTAGCTTCACTTGAGGCAATTTTATGTTGTTGTTTAACGTGAAAGGGGGTCATGACCTAACAATCTGTGAAACCCATTTAACTTATAGTCCAACTTCAAAGATAGACCATAGACCAGACCGGCATCACATCATCAAAGGCCAAGCGCCAAGGCCACGCCCCCTTTTGAGGGAAAGAGGAACATGCAGAAAAGCTGTTGTGTAGCAGATTGTAAAACAAATAAACACACAAATCCACATCTCCAGTTCCCCATCCTTCCTGGAAATGAAAGGGATCCAAAAAGGAGAGCTTCAAGCGTCTTATGGCTTCAAGCAATAGACAGTTCTAATCAACGGGGAGAGAGTTGAGCAGGTGATATGTAAGTATTTAGGCATTCATTTTGATTTTCAGTTGAACTGGGCTCACCACGTTGATTTTGTATGTTCTCGCATTAACCAGCGTTTGCATTTTTTTAGAAGGCTTACGGTCCATGGAGTGGATAAAAACATTATGTTGTTGTTCTACAGGGCAGCCATTGAATCCATTATCTGCTACGGCATCACTACATGGTTTGGTAACCTGTCAGTTAAACTCAAATCCCATCTAATCAGGAGGGCTGGTAAAATTATTGGCATGTATCCCCCATCTTCTCTCCAGCAAATTTTTGAGGAGACAGTGAGGAAGCAGGTCCTTAAAATCACCTACGACCCAAACCACATCCTTCATACAGAGTATGAGCTGTTGCTGTCAGGCAGAAGGTACAGGTTACCAAACTGTAAGCTGTACGCATTTTATTTTGTTCCACTGTCAATCAAACTACTTAACAGTAAGAGATGATGTAGAGCATCTGTGCAATACCTAACATTGCAGTTTATTGTGCAATAGGATCGGTAGCCTGGTAAACCAGCCGGTCACATGGACTCACATTTCATTTCGTTCTACCAGACCGTCTGGCCTCTGGCCGTGGGAGGGTATTTGCAGAAATTGCAAAGCGTTCTAGCCAATCAGCGACCCGCCTCGTAGGTGACATCGTAACCGGCCAATCAGGAACACCGCTAGCAAAACAATAATGGCCTCTGTATAATAATACTAATAATAAGGCATCATTTATTAATGTATCGTGAATGCTCAGGTTCAGGCAAGGTATAGCAAAAATAATTACTAGACATGTCTATAAAATAAAGGTTTGTTGAACACAAAATGAATGCATACAAAGTTTGTATTACAAACGTATCAACATTTTCAGTTAAACACATGTCAAATTGCATTGACATCTATAGGATCGGAAGTTTTCTATGCCCCAAGAGGGGCCGCGGGCCATGACGTTTTGCGAATTAGCCGTATGTGCCGGTCTGGTCTATTGGTCTAGTATGTTTTTCATTGGACGGCAGTGGTTTAGAACCTGAAGATATGTTCAGTTTTACTGTCCTTAAATCATGCTGTCTGCTCTTACAATACTCACCATGAGGAACCCTCCCTAACCCAATCTCTGTGAAAGAATAAGATAAGGTGTTATAGCTACAAACAGCACTCACTTTACAGAACACTGCCTGGCTGATGGTTACAGACTGGCTGATAGTTAGAGTACAGACCTTTGCCTGAGAGGTAAAGCTCGGCCGTGCTGCGAGCCTCTCCCAGGGGCTCCAGCCGTGCTATCACAGAGTAAACGCCTGAGAGGGGCAGGGGACATGGTTCAGTCAGTTAATGCCATTACCACTGATGAATTACTGTGCTAGTTCAATTTGGTCAAACATTTCATCTGCAAATCCTCTGAGTTTATGGACAGTCAACCATCAGTATGGACTACTGGGGACCCCTAGTCACCACCGTTCAAGTTCACTTTGTTTAGTAAATATAGTCTAATATGGAGGACCACAAGTGATACTAATCACTAATACAAATACTAATACTAATACAGCATCACTAATTGTACAATAAAAAAATAGGCTAAATGTGTATACAAATTAATGTATTAAGCTATGAATAAATAGTCACAATTACAAAGTAATTACTTATTTGATCATTTATGGGCAATGAAAACATTAAAATAGCAAATGATTAATTACTATGTAATTTAGTCTATTTATTCAAAGATCAATACATGAATTTGTAAACAAATGTATTAATGCCTATTTTTATTGTACAATTAGTATTGAAATGAAATCCTTTATTACTAATTTAGGTGACACTTGTGGCCCTCCATATTCTACAAGTTAGACTGATAAAACAGGGCAATGCTCTTTATTTATCAATATGTAGTTTTGCCCACTTGTAATATTGAGAGCTGTGGAAACCAGCCTGCATGACAGTGGTGACAGTGGATCCTGAAGTCACCACAGGCTGACTAAAGCATCAAAGATGAAATGTTTTTCCAAAGTGAAGTATTCAAATGAATTGCTTTCATTTCATCACACTGCTGATCCTTGACAAACCTTCGTCCTCGGCGGTGACATTGCGGATGATCATAAAGTGTCGTCGGCCCTGGGTCCTGAAGTTATATTTGGGGCTCTCTTTAAGCTCCCATGCGTCTTTGTACCATGTGACGGTGGCGTTGTCAAAGGACAACTCGCACTCGAAGGTTGCAGCTTGGCGCTCATTGACCTCAATGCTTCGGATGCATTTGGTGAACTGAATTTGGTCAACTAAAACCGGATAATTAGAGTTAGTTTAGATTGAAGTTTCTGATGACATGTTTCAGAATAATAGATTAATCTTGGTTTAAAAAGTGTATTATTTAATTTGTGTTATTCACATTATAACTATTTGGACTTTCGAGTTTTGACTTGAGTTATGTGCAGAGGAAACATGGAACATCAGACAGAAAACAGAAATCACCAAAACATCAAGATAATGACATATGCGTCACATATAAACCAACAAGTTCAAAGAGATCAGTAGGTGGTGTCCTACAGTCAAACCCGACAGCAGGAGCCATGTTAGTTTGAGCAGCGCTACTCACCTGGCTTGTGATCAGCTCCTGATATCAAAATGGATGGGATATTAAATCTTGTTAGACTACAGACACGCACCCGTCTAGCCTGGTAAACCATCCAGATCACGTGAACTCATATTCTGTTTCGCTCAACGGATCCGTCTGGCCTCCAGCCCGGGGACCTGCCTCGTAGTTGACATCGTAACAGGTCAAAACAGTAATGGCTGCTCCCATGGCTCTGCGGCTCCCGAAGCAACGAGCAGTAGCATTAATGTTTGTAGAGGTGACACAGCCATAAGTGCAGTTGTCTGTCAAGGCAAGTACTCTCACCCAATGAAACTACTGTGGACAGATTGGAGTCCAGACTGATACGTAGAGCGAAACAAGTGAGATCATGTTTAGCCAGACAAGCGTCCGTCAGACATGACAGAACATTCGGGACATGCAGCCTTACCTGAGAGGGTGAGCTTGGCGTTGGAGATATGTGGCCCACAGACCACGCGGTAGCTGCCCTGGTCTTTGGCTTGGCAGTTCTTGATCTTCAGATAGTGATGATCTCCCACCACGCTGATATCATATTTGTCACCACTGTCCAATTTCTGGGTGCCCTTGTACCAGGTCAGGGCAATCTCTGGGTAGTTGATCTTGACCTGGCACTCAAATACGGCCGTCTGGCTCTCGGCGGCCGTCTGGTCTGTGATGTCTTTCATCACGGAAACGGGCTGTGAATTAAAATCATTGTCAAGATTCAATTATACATTGATTAAAAGTTGTTGCTCAGGTGTGATGCATAATGCTGACAGCTTCAGTGGACTCTATACAAGGAAGGTTTTTGAATTCATCGTAATAAAGATTAGTAGCAAGTATCATACTTGAAGCGTTTTCTAAAAAATGCAGAAAAAAAGCGCATTTATGTTCCAAAACTCATAAAAGTTATTAACGTTTGTGAAGATTATCCTGCTGAACCCAAATTCACGTTCCCATAAACTTTTGTTAACCGCAGACCTTATTTTATGCATTTAAGTGAAATTCCCATTCTAAAACCCCATTCACTTTTCCCCTGACGAAACCGGAATTATACTTACGGACTCATTCTTGCGGTTCTCTATTGGTTTTACAATGATTCTTCTTCAGCTCCAGCTGGTTCCTGAGCAATATTTTATGTTTCCTTGGGAATGTAGTACTATCCTATGTTTTATGTACTATGTGTTTTATGACGTGTTAACTGTTGTGTTATGTGTTTTGTGTTATGTGTTTTTAAATATCTATTGTGGCATCTGTTTTTGCTGGAGCTTGTGACCAACTTAATTTCCCCTTTGGGGATTAATACAATTAATCGAATCGAATCAAATAAAATCAAATAAAATAAAATAAAATAAAATCAAATAAAATCGAATCCTTAAACCCAGCGCAACCAGCTCGGTATATCCAAAAATGCACAGTTTCCAGTAGTTGTGTCGGATTGAGGTCGGTTCACGTTCTCACCACAGATGAACCACTCCAGAGATCGTTTGGAAGCAGACCATGACCACCCTTTCTTGGTGAGCCGTGTTCATACCCCCAAAACGAATCACACCAAGGGGGAAAACACTCCCTGTTTCAGAACAACTGCTCTAAATGAGACAGGTGTGAACACACCCTTAGACTTGGCATGTTTTGATACTAAGGTGGTCTGGAGGTGTGGAGTACCTCTGAGGTGCGTCCCTCCAGCTGCTGCATGAATCTGGCCATGTCCTCCTCCACCACCTGGCCACGCTCCACCTCCTAAAGCAGGACAGACCAGACCAGATTTTTACAAAGTTTCATGGAATGATGCTCATCATTGCTTTTTTCAAAACTGCAGTCATTGGACTAAAGGGGGCAATGTTTATTTATTTGTTTTCTTGTTACTGATTGGCCCAAAGGGTGCCCATCATTCGAGGGGGGCATTGTAAAACCCCATTGCTGATAATTGTGCTACACCATACATTTAAACACAAGATTAAATATGAGTCAGAAGGACTGTAATCAGATGTTTCCAAATTAACCCAATGGGGGAGGGGCTACAGTGTTGACACTTTTTGGTAACATAGATTTGAGCCCTTTTCAAGACAGAGTAAGGGTAAAACAGTAGCTGATTTAAAAGTATTCAAGTAAAAGTACATTTGCGTTACTGTAACAATGTTTTATATTTTAATTATTTACCCTAATAATTACATTTCACACATCCAGCACATGTTACCAATGTTACCTAGCTGTCTTTGTCTGTCTTGTCTTTCATACTGAACAGCTCGTTCAGATGCGGCCAGGGATGCTCAGTTTGGAGATTCTCTCCAAGCTCAATATACAGTATACCAATATATCAATATCACAATCAGATAAATCCATTTAGCTATGGCTATCAGCAGTGTGCTAATCTGATGATTTTGTGAATCGTCTAGATCATTGGTTCCCAAACGCGGGGCTCTGCCTGGTGGTCCGCCAGAGAATTGCAATTTATTTATTTATTTACAGAAATCAGTTTTTACATACACATTAACCCTCCCTGAGGATTAACCGGATTGGGCCGATTTTCAGAAATATCGCGATATTTGAGAAATATCCCAATTTTTAACATTTACTTTCAGAGACTGCAGCAGGCTCAGTTTTAAAGCCAGAGTGAAGTTTCTGGTATCATATGAAACTAGAAGACCTAAGGAATCAATTTGTACCAACCATATCACGCTAGTGACGCAGTGGAAGTGGTCCCTGGGAAATTTGGTTTGGTACCTAGTGTTACTTGGACAGAAAAGTTTGGGGGAACCCCTGGTCTACACCACATAGAATATATATAATTTAAATTACTCATGTAAGACGAGTAAGAAAATACTTTACCAGTACAAATCCTTAAAAAAAACTCAAATACTTTTAATTGAGTACTTTCCACCTCTGCCTGTTTGTGCACCGTGTTCGTCCTCTCACCACTTTCTCGGTCTCCATCTCCTTCTCCCTCTTCAGGAACTCGATGGCCTGGAGAATCGCACGGTAGTCGTGGATTCCGCGTTCCTGCAGAATCCTTTCGTAGTCTTTGGGATCGTGACCTCTCAGCAACTCGATAATATCAATGTCTCCCTCTTTCTTAGGACTCTTTGTCTTGGAAGGAGTCCTGCCACATACCAAATACAAGTCAGTGCCAAATGCTTAGACGCTACAGTAATTGAGGACCTGTGCCTTGAAAATACAAATGGAGAAGTTAGTGTGAAGTGCCCGGACACTGAGGTAGTCCTAAGGTGGAAACCCAACCTTGGACCCAGGCCAGTAAGAACGGTAGAATGAGTATACCATTATCTATATCTGTTTAACCAACGAAATGATCTGTATCCGTATCTGTACTCGGAGTTGACTGATTTTCTGTAAATCTTATTGTAGTCCTGTCTTTTGTATTTTACTGTTGTATTGATTGAGTGATTTTTCTGTATCTGTGTAATCTGTGAAGCACTTTGTGAGTCCTCTTTGTGAGAAGTGCTATACAAATAAAATGGACTTACATTGAACATGGGCGGGGCTTAGATTGAAAGTGTTTTTGTTTTTGTTTTTTTGCAGTTTCAGCATGCAACGATACCCAGCCCTAATCACGAGTACAGATATTGACACATTGTACTCAGATGATACTCGTACTTAAAAAAGTACATTATCTGTACCGGATACTCGTTTCATCTGAGTATTTGGCTCAATCCCACCAGTAAGCCTTTAAAACGTCTCCTTTGAAAGTAACACAAATGACAGTTTGGCAAAGACGTCATGTGTTTCTGCTTGTCGACAGGACCAGGGTGCAGGATGTCACATTTCTCCTGGTGTCCACTGTCTCCCTCCCATCCATCCTACTGTCTCACTAGAGAAACAAATACTTCAAGAATGTGGTCTGGAAATTAATTTAATAATGTTGAAAATACAGTACAAAGAAACACTGATGGCACGTTTTTGTTCACACACTTACTTCTTCAGCTTGGCCCTGAAGTCTCCCAATCCTTCCGTTTCCTCCTTTTTGGCGACCTCTATATCAGCGCTGCATTCAATCTCTCCGTGTGTGTTGGCGGCCACACATCGGTATTGGCCAGAGTCAGATTTGGTAACTTCTCTGATCTGCAGCTTGGCATCCTGGCCCTTCTGTTCAATGGAGATACGACCGCCATGTGTGATCTGCCTCCATTTGCCCTTCATCCATTTCACACTGGGGATGGGATCGCCTCCAATCTTGGCGATGAAGGTGGCAGTTCCCACTGCAGAAACAAACCAGATTGAAATTTTTTCAATGGTTTTTTTTATCAGGTTTTTCTCCCCAATTGTACTTGACCAATTCCCCCTGCTGTCCCGGTCATTGCATCACCCCCTCTGCCGATCTGGGGAGAGTTTTGGACTAGCACATGCTTCCTACGATACATGTGCAATCACCAGCTACTTCTTTTCACCTGGCAGCGAGGAGTTTCAGCGGTAGGACGTAGCGCGCAGGAGGATCATGCTATTCGGCCAATCGTGTCTGCATGGACGTAATACAGGGGGTTCGAACCTTATGTTGGTAGGCAGGGAATCTTCATTGAACTACCCAGATGCCCATTGTATCAATGGATCTGTCATCCCTAATTACTTCTAATCTACTGTGTTGAGTCTGTTGTTCTCCTTCGTTCTTTTAAGTTAATGTTTACTTGTGTGGACCCCAGGAAGAGTAGTCGCTACCTTGGTAGTGGCTAATAGGGATCCAAATAAATAGATCCAAATGGGGATCCTTAATAAAAATCAAATCTATAATCTGTATTTTCCTCATAGAGTACCAAATAATGTACTTACTCTCACTGACAGAGATGTTCTTGGGTTCCTCAATGAAGAACAGGTTGTCGAGCCTTTTGACTGGGCCAGCAGCAGCTGGGGCTGCAGCCTCAGCGGGGGCGGGTTTGGCTCCTTTGTCTGAGGAGAAACAAATATTTAAACAGGTGAAGTCTTCAGGAGTAGAAGTATTTCACGTGTCGCATTTGGGACATTTGGAAAATAGAAAATGTCAAGATGGAACAAGACTTGAAGACCAAAAGAGTCAGCACACATGCATGGAAACAAAACTATCTAAGTACGTACTACTGTACTAACAAGAAATAGGAAATGTGGTGTTTGTTTATCTTGTCTGTATGTTATCCTTCGATAATGGAAAATTATTGTACTTTATAATATCACCAATATTACAGAAGCATATTAAAAAATATAGCCTGAAGCGGCAACGAGCCGGGTCCAAGCACAACATGTTTATTTGTCCAAAAGTAAGAAACTTAAGACATTACGCTTATTTTCACAGACTTGTGGTGTGAGGATACACATTTCCCATGGGATTTGAATACACAATTTTTTGCATTGCAGACCAATGCTCAGTGACATGCACATACACTTGGGGGGCAGGTGCTCAAGTGGAAAAAAGGGCACCCCTAACATAATTATTTATATATACCGTAAAACTTAGAATAAACGTAAATATACTTTTTTCTATTTTTTTTCATTACGGTATGTTTTTGTGTTGCGCTCAGACTGAATTTACAGTCACTTACGGTAATGACGTGTGTGTTTTTGGCAGAAGTCAGGCGGAAGTCAGACATCTTGTTGGCAAGACGAGAGATTGTACTTTCTCCCCCCTGTCAGACAGTTTCTATGTTTATACATAACCGACATGTTTCAAGTATGAATACCGCATTGTTTGATGCTACGGACTGTACATATGGAGTCAACGTGTTAGACTGGAGACACTGTCTGGTTTCCATAAGGACATGGCAGCAGAGGAGAAGTTACTGGTAATGTTAGTGTTGGGCGTTGTAAAAGTGCATTTCTTCCCAGCGAGCATTCTTCCGTTGAAAAATCTAAGTGAGCTATCTGTTCACTGAAATGATACAGGGCACCAGGCACATATATAATCTATCTCTCACACAATGTTGGTCATTTTGTACACGACTGTACCAAACGATGATGGGACAGGTGTATATTTTATATCATGTGTACCAGACTATTATATTATGTAACGGACTGAAATTATGTTGACTGTGTGTGTGCGTCTGTAGTCTGTACGGCTTCAGAGGTTATAACTTAATATTAACACTGGCAACTCTGGGGGGACACAGCCACGTATACAGTCTGTTACAATAACATAGCGTGTAACAAGTATTCCTGCTCTCCTGTATGTAAGCAAGATGGCCAAGTGGAATCTAAACAACTTCTTTAGCTCTTATCAGAGCCTCATTGCAATGAATGCTCAAAACAATTTTTACTTTGCTGATTTGCCTCTATGGGGAAATGTATTTGTAGAATGTTTGGGATTAAATAAAAGAACAGTTTGAACCATCTCAACATCTGGATATATCAAAACATCGCGCACAAGTGGTGCCAAAGATTCAATGAAAGAACGACGTCAATGAAAGACCTCCCCATGTGACTACAACTCTGTTACCTTTCACAGTCACCCTGGCCTTGCAGAAGTCACTGCCCGTAGCATTGCTGGCCTTGCATAGGTAATCCCCTGCGTCACTCTTGGAGGCCGGGCTGACTTCCAGGCAGGCTGTGCCGTCAACAAACGTGACCCTGGTGTTCCCACTGGACTTCAGCTCCCTCCGGTCCTTCATCCACTGGACCGTCAGGGGAGGAGACCCACAGACGTGGCATCTGAGGCTCAGTTTCTCCCCCTCACTCACGCTCACTGGACTTAGGGGCATGTCAAATTTTGGAGCCATGCCTTTTTCTGAAGAAGTGGTGGGAAAGAAGCATGACAGTTCTAACCTCATATTTAAATTTGCCATTGTGTTTTAAAGGAACTGGTTATATATATGCCTAAGTAGGCTACTGAAAGCATTGATGTAAAATTTTACTGATTTACTAATAGTGTTTGCAGGAAAGAGGAAGCTTTTAGTCAAATTTAATGTATAGCTCGAGAAGCTCCGAAGATAAAAGATATTTGGTTTAGAAAGAGCAACAAGACAGTGTTAAGGAACCCTTTTCTGCAGAATCCCACACAAGCGTGGGTGTGTGTGTGTGTGTGTGTGTGTGTGTGGGGTGTGTGTGTGTGTGTTTGTCTGTTAAGAACAGTCTTTCCTTTGTTCAAGAGACCTGTGCATGGAACCCTAAAGGGAACACATACTGTACTACAAAATACCGTTAAGCATTCAAAAAATACATGTTTAAAAAAGTAAAATACTGAAAATGTTAGGGCTGTACCTAACAATTATTTTCATTGTCGATTAATCTGTCCATTATTTTTTCAATTAATCGATTTGTTGTGTGGTCTATAAAATGTCACAAAAGGTGAACAATGTTCTCAGTGTTTCCGACAGCCAAAGTTTTTTTTTTTTTTTTTACCCCACAACCGAAAGATATTTAGTCTACTGAGAAATAAAGAAACCAGGAAATATTCACATTTAAGGAGCTGGAATCAGATAATTTTGACCTTTGTTTTCTTAAAAATAGTCTCAAAATAGTCAGCGATTAATTGAATAGTTGACCATTAATCGATGAATCAGTTAATTGCAGCTCTAGAAGATATACTGTATAAATACTGAATGCACCTTTTTATATACTTGTATGTCTATTTTAACAATATCATTCAAACCCACACACCTGAGATGTTGAGGGACACCTGACATGAAGCTTTGCCAGCCTCATTGGCGGCCTCACAAGAGTACATGCCACTGTCATGGACCGCAGCGTCCCTGACACACAGTACGGCTATGTTGTTCTTGAAGCTGACGTCATACTTGTCGGAGCTGGATATTTCATGGTTGTCCTTGTACCAGGCGACGGTCAGTGGCTGGGAGCCAGAGACACGACTTTCCATCTTCACCGTCTTACCAACTGAATCCTCCATGGACTCAGACGGCCTCTTGGTGAAGTTTGGAGGGACTTTGCGCTCTGTTAGTAAAGGAGGAAAGTAAAGAACATGAGGCAAAGTCATGACAGTGATTAGAAACTTGAATGCAAGATCGTATTCGCCAGGCCACTGGGCCAGTACGTTTGCATTAGGGTAAAACAGGCAGGCGCAGCGCATAAGACAAAAAAAGGTATAGAAATACAAAAACCTACAAAGAGACAAATGCAAGACCAAAGCAAACTATCACAGAATGTCCAGCCTATTACCAAATACCTCTACCAGGCTATTAAAGGATTTGAAGGTTTTATTGTCATATGCAGAAAAAATTAAAAAGTTATCAATGCAATGAAACTCTTAGTTCACTATGTCTCTACCTGGTGCCATCAATCAATCAATCAATTTATCTATCTTCCATCTATAAAAGGGAGCTAGGGCTCCGTTTGTTTGTTTGTTTGTCTGTCTGTCCCATTGATGACATCATCAGTGATGTCATAAAATCACTCACACAAATTTCCAGTGATGTCATCATTGATGTCATAAATTGTGACATCAGTGATGTCAGAGGCATTGTGACATCATCAGTGATGTCATAAGAGGTTGTAATGTCATCAGTGACAGAGCAAAATCGAATCCCAGACGCAGACACTGAAAGAAGTGGGAGTCTGGCTTCAGACCCCCGTCTTCAGCCATGGACAGCTGTATGTTGCCAGCTCCAGGACAGGTGATCCAGCATCCCTGAGGAGTAGCGTGCAAGTGCGGGCGAGCCCGCGCAGCAGGCGAGCCTAGGAATCGAGCGCGCGAAGCGCGCGAGATGCTTACTTTATTTAAAATACACTAAAAATAAGTTTAATTTAAAAATATATATAAATATACACCCACATTCACCCACCACACACATACATCCATACATATAATACTGAGGTAGACAATACTGAGAACAGTATAAAAGTGTTTGCAACAGTACTAAAAGAGTATGTGCAATCCCAAGACCAGACCAAGTCAAGCAATAACCGTACAACATGTTACCAATGACCACTAACCCTGCAAGACAGCTGGATTTGCGCAAGATCATGAGATCACGATCACACAACAAATCCATCTTGCCACGCTGCAATCTATCGGTTTGAATCCGAACTACCAGCGGTTCACTGCAATCCCGAGTGACTCGTTCCCAGATGGTTATATGAAAACAAACCATCTGGCAGCATCAGGTTACTGTTCCATGTCAACATGTTAACAAGGACCTGTTCCACATTATCAAATCCCTTTCCATACCAACTATCATAGGACCAAAGCAAATAATCATCCTGAAGTTTAGTGTTAGTGACTACAATGAGATGTTGGTCAGTGTTACCTATTTTAACATGAGCATGACAGCTGTCAGACCCTTCAGCATTGGAAATTTCACAAGTGTATTTCCCAGCCGCCTCGGGCCTGTCACTGTTGAGGACGTCCAGAGTGCAGGAGGAGTGGGTGGTCTTAACGTTATACTGGTAAGACGCCCAGATTGGCTTGTCGTCCTTCTTCCAGGTCACGTGGACCCTCTGGCTGCCGGTGTACTTGCAGTCGAGCCTCAGTGGTTTGCCCAGTTCATGGGCGATGTTCTCCATTTTCTTGACAAATCGCACGGGTTCTGAGAGGAGCAATGTTGAAATCAGTCATACACGGACACCACTGATCTTTACATGCCCGAGGACCAAAGACTATGTGACGGGCAGTAGTTGTATCCGTAGGAATCCGTGGATGTTTTCCATGTGTAGAAAGAAAGGCTATGTGATTGGAGGCAGTTGTACCCGTACACGATAATGGAGGGTTACATGCGGTGGGAGAAAAGCTATGTGAGCGGCAGTGGCAGTTATCTACGGGAGCCCTGAGAAGCAAGTGAGAAAAGACCAAGGGCGGATTTGTAATAGCTGCGACCACATGTGAAAATTTCCAAAATGCAGGATGGCAGGGGCAGCCTACCCTACTCTGCATTTTCGAAATCCCCCCCTTATAACCAATTGGTATGAACACAACACACACCTTCACACACTTGATTTCCATGCCAAATGTCTAACCCCCTGCCTCTGTCATCCTGCATTTCAAAAAATAAAAATAAATCAGCCTTCTATGGCGAAAACTGTGCACACTAAAGTGTGGTGAACTTTTTGTGGACTGACCGAGTGACTGCTGGTCACAGCTAAACAATCTGGTGATCCATTTTCACTTGCCTCTCAGGGCTTCCGTACTTTATGTCCTACAAATTAAGCCATGCAAGAAATGAGAGAAGTGCAAGCAATGGATCGTGTTGGTTAGCGTTACCTAGTCTGACATAAGCATGGCAGATATCAGAGCCTTGGGCATTGGAAATTTCACAAGTATATCGTCCGCCGGCTTCTTCTCTGTCGCTGTTGAGGACGTCCAAGAGGCAGCTGCAATCGGTGGTCTTGATGTTGTATTGGTAAGAAGCCCAGATCGGCCTCCCGTCTTTCTTCCAGTTCACATACACTCTTTGGCTACCGCTGTATGCGACTATAAGTGTCAGTGGTTCACCCACTCTGAAAGTGGTGTTTTCCAGCTTCCTTACAAAGCGCACGGGTTCTGTGAGAAACAATGATGCTCATTAGTTGCAAAGCTGATAATTAAAAAGTGAATTATGATTCATTTAATTATGTGAATGGCTATGGTTGTGTTTTAGCAGCTTAGGGTTAGAATGCGTTATGAGATTGCTGTTAAGAATGATAGAGGTTATACCTTTCTTAGAGCTTTTACACAAGACATAAGCAGCACAGATGTCAGAGCCTTCTGCGTTTGAAACTTCACATGAGTAAACCCCGGCCGCTTCTTGTCTGTCACTATTGAGGACCTCCAACACGCACGAGGAGTTGGTGGTCTTGATGTTGTATTGGTACGAAGCCCAGATCGGTTTGCCGTCCTTCTTCCAGCTCACATGCACTCTCTGACTGCCAGCATATGTGCACCGGAGAGTCAAGGGATCGCCCAGTTTGTATATTGTGTCTTCCAGCTTTTTCACAAAGCGCACAGGTTCTGAGAGAGTAAGACTAGTGTTAGTCATGTTTCCTAGACTGCTGTCATGTTTGCTTGATTATTAAAGCAGCTACGGGGAACTTTCAGTTTGTGAAGGCTTTGTAGTGTTGCCATGCAGGGCTTCTCCGAGTCAGAGAGCTGGTTTGATTTCCAGCATAAGGTTGACGTCACTGCTTCATTCACCGGTCAGAACAAAAATTACAACCAGTTCCACACGGACGTTACACGTGAGGGATGCTCTTCCCAATCAGCGCACCAGACATTTGGAATAACAATATAAAGATCGCCAATCTCCTTGTCAATGGTCTCATTTGCTGATGTAGGTAAGATGTGAGGCATCAGTATTATATCTAGACTGTTTCATAACCACTTAAAAGTTCCTTGTAACTGCTTTAATTGAAATGAAAGGAGTGCTGTGCATGTTAGAATTACCTAGTCTGACATGAGCATGACAAGTGGCAGAGCTACTAGCATTGGAAATCGCACAGGAATATTCCCCAGCAGCCTCTTCCCTGTCACTGTTGAGGACCTCCAAGACACAGGTTATGTCCGTGATCTTGACGTTGTACTTATAGGAAGCCCAGATCGGTTTGCCATCTTTTGTCCAGTTCACATGCACCTGCTGGCTGCCGGTGTATGTGACCTGGAGCTTCAGAGGCTGGCCTACCCTAAAGCTAGTGTCTTCCAGCTTTTTCACAAAGTGCACGGGTTCTAGGCACACAAGGGAACACAAGGGGACGCTGTTAGTCGCCTGTCAACTACTGAACAGTGAAACAGTGTCAACATGTTCTCACTCCCAACTCATCAAATACTGATGTTTGGTCAGGACCCCTTGGCGTCACTTCTTAATGCACTGAGTACCCCTTTTTTTTATAATTTTTCTACGCCACCTTTTTCCACACTGGGTACCCCTTTTTTTATCATTTGCTACGAGACCGTAGCCAAATGTTCCTCTGCCACAAATTGAATTACATCCCAATTCACATTGGGTTAAGGTTAGGGTAATGGTTATGGTTAGGCAACTAAAGCAACTTGGTTAAGGTTCGAGAAATTGCTTGGTCATGGTTAAATAAGAAAAACATGTCAAATGAAATGTGGCTTACAGTTGTACTTTGAAAATGCTGAGGGAGTTCTATAGAAGTCTATTGGACTACCCTGCATGTTGTGGGAGTTCTATTGGACTACCCTGGTTGTTGACAAATGAGGAAAAGGGGGTAACCAGTGTGACCAAACATCAGTATTTGACGCGTTTATTTTTCTTTTCTTTTGTTTATAATTCTTTTATTCTCTTACTTTTTTTGAGGGGGAGCTACAAAAGGTTGGCAATTGCAATGTAATTGAATGTATGCTATGATGATTGTCATATGCATTGTAATCCTGGTAACTATAAAAATGAATAAAACTTTGAACAAAAAAATATTTGACAAGTCTGGAGTGAGAACGGGTTGACAGAGTAGGCAAGTAATGTGATTTTTTTAATGAGAATATGAATGACATGCATGTCTAATGGTTTACCTAGCGTGACTTGTGCATGGCACATAACACAGTTCTCAGAGTTAGAAATTTCGCAGGAGTATCTCCCTGCTGCTTCTAGCCTGTCACTGTTGAGGACCTCCAAGACACACGCATTGTCTGTGGTCTTGACATTGTACTTGTATGAGGCCCATATTGGTTTGCCGTCCTTTCTCCAGCTCACGTGGACGTTGGGGCTGCCGTTGTAGGCACAGTACAGCGAGAGGGGCTGGCCCATTCTGTAAGTGGTGTCTTCCAGCTTTTTCATAAAGCTCACAGGTTCTATAGGAAGCAAGCGTGATGTTAGTTGCATGTTGTTTATGTTATCGTGATAGCAAGCTAATTCATGATTATGTGAAAGCATTGTGTTCTCCAAGGAATTTGTTAAATGAGATTAAATTCATGTGTGATAATATTGAGAAGTAGCTACTGTATATCAGCTGCAACTTCGAGTCGGTCTCAAGTCTTGAAGGACAAGTCTCAAGTCAAGTTCCAAATATCTAGGACTTTTCAATGCAATATGGTTTTAATAGGATTAAAACTAGGCAGCCAGTGTGCCATGAGTTTGATTTCTATAATCAGTTTCAACTTCAATAAATAGAATCATTTCATACAAATTCACAAAACAGAATTTAAATTCAGACAAATCTCATCACTTTCAATCTAAGTCATTTACAACACAAGATCTCAAGTCAAGACTTTAGAAACCTTTCAAGTCATCAAAGTACAAGTCAGAGTCATGTCCCAGGTGACCAGATCCCAAGTCACATATTCTCTTCATGCATCAAATCAAGTCTCAAGTAACATAATTTGGACTTGAGTTAGACTTAAGTCACAATTGAAATTTCTTGAGTCCCCACCTCTGTGCTGAACTACCGGTAATTGATTGAAATGAATTGCTTAGATGTAATGCTGGTAAGAGAACGAGGCGCATGTGAGTGGTTTTACCTATTTTAACCATAGCATGGCAGATATCAGTGCCCTCGGAATTGGAAATCTCGCACGAGTATTTGCCGACCGCTTCTCGCCTGTCGCTGTTGAGAACCTCCAGGGCGCTGGAGAACTTGGTCGTTTTCACGTTGTATTTGTATGATGCCCAGATGGGTTTGCCATCCTTCATCCAGCTGACATGGATTCTCTGGCTCCCGGTAAATGTGCACTCCAGTGTAAAAGGATGGCAGATTTTATAGAAGGTGTTTCTCAGTTTTCTCACAAATCGAGCAGGTTCTGGGAGATCAAACAATTAGCAATGGTGATGTTAGATTATGCAACTAGGGTTTAGCCTTTTTGTTTATAAGCATGCTAATGAAATTATATGATTTTTTTTTATAGCGATGTGATTCAAGTGAATTATATATAATTGCACGGCATGGATGAAGTGTGTTTCTAAGGTGGTTTTACCTAGTTTGATGTTAGCATGGCAGATATCGGTTCCTTCATCATTAGAAATTTCACACGTGTATCTTCCGACCGCCTCTTCTCTGTCACTGTTGAGGACTTCCAAGATGCAGGTGTCATCGGTGGTCTTCACATTGTACTGGTAAGACGCCCAGAGCAGTTTTCCGTCCTTCTTCCAGGTCACATGCACTCTCTGGCTACCAAAGTATGTGCACTTGAGAGCTAAAGGTTCGCCGAGTCTGAAGTAAGTGTCTTCCAGCTTTTTCACAAAGCGTGCAGGTTCTGAGAGAAGTAATGGATGGGTTAGTCGCTTGTAGCCTTTTGTAGCCTGTTATGCAATGTTAGCAGCAAATAATGGCAAATAATCGTGCAGCGATCCAAGCTAATTGCTATCAAGTATTTTGCAGTATTTTCTTACATGACTACAATAAACTACTGTGGTAATAGTGACAGTAGAAGGCCTCTATTGTTGATAAAGTTAATTGATGCATTGAAAGCAGTTGGCATTATAGTGTCTGTGACTTTACCTAGTCTGACACGAGCATTGCAGACATCAGTTCCCGCTCCGTTGGAAATCTCGCAAGAGTATGTTCCAGCTGCTTCTGGCCTGTCACTGTTGAGGATCTCCAGGATGCAGGTTGAATGGTTTGTTTTAACATTGTACTGATAAGAGGCCCAGATCGGCTTGTTGTCCTTCTTCCAGGCGACATGGACCCTCTGGCTTCCAGTGTATGTGCAAACCAGTTTTAGAGGTTGGCCAACCATGAAAGCAGTGTCCTCCAGCTTCTTGACAAAGCGCACAGGTTCTGAGAGAAGCAATGTTGACATTAGATATGTTTGCATATTTCTGTCCTAATAGAAAGTTAAATTTGGTAGTGATTTTAGTTGTTGACTGATTCCAAAGGTTACTTGTATCAAAAAAGTTGAGAAGGATCCATCAAACACTGAACTTTGGAAACTTTGGATTAGCGGTACAAGATTTGATCCCAATGATATCTGAGTATTGTCCAGAATTCTTCAATGATCCACCATCTTTAAGCTGTATGGTGCTGGTGTGTTGTCTACAATAGCATAGAATGTTCCTTTGACAATTTTGACACACCAAGCAGGTTTCATTAAGGTAGGAAAAAACGAAGGAAAATGGGCATCACCTTTCACCGTCACATTACAGCTGGTCGAGGCTGAACCGATGCGGTTCTCAGCCATGCAGATGTATTCACCGTGATCAAACTTTGTGGTTTTGATCAGTTTCAAAGTGGCAACACCCTTCGAGAAGTCCATCGAGCAGATGTTGGATTTACGTAGCTTTCCGTCTCCTTTAAACCAAGCAACCGAGATGTCGGGAGTTCCCGCGATATGGCACGTCAGGGTAAACCCATCGCCCACAGTTACCTCCATTGGCTCCATCTTTTCAACAAAGTATGGTCGCTCTGAAGTGAAAGACGATGGTGGTTTAGTAAAACTAGAGATGTGAATAAATTATGAATTATGATGATGATGATCACTACAAATTAAGTTTGTAAGCTAAAACCTATAACATGTATGTTGACAAGGTTACCTAGAATTGACACTTGCGCTTGGCATTTGTCACTTCCAACTCCGTTGTCTACTTCACAAGAATATCTGCCAGCTGCTTCCATCCGGTCACAGTTAAGAACCTCCAGAATGCAGGAGGTGTCTGTGGTGATCACGTTGTACTGATAGGAAGCCCAGATCAATTTGCCGTCCTTCATCCAGGTTACGTTTACCCTGGGAGTTCCGACAAATGTGACTTCGAGCCTCAGAGGCTTGCCTTTTTCGAAGGAAACGTCCCTCAGCTTCTTCACAAAGCAGACAGGTTCTGAGAGAAGCAACGTGCAACGAATTAGTTACATCTCTTTCAATTTGAAAACGCGCAGATGTTTTTAACGTAAACTGTCATGTTAACAAACCTTTCACAAACAAGTTAACAGGGCAGCTTTCCTTCCCTGCATCGTTAATGATCTGGCATGTGTACTCTCCGGCATGGGATTTCTCGACTCTGTGAAGCACCAGAGTAGCTACATCGTTCTTCAGGGAAATCTCACAGCCCCTGCCGTGCTGCAGTTCCTTGGCTCCCACAAACCATTTGACTTTTAGGGGGGCACTGCCTTTCACTTTGGCAGAGAAAGTGACATTTTGGCCAGGCAATAGTTCCCTCATCTTAGGCGTTTCCACAAAAGATGGGGGTTCTGGGTAAAAAAAAAGATATGATGTAGGTAAACTTTATGTAATGAGCCAAATCCCATGCAAAAAAAAAGAGAAACTCTGTTTTCTCAGATTTACCTGTGACAGTCATTGAAGCGCTTGTCTCACTGGCTCCTGCAGCATTCGTGGCTTTGCATGTGTATTTTCCAGAGTCAGACAACTTGATAGTTGGGACTTTCATTTTGCAAGTATTATCACTGCAGCTAATGTCATAGTTTGGCCCACTCTTGATCTCCTTGCCATTGTGGAACCATGATGTTGTCAAAGGAGCAGTGCCAGTGACTTTACATTCAATCTCACCGGGTTTACCCACAACAAGATGGGTGTCTCTCAGCTTCCTTATGAAAGTTGGAGGAATCATCTTATCTGTTGTAAAAAAAAGAAGTGATATGGTATTGCTGAACTTATGGCAAATAAATAGCGTATGAATTGAATAGGGGTAATCAAGCAGACAAAAGGTATCTGCATAATGGCCACCAACCTGAGACGGAGAGTTTAGTTTTGCAGGAGGCTGTACCAACGTGATTTTTAACTTCTAACTTATATTCTCCTGCATCGCCTTTGTCGGCAGACCGTATCTTCAGGATGGCTACCTTCTTTAAGAAGGACATCTGATACTTGGCGCCAGAAGAGATCTCTTTGTTATTCTTGAACCACTTGATTTTTAGTTCTGGTGTGCCAGACACTGTGACTTCAAGAGCTGCATTCTCTCCTGACTTCACATTCAAAGACTCAGGGCTATCCACAATAGCAGCAGGCTCTACAAATTCAAGAAGAAAATATGAATCTAAATTACTTCTTTCAATTCCACTGGTGGCAATGTAATAAGGCTCAATCTGGAGTGTTACAAACCTAGAACGGTCACTTGGGAGACAGACTCCACCACTCCAGAGTCATTCCTCAGTTGGCAGGTGTATTTGCCAGCTGTGGAGGAGTCCGCCTTAGGGACTGTAAGGGTGATGACATTGTTCTCAAAGGTGATTTTCCTGTTGTCACCGTCTCTGAGAATGTGATCCTTGTCCTGAACCCAGGACACAGTTAGGGGCGCAGAGCCCTTCACTGTAGCAGTGAGGGTCAGCTGCTGACCAGCTCTCACGGACTGCTCCGTCAGTTTCTTGACAAACGCTGGTGGTTCTGAATAGTGATGGAAAAAGCAGCGGTGAGGAGTGGTGATTCATGAAGACTATTATTGTTTGAAGAATGCCTAATTATGTCATGTACTAACCTTTTAGGCTAACTGTAGTACGGCAGGTCTCACTTGCTACATTGTTGGACACCCTGCACTCATAGAGGCCAGCGTCCGCTGTCTCCAGTTTCATAATGTGAAGCGTGGCGGAGCTGCCCTCACTAACTATCTTATATCTCCTGTTCTCCTTTAGTGGCCTTTTGTCTTTGTACCAGTTAACCTGGAAGGGTGGAGTGCCATACATCTCACAGCACAGGCTGGCATCATGTCCTATGGCGCCCTCCGTTGGGCTTGGCGTTTTAATGAAGGATGGGGATTCTAGAAAATATAATTGAGATATGTTAACAAAAAATATATATTCCTGGGCAACTAAGTTGCCTCTGCAAGCAATTTGGCATGGGTAGCTCCAGGGAGCAAAAACTTTCCGAAAGTCATGCTCGTGTTCAGTCCATGCTAAAAGAACCCATCTAGATGTTCTTCCAAAAAAAAAACAAGACAATATGTGATGATACTGACTCATTCACTAATGTGCATGCTACAATAGAATTGTAGGTCACAACGAGATCATCAGAAATTAGCGGGACAAAAGGTCAGTCAAATGGGCATTCCATCAACGGGAGGGAGAAACATGTCTCACAAAAGAGGTTCCACTCAGATTCATGCTATCCAACACATTGGGATACACAAATAACACATTGGATTTTGGACTGAGGACAGGTGGTTGTTGAATTCCATGCTGGAATAATGTTAAACGGGATTCCCAGATAACAATTGTGAACGGACATAGACGAGAGATGCAAAACATGGATCATAGGGATTATCATTCCTTTGTGTTCATGCCACACAATTCCAGGGACAAAATCCAACATCACAAAATGGGCGGCAAGGTATCCATTCAGTATCTGACCTTGAACTGTGAAAACAGTGCTGCAGCTTACACTGCCAGCATCATTCTGAGCCTCACAGGTGTAGACTCCATTGTCCTCAAACCTGGTAGTACGCAGCTGGAGGTATGCTGTCGAGTCGGCAAACATGACTTTATAGTTGTCTCCGTCTGTTATCTTTTGGTCATTTTTGTACCAGCACATTTTCAGGGAACGCGCGCTGGTCGCCTTGCATTCCAAACGGTGTCCCTCGCACTGCTTCACAAAGGTAGTGGGAGGCAATTTCAGGACAAACTGAGGAGGTTCTGCAAAGTCAAAAAAGATTAAGTTACTATCCTCAGTAAGAGTAATACTTGACCAACAATAAGAAATATGGAGGATGTGACAGGTGATTGGATGCCGGGTGAAAACGACGGTTGAAAACGTAGAAAACCCTGTGAGGGAAAGAAACAGTGAAAATGAAGAAATAGATGCTGTGAAAATGGAGAAAAAAGATGGTGTTAATTTGGTGGTGGTGGAGGACAAAAAAAGAAGAGTCCAACCTTTCACCAACAATTCTGCTGCACTTTTTGCCGTGCCTGCTTCGTTGCTAACTTGGCAAGAATATATCCCACGTTGCGAAGTCCCCACAGAGTAGAGCTCTATAGAAGAAGAATATTCCTCCAGTCCAATCGTACACGATGGACCGGTTATAAGCTCGGAGTTGTCCTTGAACCATTTCACCGTGAAGGGAGGTGTCCCTTGAAAGAGGCTTCTGAAGCATACAGTTGACTTTGGAGTAACAGCCTGAGGCTCTGGCTCAGCTACAAAGCTCGGTGGCACTAAAACCCACACAGAAAAATGATTAAGACACATGAACCGTGGCCTTTAGTTGAACTTAAACCAAAAACATTAAACAAAGTTAACTTCGGAACTCTAACCTTTAGCTGTAAGAACTCCACTGCACACACAGCTGCCTGCATTGTTGGTTATTTTACAGGAATACTCTCCTGTATCTCCACTCTGAGTCAGTTTGAGCTCCACTGAGACGGTATTGTCGATGTGTGACAGTTTGTATTTGGAGCTTGCGGTGATCTTTCGGCTGCCTTTGCTCCATTCAACCGATATTGGAAGAGAGCCGGTGACTTTACACTCCATGGTAACCACTGAACCCCAAATCCCCTGAATGTTCATTAATTTCTTAATGAATGTTGGAGGAATTACTTCTTCTGTTTAAAACAATAACATCAATAGATCATTAGAAGCAGAGAGCAAGTCCTTCAGCTTTTATGTTTGCAAATATGTGTTGAGTTGAAGAGTATCTTATACGAACCTACGATGACCAACTTAACCTCACAACTGCATGTACCGACAGAGTTAGTAGCCTGAAACAGGTATTCTCCTCCATCTCCCAGCTCAGAGGACTGAATCTTAAAACGGCTGAGGTTGTTCTCATAGTAGAGTCGGTACTTTCTGCTGGAGAGGAGCTCTGTGCCATCTTTGGTCCATTTTACACTGATCTCAGGAGTTCCAGATACCCTGCACTCCAAACTAACAGGATCTCCACGAGTCACTTTGACTACCTCTGGCTTCTCTTGGATATTAGGTGGTTCTATAATGCCAAGAAAATTATGTAAGTGTTTCTTATTAGCATTAAAGCGAGTAAGTCAAAAATGTTAAACTAAAGAAGCGCTGTGCATGAAGCCAAGATATACCTTGCACCATGAGGGTGGCAAAGCACTTGTCCTGTCCTGCCTCGTTTACGATGTGGCAGGTGTATTTCCCGCTGTGAACCGCCTCACAGACAGGAATCCTGAGAGAGGCCATGTTGTTCCCAAATGTTCTCTCGATCTTTGGATCCTCCAATATCCAGTTCTCATCTTTTTGCCATTGTACAGAGAGAGTGGGAGAACCTTTCACATTGCAATGGAAGAATGCAAAGTCTCCCACAACAGTGGAGACATTCTCTATCTTCTTGACAAATGTCGGTGGAGCTAATGTGAAGAGGAGATGTCATTGTATATCAGACAGTATATTTCTGTATGCCTGGTGTACTGTATGTCAGTGTGGAATCAAAGCATCATCATTCACAGTAAACCAACCTTTTATAGACAAAGCTGCAACACCAGTGCAGCTTCCAACCTCATTGGCAACCATGCACTGATAAGAACCGACATCTTGCAATTCACAATCCTGGATTTTCAAGCTCACATAATCTTCGCTGTCAGTGATCATGTGCTTTCGGCCAGAAGTGATTGGCTTACAATCGTTGTACCATGTGACCTTAAATGGAGCAGTCCCTGCCACTTTGCAAGCAAACACCGCCATGGAACCCTTAACAACCTCAACAGGCGACAGCTCTTCAAGAAATGAGGGAGGCTCTGAAATAATGATGCAAGTTAAACTAAACCAAACAGCTTTACATATTTATATAGTTATATAAGTACCCTTAATGTCTAATGTAATCTTGATATTTAACTGAGTACAGACAGGATGCAAGAAAACAGAGGAAATACCAACCTTTCACTTCTAGCTCGACAGTGCAGCTCTCCCTGCCTGCCTCATTGCAGGCTTCGCAGAAGTATTTTCCACTGTCACTTTCACAAGCACTAGATATATCTAAGCTGGCCAAGGAGTTAACAAGCGACATGTTGTGCTTGATGCTTTGGTGAATCTCAGCTCCATCTCTGAACCAGCGTACAGAGATCTGAGGAGTACCGACAACCTTGCACTCAAACACCTTTGCCTCTCCTACTTTCACAACTGAGACACCTTCAGGTCTTTCGAGAAAAACAGGGGGTTCTGAAAATATACGGTATACAGTATGCGGATGTTAGTGAAATATGGTGAATGCTAAGGTGAAGAAACCTGACAAAATTGAAAGAATAAGAATAACCTTTGACTAAAAGTGCCGCCTGGCAGGAAGTGGAGCCAACATCATTCTGTATTTCACAAATATAATCTCCAGAATCTGAGCTTTCCACAAAATAGAGCTCCAGTGAACTAGAGCTGCTGTCTTTGATCACATTGCAGTCAGAGTTGGATAGAATCTCCTTGTTGTTTTTAAACCATTTCATGGTCAATGGTGGTGTGCCACACACAAGGACATTAAACTGGACCTTTGAGCCAGGCAAAACATGCATTGATTCTGGCTTCTGTAGAACACATGGTGGTTCTGTTGGTAGACAAAACCCATCATATCCATTATACAGTCATCACAAAATATGCAATGCAATTATGCATCAGTACAAGAAAATCTTGAGAATGTGGAATGCAGTCTAACCTTTGACAAACAAGCCTTCAGAACACTGGACAGTGCCTGCCTTGTTTTTAGCTATGCAGGAATAGCTGCCGCTGTCTTTACTATCAAGACGAGAGATTTCCAGGAAAGCCACATTTTCAAAGAACATGCATTTGTGTTTCTCATCAGTATTGACCTCTTGGTCATCTTTGTACCATTGAATTGTTATAGGCAGTGAGCCAGATACAAGACAGTCCAGATGAGCAAATGATCCTTTGATACCTTCCATCTGCTTCACTTTTCTTGTGAAAGATGGTTTAATGATCTGATCTATTGTATACAAAGTGCAAAAACAGCATAAGGTAAGTTGATTGTATGAATAAAACAAGTATTTAAACAAAGATGGTGTAATTTTGAGATGAACTGACCTAGGACTGCAATGACTGCCTCACAAGAGCTGTGGCCAACCTCATTTGAAACCTCAAAGGTGTATTCACCACTATCACTTTTCTCTGTTTTAATAATCCTCATTCTAGAGCTGGTGTCTGTGCTCTGGACTTTATATCTCTGGCCAGAGCTCAGCTCCTTGCCATCCTTCAGCCAGGTGGCCTTCAGGGGCTCTGTGCCTGAGAACCTGCATTCAAGTGTAGCCGGGTCACCCTGGGTTACACTCACAGACTTTGCCTGTTCTGAGATACTCGCTGGCTCTGCGATAACAAAACGATTCAACACATAATCAGCAACTTTGAAGTGTTAATGCAACAGGTGCAGCGTCATGCTCGACACATTAAAAGCAAGAAGAGGTGTTAAGACAGAAAAGATCCCACAAACCTGTGACTACGAGCACGGCCACACATCTCTGAGTCCCGGCTTCATTCTGAGCCTGACACACATATTTCCCGCCGTGTGATATCTGAGCGTCTTTCAAATTCAACACAGCGGCTTCGGGCTCGTAGGACATCTTAATGTGCTCGTCTTCCGTGAGCTCACGATCATCTTTGATCCAGGAGATGCTTATGGGCAGTGATCCAGACAACATGCACTTCATAGAGACCTCAGAGCCCACTACAGAGGTCATATCCTCTAGTCTCTGAACAAACGACGGTGGTTCTAGTGGGAGAAGACCACAGGTCAGACTGCAGGCACAGGCATAGGTGATCGAAATTCTTTATCATTCTTTATAGCCCTGGTCTATTGGCTGTCCGAATAGGAAACCTAATAAAAAAGATAAATTAATAAATTAAAGTCTTTTTAATAGTAAATTACACTCCCCTTTTAACTGACCTGTCAGTGTTATGTGGCAACAAGATGATGTCTCTCCGGCATCATTTGCTACGATGCACTGGTACTTCCCAGCATCACCAGCCTCGCACTTTGAGATCTCAAGAGTAATGGTGCTGTTCTGGACACTGATCTTATGCCTTCTGTCATTTCTGATCAGCTTATCATTGTGGTAGCAGCTTACTTCAAACGGAGCCGAGCCTGAAACGGCCCCTTCCAAGATAATGTCCGATCCCTGTGTGAGCTGAGCATGTTCGAAATGCCTCACAAATGTTGGGGGTTCTATAATATAGGAAGAGATGCTATTGTTAGTTAAAGGCAGTAAGGGTCAATGTAAGGGGCAAATCTGTGATTCTGAACACTGAACTGACCTTTAACCATCACGGTGCTGCTGCAGCGGTCGCTACCGGCCTCACTGGATGCCACACAGTCATACTCTCCACTATCCTCTACTGTGCAGTTCACTATCTCCAGAGAAGCTGCTGAGTTGGTGAAACACATTGTGTGTCTGTGGTCCGGACTAATTTCTGAGCTGTTCTTAAACCACTTGATACTAATCTCAGGGCTGCCCTGCACTTTGCACGACAACTTCAGAGATTGACCATTCTTCACCAGTTGTAAAGGCTCGAGCTTCATTGAAAATGTTGGTGGTTCTGTAAATTAAGAGTAACAGTTAGGGGAAAAGGTTAAGAAAAAAATAGCATAGCCTCTTATTTGTAAAAGACTTCAACTGCACCTTTGACAAAGAGGACCGCAGTGCAGTCCACCTTCCCAGCATCATTGGACACTTGGCATGTGTACTTAGCAGAGTCAGTGGGTTTCACTGAGTGAAGCTCCAAGAAGCTTGAAGACGCATCTTTCTTTATGAAACACTTTCCTCCAGTGAAAATCTCCTTCTCCTCTCTGAACCACTTCACAGCCAGAGGAGCTGAGCCAGTGAAAGTTGATTTCAAGACAACATTGGAACCTTGTGAGGCGTCCTGGGACACAGGTGTCATTGTGAAGACCGGTGGCTCTACAGTCATTTTGGAAGAAAAACAGCATTTATACGCTGAGATGGCTATTGTCAATAACATCTGACAATTTGTAATTTCTGCCCGTTTCTACATTAGCTAAGTTTATACTTGACATTTTAATGACAAGTGCAAATAAGTTAAACTCTTCTGACCTTTAATACACAAAGTGCCGCTGTTTTCTTTATACCCGGTGTCATTAGTCGCCCGGCATGTATAAACTCCACCATCGCTTTGCTCCAAGCCGATTATCATCAGAGAGGCCGTGCTCTCGCTGAAGTCCAGCTTATATTTCGCATCACTGTGGATTTCGTTATCGCCTTTGTACCAAGAAACAGCCATTGGCTGGGATCCAGACACGTTGCATTCCATGGTAACAGTGCTACCAATATTCCCATCAACCTTCTTTAGAGATTTTGTGAAGGATGGTGGAACGGCTCGATCTGCATAGGGAAATATCATGTTCATATAATAGTCATAAAGGCACTATTGTGTGGTTTACAAATCTGTCAAATATGTTCTCCGGGCTACAACTGACCTAAGACAGTAACCGAGCATGTGCACTGGTCCTTTCCAACTTTATTGGACACCTCCATCTTGTATTCAGAAGTGTCTCCTTTCTCTGCTGTAAGGATCTTTAAGCTGGCAGTATTTTCCTTCAGAGTCATTTTATATTTACGGCCGCTCGTCATCTCCTTCCCATCTTTAAACCATTTGACTTTGAGCTCTGGGCTTCCAGCTATGGTGCACTCCAACATGGCCGAATCTCCTGCGGTCACACTGATGGACGCTGCCTTCTCTAAGATCCTTGCAGGTTCTAAAACATGACATGATTTTAGATTTGAAGACATCATTATGGTGAAGAACAATAAGAACATAATCTTATCAGAAAATGGGAAAGTGTTCTAACCTTGAATTGTTAAAATAGCTTCACATTTTTGAAGCCCTGCCTCGTTTTCAGCTAGGCAGGCGTACTTGCCAGCGTGCTTTATCTCAACAGCTGAGAAGGAAAGGCTAGCGACATTGTTCTCAAACATCAGTTTGACGTTTGGATCGTCATCTCTAAGTATCTCTGAGTCTTTTGTCCATTTAACAGTGATGGGGGCGGAGCCTTTTATGGTCCCCTGTAGTTTCACTGTATTGCCCATCACTGCTGTAGCACTCTCAATCCTCTTTGAGAACAGTGGTGGCTCTGAAATAACAAAATTAGTAATATCAATAGCAACACTGACTACAGTAATCATAGTGAGAGTTTTTATTATTTCCTATAGAGTGCCACAGGAATGAGTCCTAAAACCCGGAAGTTAGCATCGCCTGGTTCCCTCGTCTGGAAGTCAATGGGATATTTGTATGGGGATTTTGCTTAGATGCCTGAAATAATGTCTGTGGTTATTAAAAGTTTATGAAACTTAGACCTTTGTGTTCAGCAAGATAATCTTCACAAATGAACACAATTTTACGATTTTTGAAGTGTTTTCTGGCAATCAAAAATCATACTAGAACGACCGCACCGCGGATATACTGTATGCCTCCGCCAACAAGTGAGCAGTCGACTTCCATGCCTGTCCAGACTTTGATGTTTGAGCCAAATGTGAAGAAATCCCATCCAGGCGTTACTGAGATATTGGGTTAACAAGCTTGAAAATGGTGCTCATGAGGTCACAGTGACCTGAAGTTTGACCTTTGACCACCAAAATCGAATCACTTCATCCTTGAGTCCAAGTGGACGTTTGAGCCAAATGTGTCGAGATTCTGTAAAGGCGTTCCTGAGATATCGCATTAACAAGCTAGAAAATGACGTTTGTGAGGGCACAGTGACCTTGAACTCTGACCTTTGACCACCAAAATCTAATCAGTTCTTACTTGAGTCCAAGTGGACGTTTGAGCCAAATGTGACAAAAATGCAGTCAATGCCTTCCTGAGATATCATGTTAACTACCGTAATTTCCGTACTATAAGCCGCACCGGAGTATAAGCCGCAGCAGCAAAATCGCCTGTTTGTTACATATATAAGCCGCACCGGACTATAAGCCGCAGGTGTTTTAATGTTTTTTTTTTTTTTTTTTTTTATTGTGTTTTAATGTTTAATTACCATATGTAAGGGTTCGTGCACAGAGGGGATTGTCGGGAAAGAGATGGCTGTTTGAGGAAGCTCCCATTTATTAACATTTCAACAAAACAACATAACACAACACCACCTGTGTTTTTTTTTACAGTGCACACAGTGTCCGCGGTGTGGTGAAAAGAGGGCAAGAGAGGAAATTAAAACAGAAGTGGATTTATAGTTAGAAAGAGTGCTAAAGAAGAGAGAATTCCGTTTTTTATTTTTTATTTTTCTGAAAAAATCCATAGATAAGCCGCACCGTTATATAAGCGCAGGGGCCAAAAAACGGGGAAAAAGCCGCGGCTTATAGTCCGGAATTTACGGTACCTTGAAAATGACGTTCATGAGGTCACAGTGACCTTGACCTTTGACCACCAAAATGTAATCAGTTCATCCTTGAGTCCAAGTGGACGGCTGAGCCAAATTTGACGAAATTCAGTCAAGGCGTTCCTGGGATATCACGTTAACGAACATCGGATGCACGGATGGACGTACGTACGGACAACCCGAAACCATAATGCCAACCATAAAGTGGTAAAAGTAGATTATCTTACTGAACACAAAGGTCTTATTTTAATTAACTTTTGTTAACCACAGACATTATATTTCAAGCATATTTCAAGTCATCCCATTGACTTCCAGATGAGGGAATGCAGCACGATGCTAACTACAAAAATGCATCATCCCGGTGGTACTCTATTATATTGTTTTACATCACTAACCTCTCTGTTTAGCCATTGAGTTTGATGATACTGAGCCGACCTCATTGGATACAACACACTCATATTCACCGACATCGGCACTTTCAAACGAGTGGATCTCCAATGAGGCCATGGCTCCCTGGGACACTATTCTGTATTTGTTATCGGCGGCCAGGCGTTTCTTATTCTTTTTCCAGGCCACGTCAAATGGAGCGGAGCCTGCGAGCTCACATTCAAACATGGCAACCGAGCCTCGCACCGCTTCGATGGCGAGCAACTGCTTTCTGAAAGACGGTGGCTCTAAGAGGGAGCATACAGTTCGGTTAGGCCATTTCTTATTCTTACTGAAAACATCAAATTCTGATTCTGTATACAAACTACCTATCTCTACACACCTTTGACGGTGACTTTAGTGGTGCAGCTGTCACAGCCACATTCATTCAGAACCTCACAGGTGTACTTTCCACTGTCACTCGACATCACGTCCTTTATCTCCAGAATGGCGACCCCATCCTTCAGACTGAGGCTGTATCTGTCTCCAGCCGACAGCTCACTGTCATTTAAGAACCAGGTGGCATGAAGTTCAGGAGATCCTTTGATGGTGCACTGTAGCCGCGCAGTGCCGCCTTGTTTCCAAACCGTGGAGGGCTCCAGCCTCTTCACAAAGACTGGAGGCTCTGGAGAGTCGTATTGATACAAAGATCCAATATAATTTCAAGAAGTCAACGGCATAAAAAACAACAACCCAGCATTGAGAAAGAGAAGGTAAGATGTGAAGAAAAAAAAATTAAGATGCAGTTTGTGGTGAAGCACTCATAAAATCTAAAGTTCTTTAAAAATTGTGTTAATTTTCAGATCCTGCAGATTTGTAAAGGCTTCAAATGCTGCAGTATCAATGAAAATGAACTAGACTGGTCTTACCTTGCACCCTCACTGACGTGGAGCAAGTTGCACTTCCAGCCTCATTTGCCACAGTACAGACATAATCACCACAATCTTTCAGTGTGGTCTTTAGAATATCAAGAGTAACTGTCTTATCTTCAAAAGACAGCTTACAGTCTGGAGACTGGTGGACCTTTCTACCATCTCTGGTCCAGACCACGGTCACTCCAGCGTCGTTGTCCACCTCACACTGCAGTTGTAGAGGCACTCCGACCACAGCGGACACCGACCTCAAGGGCTTTACAAAGCTGGGCTTATCCACGACTCTCAGCTCCGTGCTGCACACAGCTGTCCCAGCAATATTAGACGCCTTACACACGTAAAGCCCTCGGTCGGTCGACTCAAGTTTGGTTATCTCAAGAGTGTGCTTACTCTGCTCAGAAGAAGTGTGGTAGTGTGCAGGCAGGTTAGGTAGAGCCTGGTTGTCTTTGAGCCAAACCACATTCAGTGGAGCAGATCCTGTGACTGCACACTGTATCACGGCTCTCTTTCCAACAAACACAGTCTGAGAGTCGGGTTTAGTTATAAAGGCAGGAGGGAATAGTTCTAAGAAATAAGAAAAAGACATCAGTAGTAAAAAATAATATATGCTACCATCCTACCCATTTCCTGTACAAAAGCGGAAATAAAAAATAAAATGAAAAGCAAAAGGTCAATGTAATGCCAAAACTATCAACAGTGAAGATCGTTTAAGTTTAACATTTGGAGGCAATAAAGGCAAACTACTATACTGTGCTTTCATCTATTAAAAGACCAGCAACGAACAACACAGCATCCCTTTAAGACTTTGCTGGTTAAATTACGCATCTGTGGGTTGAAACACTTTAAAGGCATACAAGTAAAACCGCAGACACATTGTGGAAAGAAAGAGGTCACAACAGCTGTGGCCTCAAGTCTTCATTCAATCCAAAAACGAACCAAGCAGCAATGCAAGAAAAGGAAACCATGCGTCGCTCTTACCGGTCACGCTGAGAGAGGCGGAGCAGCTGTCACTGCCGTGCTGGTTGGAGGCTTTGCAGGTGTACTCGCCGCTGTCTGCCTTGATTGGGCTCAGCAGCTCTAGAGAGGACGTGAGGAGGCGGCTGATAATCCTCCACTTATCACCGTCTTTGAGCTGGTTTCCATCCTTGAACCACTTGAACATCACATTCGGTGCTTCCTCAGTCTCACATTCAAACTTGGCACTGTTGCCAACGTTGATCTCCACGGGGACAATCCTGTGCCTGAACACAGGTTTCACTGTGTTTTGGAGGGGGAGAGGAAATAAAAGGACAATGTAAATACATGGGAGTTAGTTGATACAGATTGCAATACTGGAGGTGGTTAACTGGTGAAAGAGTGAACCTGGGATGGAAGGTGACAAACACACGTTATTTGAAGTGACTGTGGAGGAGGAAAATGGTGTGAGGTTTGGTTGAAGAAATGTGGATGAGCTGGGAGACTGGTGATAAGAGAGAGAGCGCATGCAAAGTGCTTCAGCACTCAGTGAGATGGACCAGGGATGAAGAGTGATGACATTTAAAGATGGAGCCAAAGATTCCTTGAAAGATCAAAGCAACGTGGATATGGGGGTGACATTTGTGGAATTCCTATTGTTAAGAAGAATGGATGAGCTCGGAGGAAAGTGAGGATGTTGTTGCTGTCTGATGGAAACCTCATATCTCCAAATAGTATGTTCCGGAAAAACAAACAAAACAAAAACAAAACAAACAAAAAATCCAACTGACGGAATTTTGACGAAAGATTTTGAGAGGATTTTGTGGGCATTGAGCTCCAAACGTCCAATAATTGTTCAATTCGTGAAGAAGAAAACAAAGATTTATGAGGTTTGCAGACAACAGAAGTGAAGATAATGTATCAAGTTAGTTGATGATTAAATCAAAAGTATTCCCCATCATCCAACCTCTTGAGACCACAGAGAGTCTTGAAGTTGCTGTGGTCTTGCCAGCTTCATTCTCAGCTTCAAAGACATATTCTCCTTGATGCTTCTCCTTGACAACTTTGTTGATAACTAGTGTGTATGTGTCATGGTCTTTGGAACACTTGAACTCTTTGCCAGATTTCAACAATCGTCCGTTGAAAAACCAGTTCACCTTTGTGACATACTTGATGGTCGTGCTAAACACGACCTTACTGTTTTCCTCAGTACAAATATCCTCCAGAGAATCCACGATGACGGGATAATCTACCAGACTGTCTGAGGACTCACTGATCATGACGGCCTCAGAGAGATACTCCTCACGAGTTTCTCTGTGGAGGGAAACATCTACTCGTTCGGCAGGTGCCTGGGCAATGGGCACTGTGGTGGTTATATCAGTGGCACCTGCATCCCTCCTTTGGGACCTTGTCTCCTGCCTACTAACCTGCCTGGAGTCATGGATCTCAAAGCGACTCTGAATGGCCGTGCTTTGGAAGGAAGCATGGGCTTCGGTGTTGATGGTGGCGCACTGAGCTGTGGCGGGAGGAAAACCAACCACACTCTCTGCTACTCTCAACGTGTCCACCACAGACGACAGCACCTCTCTGGAGCGGGCTGAGGTAACCTGCGCTCTCTGAGGTTTGTCGATCTGCATGGTGCCGGGCTTCTCTGACGCAAGGCTCTGCTGCTCCTGGTAAACCATAGCGTACAAGGCTGCCTGGACTTCAGTCCTAAGGTCGGCTGTCTGAGGGTACTCGCCCTCAAAAGCCAGAGTGATCTCCATGGGGGTGCCTGCAGTTGTGATAAGGTAGGTGAACATGGCCCGTTTGGGCTCTCTCTGGATATTCACCTCCTGGACCTGCGAGGCCTCTAACTTTCCCACGACGTCGCCCAGGAGCAGTGGCTGATCCCAGGCCACGGCCGACTTAAGAGCGTCTCGGAGCTGACGTCTGATGCTCAGACCGGATGGTTTGGGAATTTGAATCACAAACGTGAGTTCTTTGGCTAAAGTCAGGCTGTCCTGAGACTCGTGGCCAAACATAAGTCCTTTTGGCTGAGTCTTGACACTCACATTTAAGCCCTCAGATTTATGTACCTCACAGGACCGCTCTCCAGTAATGACCCGTTTCTCCTCCAGCAACACAGACTGCCGGACCGACTGGCCCTCCTGGATCTGAACAGCAAAGTCCTGCTCAGCAGCCTCTAAGACAGTACAGCTTTCAGTGGCTACTGCCTTCTCCTCTATGAAAACAGGCCTTTTGGGAATCTTGGGCTCAATTCTCATCTCAGGTTTAAATTTCTCATCAGCCTGGATGCCGGTTGTGTGACCCTCCTCCAGTGTCTGAACATCTGTCACATTCAGCGATTGCATGATGTTCCAGTGGCCTTCTTTTTCGATCAGCGCTCGCTGCTGCTTGACGTCACTGGTGAACGGCATCTCCTTTGGGAGCATCATGGGCTGGGAGGAGAGCTGGAGAATGCTCTGAGGCCTGGGCTCTGTTCTAAGCCGAGACTGGACTCCTGTCACAGACATGTCCAGCTCTTTGTGATAATCTGCTGTGAGCTCCCATCTCTCCTCTGAGGTGGCTGCATGCTGCCTGGCCTTCTCCTGTTTCTGTGCTGCCACCTGCTGGTCAGGCTTAGTGATGGTAATTATATCTTCCTTGGGTAAAACCGATAATGGATGAATTGTCTGAAGATACTGTGTTGGCGGTGACTCTTTCTTTGGCTGAAGGGATGTGGAGCGAGTCTTTGCTGAGAACTCTGAAGTCGCCTCACAAACCACAGCTCTCTGCTCATCCTGGGTCACTGAATGTAATAAAGTAGGACTCTTCCTTCCGTCTACCTGCTCTGGTGAGGGCTTCTCACTGGTGAATCTAACTTCTGACTGTAAAATATCCTGATCACTGATAACCTGAAGATGCACAAGTCTTTCTCCCTCTCGCTGAGACTGCGCTGATATTGGCGACTCTATGCCTGGCACCTGTCCCGAGCGTTCAGCTTGGAGCAGATACTTTTCTTCTGCACTTACGGCTGACTTAAAGACTGTGTCTTTGTGTGGGGAGATCCTCTCCTGTACTGGCCTGTATATTTCAAATTTCTCCTCTTTTGATAAAACCACTCTACTCTCGCTTACGGGTGCTACAACCGGCTTAGACTGCTGTTTCTCTATCAGGGGTTTGGTGGCTAGGTCTAAAACCGGCAGAGGCTCAGAGTGTCCCTCTTTGACTGGCAGCTGCCCTGTAGACTGAGCCGAATATAAAATCTTTATGCCTTCAGTGACTCTGAAACTCCTCTCTTCCTCTGGCCTGTGGGTGACACCCGATGTCTCTTTGAGGATGGGCAGAGCAGACTCTACTTGGTGACCGCTAACAAGCTGTTTGGGTTCACTAGAGGTCTTGACCCATTCTGGAGCCCTGTCGGTCAGCGCTTCTGCTCTCACCATTGTGAGTGGGAGAACTTCTTCAGATATGGGCAACACAAGCTTGGACGGCTGCTCTTTGGTACACTCTAGCTCTACTAACTCAGGGCTAACGATCCGGTCAGAATGCTGTTCGATAATCTTCTGGCTCTCCTGGACAGAAGATGTGAAAGCGGCCATGTGAAGCTGTTTCATAGGAACAGCTGAGGCCTGAGGCGGATGGGTGGGAGTCACAGAGACCCTCTCCTCTACCTCAGGAGACTGCAGCACAGCAGCCTGGTGGGTGAGCTGCTCTCTGTGAAGAGTGGCAGCGGAGATGTCTAGCTCTCTGAGGGAGCCCACCTGCTCACTGGGGATAACCTGCCTGTCTTCAGTGCTGATGGTGTACACCATCTGATCGGACCTGGTTCTCTCCTGCCCTGTGAGACTGACCTGGTACAGACGAGACTGCATGGCTTGTTCAGTCATGGATATTCTCAAACCTTTGGTTTTCTGAACTAACACGTCTTCTTCCTGAAGACAAGACACAAACACGATCAGCTCAGCAGCACAGCTAGCCTCACCAAACTGGTTAGAAGCTTTACAAGTGTAGACACCACCGTCTTCCTGTTTGATGTTCTTAAAATTGATGAAGCCAGATCCATCTGGGTTGTTCACTACGATACAGAACCCACTCGACTGGATGCGGAAGCTCCCTTTGTGCCACTGAACCTCGGGGAGAGGTTCTCCGGTCACAACGTACCTGAAGAACGCCTGCTCTCCCTCAGGAGACTGAATGGACTCAATAGTTTTAGTGAATTCCGGGGCTTTGCCAGTCGGTACAAACTTTCTCGTGACCCCTTTCTCATCTCTCTTTGGATCCTTCACCTGAACATGTAGATAAGAAGTGCAGGTGGACTGGCCAAACCTGTTACTGACCGTACATGAATACTCTCCTTCAAACTCCCTCTGAACTCTGTTAATGACCAGGCTATACTCATCTCTCTCATGAATGAACGTATACACAGATGAACTTGTTATACTTTGTCCATTGTGGAACCATTGGACAATGGGCTTGGGGAAGCTGGACACTATGACAGTAAACCTAGCTGTTTCCCCGACGGTCACGGCAGCTGGAGATAGCTGGCTGAGGAAAACGGGCTTTTCCTTTTTCTTCTCTAAAGAGTTAGAGTAACGTTTGGACTCTGGCTTGAGTTCAAGTGTTCTGGTTTTGTCTGGGAACTTTAGGCCAGTGAAGTAAGACTCTTGAGTTTCCTCTTCCATTGTGATGGTTGAACTAGAGAAAGCTGAGTAGAATAATGACAATTCAAGGTAAAAGGTAATATGTACACTCCAACCACATTATAATCAATGGCACTGAAAACAGAATGACCGATGCACATATCATGGGAATCATGTAATTTAACTCATTCCCCACCATTGATGTCACGTGATAGTATGTACCGCCATGTGATAGATGGCGCTCTTGGCCACCTTATGAAGTGCTTTCATACTCGTATATTCCTCCGCAAGCCAGAGTTATTGCCCCACAAAACCAGCAAGCGTTCTCAGCATCGATCTCCCTTCATGAAGGAAGCGCAAAAAACACGTCCAGCCTGATGCCTCAAAGCGGTTCAAGGAGCTGTTTACCCCGGGCTCGACGCGTTGTGACACGGGCTCGTGACAGTCACTCAAGGAAGGATTTCTTTCACGAGAAGCATGGTAAACACACACTTCTCTTGTCACTTAGATTAGTAATCCGCTTTGTGAACCCTCACATACAGTAGTGTAAATTTCAGCCATCAAATATGCCCCCAGTCCTCCATACATCGAGCACCAGGAAGCACCCGCCCCCACGGGCAAAATAAGCCACATCCACTCTCTAGAGCAGGGTGAATTTCTCACTCGCTCTGCTGCATAAAAAGGCATTTTTCTCCCCTTCCTGGTGAGAGACGGGCGTTTTTGGTGAAAACGACCTACATTCAAGTGTGGATAACTAAAGAGGGAAGAAGGCAGAAACAACCCCCCCCCCCCCCCCCCCCCCCCCATGAAAGTAGAGGCTTTGTTCTGTCTTTTGGGATATTCGGTGTTTACATAGTCATAGATGAAAATATTCTGTGGGGTCCGGAAAATATTCTGTGGGTTCCGGTCAGAAACCCTGGCGGGGAATGAGTTAAAGAATAATACGAATAATAAGAAACATTAAACATTTAACACATTAGATACAAATACATTATTTACATACATTAAGTATAAACCAAAACATCACACGGATATCTTACCAGGCAGCGCAACCATAAGACATAAGTCAAAATAAGGAAATACGTTCATCATTAATCTATTTCCGACACTGTGTCATGAAAACACCATAGCTATAGTCACACTACTTCCAAAACATAAACAAGATTTGACAATAGACCATAAAGAAATTGTTAAGCATGAAAAAATACATTTTAGTGGCTGGGACCAGATATGAAACAATATTTACCTTTCACTTCGTCCTTGACTTGAGTCACATGCTCCTCCTCCACTGCCATTACTGTAAAGACACAAACATGTCTAAATTAGAGACATTCCTTAAACTGGACATACCATCTAAATGGTGCAAGACTGTGAGTCAGTGACAGGTTGTGGTCCATATTGTCAATTTAATTTGTGTTGACATTCTTGCATGCTTCCATGCTTTCCGGTTCTGCCTTTTGGAAAATCTCAGTGATGTGAGTAACCCTCTCTCTCTCTTTTGACGTTTTAGTCAGTGAAGCAGGACATAGAGTGACCTATCTTAAACACACTGGTTAAAACTTCTCAGTCAGAAGTTGTGTCTCGGTGGTGTGAGATGTGATGCCCTCTGCTGGTTGTGGCTCTGTGGGTGGAAGCAGTGTGAATGGTGGGCTGTCATGAGCGAGAGGCTGAACTAGCGGAAGGACCAAAGCATGCAAATGCCAACCTTTCATCACTGTGCCGCACTCAGCATCCCCAGCTGAGTTGACATTTGTGCACGTGTAAGAGCCCTTGTGTCCAGGCTCCACATTCTTAACATTTAGACAGCACAGGGGGCCATCGTGTTTCACAGAGTAAGACACAGAATCCTCAACATTCAACTGGTTGTGAAGCCAAATAACAAGCGGAGTGGGCACTCCCTTCATAACGCAATACAGGGAGAGGTTGTCTCTGTGTTTGGTCAGTAGCTCGGGGGGCAGCTTGATCAGGAAGTCGGGGCAGCCACGCTCGTCACGGGGCACAAGATCAGGGAAACAGAGCTGGCTGATGACGCTGTAAGGTCTCTGGGAAGACGGAGGCGATAGTCCCAGCTTCTCCACCACCTCCTGCGTGTCTTGGTCAGGGGGATCTCTAGAGGATTCCCTGTGTGCCTGTGACACTTTACGCACAGAGTCAGTAGGGACGGGGGTTTCTGCTTTGAGATTTGCTTCTTTGGCTGGGTGAGGATAAAGTTAGGGAGAGTAATTAGGGATCAGAGGGCATAAGGTGTCTATGCTAGGTTTTAAACACTAAAGGGGTTAGTATGATGGAAGGATGGTGTTAGCAAGGTGAAGCTGGCAACAAGGGAAGAGGATCGACTAGATACAACTAAAGATGCACGATATTAGAATTGTTTTCTCAATATCCGATACACATATTTTCCAACTCTTTTGGCCGATGTCGATACCAATATGCGTGCATGGTTTTTCCACTTAATTTGAGAGAAAATCAAGTCTCTCTTGTAGTGGAATTAACACATTATTATGCCTACTCTTATCATGATGGCCCACTGGCAGATGCAGACATAAATACAATACTTTTCAAAATGTACACATTCACTGGGCAAAATAAGAAAACTACTTCAACTTCGGTTATGTAAAACATGCAATATAATTATTTATGTAACATTTTCTTTCAAACAAAACTGTAAGATTCATCCTACTTAAACAGGCTTGGATGATGCTCTCCCTTGGTTAGGGTTAGCATCATTTAAATGTCATTTTATCGTCAGAAATTTTCGTTTTGTGCGTTTATCGGCCGATACCGATGGCGTGATGAGATCATCGTGCATCCCTAGATACAACTACGACATGATATTTGTTATTCTATTACAGTCTAACAGGTTACAGCCTAAAGAGGAAATATTAAAGAATGGATGGGAGGGTAGGAGCAGGAAGAGCGGGTGAAGACGTGAAGATGGACCATATGGAGAGACAGACTGAGAAAAAGAAGAAAGAGTAACCACCTTCCACAGTGAGCCGGGCGGAGCTGCTGTTGCGGCCGTGTTTGTTGGCGGCGTTGCAGCGGTAAATGCCCTGATCTTCGAGGGCCACGCCCCATATAAGCAGGGACAGCAGCCCTCCGCTCTGAGAGCTCCTCACCCGCTCAGAGGCCTCCAGGCTCTGGCCGTTATGGTCCCAGGCCACGCCCGTGAATGGCTGCCCCTCAAACAGGCAGCTGAACTCGGCCGCTTCACCGCTTTGCACCTGGACGTCGGTCATTTCCATCAGCAGTCTGGGGCTGAGATCATCACCACTGCTCTCCGATCTCATTTCCACTGAGCTTACTGACCTCCAAGAAGATGTTGTTGTCGACATAGAGGAGCTCTCAGACACTGTCTCAGTAAACTCACTCACACTGTGGGCCGTCTGTTCCACTGACAGAGAGCGGACACTCTCTGTTTGAACCTCCAACCTCTGACTTAGCATTGTCTTAGCCCCAGTGCTCGACACACTAGCTAAGGCTTGTGTACATTCATCTGGGCAATAAGAAAGAGTAGAAGAATTAGGTCAACACATCAATGGTGACTGTCTTCAGAGGTTACTTGTGTCACAGCTTGTTTGCCAGGGTGCGGTTGGGTGGAGCGTTGGAAGGCGGGATCAGTGGACAGTGGCTGGTTTCCGCTGTCAATCATGCAAGCTTGACTGGAGCCAAAACACCTATCCTATGGATTATGTCCGTGCTTGAGTGTGTAAGGAACCCGGAAAACTAGATTTCCAAAGTTCACTCCTGTATGTCAATGTTGCATTCCTCTGAAATAAAAGATTCATTCCTCAGAAATAAGGAAGTGCCTAATGTTAAGGGAAGAGAAGAGGTCATGCATCACATAAGACGTTACCTGTGGGATTATCATTTGGGATTACAGTGAGGATGGCAGATCAAAGAACATCCAGCACTACTGGCTGCCTTGCAGCTACATTGTCCAACATGCCCATGGAAAGCATCAGCTCTAGAGTAGCGCAGGAATGAGTCCTAAGACCTGGATGTTAGCACTTCACACTTAGTCTCAAATTGTATGGGGATTTTGGTTAAATGCCTGTACTAAAGTTTGTGGATAACAAAAGTTTACGAAACTGAGAACTTTGTGTTCAGCAAGATAATTTTGACAAATGAGGAGCACTTTTCCGATTTTTGAAGCATAAATGCGATTTTTAAATATCGCTATTTTCAGAAAACACTCAAAAATCATAAAAGTGGTGCTCATTGGTGGATTATCTTGCTGAACACAAAATTCGCAGTTTCATAAACATTTGTTAACCATAGACCTTATTCCATGCATTTGACCAAAATGCCCATACAAAAATCCAATTGATTTTGAGACGAATGAACCGGAAGTGCATGAATTCAGAGTTGGTCTACAAAAATACGTCATCCCTTCTTTACTCTATTATCATTGAAGCTGTTTGCCATATTAAAGTGAAAGGCAGTGTTTTCTGAAGGTTGAACGCATTGAATGTTATGAAACCAGCTGCTCTCTGTAGGGATGCACCGATTGTAAAATTCTGGGCCGATACAGAAGTTTTTGTTTGTTCGTTTATTTTGTTTTTGTTGTTATGTATTCCCCCATTTGTGACAGGGAAATAAAGAAATAGTCATAAAAAATAACTGAACTGTTTTAAAGTCTTTAAGCCCATCATCACACAATTTTTTTATGAGCACATCATTACAACATTGGCAAGTGCCATCGGTGAATGTCATCTTGTGACATCTCGCGAATATCAGCTGATATTGATGTACAGCCGATATATCGGTGCATCCCTCTCTGGCTTTGACAAACAAGCCTGAAACCTTGCCACTTCCCCCTGCTGAACCATCTATTGGCTCAGGAAAAGTTGGTTTCTTGCCAATAGATGCTTCCCTTTAGACTGGACAAGCTGGATGAGACATGCCACTGAGTTTGAAGCAACATTCTCTCCTAGCCAGTGTTGGGGAGTAGTACATGCAGTTCAATTACTAATTAACTACAATTTGCAGTCGTTGTGTGAGTCTGGAATCTCATAGTGATAGACAGAGTTGGACCTCTGTCTAAGAATATGAGATTCCAGACTCAGATTGTGATAATTTCGTGTGATGTAGTTGAACTACTTCTTGAAAGAAGTATAAAAAAAAAAAAAAAAAAAAAAAAAAGTTAAGATGTAGTTTAATTCCTTTTCATTGGGAAGTAGTAGTTTGATAAACTACAGTTTTAAACTAGTTTCCCCAACACTGCTCCTAGCTGTGGCCCTGGAGGGAGGAGTGCTGTTTATGGGACACTGTCTGCCAGCATACTGGCCTGGACAGAATGTGTGTAGTTAGGAGCATGCCCTGCACAGTTTGACTATGAAAGCACATGCTGTGCGTACAGGTCTAAAAGGCATAGTAGAAGTTTGATCTAAGGGTGTGTTAGGTGACCTAATCCTAACACATATGCTCTGTGACTGTTGGTACAACTCACCATCGAGAGTCATGGTTGCTGCACATGAGACCATTCCTGCTGAGTTACTGGCAATACAAGAGTACTCTCCTTCGTGGGCGGGGAGAGCTCTGGAGATCTCCAGCTGGCAGGTATCTCCATAGTGAGACATTCTGTAGATGTCTGACTGTCTGATCTCCCTGTCATTACAGTACCAATTGATCTGCAGGTCTGGAGAAACAGGATGCATTCACAGACAGGGTCAATATATTTTAGTCTAAAATCGGTTTACGGAACAAATCTTTGAGTCTATGGCCCAATCCCAATACACCCGTTGCCCCACCACTTAGTCCTTAACCCTGCATTTTGTGCATTCACATGTAGGGGTAGGGTGTCCCGATTCTTGTTCAGATAGAGGACTAGGGTGAAGTGGTCAGGGTATAGCACTCCAGAGTTTTTTCAGAGGCACACTCCAAAGCCAGCGTTCTCCCAATCTCCCAGAATGCGTTGCAAATCATCTGCAGGATGGTGGCTAACGCTAAACCACAAATGTAAGTATTTTCTTGGTTAATAAAGATTAAAAAATTATCATAACCTTCATATTATCTTAGTTTCATGTCATTTCAATGTATTATACACCTAACAATTGTTGTTGTTTTATCGCTAGCTGATGTCTCTAGTTATCTTATCTCTAGCTACAGTACCTAGCTAATGTTATAACTTTGTTTTAAGGCTGATTTGGGCATGACAGCGCATTTCCATGTCGCATTTCCCCTTTTAATGGATAAATAGGTTGGAAATGTCCGGCAACAAAATGTACGTAAATGTCATTGACGACTACTGAGCACATAACAGTTGTCCAATTTCATAGGGGAAGACTTCAACCAGATACCTCTTGTAACTCTGTTCCGAGTCGAAAAGCGAGGGGCACTCGAAAATGAGGGGTAGGGGTAAAAATAAGAAATGGGATTGGGCCTATGAATATGAACATGAGCATTCTCCTTGGCATGTTGATACTTATATTGACAGTTTTAACTTCAGACACCTTCAGATGTTTGACAGCTTTAACTTCAGACACCTTCAGATGTTTGACAGTTTTAACTTCAGACACCTTCAGATGTTTGACAGCTTTAACTTCAGACACCTTCAGATGTTTGACAGTTTTAACTTCAGACACCTTCAGATGTTTGACAGCTTTAACTTCAGACACCTTCAGATGTTTGACAGTTTTAACTTCAGACACCTTCAGATGTTTGACAGTTTTAACTTCAGACACCTTCAGATGTTTGACAGCTTTAACTTCAGACACCTTCAGATGTTTGACAGTTTTAACTTCAGACACCTTCAGATGTTTGACAGTTTTAACTTCAGACACCTTCAGATGTTTGACAGCTTTAACTTCAGACACCTTCAGATGTTTGACAGCTTTAACTTCAGACACCTTCAGATGTTTGATAGCTTTAACTTCAGGCACCTTCAGATGTTTGACAGCTTTAACTTCAGACACCTTCAGATGTTTGACAGTTTTAACTTCAGACACCTTCAGATGTTTGACAGTTTTAACTTCAGACACCTTCAGATGTTTGACAGCATTAACTTCAGACACCTTCAGATGTTTGACAGCTTTAACTTCAGACACCTTCAGATGTTTGACAGCTTTAACTTCAGACACCTTCAGATGTTTGACAGCTTTAACTTCAGGCACCTTCAGATGTTTGACAATTTTAACTTCAGGCACCTTCAGATGTTTGACAGCTTTAACTTCAGACACCTTCAGATGTTTGACAGCTTTAACTTCAGACACCTTGAGATGTTTGACAGTTTTAACTTCAGACACCTTCAGATGTTTGACAGCTTTAACTTCAGACACCTTCAGATGTTTGACAGTTTTAACTTCAGGCACCTTCAGATGTTTGACAGCTTTAACTTCAGACACCTTCAGATGGTTCCAAAAAACAAAAGTGAGGAGAGACAGCTCTACCTTCCCCAGAGACATGGCACTGGAATATGGCCGGCTGTCCCTCTGTGACCAGCAGGTCGCTCACAGGAGTGATGATGACGGGAGCAGAGACCGTAGAAACCACCTCAAGAACTGGAAGGGAGAGGAGAGTTTAAAGGGTTAATTCGACCATAGAAACCACCTCAGAAACTGGAAGGGAGGAGAGTTTAAAGGGTTAATTTGAGCAGAGCCCTCCTGAGAACAGACCAGTCAAATAGCATCTGAAGAATATTGACTCATTGGAAAACCATGAGGTGTGCTTTATAACACTTTATAATAACGTTCATTCGTAAGTCATTTATAAGCCTTTAGTTAATGATGAACTAATAATTTACAAAACATTAATATACATTTATAGATGATTAATAAATGTTATGTTAACATACAAATGTGTCATCTATAAACCTTTGGTAAATGAAGTGTTCCTAACCTGTTGTAAATGATGTGTAAATAATTTACAATTCATTTACAAGGCTTTCTGCATCCCCTAATCTAAAGTGTAAACCATTCATCACACATACATGTGTTACATACAAGGGGGTAGCTCTGTTTGTCAAAATTGAAGCCAATGCAGAAGTGTCCTCTTTGCCTGCAGGGGGCGACCCATTGGTTTGGCCTCAGTAAACACATTCCTAATGCATTTATGGTCTCAATCGCTATATTCAGACTATGTTTTGGGGGGTGATTGACAGGTCACTTGTCCATTGATCACACAGCTCGCCGATCACGGACCAATAGCAGGCCGTGCTCTGTGGGAAACCCCTGGACTTGTGTCGAGATCCCAGATGGTAATCGCCAAAATACCATACGTGAGGTGTCAAAAAACAGAAGTGCACAGATGAATGGATCGCCCCCTGCAGGCCATTCAAAATAATGCAGGTTTGCATTAGGAGTGCACTTCTGTATTGGCTTCAATTTTGACAGAGCTACCCCCTTGTATGTAACACATGTATGTGTGATGAATGGTTTACACTTTAGATTAGGGGATGCAGAAAGCCTTGTAAATGAATTGTAAATGATTTACACATCATTTATAACAGGTGAGGAACACTTCATTTACTAAACGTTTATAGATGACTTACAGGGCATTTGTGATATGTTAACATAGCATTTATTAATCATCTACAAATGTATATTCATGTTTTGTAAGTGATTAGTTCATCATTAACTAAAGGCTTATAAATGACTTACGACAGAACGTTATTATACAGTGTTCCCAAAATATGTATCCACTTCTGACACTGACAACTGTATGAATAGATCAGTGGTTCTCACACCTTTTTTGCTTCAGTACCTACTTTGCCTGATTTCTGAATCCAACTACCCCCTTTACCCGACTACAACATCTTGCTTAGAAAACTGCAAGAGAAAACTGTAGCATAAGATGCAATGAATGAATGATAACCCACCCTTTGAAGAATCGAACATTACAAAATAAGAAATGGAGTGAAAGAGTTGCAATTAGTGCCTCCTGAGCAGATTTATTTATTTTCATGATTTATTCTTACAATTTTTCATTTTCCACTTTCTCTCAAGTATCCCCTGTAGTACTGTACCTCCAGTTTGGGAAACAGTGGACTAGATGAATGAAGCGAACACTTACTAATCAAAACTTTGAGGCAATATTCAAAAGTAACAGTTCACCTCAAAATCTAAAATATATATTTATCCTCTTACCTGTACTGCTATTTATCCATTTGTTGATTGTTTTGGTGTTAGTTGTCGAGTTTTGGAGATACCGCAGAGGTCTGCCTTCTCTCCAATACAATGGAACTGGATAGCACTCGGCTTATGGTGCTCAAAGCGCCAAAAAAGTATATTTAAAAAACTCAACAGAAATCTTCTTTAGACCAAACTACACCTGCCCAACCATCTCGCCACGCAGAAGAAAGTGTGTATCTAACGTTAGCTTAGCTGTAAAGTTAGCAAGCTTCCTTGCGCAGTGAGACTGTTTGCAGGTGTAGTTTGGCTAAGCTAAGCTAATGTTACAGCTACGCTACTGTTACAGCTAAGTTAACGTTAGATGCACGGTTCCTTCTGCACGGTGAGACATTGGTGGGTGTAGTTCGGTTCAAAGAAAATAGTTCCTACATGAAAATGCTCACAACATGGTCTGTGGATTAACTTGAGTAACCAGGTCATGACTTCTGGAAAGAGACATTTCTGGTTGAGTTTTTCAAATGTCCCTCCCCCTTTCTCCTACGGCTGGGTATTGGCAAGGCCCTCACGATACGATACACATCATGATACATGGGTCACGATACACGATACGATTGTACAGTATCACGATACATTGCGGTACAATACATATTGCGATATATTGCAATACTCTACATAATTTACTGAAAATTAAATTTGCTGTGTACCATCCAGGTAGTGTAATACTATGTACATCACTTTATATTAATAACTTAGTGGACAAATGGAGTCAAACCTACTGAGTGTTGAGTAAGTTACTGAATGCACTGAAATAAAAAGTATTCTTATTGTGTCACTGAACACAAGGCTGCGCAAAAAATCGATATGGCGATATATCACGATATTTTTCTGAAATATCGATACAGTATTGCGGAAAAAAATATTACGATATATTGCGGTATCAATTTTATTGCACAGCCCTACTTTCTCCCCTTCTCTCTGATTGTTCAATCATGTTGTTATTTTTATAATTGTTATTGTTGTGTATACATACTCTCTGTAGACATATTCTCTGTGAAGCCCTCTGAGAAGCCCTCTGAGACTGAATTAGGGCTATACAAATAAATTTGACTTAACTTGAAAAAAAAAAATTGGCGCTTTGAGCAACACAAGCCAAGTGCCATCCAGTTCCATTGTATTGGAGAGAAGGCAGACATGGCCATTATCTCCAAATTTCGACAACTCACACCAAAACGATCTAGATGGATATATAGCCCTACAGGTAAGAGAGAAAATATGAATTTTTGGGTCAACTGTCCCTTTAAGTATTTCACCAGCCAGATATTAAAGGATATATAAATACGGTACATGTAGAAAATTTGTATTTGTGCATAACACATAGAAGACATAAGAGTCAGACATAGATTCGTAGACATACCTTCCACAGTGAGAGGGGCGGAGCTTGTCGCCTCTCCAAAGGCGTTCTTGGCCTCACAGTTGTAGACAGCGGCGTCCTCAGGGAAAACTTCAATGAGGAGCAGTGTGTGCTCGTCTCCATCGTGGAGGAACTTGGTCTTGTAGCCAGGGCAGAGAACCTGGGAGTTCTTGTACCAGGAGATCTCAGGCTGAGGAACGCCGGTCGCTTCTACTGAGAAGCGAGCTGGTTTGCCTGCCGCCACGGCCTGGGGCTCCATGTGGCGTGTGATCTGAGGGGGCTCCGGGACTGAGGAAGAGGAGGGAGAACACCAAGAGATGAGATGATGGGAAAAGACTAGACTCAGTTCTCAGTCTGTACTCTATCCACGTCGCTCAATTGACATTACAATATAGCACTGGCTAATAACATAGACAACATAACTGGGCTTTTACATAGATAGCACAAGCGCTGCATTACGCAGAGCAAGCTTTTGTCATGCCAGAGCAATGTAATTTCTGTTTTTCCGGATGTGTAATTCCGTGTTTCCACTAGGGATGGGCATTTCTAGCAAAAACACTATTCGAAATTCGCTGGCCAAAGTCGACTTTTAATCGAAATTCGAAAAAAAAAAAAAAAAAATGTTAAAAAAAAAAAAAATTACCGTACATTTTTTTTTTTTTTTACATTGACATTTTCGAAAATAAAAAACAGTTTTGACAATCATGAGTGGTTCATTAAATATTTAGTAGGCTCAGGTCTGAGTGCCAAAGGGGTGCCAAAGTCACCCCCTCTCCCTCTTCATGGGATTTCATCCGCCATTCATTTTTCCAGAAACCTTGCTTAAAATGCTTATAAAAATTGTTTTACTTGCTCAAACCAAGCGATTCGACTATACTTAGAATCAGGGAAGACAATGCAACATTTCACTAAAAAAAAAATTTTTTTTTTTTTTTTTTGAATTTCGACTTTCAATAATAAAAGTCGACCTTGATAATAACAACGATTATTCGGAAATTCGATGCCCATCCCTAGTTTCCACACGTAGGCGCTGTTTCCATGCTGGGAAGCAGAAGAATAACAATGGCCATTCTCAATGGAACAGATAGGTCGAGACAAGCTCTGGCATGACAAAAACAGCTCAGAATTGGAAAATAGACAATATTTAAGAACACAAATAGACTCAACGGACAACAACCTTGTGTGTAAGGCAAGTAGGCCTACTGTTTTCTTGTGATTGCTACATGTATGAAAAAGCAGGGAGTGAAAGTGAAAAAATGGCCCCCGGCAACGAGACTCTGGAAGAGAGAAGCAGGCAAAGTCTCGCATCGAGGCTAGGCTGTAATGAGAGAAGGGTATCTGGAGAAGTGTAAGTTGAAGAGGAGGGAGCTGGCCCTTACTTCTGACGTGAAGGTTCAAGGTGCTTTGGTTCTTGCCGGCGATGAAGGTGTACTCTCCTTGGTCGCTCCTGTAGGTCTCGGTGATGGTCATGCGGTGGAGCTTTTTGAGGGCCACATAGTTGAACCTGGCCTCTGCCGAGAACTGGATCTCCACGCCATTCCTCAGCCAGCGGCCCTCCACCTCGTCCTCATTCACATCTAACTCAAACGTTGCTCTCTGTTTCTCAACGACCTACGCAAAATAATCAACAATTAAACTGTTGCAAAGGCAAACGGGAAGATCAAAACAAGTAGCTACTGTAGGCTACCAACTCATGGAGCGGTTAGAGGAAAATCATGTTTACCACAACAACAAAAAAGACATGACCTTGAGAAATTTTGTTGCCACTCATTCATTCATCTTTTAAGAATTTAAACTGCTGTTGAAGATGTTCTGTATGAGAGTGTTTTTCTAAATGCATAAAATGCAGCATGTAATCTTAAGGTCCTTACACACCGAGCACGTTTTTTTCATGCGATTAATTCGCACGTCAATAATATTTTCCGAACCTATATCAGTCAATGCAACCGTGCATACCAACGGCGAAGTTTCGCTGAGCGTTATTGCGGTGTTTATTTTTTCGAACCACGGTCGATTTTTCAGAAATTCGCTTCCGACGTGTACACATCTGTGGCTGTGATTGACAGGTGGGTCAAAACTCGCATCGCAATTTCGTGCCATATATTCGCATCGCTCTTGATGTGTAAGGACCTTTAGACTTAAGAGTATGAAACAAATACTCATCCCCAAAATATGGTCACATGAATATTGAGGTATTCGCTCTAAAATATGGTAATATTCAGTGGTCGAAAGTAACTAAGTACATTTACTCAAGTACTGTACTTAAAGTCCCTGGAAACCAAAATCCACAAAAACCTTCTAACTATTAAATTTAGGGTCTTATGTGAGTAATTGTGTGCCTCAGAAATTAATTGACATTACTTTCAACCCTAACCCCAAAAATCGACACTTTTCTACAAGGTCTGGATTTCCATTTCCTCATTGAAGAGAGCGGTGCGCGCGGTGCTAAAATGCATGATCTTATCACGTCATAAGATTTAATCGAATCACACACACGCATGCACGCACGCGCGCACACACACACACTGACACACACACAGTAGCGCAGCGGCAGAGATCTCTTCGTCTCTGTAAAACCTCTCTGTCTGTGCTATGTGCCGAGCAACGCGCGAACACACACACACACACACACACTCCATCTCTCTTTCCTTCTCTCTCTCTCTCCTTCTCTCTCTCTCTCTCTCCGTTAACGGAGAGAGAGGTCTCCTCCTCCGAGAGAGAGAGACCTGCTGCAGACGGGGGACACGCCCACACAGTCCGCGGGAGAAAATACACTCTAAAATCTAATTGATTCTCATGACTTTTGCCATGACTGTCAAACCTAAATTTATATACTTTGCGACGTTCATCATCGTTCAAATTTGGCTGGTGGCTTATTAACATAGGTTCCTGTGATGTGATGAACTCAAAATGCTAAATAATAAAAAAAATATTTCTGGTTTCCAGGGACTTTAAGTACAATTTTGAGGTACTTGTACTTTACTTGAGTATTTCAATTCTATGGTCCTTTGTACTTATACTCTACTACATTTTAGGGAGAAATATTTTGACTCCGTTACATTCATTTCACAGAGCTAGTTATCTTTCAGATCAATATTTTATATTTAAAACATTTGCTCATCTACAATAAAAGTGTGGACGTCCGACTGACGTCTGGCGGGCGTTGTGCCACTTTTTTCATGGGGTTGATGGATTAAAGCCAGACAAAATACGAGGGATCAGCCAAGCAGCATTTTGGTAAACAAACCGCGTCAGTGGGTGGCAACGGCAATAGAACCCTATGGAGCCTAAGTTTGAGCGTCTGACTCTAGCCGGCTGACCGTGTTTACAATTTAAAAACTGCGACAGTTCACACAACTTTAACACGACATGCAATTACACATCAAACTCTTGAGCCAATTCTGCTCTCACTCAGAATGTGATGTATACTTTTTGAGATATTAACGTTTGTTTGGCACAACTCATACTAGTTAACTGCCACGGGGTTGCGCATTTTGGGGGGCAGAGGAGGGGGAAGGGGAGGAGAGGAGTGACGTCATCAGACAGTTGTGATGGCTAAGTGGGTGTGTGGGCGGGCCTCAGTGACGTCATCAGACAGTTGTAATGGCTAATACCGCGTTCATGACAACTCGGACCCCCGGATGTTTCAACACGGAACCTCTGCCCCCGACATATGTGATGATAAGATGATCAATTACACCCTTCCACCAAGCTTCATGAAAATCGGCTCAATAGTTTTTCTGTAATCTTGCTGAAAGACGACAGCGAAAACATAAGCTCCTTGGCGGAGGTAAGCATCTCAGTATTCTTCCCCCAGTGCTGATATTTGATGAGCAATAAAGTGAATGGACTCACAGTGATGTCTCGGCTCTCGGGCTCGGAGATCTTGACGTCGCGCCCCTCGACCGCCAGCCGGCCCTTGGACATGCTGGAGCCGGCCACCACCGTGTACTCTGCAGCATCTGACAGACGCACCGACGCCAGGATGAGACGGTGCACTAACCGCTCTGAGCTCATCTTATATCTGCACAGGACAGGGGAGATCATGTAGAATCAACATCAAGAGAATTTATATTTTATATTAGCTCATCGTCATTGTGCCAGTGTTATTACTAGTTGCAGTATTACGAGGAAAAACTACAAAAGAAGAATCTAAAACGGAAAAATGTATAGCATTACAGCCACTAATAGCCTGAAAGTAGAAGAGCATGAAGTGACTGAAAATGACTGTTGTTCTTCCGCTTCCCAGCAGGGAAACAGTGGAAGAACAGAAATTACAGGCTCTTGCAGGATAAAAACGGCTCTGTATTGGAAACTATGTAATACTTAAGAACACGAATAGCCTGGTTCGATGGACAACAACCTTGGGTTTAAGGCATGTACTGTTTTACTGTGATTGCAACAAGTACGGAAAAAGTAGAGTCGTTGAGAATGGAGTCCGCAGTGCAATTCTGGGGGGGTTGTGTGAGACTACGATATGAAATGAGTAGTCGAATTCTGGGGCTAAATATATCATATTTTAACTGGGAAGGCTGAATGTGCACTACCTGTCGGATGTCTCCAGCTCCTGTCCGTCTTTCATCCACATCACCTGGACATTGGGCTCATTAACTTCACATTCAAAAGTCGCCCTCTTCTTCTCTGTGATCTTCAGATCCTTCAGCTGTTTGGTGAACTCCACCACGCGCGCTGCAGAGAAACGACCAAACCAACATCTCATTAGCTTTACTTTCTGGATCTTGCTGTATGTTTAGTAGCTAACCAGTAGGGAAGGTCAAATTTAAACCAATAAAAGCATCACAGATGTTTGAACAGTCCAGCCGAGTTAAGGTAAGAAAAATATTCAAAATGTTAGTGATACTGACTTGAAGCAACATTTTATTACTTGAATTGTAAATCACTCCAGTTTCAAATAATTTTCTGGCAATGATTTGATGGTTCAGGCTACAAGAAGACAACTCACCCTCAACATAGAGTTTAGCTGAGGTGGCTGCAGATCCGGCCTGGAATGTGTACTCGGCCGTGTCTCCGAAGTGAACGTTTCTGAGGCTCAGAGTGTGGGTGAGCTGCTTGCAGCGTGCCGCGCAGCGGTCTGTGGAGCGAATCTCCACACCATTCTTCAGCCAGTTCCACGAGATGCCCTCGTAGTTCACGCCCACCTCAAACGTCACCGTGTCTTTCTCCTGAGCGTTCAGGTCCTGCATCATCATCGTGATCAGGATGGCTGCAAACAGAGGGGTAAATTTAAGCTTAGTACACCTTTCACACTCATTTGAGAATTTGGCAACACTATTTGGATAGTCCGCCTACAGAGCGTCTACAGAGTATGTGTAACATTTAAATTAGTTGACATTCAACAATTCAACTGTTTAACAGATTAACTATAGAGTGTATGTGGCAATTCATGAACATAGCTACCTTTAATACAGTAGTTTCCCTTGCAGGTGTGTGGAACCAGAAGCAAAGATAATCTGTTTGTTGAATCTCAACTAATGAGCCTTTAAAACAACATCTACAGACAAAGCGAAAGAGTTGAATTGTTGAATGTAAACTAGTGTCAACTAATAAGCTGTTAAAATGTTACAAATACTCTGGGCGGACTATCCAAATAAAGTGTTACAGAGAATTTTAACAGAAACAAAGTGTGACCACTTAAAACCTAAGCAAGGGCTGTAAAATGAAAGCCGGTCACTGCATAGAATCTATCTTGACAAGTTAATTAGTCAATTATTTAGTCCTAAAATGGTAATTTTCTTACTCCCGCCCCATGTAAACAGTTAAACAAAATCTGTCAATGGGGTTAGATAATTTCACTTTTTTCAAATGTAAATCCATTTTGTAGAATTGAGTGTCATTTTCTTTTTTCTTACTTGTCATTTTTGTTTCTTTCTAGCAGCGCAGTGATCTGCCTTATTCTGACTAGTTTCAAAATATTGACACTCATTTCTAAGAAATTCCTGAAACTACAAACTACAATAGTCTCACCACATTGACAGAACTTTTCTGGTTTAACCAAAATAGGAGATGGAGGATGACTATGAGACTAAACGACTTTTTAAGATGGACGTTTTTTGTAGTGTTATTACTGAATCATGAGAAGGACAGCGGAATGTGATGGAATGCAAGGAGTAAGAAGTAAGGGGGAGTGCAGAAGAAAGGTGAAGAAGAGAGTGCAGGCAGGGTGGAGTGGGTGGAGAAGAGTGTCAGGAGTGATTAGCGACAGAAGGGTTTCAGAAAGAGTGAAAGGTAAGGTCTACAAGACGGTAGTGAGACCAGCTATGTTGTATGCTTTGGAGGCAGTGGCACTGATGAAAAGACAGGAGGCGGAGCTGGAGGTGGCAGAGTTGAAGATGGTAAGATTTTCGTTGGGAGTGACAAGGATGGACAGGATTAGGAATGAACACATTAGAGGGACAGCTCATGTTGGACGGTTTGGGGTGAGAGAGGGGTGAGAGAGGCCAGATTGAGATGGTTTGGACATGTGCAGAGGGGAGATGCTGGTTGGGAGAAGAATGCTTAAGATGGAGTTGCCAATCAAGAGGAAAAGAAGAAACAGATGATCCGCTGTTGCGACCCCTAACGGGAGCAGCGGAGAGAAGATTGTGAATTATGAAAATTTAAGAGAGGTATTTGTCCATTTGCAGTGCTTCAGAAGTTAAGTCTGTTTGTTAAAGTTACCATGGACTGGAGCTTTTTCCATCAGTAATAGCAGGTAATAGAGAAAACACTTACGGTTAATGGTGAGCGTTGCAGAGACTCTGTCGCTTCCACAGACAAAGGTATACTCTGCAGCGTCGTCCCGGCTTGTGTTCATGATCTTCAGCGTGTGCAGTTTTCCCTGGACCACCATCCTGAACTTCTCACTCATCTCGGTCTCCACGCCATCCTTCAGCCAGGTGGACGGCACGTTGAAGTGGGAAACTTCGCACTCAAACGTGGCCACCTGGGTCTCTGGAACCTGCACACTCTTCAGGGGCTTGGTGACGCGCAGAGCTGGAGAGGTGATTGTGTGGAAAATGTCAGTCTTTAGATTATTCTGCCCCCCACTAAAGTCAAAGTGTTTTATTTAACAAATGCACACTATAACAGAAAGGTCATTCTGAACAATTAACTTCTTAGGACAAGGCAAGCAACAACTATGTAGTAGGCATAAGAAAAAGGGGGGAATCTAATAAATTAAAAAAAGAGTCATGAATAAGTCCAAAAATAGTAAATATATATATATACTGTATATATAGCAAACACACACACACACACACATATAAGGGAAAAATAAAGCGAAGATGCATTAAAAAATAAGTAAATGAAAGATTTCTAAATATATGGGGAAAAAATACTATAAAGAGCAGTCGACAGACACACTAATGCAAAAAACAAATAAATAAACATCTAAGATTTTAAAAAGATTATATAACAAATCTAGGGTGCCTAAGACCTAAGAGCCGGTAACGATGGGCATATGGACATTAAGAATACTAGGCATCTCGCATGCTAAGCGCGCTTGATGCCTAGGCTCGGCCGCTGCGCGGCCTCGCCTCACCTGCCCTATTGGGCTGCCCTATTGATTATGTGTGTGTGTGTGTTGCTCACTGAATGTTATTGTATCAGTGATGTCACATTGCCTCCTGTGTGTGTGTGTGCCTCATTATATCACTGATGATGACATCATCAGTGTGTGTGTGTGTGTGTGTGTGTGTGCGCGCGCGCATGCCCTCCTATGACATCACTGATCAGTCTTGTCACAATGCCTCCTTGTGTGTGTGTGTGTGTGTGTGTGTGTGTGTGTGTGTGTGTGTGTGTGTGTGTGTGTGTGTGTCAGCCCGATCGAACGTAAAACAGCATAGCTTTGGCTGAACACAGAACTTGAAACAACAAAAACAAACAGACAAAGTCCACATATTCAATTGTACATACAGTGCACTCCTCTTATAGTGATCACCTTGGGACGGGTCAAATTGATCACTATAAGCGGATGATCTTTATAACCGATTTTCTTCTTTTTCTTTATTTCTCATGCAGATTACCATCTAATTGACATTTGTATGTATTGCATGAATATAGTACATATAAAGTAAAGGAATGTTTAGCCTTTAAAAATCCACAGTAAATTCCAGTTCCAGACTCCAGATGTTTCAAACACAGCGGTCTCGTGTAGACAGAGACGCTGCCGCAATCTCTCCATTTCTACAGACAGACATGCACCGGGTATTGTTGCTGTATCTCGTTGGCTAATTTTTGGCAGTTTGCAAGTAAAAAATAATAAAAATTACTCTAGTTTAAAAAAAAATCCATAGTTCTCAGGTGGGACAAGGCCCAAAATGATCACTGTAAGTGGAGTATTGATCACTATAAGCAAATTATTTAAACAACATGTGTAGCCTATAGGAATGATTCAGGGCCAAGCTTTTTGATCACTATAAGCGGTTGATCACTATAACCGTGATCACTATAAGCGGATTCCACTGTATATAGAAGAGTATTAAATATATATATTTTAAAGGTTACATAGCACATTATTCTCTAAAACCTTTCATTTCATCTTCTAATCATGCAGTGGGGAAGCACTCACACTCTACGTAGAGGCGGGCGCTGCACTGCAGATGGCCCACCACAGCCGTGTACTCCCCCTCCAAGCTGCTGTCTATGTCCTGGACCATCAGCTTGTGGGTCTTCTTCTCAGAGACAATCCTGTAGTGCCCGTCTGACCTCAGCTCCTCATTGTTGAACATCCATCTCACAGGGATGTCATCCTCAGAGATGCCCACCTCAAACGTGGCGGTGGCGCCCAGCAATGATGTCACGTCCTTTGGCTTCTTCGTGATCTTGATCGCTGTGGGAAAGTTTGTGTTGTTAAAAGATTTGTTGGCCAACTGAACGACTTGCAGCTAGAACACCACTTTTGGTAACATTTGTGTTTTTATTTGAAAAAAATAAAAATAGTTGAGCAATTTTCATAACCCTTGAGGGAGTAGAACCCCGAATAACATTTTCATAATTCTAAGAACAGTTGGAGGAACGTCCCCCTTTTTATTGTGTAACTAAGTGTACTGTGATTGGTCCAGACGTAAGTATACGTTGATTGGTCAACTTCTACAAATGCCCCGAGTATCATCACTAACATTAACTTTTTTTTTTGCAAGCTAACGTTAGCTAGCTAATTGTTACATCAAGTAGTATCAATCCCCCATGAACGCTCACTTGCTTTGCTGTGAAGCTACTAGCGGTTAGCGACTTTATACCTCACTTCAGAGTTCCTATTGGTGGTGCGAAAGCAAACATAAAAAGAAATTGATACATCAGATCGGCAACACGTCATATTGTAGTAGGCTCTCATGTGTGCGCGCGCCACTTGTAGGGGGAAACCTGCCATAACAAAAGATTGTAAAAGAAGCCGAAAACACTTCAAACAAACTATTTAAAATGGTTTAAATTAATATTGATATGACGAAGAGTTGCTGTGTTGTTGGTTTCACTAACAATAAATAAAACTAGAACGACTGCAGTCTATATATGTTTCCATAAAAAGTCTCAACTTGTATGTTTAAACCGTAAATTGCTGACTTCAAATGGAGCTCGTACCCATGAGAGACAGGTGGACACCACGCTCTGTAACTAGGTCACAGAAGGGACATGAGTCACATGACTTAAGATGGATCAAATTACTATTTTCGATGTATCTTGTGCATTCTATGGCTCGCTGAGTTGTAATATATTGTCATGTCATGGTGTCTTTGGGTCATTTATGAACTAAATTAATAGTTTTTTTTCTACAGATTATTTTCTGCACTGCTATTTTAAATAGAAGTCAACGGCAAGTGTCTTGTGTTTTTCCCCTAAAAGAGGGCGGGACCATATTGCCAATCTGATGTATGGTACGTAGTTCTCGGGGGAGCTCCCCAGTGGAAAGTTCCTCTCAGGGAGTCAACGGCTGGGTCCTAAAGCAAATATTTAAAAAATACAAATTCCACTATAAAAATAAAATAAAATAAATCATCTGACAGCAGTTCAGATAAAATGGAAACGTACTCTCGACGTTCAGCCTGGCGGCGGAAGACAGTTTTCCCAGTTTGAAAGAGTAAATGGACTCGTCGTGTGCAGTGCAGTTCTTGATGATCAGGGTGTGGGTCCGGCCTTCCACAGTGATCTGGTATTTGTCACTGGGGCGGAGTTCCACACCATTCTTGATCCACTGGGACCCCCTCACGTTCTCATGGGTCAGCTCCAGGCTGAACACCGCATCCTGCGTCTGGACCACGTTTAGGTTCTTCAACGTCTTCTTGACCTTCACAGCTGTGGAACCAAACATTATCATTAACCCAGAACACGTGTCTTTACATCGCAATCGATCAAAAGCCTTGTGGTGCATCTTCATAACTTCAGAAGAAGCTTTACAGTAGATCTAATATTAGTCCTTAATTCATTCATCAAATCATTCAGATCCCGTGTCCAATGCACAAACGTATTTGATTGGATGTCTATAAGCCAATTCCACATCATCTGAATTGGACCGCAATAGAGCCACACACCCTTTTTCAGCATACATGGCTTGTCGGAAGCTAATGCACATTATAATCTAATAATCATATCGGTTAAGTACATCATTTGTGTTTAAACATAAAGTAAACATGAGATGTTATATTACTTATACAAAATATAATATTTATAGCTTTTATTCAGGACTTTTTTCAAAAACATCCACCATTACAATTGTGTGTGTGTGTGTGTGTGTGTGTGTGTGTGTGTGTGTGTGTGTGTGTGTGTGTGTGTGTTTGGAGCATAATTGAAAGGTCAACAGGACTGGTCCAAATGGTTGGCGCATATGAGTATAGGAGGAGCCTCTATTCCCATTTAGCCTTGTCTGTGCTCGTTTAGCCCATGTGTATTTTCACATCGAATGTATTACATGTGTATGTCTCGCTCCCTTTTTTCTCTATTTTTCGCTCTATACTTCTCTCTCTCTCTGAAGCTGATTGGAACAAGTAACCGAACAACATAACTTAACACAAAGCTAACTATTAAAAAACTAAGAATTGATCTGTAACACCCATCAAGATGACCTGAATGTTTGTTATTTTTAATTTTAATTTTGTGAGTTTGCATTTGTAAAACTGTCACTCATGTTGAGAAATGTTGGAATGTGATGCAAACACTCTGTTCTAAAACAAAAACCTTAAAAATAAAGTTACAAAAAAAAAAAAAAAGGTCAACAGGAAGGTATCTTAGGACCTACCCTCAACTTTCAGGCTGGCTGATGTCTTGGAGTTTGCCACCTTGTAGGTGTATTCTCCGACGTCTGTGGCTTTGGTGATGATGATAACGAGGCGTCTGACGGCGCCCTTCACCTCGCTCAGCACGTTCTCACCAAAGTCCACGGGCTGGTCATCCTTCAGCCACTTGCCCTCAGCGGAGGGGTTGGCCACTTCACACTCCATCACAGCAGTCTGCGAGTCCGCCACCACCAGGTCACACAGCGGCTTTGTGATAGCGCCACCTGGTGACAGTAGATAGTTCCAATCAGTAGCTGCTAGGAACTGTCAAAGTCACGATCAAATCCTTCTCACTACACTTCGACAGCAACACCAAATGGGCATTTGAATGCCAACCGCACCATACAAAATTTCTGCTGTTTTCTCTCCAACCCCAGTCTTCTTCTTATCGTGTCCACAAAGAAATGTCCGTTACAACCCCAGTAATATCAGGTAAATGAATGACAAAAATATGATTGAAATAAACTATTGATGATATGATTTAAATACACCTGCTGATGTGTAGTCCATCTGGGTTGCTGGTTATTCCAGTCTTTTTCATATTAAAGTTAGAAATTAAAATGTAAGATGGCATACCTGATACGGTGAGAGTAGCCTTGCTCATCTTTTCACCAGCGGCAAAAATGTACTCGCCCTCCTCATCCTTCATTGCGCTCATGATAGTCAGAGTGTGGTGCTTGCCCTTGGACACCATCTTGTGCTTGGTGCCGGCTTTGATGGGCTGCCTCTTGAAGCTCCAGAAAGCGTCAATGCCAGGATGAGAAACCTCGACTTCAAACGTGACGTTCTCAGACTCAGAGCACACCTTGTCCTTCATCGGCGTCACAATCTGGACCGCTGTTAAGACAGAGTAAGAGTTAAACCGACTCTTGATTTTGGTGTCATTCACAGTCTTAATTTAAAAAATCTAGTATTTGTCTATGCCCTGTGTACAAATCACACAGGCACACAATTCCAAATTAGATTAATAAGGTATCTTGAGTTACTTGAACATTGATTCCTTCATCATACAACAACTTACGCTGAACAGAAAGTTTGCAGGTGGTGTCAGCTCTGCCAACTACCAGCTTATACTGTCCTTCATCGGAGGCGAAGGTCCTGGAGAAGACCAGGCGCTGCTTGGCTCCCTTTGCAACAAGCTGGACTCTGTCACTAGGCATCACCATCTCGTCATTGTGGAACCATTTGACTGAGCGGATATCATTAGCTGAGATCTTGGTCTCTAGAACAACCTTGGTGCCCTCAACGGCACTGACGTCCTTCAATGGGACCAAGACGCCAATAGCTAGGACACAGAATGCAGTCTCACGTTAGTAACCTGAACCATTTTAGAACGCCAAAAACTGAAGGTCTGTGTATTATATGAATGAACAAATTTGATTAAAAACACCTTCACCAGACTTGTCTTGACACTGATCACATTTTTTATGCTTGCTTCTTTTGAAACTCAGTAATAACAAAGAACCTGAGGCATCTTACTCTGAATGACCACTTTTGCAGTAGTTGTGATCTCTTGAGCAGGAACCACAAAGGAATACATCCCATAGTCATCCTTGTTGGTGTCCTCGATCAGGAGTTTATGAATCTGTTTGTCGATAACAATGTGCACGCGACCGGAAGCGGAGATGGGCTGGCCGCCCTTCATCCAGGTTCCTTCAACATTCTCCTGGGAGAACTTGACCTCCAGCTGAGCGATGTCTCCCTCGCAGACGGTCAGGTCGGTCAGGGGCTGCATCAGGGTCACGGGACGCACTGAAAGATCAAGGCAAAAACGTGTTAGGCACTACATAAAAAGGGAGATTTGAAGAAAAAGGAAATCAAAAGCTTTCAAGAAGTAAAGGATAAATATGGCTTAACCAATCAGGATATTTACAGAGAATTGCAATTCAGACATTAGAGCAAACAGTAAGAAAGGAGAATCTAGATGGGTCGGAATTAGGAATAATTAACAAGTTCAACTTGGCATATTAATGAAGTTAATTTTAAAACTATACATGTATATGGGAGTGGAAAATCTAAATGGAAATGACCCAGTATAAAAGATAAATGGGAGAAAGAGGCACATATTGTGCTGTCAGTGGAAGAATAGAAAGAGATTACTGAGCAACACTGGAAAACAACCTGATCCATGTCTTCAGAGAACATGCGTGGAAAAACATCACAAGATACTTTCTAACAGCGGCACAGAAGAAATATCAAAATACGGTGCTGGAGATTGTGCGGAGCAGACAAAGCTGATAATTTCCATGTATTTTGGGACTGCCCAATTATTAGATGTTACTGGCAAGAGCTAAAGAAATGTATGGATGATAATAATAATGAATGTAGACTTTCCACTTGCATTTGAGGAAATCAGACCTATGATAAGACCTATGCAATTTGGAGACAAACATGTTTAGGATCATGCTAATTGCAAGTAAAAAATGAAATGGTTTGAAGACAGAGGTACCTAAGATTGAGGACTGGATTGAGGTAATGCATGGTATATATGGATGGAGAAGTTGATTTACTCTACCAGACTGGAACTGCACAAATTTAAGGGAATTTGGGAAAAATGTGTCGAATACATAGGAGCGTGCAGATCAAGGAACCCCTTGGTTCATAGCTACAGAAATGGAAAAGTTCATGGATTTCTGTTATTAAATATAAAAGGCTGATTGAAAGGGGATAGAGATAATTGTGTAGGTGTGTGTAGATAATTATAAGGATGTGCATAGGTACAAATGTTTATGTACATACAATGTTGGGAATGGTGAGAAGAGGGGTATATGGAGGGGGATGTAGCCTATGTGTGGATGTAGAGTTAGTATATTTCGTTTCTATATGGTGATTCACTCTTGTTTAAAGGACAGAAGAGAGAAAAGACGAGACAATAAAACACCTGGTGGACAGGCAGACTCTCACTCATACCAGTAACGGGTGAATGCCATCAGTAAAGGGCATGAGTCTTTGCTGGACAAAAAACACTTCTATTTTATTTATTTGTATTTAATTGTTTTCATGTACCTTTTATTATTTCTATTCAAATTTCATTTGGGACTAGCAATACTTTGTACGGCACATGAAAACACAATCACTGTGTACCAATTGTCTCTGTATTTATTGAAGAACAATAAAAATAAAACAAAAAAGTGTGCTTTCATGCAAGTAAAAAAAATGCTTTGTGCATTCTTTTGATAATTTGACCAGGCTGGTTTTCCAAAAGTTCAAATTATTTCTCAACTTACAAACATCTAATTACAGTACTCACATTTCATCTTCAGTGAGGCACTTGACTTGAACTCAGCAACTTTGAAGGTATATTTTCCCTGGTCCTCCTTCTTGACATCCTTGACAGAAAGGCTGTGTCTTCCACGGCGGGAGGACATGACGTATTTATCGTTGGGAGACAGCTCCTTGTTTCCAAAGTACCAGGTCCCCTCGGTGTCCTCACGAGACACGACACACTCAAACTCTCCAGAGTAAGTCTCTGGCACCTCTGTGTTGTCCAGGCCCTTCACAATCTCCAGCGGGGCACCTGTCAGAAAGTTACATTACAAATACCTGTACTGAATACTGACATTACCGATTCCAGTTCTGTTAAAAACTCAAACATGTACTTCTTTTTCCTGGTCCTTTATGAGCTGGGAAAGTTACCCAACACCCATTGTACAATTTTGTAAAAATAAATAAATAAATAAAAATAGAGAGAAAAAATAGGACAGTTTAGATCACTTTGCTCAAGGTAATGAGAGGTTTCAAGAGTGTTATAACTTCTTTTTTTTGGGGGGGGGGGGGGGGGGGGGGGGGTTCGAAACCCAGGACCTTCTTGCTGTGAAGCAACAGTGCTAACAACTGAGCCTCCATGCCATGAAAGTCCTGAGTCAGTCTTATGCAAGAGTCTTCACTAGAGAATTACAGACCAGTGCAAGGCTTAGAATCAGTCATCAAATGTTGTTGCAACTGACCCAACACCAGATAAGCAAATGACCAAATTTCAGAAGCACCATCACAACCCACCTTCAACATTAAGCTTGGCAGTTGTGCTGACATCCTCTTCATCTATGACCACGCAACTGTATTGTGCATCATCCCTCATACCAATGGTCAGCACAGACAGGAAGTGAACCTTTCTGTCAGAGTGCATCCTGTATTTGTCTCCAGAGAAAATCTCTGCATTGTTCTTCATCCATTTGACCTTAACGAAAGGCTCGTTGGTCTCACACTCAAAGGTAGCCATGGTGTCCTTCTCCTTGGCACTGGTGTCCTCCAGCTGCTGTGTGAATCTGATGACTTGCTTTGCTACAAAAACAAAAACAATAGTAGGAATTATGATATCAATATATGATTAGAATGTGACATTATCCATAAATGCTCAAGTTATTTTACCTTGCACCAACAGGAAAGCATGGCTTGAAGTCTCTCCAGCAGTGTTCATAGCTTTAACCATGACGCTAGCAGAATCTTCTGCTCTGACATCTCTAATCACCAATTCACATACATGCTCCTCAGGCCAGTACCAGTAAATACGTTCAGACTTCTCCAGCTGGACCCCGTTCTTGAACCACTGACACTCAGGTTCTGGTCTGCCGACCACTTTGGCTCTGAACTTAACCTCATCCCCCATGGCGACTGTCTGGCTGGTAATACGCTCCAGGATCTTCGGAGCTTCCATGCTGGCGGAGAGCTTGATCCTCTCTGGTTTAAGTGGCGTGGCGGTGGCTTTGCGACGCTCCTCTTCCTTCTTCTCAGCCTCATCCTTCTGCTTTTGGCGATGAAGCAGGTCCTCTTTTGTCTTCTTCAGCAGATCCTCGTAAGACTGCTCCTTCTTGCGAGACTTGAGCTCCACTGCGGAAATCGTCTCGTAATAGCCTTCCTCTGTCCTGCGCTTAAACTTGCTCCTCAGCTCCTCTGACTCCTCTGTGGATTTCTCGTGGACGACTCTCTGGGTCTTCTTGAGTTTAACCACCTCTTTTAGCTGAGCATCCTCTGTGGGTTTCTCTGCCTTCACAACCTCAAATTGTACTTTTCCGGGTTCCGGGGCAGGCTCAGTGGCCTTAGCTTCAGGAGCGCGGCGAAGATGAGTTCTGAAATCCTCTTTTTGCTGAATCTCCAGCTTCACAGTGTGCTCAGCTGTGCCCAAGTTGCTGTCTGCGACCACTTTGACCTCTCCTGAATCGTAGGACTTAACATCAACAATCTCCAAGTAATAAATACCATCATAACGAAGTCTATATCTCTTGCTTTTGCGAATAAGTTGTCCGTTGAGGTACCAGTTAACCTTGGGTGTTGGATAACCAGTCACTCTGCAACGGAATCGTGCAACATCACCTTCCAGCACTCTGGCTGGTTCGGGAACCAGGACAATCTCAGGTTTAGTCTTCTCAGTCTCCTCATCTGCACTGACTCCTGTGGGTCCTCCCTCATGAGCAAGGCGCTCCATCTCATCTATTCTGTGTGCTCCCTTCCTGCCTTCAGGAAGCTGTGATTCTTCAACAAGGCCCTTCTCGTCCTTGACGATCAGGGTGGCTGAGGTCTGGTCCACTCCAAACTTGTTAGTAGCTCTGCAGGTGACGACACCACTGTCTCTAGCATAAGCCGCTTCATAGTCAAGACTGCAGTAGCCAAATTCACTGACCATGCGCAGCCTGTTAGCTGCTGCCAGGGGTTTGCCGTCGTGCAGCCACTCTACCATCATAGTGGGATCACCAATAGGGGTCAGTCTGCACTCAAAATGAGCTGGACCAAAACGCTTCATTCGGACAGAGGTCAGCTTCTTCTTGAACTGAGGTTTCTGCTGCTTCTCTTTGTCATAAAGGTCTCCCTCCTCCCACTGCTCTTGACCATAACGGAGGTGAAGGGGCTCCACCTCAGGAGGAGCGATATCCTTCGCCTTGTAGGTTCCTTTGGGAATAATGAGCCTCCTCTCTGGTTCAGGCTCAACAAGGTCAACCTCAACATTGACTCTGCAGCGAGTGGTATCTCTTCCAGCCTTGTTGATGGCTGTAGCTGTGTACCAGGCACTGTCAGCTCCAACTGGTGAGGGCATCTGGAATTTGGCGTCTCCTTTGGTTCCTTCAATCCTAAAAAATAGATATTTTATAATAAAATAAATGTGTGTTGCTTATTTTTGATGGCCGTTACTACGGCAAATCAATGCAAGAAGAACAGAAACAACAACATGACAAATTTACTTTTAGGCTTATATGCAGGTCTTCTTTTGGTGCTCATTGTAGTTGTATTTACATTGTAGTTTAATTCAGATTCCAAAATATCATATAGACCCATGAACAGTTCACATGTCACCTAGCTTCCTTATTTGGTCATTTAGCTGGATACCATTGTTATAAACATCTGGACTAAATTTGCCCATAATTTACCAGGACTACTGTCTGTTGCAAGGCTGCCATTTTACAAGCACACAGTTAACGTACTTGATGTGTGGGTGTTTATGTGGGGTGATAATGTCACTGTTCTTCAGCCAGACGATGTCGGGGATGGGGTTTCCAATGGCCTTGACAGCCAACTCAACCAGAGTGCCCTGTTTAACACTAATGTTCTTCAGCTTCTCAATGAACTGGGGGCGCACCAAGGTTTCTTTAGCTGTGGATGTTTAAGAATATAATCAGTCAAGAACAAGACTCCATGGACATTCCTTTCTAGAAAGAAAAACATGAACATTGTAAACAGAATCTCCAAGTGATTTGCAGCCTTACCATCAACAGTGAGAGTTACGGAGATGGAGGTCTTTCCAGCTCTGTTCTGAGCGATAACGGTCCACTCTCCAGAGTCGTGTGGCAGGGCTGGGACTATGATCAGAGACTGAGTCCCATCCTCTTTAACCACTATCTTGTGGGTGTAGTCACTAACCACTTGTTGTCCTGAGAAGAGGAGGATGAACAGAATTGAATTAATCAGAGAATACCAATGTTATTTAAAACATACAACATCTTGTGTGAAGATGTAGTCTATGTTTCACTTACCATTGTGGAACCAGTATGTGTCAGGCATCGGTCTGCCAACAACCTTCAGGTCAAACCTCGCAGTCTGCCCCTCAGAGCATTTGCATGAGGAAGGCTTCATGACGAACACAGGCTTGTAGAGTCTCTCCAGCTGAGCCTCGTCTGTCTCATCAAGCCTGCGAGCAGGAGAGCGTCCAGGCGAACGGCTGGAAGAACGGCCAGGCGAGCGGCTCAGAGAGCGAGGAGATGTCGACCTGAGAAAATATCAGTCATCAGTACCATATTGTAAGCATTGTTAAGCATTAGACATATTTCTCAGAATCCCACCTAATTCTCTGCATGGCGGGCTGGGGTGTGTATCTCTGAGGTGTGGCTGCTCCAGACGGCTCCACATAGAGCTTCCCCGAGCTGACGGAGTTCCCCTTCACGTTGCTGGCAAAGGCGGTGTAAACACCCTCGTCCTCTGGCAGCACCACAGGTAGACGCAGGCTGGCTCGACCATCCAGAAGGACCTCCATCTGGTAGCGGCCACCGTGCATGATACGAACGCCATCTTTGTACCACGCAATCTATTGATAAAACAACAACAATAGGTCTGATGGAATCCTGACACATTCATTCTTTTGACCGTCACTATCAGTTGTCAGGTAAATACCTGGTAACTACCTGGTATTTACCAAGTATTTACCTGATAACTATCAGGTAAATACCCGGTAAATACTTGTAATTACCGGGTAAATATCTGATAGTTACCTGGTGATTAGGGGACTGTAAAAGGAAGGGTTATCAAATATATAAACTGCTGTATTCTCCTTTCCCTTGGGCAGTGGCATTCCTGCCATCTTGCAGTGAAAAGTGGAGTCAGCATTCTATTTTATAAGGCTTTCAGAATTGTAATTTGTTCCTATTTTCCAACAGATTGAGCCATTTTCTCCTGTTTGCCCTGAAGAACAACTACATGCTATTTCCCTGGTTTCCACTAGGGGCTTTGCCAGCGGCATTTCATGCATTATCAATCTTTTTCTTGTATTTTTATTTTGTTTCATTTATTATTATCACAGTCTGGGATTGACATATGATAATCCAAAAAAATAAAATAAATAAATAAATAGCCTTTAGTATATTGAAAATATTATTAAAGTGTTTGTGTTTTTTCTTTAACTCATTCTCCGCCATAGTTTTTCAGAAAAAGTCACTAGCCACGGCCAGGGTTTTTGATCCTTTTCATTAATTTTCCAAGAGCCACAGAATATTTTCTTCTATGACTACGTAAAGACTGAATATCTCAAAAGAAAGAAGAGAGCCTCGACTTTCATATGAAAAAAAAAGTTTGATTCTACCTTCATCCGTTCTTTAGTTATCGACACGTTTACATTTACATTTTTGTAAATTAAGTCATCTTCATGGCTCCTGACCCGAATAAATGCCTTTGATGGCGGATACTGCGGTGTTACACTCAACTATGAACCCCATAATGATTTTGTTTCGCCTTCCAGTCAAACTTGCCCGTGGGCACAGCTTTTACCGTAACACCGGTGTGAGAAAGAGATTCACCCGCTATGAGAGAGAGGAGCCCAGGTCACGCGTTCTTCTTGCGCGGGGGACGACTGGTTGTCTGCGTAGCCTACTGTATGTCAGGAGCAATCTACTGGCTGAAATGTACATGGCGTCAAGAGTTTAGGAACTGGATTACTATTTCCTGAGGACAAGTGACTTGTGGATGTGTTGCGTGCCGGGTGCGTTGTGAAAATAAAATCCTTCATGTTTGAGTGACAGGCTGCACCCCTGCTGTAATGGAGTCCAATCCCGTATCGATAAAATCTGCTGGACCAGCATTTGAGCCGTGCCATGGAGCTGTGCTATGGACCTTTTCTGATGGGACCTTTTCTGCTTCCTGGTTTTGTTAGACAATCGTGGTCGATCCTGTACACCTTTAGACGTGCTGCACTATTTCACAAGGTGAGTAAGAGAGCCATCTATCACATGATGGTGAAAACACTTATTGCCGTCCGATGACGTCAATGGCGGGGAAGCGTTGTCTCTTAAATGACGTTCCATGATGCCAATGGCGGAGAATGAGTTAATAAAAATGTGTTGCACAACATCACATCATAACATTTAAAGGGTTAAAATTCTTAAAAGGGAATTAATATTTGGTACTATAGTTATGAGCAGGACTGAAGTTGCTTGCTTAAAAGATTCAACATATTTTAAGCACCGTCACTATCAGAATATATAAACTGCTGCATTCTCCTTTACCTTGGGCAGTGGCATTCCAGCCATCTTGCAGTGGAAAGTGACGCCCATTCCCTCCATGATCCTGTAGTTTTTGACTGGAGTGTTGAAGGCCGGCTGCACGGCCTCGTCCGCTGCTGCCGTCACCATCAGCTCTCCATCCTCTGTCACGATCTCTCTGTAGGTAATCTGAATGATACGGAGTTCAATCTCCTGGATGACCCTCTGCTCAATGGCAGAAAGATGGAATTCCTGTGGATGTGAAGACATTTGATGTTACCCTGACAGCCTTGTTATGTTCTGGTTGGAGACTACCGAGATCTCCAAAATATGGGGCCATAGTCATGTAAGGCTCTCCATTCCCTGGTTCCCACATCATTTTAGTGTAGAGATTTCATTAAAGCTAGAGGGTCAGTTCACCCAGTTCACCCCTGCTGTAGTGTTCCCCTCCCTCCTGTAGTGCTATTTATCCATTTAGATAGTTTTGGTGTGAGTCCCAGAGTTTTTGAGATATCGGCCTTAGAGATGTCTGCTTCACTCGGATACAATGGAACTGGATGGCACTCGGCTTGTGGTGCTCGAGGTGCTTGAGGTCTTCCTGCCTGTAGTACGTACCAGCCTCTCTCTCCTTTGAGAGAGCCTGGTGACGTGAGGTTAGGTAGGTCAGAATTCAGTTTAGGCTAGGCTATAGAGATTAACTACAGCCTAACTGTAGGCTGTAGATTAGCTAGACCAGAGGATTCCAAAGTCTGAGACCATGGGCCTCCTCTCAGAAAAAGCATGGAAAATGCTCCATGGAAAAAGATGCCTTCGCTCATATTCAAATTACTAAAATAACTATAACTGAAATCATTAAAATAAATCACTTACTCAGCCTCCCCTCAAACTGTTTGTGCCCAAACAGATGTTTCCCACTTTAGAAACATCTGAGCTGGACCTATTGATTGTTATAGTGTGCAGGCTAAAATTGGATTAGAGTAGAGTAGGACAGACTAGGGCAGACTAAGCTCTAGATTAGTTAGATTCCTTGTGTGCTAGTTCCGGTTAATGGTTAGAGCAGTCAGATTGTCTGAGCTGTTGCTCGTTTGGCTTGGCCACTCTGCTGCCGGTTCTATTGTGCTGCTGCTACCTCAGCCGCAACTGCCCCGGCCTGCTGCAGCGGGATGGCCAGGTGGATTGAGTAGCTGCTGTTTGCCCTAGGGCTGGGCGATACATGTCAGACTAATCATCTATTTAGTGGTTCATATTGCCTGGTAACTATAATACATAACTTGATTGCTAAATTTTACTGTCCACAGCCCCAGTATATCCTGTCTGATCTGCTCCCTCTCCTCTTCCCCCATTCCTCTGCTCTCTTCCTACCTCTCTCCCTCTCCCTCTGCACCTCCTCCCTTTGCCTGCTCTCTCCTCCCCCGTGCACTTTCTCTCCCACTTTCTCCCCTCCCTCTGTCTCTCTCTATCATAAGATTGTTCAACCATGTTATTATTATTATTAGTGTAAATTTTATTGTTGTGTCAGCTAGATTTAGCTAGACATATTCTATGTGAAGCCATCTGAGACATGCTTGTGAATTAGGGCTATACAAATAAACTTGACTTGACTTAAATCCTTTACACTAAAAGAAACAGGAAAATTTGAAGGTTTTCTGATTTATAGGTTAATATTGATTTTCTTTTCCTGGCCCACTTGAGACTAAATTGGGTTGCATGTGGCCTGTGAACTAAAATGAGTTTTGACACCCCTGATCTAGATGTATAAATAGCACATCAGGTAACTAAGAGGACCTAAGAGAAAAAATATGGACTTATTTTGGGCTGAACTCTCCCTTTAATAATATGATATATTCAAACAGTTAAGTCACTGAGGAGGACCAAGAGTAGTTGGGGAGAGGTGGGAACTACCTGCATAAATCAGCGTGCTCGAAAAGATCCATCGTTGTTTGAGCCTACCTGTCCAGAGATGATGGTGGTGGCCCTCTCAGGGGGAACGTCTGCCACCATGGGCTCCTGCACCATGGCTGTCACTTGAGTCTTAAAGGTTTCTTCTTGTTTCTTCATGTAGATTTCATATTCCTCTGTTAGCAAAATGCAAAACATTTTAAAGTTATGAGACTCTGACTTTTTAAAATTCACTTGATTTGTCCACCAACCATTGTTTTTAGCATTGTTAGCATTCCTTATTCAAATAATCAGGTACAGCTAGTCTTCGCATGTGGCTAGCAGAAACTGCTAGCCACATGCGATAATATTTTAATTTTTTCAAAAGACCATGCAGACTCCAGTTTTCTTCAATTTTGTTCTATCTCCACTTTGCACGTATGTATGTTGTCTTATCTAGTTATTTTTCATACCTTCCTCCAGCAGGCCGGCGGAGGCTGAGACTTCTCCAAGCTGGTTCTTGGCAAAAACGGAGTATTCTCCTGCATCATCAGCAAAGGTCATGGAGATCTCCAACTTGCATTCTCCAGTTTCTTTCTTGTAGGCAACTTTGTATCTAATGGACGGTGGAAAAACACATTAAAACAAGACAAAGACTATTAAGTATTCAGGGCTATGATCAAGATTTTCGAGTAATTTTAAAGTGAATTGATTATTTTGTCATGATTTCACAGTCGGTTGAACGTTTTTTTTTTGCAAATTAAAAAGAAAAAGGTTAATCATTCAAGGTTGGTCATTTCTAGACCAATTAATCAGCTTTTCACAAACTAAGTAAAGGCATACCCAATAAATTTACTTGCCAATCAATTTTACTTAAGTCCCTGGAAACCAAACATAAATATGTGATTTTTTAGTTTGTCATACCCCAGGAAAATTTGTTATTAACCACCCAGTCAAATTTGAACTAAATTGAATGTCACCAAGTATATAAAATTAGGAGCTGCAATCTCTATGTTCTCAATGCAATCTCTGTGTGAGATAGTGTGGGCAGGATGCTGAATGTGTGTGTGTGTGTGTGTGTGTGTGTGTGTGTGTGTGTGTGTGTGTGTGTGTGTGTGTGTGTGTGCGCGCGCGCGGAGTCACTGCTGCCCATTAGGGGTGTGCCATATCATATCGTTCACGATAACGCCGGTAGAATTCATCTTCATATAGTAAAAAATATCATGATAATGGCAATATTATGACTTGTTGACGTAGCAGCATAAAGGTGTGACGTTACGTGCGTAACTTATGCACAGCAATGAAAAGCATGGCTGAAACCCCAAAAAGGGTTAGGGGGTAGTGGCTTCAGTAGTGTGTGGAAGTGGTTTGGTTACAAAAGAGCATGTACAACAAACCACTGTAATATTTGAAGGCATGCATATTTGAATATTTGAAGGCAAACTGTGGAGTTTATGCTGACATATAAAACTATAACACTTATTTTATTGCAATTGTATGTTAATTTAAATTAAAAGTAAAATTTGTTTTCAGTCTTTTGTCATATTGTCAAGAATATCATTATCGCAGAAAAACACTGAAATATTGTGATATTATTTTAGGGCCATATCGCCCACCCCTACTACTGGATATGTCTCTCATCACCTTCCAAAGCATGCTGGGATACCTGGCGGTGGACAACAGCGAAGACAGCGGCGAGAGGAGGGGCCAATTACAAAATCGACAATTCAAAAACGGAAAGACAGCAAGTCGTTCGCGAGTACAAGCGAATACAAGTGAATATTGTTGTGCTCATGTGTAATAATAATAATAATAAATATAGTCGCAAGCGGCGATGACGGGGTCCAAGCAGTACTAGTAGTAATAGTAGTATTAGTGGTGGTGGTGGTAGCAGTAGTATTAGTAGCAGTAGCAGTAGTAGCAGCAGCAATAGTAATAGTAGTAGTGGTAGTAGTAGTAATAGTTGTAGTAGTAGTGGTGGTAGTAGTAGTAGCAGTAGAACTTATGACATCACTCACTGATGACATCTCAATTGCTTGAGTGACATCACTGATGACATCATCATTGAGTGCTTGAGTGACATCACCAATCACCAGCAGTAGTAGTAGTAGTAGTAATAGTATCATCAGTAGTAGTAATAGTAGTAGTAGTGGTGGTAGTAGCAGTAGCAGTAGCATGGGCCACATAATATGGGCCAAAACGTAAAATGGGCTGTTATAGTGTCAGAATCTGGTAAATGGGTGTACTTTTTTGTTTCTGAGTAGTGGGTGACATTTTCAACATTTCCATGTGCAAAGTTTGGCTACTCTGGGCCTTATGGTTTCTGGGTTGCATACTGTTTTAGGGGAGGAGAATAATAATAATAATAAACCGAACCATTACAATAGGGTTCCACGCACTATGTGCTTGGAATAATAATAATACACTTTATTTAAAGAGCACCTTCCATAGCCTAGGTAAACCCAGCCCCCACGTGACCTGCTCTCTCAGTTCCCAGTCACTAGTCACTAGTCACATAGGCCCCTATCGTTGCATCGGCGCAGTTTCTAGGCCGAGCGGCAGGCGCAGATCAAAGCAGTGGGCGTGGAAAGGCGCACTTGATATCGTCGTGCTGGCGCTAGATGCAGCCCAAAGCATTACAACCACGCCTTTTAGGCGTAAAATTATGCACCGTCATGCTCATTGGATAAGTGCAATAAACGAATCGCACGCTTGCCTTTTTAGCTCCAATTCCAGTGATCCCGCAAAACCAGACGAAAGCCAAACGCTCTGCCCCCCCCCCCCCCCTCCCTTCATCCAGCCTGTCTGTCTGCATTATAGGCTATTATTCCATATTATTATGCTTCTCAAACCAATCTAACTGCAGTTTCAATACTGCAAGCATGTAAATACGCTACACTATAGCAAGATCAAAGTGAAAATAATGTTCTATGCATCAGCTAGAAAAATATAGCCTATTAGATTGGTGAAAGTTTGTCCAGAAAGATATAATTTTCTCTCGCCTGCTGCAGGAAGGATGATGCACATAAATATACCCTACATTATGTCAAGTCATTGCATAAATGTGTTTTTATTGTAAAACTAAATGTGAAATAGGGCCAAGTTATTGGACGGACATCACAGTATAGCAGATGCCATTAGAAGCGCGTTCCGAAGCGCGTTCCGCTGTTACTTCTCTAAATCACGTTAACTCGACAAGGGGTATATATATGCCCAGGAGGACATATATGTTTCACATAGGGTGGTGTTTTCATTTCGAGGTTTTATTTGGTCCAATATTGAAATGTTGACAATGGCAGGCTGTGTTACCATTACACATTAATTTAGAACTACCTTTTATATCTATTTTGGCTCATTTGGTGGCTATTTAGTAGCGAAATGAAGAAACACAATGCATGCTGGGAACTCAGAGAGAGAGAGAGAGAAGGGTGACAGAGAAGAAGCAGTGAAGGCAAAGAATAGGCCTGCTTTTGAAAAGCGCAAAGCGCTAAATGTAGGCCAGCTCCCAAGATATGACTAGGCTGGTATTTAGCGCCGACACGCCCACTTTGGGACTGCGCCACGCCCATTCGGCCTAAAGCGCATTTGGCAGCCTAAAGCCTATTGCTATCTTGCCGAAACAGGCGCAAGGCACGTTTTTTTGCGGTTAAGGCCCGTAATAGCGCCGATGGCCTGTGGGAGAATAGAGCCCATAGTGACTGAGAACAGGTCTGAGAGCAGGTCACGTGGGGGATGGGTTTACCCAGGCTACACCTTCCATACCAAGGATGCAGTTCAAAGTGCTTTACAATAGGTGAGCAGCCGTTGTTAGACCTTGAGGGCTCACTATTGCACCCCCGTCTGCCAATCAGTCAGTTGATGGCACTCATCCCGTACCTGTATCCGGTCGTGAGCGGCACCCCACTCTTCTTCCAGATGATGTGGGGTTTGGGACTTCCTCCGATCTGGCAGTCGAACAGGACGCTGCCTCCCTCCACCAGCTTCTGCAGACTGGGCGTCCTGATAAAGAAGGGCGCTGCAGGGGAGGCGGTCTCTGACTCGGCCTGGGACATGGTCTCCTCTCTGGCCTCCTCCATCACTCTGCAGAACAAGCACTTATTAGTTGCCTGGGTCCAGACCTTTGAATTTTCCCACCCCACTGAGTTGAGTTTTGGCTGCTGCTGGCCTGGCATTGTGACATGCAAATGCCTTTGCAAATTAATCAGTACCGGGGGACTAACGATTAGCCAATCAGCATCAATAAACAGCAGGACTAACGGCATTGTCAAGTGCGCCGAGGAGTAATAACATAATATCGACCGCCATAGATGAGATAGACGCTGCTATCGAGGCTGTTTTAAATCGATTAAAAGTACCACTTACTTTGAAATCCGAATGGCACTCTGCTTTGAAGACATTTATTCAAAAGAAAACTTTTTCTCTCGTTCTCCCGACTCATGGAAATCGGACTAGAAATACTATGGAAGGACTATGGAAATAGAGTGTAACGAGTTGACAATACAGACTTATATCAGGCTAACTCATTATCTGACCAAGTTGGACCTCTTGAATTACATTTTCACTAATGTGGCTTCTTGGAAATCTATCTGTAATAATGTCAACAACACACAGATATCTTTTAGGCACTTGGGATGTGTAACGTCTGTAATGGCAGATGGGCAAATACAGCCTTCAATGCTGACGACCAGGGTTTGATCAAGTACATTTAAACCGTAAGCCACATTTTGTCATGAGGCCAGAAGAGGCGGTACTTCTCTCCCTTTCTCCCCCTCTCTGCTTGTTGTCTCCCTCTACTCTCTACTTTTTTTCTTATTTAACGATGACCAAACCATTTATCTAACCTTCTATGTATCCCTGCTTACTTTCATGAACTGCTGTGAGACCGTGTTGGTAAAGCATGTAAAATGTACTTTAATATACTCACTGTTTTTCCAGAGCAGTTTCAACATGTTCAGTGATGGCAGCCATTTCCTCTCTGCTCTCAATTTCTTCTGACACTAGAGGAGGAAAATGGTTAGTCTTCGACAATGCACCGTGTATGGTTGTTTCTGGCTTTAGTTGCTTATACATGGTTTGTGTTTATGAACAAATTAGAGCTTGCAATGAGACCATGTGCTTTCTCTTGTGGTCAGATGTCTGTCAGGTGGGATGCTTTTCTCAGGGTTCCAAGCACATTTTCAATTAGAAAATGATCTTGTTTGAAGATATCTTGTTTAGACATCTTGCCCCTGCTAACTAGGTCACATCACTGTATAGACAGCCACAAATATAATATGTGAGATGATTAACAGGGTTCCTACTCACTTTCCATTTTAAAACTCCATATTTTTCCAGGAAGAGCCAGAGCCTATGTTGACTGGATGTGATTTTGGTGCAGACCCTAACTTCTTGACTAGATGTGGTTTTGGTACAGACCCTATGTTCTTAACTGGCTGTGATTTGGGTTTGTGCAGACTGTTCTTGACTGGATGTGATTTTGGTGTAGGCCCGGTGTTCTTGACTGGATGTGGTTTTTGTGCAAGACCCTGTGTTCTTGACTCGATGTGATTTTGGTGCAGACCCTATGTTGTTGACCGGATGTAATTTTGGTGCAGAGCCTGTGTTCTTAACTGGATGGGATTTTGGTGTAGGCCTGGTGGTCTTGACTGGATGTGATTTTGTTGCAGACCCTGTGTTCTTGACTGGATGTGATGTTGGTGCAGACCCTATGTTGACTGGATGTGATTTTGGTGCAGACCCTGTGTTCTTGACTGGATGTGATGTTGGTGCAGACCCTATGTTGACTGGATGTGATTTTGGTGCAGACCCTGTGTTCTTGACTGGATGTGATTTTGTTGCAGACCCTGTGTTCTTGACTGGATGTGATTTTGTTGCAGACCCTGTGTTCTTGACTGGATGTGATGTTGGTGCAGACCCTATGTTGACTGGATGTGATTTTGGTGCAGACCCTGTGTTCTTGACTGGATGTGATTTTGGTGCAGACCCTGTGTTCTTGACTGGATGTGATGTTGGTGCAGACCCTATGTTGACTGGATGTGATTTTGGTGCAGACCCTGTGTTCTTGACTGGATGTGATGTTGGTGCAGACCCTATGTTGACTGGATGTGATTTTGGTGCAGACCCTGTGTTCTTGACTTGATGTGATTTTGTTGCAGACCCTGTGTTCTTGACTGGATGTGAGAGCATCCCTCTAACATTATTCTGATCATCAAGTGGCTCGACAACATCAAAGACGTGTTTATCGGACCTGGACCACATGGTCCAGAATTTTCCAGACATTCCGAAGCTATTCAAGACCTGGAAATTATCAAATTCATTTTTAATACTTTTCCAGACTTTCCAGACCTGCGAACATAGGTTACCTGTTTCAAAGTACCCTATTGCGCTGCATGTCACGGCAGTGTTTTTCTTCTGTTGCTAGTTCAGTGAGTTTTGGTCGTAGAGTGATCAGATTAATACCTTTGGAATCGGTGGATCCTGAGTTTTCATTTGACATTTTGTTGGACTCTTACTGACGCAAACAACCTGAAACATTTCAACCATTATCGCGGCGGTAGGGTATTTAGAAACGGGTAACATCTGTAGGAATCATGTTTTCTCAGCGTGCTGTTGGTACTGACCCTGAACGAGCAGGTAGCAGGATGTGCTAATGGTCCCCGCCTCGCTGGTGGCGGTGCAGGTGAAGCGTCCACTGTCCTCGGCGAAGGCCTCGCGTATGACCAGGCGTGCCAAGCCGCTCTTCTCATAGCTGGTCTGGAAGTCGATGGAGCTCTCGATCCTATAGTCCTCTCTGAACCACATGATGACCGGGGCGGGGTGACCGCTGATCTGGCACTCCAGCGTCACCGACTCGCCCTCTGTCACATTCGTGTTCTTCAAGCCCTGGGGGACAGAGATAGAAAACATTTAGAAACACACATTGATCAAGTCAACTCTTCCATAGATGGAAACGCATGCCCTCTTCCAGGTTTGGCATGGGACCTAAGATATTCCATTACCCATTAATTTTCAAATAGAAAACATCCTTACAAAAAGAGACCAAGCGATTCAGCTATATTCAGAATCAGGAGAGACCATAGAACATTTCACGTGGAGCAAAACAAACAGAAGAATAAGAACAAAACAAGTGAAATGTTCTATGGTTTCTCCTGATTGTAAGTATTCTAAATATAGCTGGATCGCTTGATTTGACCAACAAAAAGGATTTTACGAAACATCTATGGAAAAATTAATGCGGAATGAAATTTCTTAGGTCCCATGCCGAACCTGGAAGAGGGTGTGACTTTGGCACGCTATAGCAGTGTCTTGGGTATTCTTTACCTATAATAAATAAATAAAATCAAAGCTACTCACAGCTAGCAGTGTGGGAGGAACCACGCTGTCGCTGGGGGAAGGCACAGCTGCTGCCTCCACCACCTGTGGTACAGTCACATGATACAGTCACGTGATACAGTCACCTGTTTGTTACCGTAGTAGCTAATAGTTCTGTTGTATTTTCTCATCTCACCACAGGAAAACACTTCCATAATACAGCAAATAAAATACAGACAGGACAAGATGGACACGCTGTTCACATTCAACATGTAATACTGAGGGCGTAACTTAGAGACGGAGTAAGGGCACACAGATGGCGTGAGGGCACACAGAGAGGGCGTGAGGGCATACAGAGGGCGTGAGAGCACACAGAGAGGGTGTAAAGGCACACAGAGATGGCGTAAGGGCACACAGATGGTGTGAGGGCACACAGAAAGGGCGTGAGGGCATACAGAGGGCGTGAGGGCACACAGAGAGGGTGTAAAGGCACACAGAGATGGCGTAAGGGCACACAGATGGTGTGAGGGCACACAGAGAGGGCGTGAGGGCACACAAAAGGCGTGAGGGCACACAGAGAGGGTGTAAGGGCACACAGAGGGCCTGAGGGCATACAGAGGGCACACAGATGGCGTGAGGGCACACAGAGAGGTCATGAGGGCACACGGAATGGAGTGGAGGCTGATGGGTGAGATGGAAGTTGTCAGTAGTGTCGAGGAACCAGCCCAGTCTCACGGCAGTTTTTGAAATAGTCATGAAATTCGAATGAAATTGTAATCTACTAGATTCATGTACATGGACACAATTTTCCCATTTTGTTGTGTAACACTCAGCACGACTTACGGACATTTTTCTTATTTAGCAGTGACCAAAGCTTAACCAAGTTGTTTTAGTTGCCTAAACATAACAGTAACACAAGTTGTTTTATTTGCCTACAAAAAAAACATGTTTTCAAAGTCATGGTGGACAGGTGGAGGAACGTAAATCAGTTTGTGTTCATTTCAGGAAGAAAAAGGGGGGAATCGTGTCCACAAATCTATACAGTATATTACATTCTCAGTTTCGATTTTCACGTGACTATATATTTCACAAACTGCTGTGAGAATGTGTTTGACGTGGTACATTAGGGGGATACATTACATTTTAGGGGGATAGTAATACATTTATTAGGGGGATAGTTACGCCTGGATTTTCACAGAAATCAGAAAAGCCTGATTTGAACAGGATCTGAGTGGATCTGTTTAATTACTGGTTTAACATAGAGAAACCATCAGATCTTCAGAATGACACCTCAGGTTTTCCCTTCCTGTGTCGATGCAGTCTATTGAACCAACTCACTCTCACTCCAACTGCTCAAATACTGACGTTTGGTCAGGACCCCTTATCACTTCTTAACACACTTCATACCCCTTTTTCCAAAACGTTCAATGTACACGGGAGTCCAATAGACTTCTGTAGAACTCCCACAATGTGCAGGGTAGTCCAATAGACTTCTATAGAACTCCCACAACATACAGAGTAGTCCAACAGACTTCTATTCACCTTATGTAGCCACGCCCATTTGACCTGGTTGTGTGGTCGTTCGACGACTTCCGGCAAAAAAAAAGAAAAAAAAAATGGCTGGCTGCTCCAATATCATCTAACTCTGAATTAACTACCTGTAATAGTTTAGCCAATTGTATGTAACATACCAAATAAAAGCAAACGGCAATGTCTAGAATGCAACGCCATGTAACTGCCTCGTTAATTCTCGCATTCCAGGGAATTACGTTAACGTCTGCGGGTCTTATAGACGTAAGTGGCTCGCGCTGCGCTCGGAGGACAGAAAACCTTCTGAAGCTTTCTTTGTTGGAGTCCAGGTATGTTTTACAAGAAAGTGCTCGTCATTGTCGACGATAACGTTATCTGACCTGGCTAACAGTGGATACTCGCTTGCTTGCTGTGTACCGAGCTCAAAGTAGTAGGCTACGTTCTTTGTTTTACACCCTGCGCTGTCCGCTACAAAAACAACTCTCTTCTTCATGACGTTCTTTCATATTTGGCGCCGTGACCGCCGGAAGTGTTAATAGGACCCGGAAGAATTTGGCCCACTGTAAGGTCTGAACATAAGGTGATCCTAACCTTAACCAAATTAAATTTAACAAAAGCGGGTTTAATTTGAACTAAATTTAACCATTAACAACCTTTGTGACGCAACTCAATTTGTGGCAGGGGAACATTTGGCTACGGTCTCATGGCGTTGAGGAAAAAGGGGTTCCTGACCAAACGTCAGTATTTGAAGAGTTGGGAGTGAGAGCACGGTGATGCAACTGGATTACAAACCTGGGCTTCCCAGTCCTCATATATTCTCTCCATGCCCCCTGCGTACAGTCCCCCTGTCTGTAACTCAGAGCCCAAATGTGTCTGATATTTCTCAGACAGCTCTTTAAAGGGAGGAGGGGGGGGCTCGGAGGTGCCTCTCGTCTCCGCAGCTTTACGAGCCGGGCTGGGAGACTTGACCGGCTTGATGACCTGTCTAGTGGCCGAGGCTGAGGACAGCTCTCTGTGCAGAGAGGCCATTGCAGAGCCCGACCTGCTGGAAACCTGACCACCAAGGAGAACAGAGGTACCATCAGACAATAACAACTCAGTTCAACTGTTTTGTTTTGGTTAAACCACAGCACAGGGAGGGGCTGGCTACGTTAGTTTTATTAAAGCTAGAATGGAAAAATGGAATGACCCCCTATATTGATTATTGGTAGTTCATGGTAATCCCACCTACAGTATCCAGGTGGGATGGCCAAACCTACATAAACCAGCCATTGGACAAGTCACAGTAACGTGATGTCTCTGAGGAAGACTGCAGGAAGTCAGCAGTCGAAACTGTCAGGTATGACAAACAAAATCTACGTCTTTTTCATATGAATATTGAACCACTTAATCAGTCAGACTCTATGAACCTTTTTGGACAATGACAATTAAGTATGATTATTGATGATTGATTAATGGGTGAGGAAAACACGGTTAAGAGGTTACATGTTACACCATGTAAAATGTTTAATCACTGATCACAACAAGGTTTGCATCTCTGGCAAGCAGTAACAACCAAATACATGTTGAACTGGCTATTAGCTACAGTAAGGTTTCTATTATTGTCCCGAATTTTTATTTATTGTCACGAATATATATATATATATATCTTTTTAATGTTTAGCTGCTAACTTATTATTATTATTATTTTCATGATTGATTGATTGATTTTATTCATGTGTCATGCACCCTAAGGTGCCCAACACTCATTGGCTTATAAAACAAACAAAATACAACATAATGGCGTAATCCAAGTCTCCAGAAGCCATCCAGAAGATGCAAGCTGAAAAGACGTCATTTACAATACCCTGTTTTACCTGAAATCTTTGTGAGCTTAAAGTGAAAGTGAAAGTTAAAACGGGACTTTCAGCTCACGCTACAGTGTAGATTTCAGCTAAAAACAAAATGACGTCTTTTCAAGTCAACTTGGCATCTCGGGGCTTCTGGAGACTTGGATTAGGCCAGACGAGCAGTATAGAGGCTGTTTTTTACGTTTGAAAGTTGGGGTGAGTAGATAATGACTGAATTTAAAATTTTGGGTCAACTTATCCTTTAAGTTGCACTCTTCCTATGCAGGGTGTTTGTACTGCTTGCCCAGCGCTGCCTGTCCTTACCTCAAAGCTAGGATCAGGTTTAGGGACAGACACTTTAGAGACCGTGAAATGTGGACCAGTGTCCACATACATGGAGCGTTCTGTCATCTGTATCTAGAACCAACAGAGGAGCCGTCACAACCTCACAAAGGTTTGGAGTATCCTTTTATGTACAGATATTGCAAAAATGACATGTTTATCAAGAGATTTTTCCTCAGTTTAACAAAGCTTTTTGTTATGATTTTAACACTGCACCTTTGTGAAATAGTCACAAAATTGTACATGAATTCTAATTTATAGATTTGTGTACATGGACACAATTTTCGAAAAGAATTTGTGACACTCAACGACTTTCAAGCGAATGGATTTCAGCTATGCATGCTGGATTTCTAGGGTGGAGACTCTGGAGAGTGCCCGTGACATCACAGTTGAGCAATTGTGACATTGAAATAAAATGGTGGCCAGTAACGGCGTTGTGGTAAGGACTTCATAGCCTACATTTCACCCGTAAGGCACATTATATTTTTCAAACGTTTTCAAATTTGTGGTGGAGGCACGTACGTTTACAGTAGGTTGTGTTCATTTCACAAAAACAATTGGGAAAATCAATTGAAAATGTCAATGTACACAACTCTATAGATTACATTTAAAATCATGTCCATGTACACAACTCTATAGATTACATTTCCATGACTATTTCCACAAACTGCCATGAGAGTGTGTTGTAGGCTAATGTTATTGCTGCTGCTCCAAAGGAATTAAATCACTTGGAACCAGTGTAGGTAGTTTCTCATACCAATTTAAATGCCTTGAACCAGGCTAGATGAACTGATTACTGGGTCAAATCCCTTGCTAAGCATGTCTCTCCGGCTGGCTGGAGGCCTGTCTAACCTGAGAGCCCAGCTGGGTTGTGTCGGAGATAAAGTGCTGAGCAGCAGTGAGCATTGGGCCAGCCTGCGTTCTCACTGTCCTGCTGGGTTGGTACTGTTGGTTCTCTTGGTACTGTTGATACTGTTGGTTCTGTTGGTACTGCTGTTCAATGGCCGCGGCATGCTGCCTTAGCTCCACCTCTACAGCTTCATCTTCGCCATGCACGGGTTTACGGACGCGAGCCAGCTCCACAGCGGCCACCACCGTGGCCACCGCGCCCGCTCGTTTCCCCCCCTCAGCCTGGAGACAGCGAGCGAACAACGGGTTGGACACAGCACATAGATCTCACGACATCCATGGCACCAAGTCGGTGGTACAAATAAGACACAAAAATACATAAAATACAAGCAGCAATACAGCATGTTGAAAAACATCTCAACAGAATTTACCTTTTTCACACAGCCGCCATTTTTGAACTGTCAGGATGGGAAACTATACCAAGAGGATTGGCATAAAACTAGTGTGATTCCATCACATAAGACTTCAGATAGACAGAACAGTTATCACTATCAGATTAGCAGCAAACTCCAGTTGAATTTAGCAGGAAGTTAGCTACAAGCTAGCTGGCTAGGCTAGCCTCTGGTAGCTACAGATAATGAAGCAAATATATCAAAATTGTGAACTGATATCCTCTGGATTCTTGAGATCCACTTGTTTCTAATATGTTTTCCCATGTGAATCAATGACGTAATAAATCCTTGAATCGGAGAGCTGACTGGACATCCAGGTAGAGGTTCCCACCCCGAGTGTTCAAAATGGCCGCTGTGTCTGATGAGGTAGGTGCATGTTCGACTGTTTCACATGCAGGAAACCAAAGCCGTGGAAAAAGATCAAAGTAAAGAAGAAACAAATGTGAACATGCAACATTAACAACAAAAATGTGGTACTGCAAGAGCTGAAGGTGAACCAATGACACGACCACACTGCAAAACTAAAGGCAAAGGAAGTGCTGCAAAAAGATAGTGAAATCGTGACAAAGAAGAAAGCGTGTCCACTCAGCTCTGCAGCTACCTCCTCCTCCAGGCTGACAGCAGAAGGAATCTCTTCAGTCAAGCCGAGTGAGTTTCTTTGATTACGAAATGGTAATGTAGAGGTGAGGGAAAGGTGGGCTTGGTTTGAAGCGGGGGGCGTGACGGCTGGGCGGACACACTGTGCCATTACAGCCATGTCCTCCACCGGCTCATCGTCTGGCTCTTCAACTAGGGGTGTCCCCATTTCCTCTGGTGTGACCCACTCCATTTCCACGTCCGGACTGCCAAAAGCATCTAAAATACCCCAACGGCTTGTACTCAACTCCTTCAAATCCAGATCCATGTGATGATGGATTTCAGGTTCACAGTTCTCGGGATCATTCTCTCCCTCGTCGTCATTTGGCAAAATGTCTGACTCGGACTCTGTGGTTTGAAGCTATCAACCAAATCAAACCGGTTAACTTTGGCATTATAGGCTGTTATAGGTATCAAGTTAAATGTCAATGAAGAGAAGTATTGCGGAATAATGACAGGGATTTATGAGAAACATGAAAAGACTGACATAAGACAAGAATAGGCTTTTTGCATCCAAACAGTTGTGGAGACTCCCTGAGAGGAACTGCTTTTTTTTGTTTGCATTCGCACCACCAATAGGAACTCTGAAGTGGCGTAAGCCAGTGGTTAACATGCTAACAGCTACTAGTAGCTTCACAGCAAAGCAAGTGAGAGTTCACGGGGGATTGATACTACAATTAGCTAGAAAAACATTACCTCGCTAAAAAAAATTGCAAGTTAACGTTAGTGATGATACTCTGGGCATTTCTAGAAGGTCGACCAATCAACATGGTCTGGATCACTCAATGTTCCTCTTAGAATAGAGCTCAACAGTCACGTGACATTTTTTGCCCCGCAAGTGAGTTTCCCATTCATTTTATCGATAGACATTAAAAGAAAAAAATAGTTTTAAGGCTAGAACCAAGCCACCGAATCGTGAGTGACCATAAAACATTTCACTTGGAGCAAAAAAAAAAAAAAAAAAGCCTGGGTAAACCCAGCCTCCACGTGACCTGCTCTCAGCCCTGCTCTCAGGGTAAACCCAGCCTCCACGTGACCTGCTCTCAGACCAGTGACTGAGAGCAGGTCTGAAAGCAGAGGCCATGTGGAGGCTGGGTTTACCCAGCCTCCACAGGCTGTGTTTTCCCCGATCTTATTTTTGCTCCAACTGAAATGTTTTATGGTCACTCACGATTCAGTAGGTCACGGGGTGGCTTGGTTCCAGCCTTTAAACTCATATAAGGATTTTTTTAAATGTCTATGGAGAAAATGATTGGGAAACTCACTTCTGGGGCAAAATATGTCATGTGACTGTTCAGCTCTATACCTACCCTGAAGTAGGAGCTAAAAGAAAGTCCCTCAAAATGGTGTTCTAAGAACTACGATGGTTCCGAGTTCTTGCGATGCGAACACAAAGTTCTTAGAACCATGAAAAAGTTGCTCTGGTCCGAAAATGCTAATAGTCAAAAGTATTTAAGAAAATACCGACGAGCAAAAATGTTGAATGGGCACAGTGGACTATGGGGATGTTGAATGGGTTTTCGGAGTGAATCCAGATGCGTATGAGAGACGACAGGACGATGGGATGGAGATGTTTTGATGTTTCTCTGGAGCTACCTGCTGCTCTGCGGTGATGTCACGGGGAGGACTGCGGCCATGAGCCTGATCCACGGCTGTCACCACGGCAACGCTCCTGCCGTCATCATCATCCTCGCCATGCAGGCTCTGACGGACATTAGTCATATTAACAACCAGTAGGTGATTTGTAGGGGGGATGGGGGGGGTGCCATCCCCATTGTTAACCTGCAAAAACCTGCACTGACTGCTCCACGCTACAGTTTGAGGTCAAGTTTATACCATCAAAACTATGGTGGGTTTAAAAAAAAAACAGTATTAGATGCTTGGGACACTTCTGAAACATGTGTCTGGAGGAATCCGCCGCGTCAAGCTGCACAGAGCAGATCGAGCTGGGCAGGAAGTCATACAGAAATGACATAGGACATCCAGTATATTTTCAAAATAAAACTTGCATAAACTAAGTAGCCTACTTACACATAGTAGAAGCACACAAAACAAGGAAAAATTACCAAATGAACAATATCCGAGCAAGTCAACAAAATCAGGCAGTCAAAACGCTCCGCTTCTGAGCTGTGCGGAGGCAAAACTGCGGACGGCAAAACTGTGTTGCAGTTGGTGGTGTGGGGGCATCCCCCTTGTTAAAAAATTTACAAATTACTTACTGTGAACAACGCAAGACAGGTCATCTGACAGATGGTTAGTCACATTAACAACTCAACACTCAACTCAACACAGATCATCAAGCTTTTGTAAACGGAGCACTGCAACAAGGTGTGGACTCAGACTCAGGCAACTCTCAGGAAATTTGGAGTTGCTTTTGTGTCTTTATCATGCAATCAAAAATCAGACGGACGTACGGACAACCCGAAAACATAATGCCTCAGGCCCCGGCTATCACCGGGCGGAGGCAAAAAAAAATTAAACATACACTGTGGAAATAACAAACCGATTTGATAAAAACTCTTGTCATAATGTTGTACATCACACATTTGTTCATTAAGACGGGTGCGTGCAGCTCGTCGACACACCCGGGAGGTCCTGAAGACCAGGGACAGAATGTAGGGAAACAGTGCATGGATAAATCCAGAAGGAGGTGGTAATGCAACATAAAGGATAAAGGAAACACCACAAAAAGACACACCCGGGAGAGATTCGTTCAACAAGGAGCAGGACGGAGAGTGGTTGATGTTTTGAAGGGTCTCATTCGAAAATGCTATTCGTCCCTTGTGGAAAAACTTTGCTGACATTGCTAAACGACTGTCCTCAAAAACAGAACTGCTTTAAGTCCAATGTCTTAACATCAATACAAGCCCATAACAAGCTTCACATATGGGTCATTTAAAGTCCCCATGAAATTAACTCCCAGTACTGAGTACCTGCCATGGTGACATCATGCTCAAATATCCATTTCTAACCATAAAACCATCGGATTTCTTTTAAATACTAAAACTGCTTTTTCTACCTGATTCCATTGCTTTAGAACAGTCATTCTCAACCTTTGTCTTATCAAGAACCCCTAATTTAGTGCACATTAGAGCCACAAACCCCCATCTGATGAGATTTTGTCTCTTGGACCCAAATCTGAGAACATTTTAAATGTCAGATCATATGATTTAGTCCAGAACTCCATGACTGTCTGTATTGTAGGTAGAGAGAGATAACAGAGAAAACAGTCATTCTTCTACATTCTCTAATTGCATTAACTTATTAGAAATGAATTAATGGTGAAGTTTAACATGTCATCAGTTTACTATGAACCCCCTGAAAGACCCCTGGTGGTCCCCAGACCACATGTTGAGAACCCCTGACTATTGAATGCTCTAGTCTGCCACAAGTCTTTAAATAATGGATCTCTCATTTTGGAAGGAAACTCTTCAAGTGAAATCCCATTCATCCTCCTTGCCCTGCAGATTGACTCCTCGGCCACTAGAGGGCACCATCTGCCCGCTCACCTCTCTGACGCTGCTGACTTGTTCCCAGGTCTGCTCCATGGAGGTGTGCATCTGAGCGGTGTAGCTGGCCTCCATCGCCTTCCAGGGGGGCAGCACGTCTTGGCCTGCCTCTGCGGGCTTACGGGTGGTGAGGGGGGACTTGACCGGCCTGATGGGGGAGGCAGAGAGTCTTGAAGAGGGAGAGGCACCTCTGGGAGTGGGGAGGGAAGGGGGCCGCATTACCGAGGGGGGCCCAACCTTCGCATACCTCACCGACACATAATAATACTAATGATGATGATAATAATGAATAATAATAATAGTTAAGTATTATTATTATTATTATTACTACATTATTAATATTATTATTAATATATACACTTTACACTCGAGCAATTGTGATGTCATCAGTGATGTAAATTGGGGTGGTGGTGTCTGTGGCTGGCAGTGTCAGTCACGATTGTGATGTCATCAGTGATGTCACTTGAGCAATTGTGATTCTTAGTGATGTGACTTGAGCAATTGTGATGTCATCAGTCATGTAATAAATCCTTCCTGGTATGGGCTGATGTGTCTGTGTGTCTGTCTGTCTGTCAGTCCAGAGTCTCCAGCCTAGGAATCGAGTGTGTAGCGCCAGAGATTTTTTATTATTATTTCTGATTTTCTTTTATTTCTGATTTCCCCCCCATTTTCTCCCCAATTGTACTTTGCCAATTTTCCCCCTGCTGCCCCGGTCGCTGCTCCACCCTCTCTGCTGATCTGCGGAGAGCCGTAGATTAGCACCATGCTTCCTTCGATACATGCCGCCCACTTCTTTTCACCTGACAGCGGGGAGCTTCACCGGCAGGATGTGGCACGTGGGAGGATCACACTATTGCCACCAGTGTTCCCTTCCGCCCCGACCAGGCGCCCCGACCGACCAGGGGAGGCGCTAGTGCAGCGACCAGGACACATACCCCCAATCCGGCTTCCCACCCGCAGACACAGCCAATCGTGCCTGTATGGAAGCCCGACGTGTTGGTAGGCATGGAATGTACCACTACACTACCCGGACGCCCCATAACAGCAATCATTTTAATAATGTATTATCATCTCTCTATACTATAATTCGAGAGCCTGTGGCGCACAGTTGTTCAGTGATGTCATCAGTGATGTCACTCGAGCAGTTGTGTTTAGTTGTGATGTCATCAGTAATGTCACTCGAGCAACTGTGATGTCAGTGATTTCCTAAGCGATGTCACTCAAGCAACTGTGATGTCACTCGAGGAGTTGTGATGTCTCCACCCTAGGAATTTGTAGTTTTTTTCTTCTTCATTAAATGTGGTTAATTCTGACAGTGAAAACAGTGGATGCAGGCTGGGGGATCCAGACACAGCGGGACCCCTGGGTGTAACGGGTGTGATGGCCTCTGATTTGACAGGTGTGGGTGTGGGGGGTGTAACGGGTGTGATGGCCTCTGACCTGACGGGTGTGGGTGTGGGGGCCTTCACGTGTCTGACGGGCGAGGGCGACTGCTCCCGCCGCCCGGCCACTTTGGCAGCCAGCGTGGGCGGCGTGGGCGTGGGCGACTCCCCAGGGGACTTCGAGGTTGGCTTGGGGGGGACCCGCGGGGGGGTCTTATGAGCCAGTCCTTCCATATGCACCTCCATCACAGAACTGGCCTGGAAACTGGCCTCCATCCTCTGAGGAAGCAGGAGAGGAGAGGAGAGGAGAGGAGAGGAGAGGAGAGGAGAGGAGAGGAGAGGAGAGGAGAGGAGAGGAGACGAACAGTTGTCTGAGTAATTTAGGCTAGCTAATTCAGTATTAGCATTTTTTATTTCTACTTAGTTCTGGTTTCCTCGTCTCAAAGTCAATGAGACCTTTGTGTTCAGCAAGATAATCTTCAAAAATGAGGACCATGTTTATGATTTTGAAGCATAAAATTTACGAGATTTTAAAAAATCCAGATTTTAAGAAAACAGCAGAAACCTACACGCTAGCTCATTGCTACATGCTGAAAATGGCAAGTTGGATTGCCAAGCGCCGCCCATCGCAATCCCACTATGGAGACCTGCGACGCCGGGCTCATCTCACGGTAGGGAGAGGAGGCTGCCCAGCGAGACTAGCTCCCCGTTGAAGGTAGAGTTCAACAGTTAAAACTTATCATGGTCTATAAAATGTTGCATGACCTTTGTCCAAATTATTGTACTAAGTACTTTCAGTTTGTTCGGGAGACTCATAGCTGGAACACAAGAGCTAGCATCGCAAACTTGAAAAGAAAGAAAGAAAAAGAAGAATCTGAAAAGAAAAGTTGGGAGAAGTACATTCCTCTATACCGGGGAAGAGGAGTGGAACAAGATCCCTAATGAAATTAAGTCTGCAAATTCTCTGAATGGTTTTAAAAACCTGAAAAAATTATTGCTGAGTGAAGGCTCACACAGAGTAATGTGTGAGCCTTTCGTTGAAATGGTTATTGAACTTGTGTGGTTTATATATTTTGTTGTTTTTATTGTTGATTGTTCTATTTTGTTTATTTGATGTTATGTGTTAAAGCAGCTGTCAACTTTACGCTTCTTCACTGTGGCCATGTCCCACCTACCCAGTGGGAAAATGTCTGTTGCTAGGTAACGTTAATTTAGGACCTAAACATTACCTAGCAACAGACTTTTCCCCATCTAAATCTCCCACCTAAATTTTAGGTGAATGGAAAAAAAAAAAAACTAAACTTGCTTGATTAACCAATACTGTGTGGAGGGCCACATATACTATAGTATATTTTGAGAGACAAGCCAAAAAACACAAACTGAACTTGCTTGATTAACCAATACTGTGTGGAGGGCCACATCTATATATATATATATATATATATATATATATATACCGGTAGATAGATTAATTTTCTTAATCGCGATTAATCGTGCGATTAACTATAATTAATCGCGATTAATCGCATCTTTGTATCGCATGTTTAAAATGCTATTATTTTGCATTGCAAAGCATTTTTAAGTAGATATTAATAATTATTACCAGTAATACTGGTACTAAAAACCGGTACTGAAAATTATGTTAATTATAATTTATCAAAAAAGCAGAGAGGCTTATGTGCCCAGCTGAGATCTGGTATTTTACCGCTTATGATCGAAACTGGACGGTATGTCAGATTGGAAGAAGAAGAGCGGGTGTGTTCAATGTGTTGTTTAAATGACATAGAAAATGAGTTTCATTTTGTTATTTATTGTCCTTTTTATAGTGAACCGCGCAATATTTTGTTCAGTAAGATAAAAACAGATTTTGATTTTCTTAACACATTGACTGCCAGCCGTTTTTTTTTGCTGTAGGTAGCTTCTGCCAAGCCGTTTTTTGAGGATTATGGCTCATTTTACAAGAGCCGAGGATTCGTTTCAGCTTGGAGTTTGTGAACATACAATATCTCAAAAGTACTAATAGAATGTGTACTTTCTCTGTCTAAAAGAGTTAGTTTGTAGAGTTAGTAGTTATGTAAGCATTAGCAGTTGAATACAGCATGGTTTTAGCGTCAGAAAGAATATTCAGAGATAAACGGCTTTTTGTGAAATTGGATGGAACAGTCACTTTAACCATTCATTTTTGGCTCTCTCTCTCTCTCTCTCTCCCTCCCCCTCTCGCTCTCTCTCTCTCTCTCCCTCCCTCTCGCTCTCCCTCCCTCTCTCTCTCTCTCTCTCTCTCTCTCTCTCTCTCCCTCCCTCTCGAGTTGCTTCAACTCCTCCCTCCGTGGGCGGACAAGCTTGTCACCAGTCAGTGCTTTGCTGCTCTCCTGTGCCTGCATGTCTGCACGGCCGCTGTTTGAGGAAGTCGCGATGGACTCGCTCGTTTGGAGTTTTGGTTGAGAGAAGCTTTTGCGATTCTGGTCATATTTATGCTGCGTGTTTCAAAGTGTGTTCCTCCACCTGTAATCTATCACCCGATCATAGTAGATCGGCTGAATCTATTATGTAAATTTGCAATCCCGCATCGCCAGCAATCAGCGCGAAAAGGACAGCGTTTTCCCCCATCCATTTTTCATGAGAATGGCTGGGCTGAGAATGGCGTGACAAGTTAAAAAAATGCTTTCCTTCCTCTAGCCAGGAGAGCACTGTTGCCACTTAGTGGGTCGGTGGAATGGGTTGTAAACGTTCGGTGGCTCCAATAATTATATAAGAGATGTAAAAGGGTTAGATGCACAACCCACCGTCAAAAAAAAAAAATCGATGCCAAAAACGTGTAAACACGTTGTTGGCAGGGAACAGCTGGATTCTGAAAACGTGTTCATACGTTGTTGGCAGTTTAACAATGATGATGCACATAATTTGAGTTGGTTGTTTACGTATGAAACTTTTGGACTGGCTTCTTATTTGGAAAAAGCCTGGGACATGAGAAAAAAAGCTCTTTATCAGGAAAAGGCAATGTAAGAAAAAAAAGAAAAAAAAGTGTATGTATGTACAGTGTGTATATGTGTATGTATATGTACATGCGTATGTGTATATATTATATACTTTGTTTATTTTGTTTGTATATTGAGGTACAACCGGATGTTATGTTTATATATAATTTGGTGTGATAGTGTCTTGTAATCCCATGTGGGATGGGCCAGAAATGGCATGACACGGAAATAAAAACTAACTAACTAACTAACTAACTAACTAACTAACTAACTAACCAGTGTGTCATGATTGGGAATCAAATGAATGCAAATAAATGTACTTTGTGATCTTGAATTTTAGATTTATTTTCAATTCAATAGAAGTGCAATGTAGACAGGAGGTCACAAAATGTCTACAAAATGCATCTTGAATAGAAAATTAAATGCACAATAATTGTAAACACTCCAGAACGCTCCAGAACCGATACTTCCGGCGGCGGCGCTGTGGAGCAGTCGAAACCCAAAATGACACAGCCGAAGAAGGCTGTATCTGAGCTAAAAACATTGGCACTTCCATGTGAATAATGGCTCGGTGTTGGAAACTGTGTATTGATAACGTGTATATCGCGTGAAGCCATTGGAGCCGATCTCCCAGTGGTTAGAGGACCCGCGCATCCGAGACTCTGAAGGAAGAATGAGTGAGGAGTCTCGCGCTAGCTAGCTGGCTGCTAGCTGGCTGCTAGCTACTTTTAGGTGATCGCTCGCCTCAAACTCGATGTACTGCGGTGATATTTTAATTCCGTTTTACACAAGGTGCAAACTACGGCTCTTGACTTATCCACTGCGCCATTTGGGAAGTAAAACGAGCCATTTAAAAGCGTATTGCTGTCGTTCTCTTCCATGCCTGCCTGCACAGGCAGGAGACAGGAAACCGAACGGCTTGACTACAAGTACGGTGCGACGAAGGGACAAAATAGCGGCATGCGATTAACGCAATAAAAACGCTGACAGCCCTTATATATATATATATATATATATATATATATATATATACATATATATATGTACATATATATATATATGGCACACACACACACACGGAGGCATTGTGACATCACTGATACAATAACATTTAGTGAGCAACAGGCCGAGCTATGGGCGAGGCCGTGCAGCCTAGTATAGTATATTTTGAGAGACAAACCACGGGCCGTTTAAAAATTGGTCTGCAGGCCGCAACTGGCCCCCGGCCGGACTTTCGACATACATCATCCCGGTACTCTATACACTTTTATATGCTTGCTTGCTTGAATGTAATGTTTTGGATTTTGCCCACTTTATAATTCTATAATTATATTTATTGTTAAAGTTATACTCCACAACATGTCCGCTCTACCTTCTCCACTCGGGTCTGACGAGTCTGTGAAATCTGAGAGGTTGAAACCACAGTCTTAGTCTTCTTAGCAGGAACGGCTTCCTCGCCTGGACACATGGACAGACAGGCACATCACACGTTATATTCACAAGCTACAACACGGTTACAACAGCCAAAAAAACCTGCAGCGCCAACAAATAAAAAAATATAATGTAAAAAATATATAATATATAATTTAATAACATTAAATCAGAAACAGAAAGATAAATGACTAAGCAACAGAACCATTATAATAAGAATATCAATTGGCAAAAAAATCAAAATAGCAAATGGATGCAAACTTAAAAAGGATATCATTAATTATGGAGAGGAGCAAGGGACAAATTATGCTGCTGCCCAGGTGTATGAGGTGAATAAATCAACAAGAAAGACAATTGGAGTTGGCTTTTTCTCTTTTTCAAATTATAGGTCAACACAGTCTCACAAAAACTATATGAAATGGTCACAAAAATGTAATCTATATTTATGTACATGGACACGTCACAATTGCGTTCCTCCACCACAAATTTAAATACATTCCTCCACCACCAATTTGAAAATGCTGAATTAGGTTGGTTGTTATGGTTAGCTTTGGTCATGGTTAAATAAGAAAAATGTTTAAAATGTTTAATGTGGCTTACAGTTGAAATGTACTTTGAAAACACTGGGGATCGAACCCAGGTCGTCTGCAACAAAGGCAAACGTAAACGGGTTTGAATGTCGTGCCGAGTGTCACAGAAAGAAATACAGAAATCATGTCCATGTGCACAAGTCTATAGATATCTATGGTACATTACATTATAGATTACTATTCAAGTCTATAGATTACATGACATTACATGTATGGATTACTATTTCACAAACTGCCGTGAGACCAGGTTGTAAAGGTGTGAGCAGATGAGTTTTGTGAGCTTTGATCATGATTTTTTTCTTAGTAATTTTACAAGTGAAATGGGGACTGTTGGATGGAAAACAAAAGAACTTCCCAAACATATTTTTCCTCTTGTGCTATTTATCCATCTAGAATAGATGGTTTTGGTGTGAGTTGCAGAGTTTTGGAGATACCGGCCATATGTCTGCCTTCTCTCGAATACAATGGATGGCATGTCATGTAGGAACAATTTTCTTTCGACCGAACTACACCTACCAACATCTCAACGCACAGAAGGAAGCATGCATCTAATGGTTTTTGCTTTTTACCCTCACCATTGTAAATCTCCATGTCATTGTCTGGCTGAATATGATCATAAAATGTAAATCCACTTTGACAAGCACCACATGATGACAGGTATCTCTTTGGTAAACTGTGACTGGTGGGGGGGGGGGGGGGGCTGTCATCACCTGACAGTTCAAACTCTGTCTTTCATACTCTTCCAAAAAAGCCTTCAAAACCCACTTTTTCACTGTTGGCTGTACAGCTCTGTTTACCCCACTGACCTAGAATGTTGACCATAGCAGGTCAGCTCATAATCTTTTTACGGTGTGCAGAAGCACGTGGTCAAGAGAAGGCTTTTTGGGGTCATTCATTCATTCGGGAATGATAACGGTGATGATGTCATTAGTGATGTCATCAGGCTTTAAACCTTCCAAACTTGGGCTGTTTTGAGGATAACGTTTTTGGAACCAGACGATGGCTTCAGTTGAATGGGCTTCAGTTGCATGAGGTCGGCTGGTTGCTACATGACACACGTGGTCCTGGGCCGAAGTTGCCCTTGTTTTCTCTCTCTCAATAGATAGATAACAAAAGATGCCAAGTTAATGAATGAAATCGGATGCATTTCTGCTGACCTGTAACATTAGGTTGACCAGTGCGGGATTGAGATAATGTACGCCGTGGCTAGATTGAACCTGAACATATGAGGGCTCATGTCGAGAGATGAGCTGTGGCCCTAATGCGAGTTATACAACATGTAGTTCCGACATGTTTCCGACACTTCAGCGTCACTTCAGTGACGTGTACGGACCTCGGCTGCACCTCGGTCCTGCCGCATCACTGTCGTGCCCATAATGACAGTAAAGCACACCCTCTGGTGTATTGCTTAATTGTAACAGTTGTAACAGTTTTTCAAATTAATGTTTCCCTAGTTCCATTGGAGCTACTGTATTAGAGAGAGGACAGACATCTCTATGATCGATATCTTCAAACCTCTGCAACTCACACCAAAGAAATCTAGATGGATAAGTGCAGTAGCACTACTTCTTATTCCCAATAGACTCCTAAATTGAGCAACCACACTACACCAAAGATGTTTTGGTGGTTTCTGTAGCAAGTGGGTTTTTACGGGCTGGGGTTGCTAGACAACACCCATAACATACATGTCTTTGATGGAGGGAGGAAACCCACACGGACATGGGGAGAACATGCAAACTCCACACAGAAAGGACCTGGGATGGAACGGGGATTGAACCCATGACCTTCGTGCTGTGAGGCGACAGAGCTAACCACTGCTCCATCATGCCAAAAGCACCACAGGTATGAGGAAAAATATGTATTTTTGAATTTGAGGTGAACTGTCCCTTTAACATGATTGGGTGTCTACATCCCAGAGACCCATGTGATGGTCTGTCAAGACAGAGTCTCACCCTGAACCAGCAGCTCAGCGGTTGAGGTGGCTCGTCCGCTGCTGTTGGTAGCGTTGACAGAGTAGGTGCCAGAGTCCTCGGGGAAGGCCTCAGCGATCAGCAGGCTGTGGAGGTCTCCTTCCTGGAGGATTCTGAAGTCAGGGGAGCTCTGGATCTCTGCTCCCTCTCTGTAGAACTTCACCACAGGTGTAGGGATTCCTGTCACACGGACGTCCAGTTTCACCTGGCTGCCCTGTCTCACCGTGCAGCTCTGCAGTCTCTGGAGGAAGGCGGGCGGCGCCGTCTCCGCTGCAAACACAGCGAGACGAGTTCAGTTACTGCCAGACGTCATTACTAGTTACTAGTCTGACTCAATGGAAGTAGGCTGCAGGTATAGAGCTGAACAGTCACGTGACATCTCTTGCCCTGGAAGTGAGTTTCCCATTCATTTTCTCCATAGACATTTTGAAAAATCCTTATGTAACGAGTTTTAAGGCTGGAACCAAGCCAACCCATGACCTACTGACTTGTGAGTGAGCATAAAACACTTCAGCTGGAGCAAAAACTAAAAAATAACGGGGCTGGGGGGATGAAGTCTAAGTCATGCTTCATGGACACAAGAGAAGGCAGACATCTCTACGGCCGATATCTCCAAAACTCGGCAACTCACACCAAAATGATCTAGATAGATAAATAGCAGGTAAGAGGAAAATATGCATTTTTGATTTAGGGGTGAACTGTCCCTTTAAAGGATAGTATAACTGAAGTATTGGTATAAATGGAGACAGTATTCACCTTATGGGGATGCCATGGCCAATAAAGCCATTAAAAAAATCTGACAAAAAACAAAGAATTTGGCCAGAAAATCTGTTCTGTTGGAAACTCCCACACTTAGAACATTGGCAGGAGCATTGGTACAATGCCATTTTGACTATGCTGCCACCTCCTGGTTTACCAGCACAGCGCAGTGTTTGAAGAACAAACTTCAGATTCCCCAAAATAAATTAGCTAGGGTGGTGTTAAAGCTGCCTCCCAGGACCCACCTTGGCCCAGCACATTTCCAACAGCTAAACTGGCTCCCAGTTCAAAAAAGAATCATCCAAATTAAATTAGGACTTACCCATAAAATAGATAGATAGATAGATAGATAAATACTGTATTAATAAGGGAAATTCTGTTGTACAGCAGCTTCCAGTTGCACATACAAATAAAGTACAGATGAAGGATAAAAAGCATGTTAAAATACTAAAAAAGAAGAGGCAATAAAAAGATAAACAAGATAAAAAAGATAGGAGAGCCAGTCCTGGCAGGGACATGGAAATAAGAGAGGTAAACAAGTGCCTGTGCCTGTGCAGTGCGCAAACATATGCATAGAGAAAGTGCCTGCAGTGCAGTACATACACAAATAAATACTGTATGTATCATACACAATGCAGTCCCCAAATATCTTTACAACTACTTTAACCGTTTTAGGGACATCCACAGCTATGCCACCAGAGGCAGCACAACGAATATCAGACTTTTTAAATATAGGACTCTAGTAGGTAAGAATACTTTTCTGTACTCTGCTGCCATTGAATGGAACAAAGTTCCGGCATCACTGAAGCTTATTGAGGCACAGTCAGAGCAGTTTTAAGACGGCAATTAAAAAATTGTTGGCATCCACTCTTTTAGAATAGGTAGGTACTGTATCAGCACTGTATCAGGGCGAGAATGTATATTGTATTTTATGTTAATTGCTATATGTAGGTATGTATTTATGTATTGAGAGTCGTAAGTATTGTATTTGCACCTGACAATCCTGTCAGCCATCCCCCTTCCTTTTCCCCCAGAGGACCACAATGGAAATAAGCCTGTGGCTTTGTTGTGTTTTAATCCTCTGCAGTTTTTTTGTTTCATAATGTCTGTCTTCTGTGAAGCAGTGTTATATGTGCTTTAAAAAATTGTCAAATAAAACTTACTTAATTACTTATTATTTGCCCATATCAGGACGCTTCTGCATATATGTCATTTTGGAATCGTAGATTAATCGTAGATTACGCCTACCTTAATCATTTTTAGACTTACCAAAAAGCTGTTTTCAAGCAAAAAAACGAACTGTTATAAAGTTGTATTATTTTTTCGGATGAGAACATAACATTCCAAATATGTGACCAGTTTATCAGAATAACGCCTATTTGGACATTTTTAACGAGCAGCGAGGAGCGCTGGCTGTGTGACCGGTCGGACTACTGTAGGCTACTGGCAGTGAGAAAACCCTGTCGACGTGCTTTTGTAACTAACGTTAAATGCCGACCGGGTACAGCCATCGGCTCCTCGCAGCAGTAACGCTATGAGCATGTAACTGAAGTTGGCCGCAGTGTAGCTGTTGAATGTTGCTAAACTTCATTCATAGTTTACAGTTTATCGATGTTTACCGGCCGGCTAACGCTGAACCAGAAGAACAAATCCAATTGCGTCTTACACGGAAGAGGAAAAAGTGGGCGTGGCAACATAAGGTGAATAGATCTGCAACAGGATATCTGTTCTGTCCACTTTTATGACTTTTGAAGCATTTTCTGAAAATCGAGATTTACATTTCCGCTTCAAAAGTCGCAGTTTCATAAACTTTTGTTAACCACAGACCCTTTTAACCACAGAATGTTGTTAACCACATACAAAAATCCCATTGACTTTGAGACGATGGAAGCAGGAAGTACTAACAGCCGGGACTTTAGGACTCATTCCTCCAGTACTCTCCGGTATATATAATCAAATGTAGTGAAAGTGGTGTGAGACTGACCTGTGACGAGTAGCTCAGCGGTGCTGGTGGCTTGTCCGGCTCCATTGGTGGCTCTGACAGAGAACCTCCCGCTGTGTGCGGCAGTCACAGCGGGGAGTCTCAGCACAGCACGCCCATCACTGAACGAGATCTGAGCACCGGGCAGAGCGGCGGACGATAGAACCTGGCCATCACGGAACCAGCTCACCTCAGGAACTGGAGAACCTGTGAAGAGAAGACCAACCAGAGAACTGAGCATCCAAAAAATACCAGTGAACTGGTAACAAAACACTGGACTTCCAAACACTTGTTTTTCCTAACACTTCATTTTACAGGTCCATAAATTTCATGGTAAATAGGTGATAGTTAGCAAGTAAGTTAGTTGAAATTTCTTTGAAATTACCCTCAACTTAACCCAACATTTACCTCAAATTTGATGGTAAGTAGGTGATAATTGGCAAGTAAATTATTTTAGATTTCTTTAAAATTACCCTCCAATTACCGCAACATTTACTCTGTTTAAATGAAATATTAACAGAGACTAGTTTCAGAACATATCAGACGAGTGCAGTTCAAGAACAAAATCAAAGACGGTCATTTCTGACAGTGGATGTTGCATAGTCGTGTGTAGTTGTGTGCTACTTGTGTGTTGTGTGTAGTAGTTGTGTCTAAAGATCTGAGTATTTCTTCCACCACTGTCCTATATCCTACTGAATTATGAAGTGAAATGTCAGGAGGCAATGAGAAGTAAAAGACAAGCTTCTTAGTTCTTACCACTAGGAGAAGAGGAAAGGAGAGAGAGGACGACGAGAGAAGAGAGAGGAGGAGAGGAGAGAGAGGAGGAGAGGAGAGAGAGGAGGAGAGGAGAGAGAGGAGGAGGAGAGGAGATTACATGTTATTTCAGGAGGGAATGAGAAGTAAAAGACAAGCTTCTTACCACTAACTTGAGCTTCAAACGTTGCAGCACTACCCTCAAGTGCCACAACGCTTTGCAGCGGCTGTGTGAACGTTGGCGCCTGTGTTGACATGTTGGTCGGCACCCTGGGGAGACAGACAGACAGGCAGGTGGGTTAAAACTGGTTCGCACCCCCATGTTACCTCCGGCTTGGTCGGGCGTAGATACAGGCACGATTGGCTGTGTCTGCGGGTGGGAAGCCAGATCCTCCCACGTACTATGTCCTGCCGGTGAAGCTCCCCGCTATCAGGTGAAAAGAAGCGGCTGGCAACTGTGCATGTGTCGGAGGAAGCATGGTGCTAGTCCAGATTGGCAGAGGGTGGAGCAGCGACCGGGGCAGTAGGGGGAAATTGTTACAAAGCTTTTGCGTCAACACCCCTGGATGACATATCGGTGATGACATCACCACCACGCCGATGACATCACAATGGATCTGTGACAGCGGATGTCACATCACTGATGATGTCATAACTTCGTGACTAGCCACTGATGATGTCATAACTTCATGACTATCCAGTGGAAGCTATAAGTATCAGTGCACATGTGCACATGTTCTTCTACTATGTCATGACCACTGAGTCCCATGCAGAGCGACGAATCCGATTACCAAGAATATAGCACCCCTCAGACCGACATCATAGCCAACAGTGCCCCAGGCTGGAGCGCTTGGGCGGAGATGAGATGACCAGCCAGGGCCCTAGGTGGTCCCTGGGCCAAGACGTGATAGCCAGCGGTGTCTTAGATGGTATAGAGGGTCTGAGCCTAGATGAGATAATCAGATATACTCTAGATGGTCTAAGGCTGGAGGGAAGGTGGGGCTGCAGCCACGTTCTGGCAGACGTGCCCATGACAAAGCAAGCCACAATAAATGTAGGTTCATACCTACAAGACAAGCAGGTGGGTTCTCCGAACCTGCAAACCCCTGAGAGAGAGTCTGGGCCTTTCAACCCGGTGAAGAACTCTTAACAGTGACCGTTTTTTTTTTAAGTCCCATCAACTAAACAGGATCTGTTTAGTTAGAGGATAATGTTCTTTGTAGTTTCACAACAACGGCTCTGAAATGGTTACATACTCCAGCAACACTAATATTGTTACATGGAAATGCTTTTTACATTTCTGCAAACATTTAATGTCGACATACAGCCTAAATTTGAAACCAAACGTCGGTTTAATTTCAAAATGTTCTGCAAATAAAACAATAGGCAGCCCCCCTCCAGTCAGCTTCTTTTTTTTTTTTATAGCCTGATAGCCTGTGCACTGCAACATCATAACTGCTGTGCTGTTGTCAGTTAGCCTGTGCACTGCAACATCATAACAGCTGTGCTGTTGTCAGTTAGCCTGTGCACTGCAACATCATAACAGCTGTGCTGTTGTCAGTTAGCCTGTGCACTGCAACATCATAACTGCTGTGCTGTTGTCAGTTAGCCTGTGCACTGCAACATCATAACAGCTGTGCTGTTGTCAGTTAGCCTGTGCACTGCAACATCATAACTGCTGTGCTGTTGTCAGTTAGCCTGTGCACTGCAACATCATAACAGCTGTGCTGTTGTCAGTTAGCCTGTGCACTGCAACATCATAACTGCTGTGCTGTTGTCAAAAACTGGTTAAAAAAGCACAAGAGCTTTGTCTCTTGCCTTCAATACTCTGCGCTACAGCTCAAGTTAGGCAGGAAACACCATAACGTTAGCTTAGCTGCAAGCTGCATTATTGCTTACAGTTCAACAACGGGCCAACTGATTTCAAAGCTGATGCTCCTATTGGAAAGAGTGTGACTCGAACTGGTTAACAGGAGAAACTTTTGCTCACTCAGTAGTGTTTTGAGCCCGATGAAGTAGTTAGAGCAGCAGGCAGTGGGCTTAGCTAATGTAGCTAACAGCTAGCTAGCTAGTTAACAAGCCAGCTTGTCCTGAGTCGAATGAAATTGACATGACCTATATATAATTGTAGCATTGCATTCAGTCATACGCCATCCTTCCATTTGAACAACTACTTAAAGGTATAGTATACGGCTATTTTATTAAAAAAAACATTATAGACTTATAGAAAAGTTTCCCCTCAAAAACATAACTTCTGACCCATACAATACTGTGGCAATGTGTTTATGTGGAGCAACAGTGCCCCTGCCTGATTTCGATGCTGTTTATATTTGTTTGGCTGTCTCTGGACGCATTTAGGCGGAGACATCGAGGTCCACGTGGGGTGTATAATGGCAAGCCAATAATATCGCACACAGCGCAACAGCCAAATCTGTGTCTGTATGGTACGTTCAAACCTTAATACCATTCCATAATAAAAGATGAATAGATCTTTCCAATGAGTTTGGAAATTCTAAAGAAACAATAGTTATGGTTTTCTTTGACTAAGATGAGACCAAAATACTCAGACTTTTAGTCGACTAAAACTTGACTAAATAAAAATAGGATGAGGTTGACTAATATGATAAAAACTAACAAGGATATTTGACACAGGAAGACTAAATTTAAAAAAAGCTGACAAAATCAACACTACACCGGATCTTCAAGTGCAATATATCCATGTGCTCGTCTTAATGTGCCCGTCAATATCTATGTAATGTAACCCCCATTCCCGAAACCATAATACAGAATGGCATTCAGATTAATGAATACATGATATAGCCATGACAGCACCAGTGTACACCAGCAAAAACCACCAACATACGCTGGTCACCAGCAAGGCCAGCAGACAAGTGCCCAAAACATCTAAGTTCACCAGCACAACCCAGGTTTTGCTGGTGACCTTAGAGCAGTGGTTCTCAAACTTTTTCATGTCACGGACCCATAAACTGACACAAATTAGACCATGGACCTGGGCCCCCATCTGATAAGATTTTGTCCCACAGGCCCCCATTTAATTCGATGTTGTCCCAGGGTCCCCCATCTGATACGATTTTTGCCTTTAGATGTTTTATTACATAAAGTGTATGAAACCCATCACATGTCATTGTGTTACTGCTTAGAGTGTGTTTTGATGTGCACACACTCTTCTAAGCAAAACACACTCTAAGCTAGAGCCTACACCACCAAGACCAGTAAGTTGACCGTGTAAAGCTGGTCAAAAGCAAGGCCAGCAAGTTAACGAGGTCTATGCAGTTGTTTTCAGCAGGTCTATGACAGTAAACTAAATATCTGTGGGTTGTGGACAAAACATAACATTGAGGATGCCATCTTGGGTTTTCGGAAACACTGATCCACATTTTTACCATTTTCTGACTATTTTAACTAATTGATCAAACAACTAATCGATTAACCCAGAAAATAATCAACAGATTAAAAACTATGGAATGGAAATAATCGTTAGTCGCAGCCTTACATATCATATACTACAATCATATAATGAGCTGATTTGACACATATTATTTTTGTATAGACTGGCACTGTGTGAGCAGCCTTCAGAGGAGCAGCTGTATTGTTTGATATGTGAGCGTTGGGCTGTGAGAGACCATAGGCATATTTAATGAGAGAGCGAGAGAGAGAGAGAGAGAGAGAGAGAGAGAGAGAGAGATAGAGAGAGAGAGAGAAAGAGAGAGAGGGATGAGGAGGGGGGTACACCTGATCTGTTCAATTTTCTAATGTTTCCTCAGAAGATAGCCAATCAGGCTTTACCCCATTCATGTCCAAAGTGGAATTTCCTAATTTCTACTTACTGTAAAGTACTAGCTGAGCCAAGCACAAATCCATTGACCTTTTTCAAATCAGTCAAAGTAAGAGGCTACAGCACACATCTTTCTTAAATCAAATAAGGATAAACATTGTGATTATTTTTTTTGCATTTTCAAAAGAAAATCTAATTTGTGTACCAATTAAGGCATGATAAATATCAAAAATGTTTATTTACTCATGTGTAGACACGTCTTGACAGTTTCCACAGCAAATTGTGTTTCTACCTCTAAAAAACAACACACAAATCTGTGGGGCTTTTCCCTAACATACTAAATATAGTAGTTAGTAGGCTAATGGGTTAATTTAAAATAAACAAAAAAGAAAAATCAGGTCTATTTTGACCCCATGTGGGCGGTTGTAAAATTGACAGGCAAGATGCTGCGGTGGCAGCTGGCAGCCTGTTAACTCATCAGAATGAGCAGGTGTCTCCAGAAACTCTGCTCAGCTGTCAGAGAGCCTCTGACCTCTTCACCACCCGGGGGAGATGACCACGCTCCCCACAGCAAATCAACCAGGGTTGAGTTCAGCCCCGAGAACACATAGCAAACCATTTATTTCAATGGAAACGGTGGTGCTTTGGACACCCTGTTGTGTGACGCAAGTGTTGCAGCTATCTGTTGGATCCACTGTGCCTATTTAAATGGCAGGGTTTATATACAAGTCGCTGCTAATTGAATAACACCTGACATGCCCACCAAACAACAAACAACATACCTCAAAGCCTATTGCATAGTGTTGCGCACCTTTCGAGGAAAAATTACGTTAAATCCAGAAACCATAGCACAGTGTACACCATTTTGAAAACACCCCAGTTGCCCTTCACATGGAGTCAACGCCACACTCCAAAAAGTATCCAGTATCTTCTCATGATATTATTCGTCAAATTATCTCACTGCACTGGCTGATTTGAATAAATTGCACTTGATATACAGCCCAAGATGATCTCCTCAAATGTCTTGTTTTCTACTATTCTGACTCACTGGAAGCAGGCTGGGGGTCTAAGCTCTGCCATTGGCTCTGACAATTTCAGTCGGAGCGAAGGGAAATCCCTTTCCGCTCCCTGCGTGTCACTCTCAAATGCCTCCGCCGCTATGAGACAACAACAACACTAGCTAACAATCTAGCGTGGCTACAGGCTGAAAATGGCAAGTTTTGACGAAGATTTTGATTGTGCAATAATAAAGCAGGCCTGCTTTGTGCTTTCGGTGGATGGCTGTAAATATAACAGAGCCTTTTTTCCCGCTAGACCAGAGTGAGAGTAAAAGCCAGACTCACTCCTGCGCTGGTACAGCGCGAAACAGAGATAGTCTTGCAAGCGAGACTACCGTAGTTTTGTCCTCAACCCAAATATATACAGTTTAATGTCAGAGGAGTAAACAAACCTGCAAATAACCAGAACATTTTCACATTTAACAAGCTGGAATCAGAAAATGTTGACTTTTTCCCCTCTTAAAGAATTACTCAAACTGATTAACAAAATAGTTGCAGAGTAATAGTTGACAACTAATCCATTCATTATGGCATCTCTATAGTAGGCTACTTCATATACGATAAGTCTGCACAGAAGATAACATCACTGAACAAATATTGTCAGTTTTTGCAGTGTAAATGTTCAACAGCAGCCATGTGACCTGACCCACTGACTGACCGCAGTGTGAAAGCTCTTATATCTAGCTGTTCCATACCAGACCAGACCAGACCAGGCTATTATTAGCATCTGGCCTCAGAGCCCACAGCGCTGCATGTACAGGCCCTCTCTGTAGGGTTGGAAACTGATTCCAAAATTCTGATTTTAAAGGAATTGAAACTCCAAAGGAATCGAAAAGGAATGGATTCTGCTTAGTGCTTATTGATTCCTAAACAAATTTTGTGTGCAGAATATATTTCAAGTCTGAGTTTCCACCCGAACATAAATTATTATTATTAAGTGGCGTACACAGACCGCTGCATAAAGTGTTAATTTAAAATTGTATACAAAAAATTATAAACTGTCGATGTTTGCAAAAGTTAATAATAAACAACAAGCAATGCTATGTTAGGAGGAATCAGAATAGTTTAAATCCAAATGATACCCAACCCTACCTCTCAGTGCTCCCAGCTCTCTCTCTCTCTCCAGGCCCTCGCTGTTCAGAAGCACATGCCACATACAGCCAGTTACTTATACAAGTGGTTCTCAAACTTGTTCACATCAAGGACCCTAAACTGACCCAAATTAGACCACAGACCCCCATTTGATAAGATGGCATTTAGATGTTTAGATGTTTTATTACAGAAAGTGTATGAAACCTATTACCAAAACAGGCATACATTCTGTAGTTGAGTTACTTATGGATGGAATTATAGTGAAAACAAATGATCCCCCTTTTTTGATTGGAACCCCCTCAGTCAATACACCTGGAGGTCCCCAGAGCAGACTTTGAGAACCATGATTTAAATACTCTATCACTGTGACAGGAGCACAGAGGAAACTTTCTGCTTGATTTTCATCTCCAAACCCCTGAACTTTAACCCTTTAACACTCTGCCAGCCTAACGCCATTAAAGACAAACGCAGCTCACACCCTACTGGAACTCGTTTTCTTCAGCAGACTCTCACAGAGAAGAGCCAAATGAGGAAAGAGACTAGCCTCTGGTCCCTGAGTTCACACAGTTTACAGCACTGACTCACTCACTCACACACTGACTCACAAGTCCTTCAGCTCTCTGGCCTGAGGAACCTTAATGAGTTTATGACTCATTTACGGTCTTTTTACAGCTCCACAGCTGAAAGTCAACAGATACCAATGCTCCTTTCACTCTCCAAACCCACCAGGAAGCTCTCATTATAAAACCAACACAACAGAGCAATTCGCTTAATGTAGAAACTTGTTTTATTTATTTTGTAATCAGAAGCAGCTGTAGTCCGTCAGTTAGTCCTGGGCTATAAGTATCAGTAGAGCCAAAAATATCTCTCTATGTCCCTGTTGAGGACTGACTGACTGTCATGTGGGGGTTATTCTTCACATAAAGAACATTAACTCAATGACTAACATGTAAACAGCATCCAAACATCCAAACACTGACGTCTAACCAGCCAAACAAAATATTTAATGACCAATACTGGACCCACTGTCTGAATATGTCTTGTCTTGTATATTTGTTTTTAACATTGTTCATCGCAAATTAGCTTAGGCTATAAATGTTATAATTATGTGCCATCAGACTATTTTCGTTTGAATATTCTGTCCATGTATCTGTCCCTATTCAAATAAACGTTGAAATTCAAAACTGAAATGAATGTCAGCCATACTGCGAGTAAAAGAGACAGATGTAACTAAGTAAAGTAATATGAAAGTTCTGATTTATGAATAGTAATGGGTTCCCCTTTAAGATATTTTATAAATAAAAATGTTGAAGTGACCGAATTAAAAGATACAGAGGCCCCACCAGAGAGGGACAGAGACATGGCCTGGCTGTGGACAGAGACATGGCCTGGCTGGGGACAGCATGGTCTGGCTGGGCACAGCATGGCCTGGCCTGACTGGGGACAGCATGGCAGGCCGGGACACTGGAGGACCATGTGTCTTAACGGCAGAACAAGACTTCACTAAGTTCAACATAGGTCTGGGATATATATCAATAATATATCAATATGGTGATATGAGACTAGATGGTCTTCTAAACATTTTGGATATAGTAATATGGTGATGTCATTTCCTGGTATTAAAGGCTGCATTACAGTCAAATTATGTCATTTTCTGAACTCACCAGACTGTTCTATTATTTGCCTTTACCCACTTTTAGGTGAGATTAGGTTCAACTTGATTGTCATTGCACAGAGTACAAAGTACTGAGACAACAAAATGCAGTTAGCATCTAACCAGAAGTGCAAAAGAGCAGTAATAAAGTACTAAGCAAAGTAGTCCTTCCACACTACTGATGATCAAAAATCTCATTGTGTCAATATTTTGTGAAATTCAATTTACAATTGAACATTTCCTCCAACTTTGTAGAAAAAATATATATTGTGTATCACCATTCAGCCTAAAAATACCGAGATACGATTTGAGGCCCTCAAGCCAGGGCAGGATATTTAGAATGAAGGCCTCAAGTGACTCAAATTCCTCCTTGTCATCACACAAACCATGTCAACACAATCACATTCTTATCAAACAATATTCGAGTCAAACGTTTCATAAAATTCACGTGGAGAAATAAAATAAAAAAATGGTTGAACTTCTGATGTTTAGAATGGAATCTGAGGGACAGATATGGCAGTGGCCAAAAATACCCCGTAGCCCCGCGGCTTGATTGACAGCCACCATGTGGCACATAGCTGGAGGTGCAACTGATAGCCCCCGCTGCTGATTCCCTTAAAAAGACATGGCTACCCAGCTGAGACGCCACTCTCATGCTATCAGCGGCTATTCTTGGCTTTTCTGAAATCATTGCACCAATCGCAGGCATATGGCAACCTTGAACGTCCCAAAACAGCACAGAAACAAAGGCAAAAAGCCGTATTCCACTGAGAACGCTGACACACTTTGTCACAAAAACTACTCACTTGTATCCACAAGGATGCCTTGATGTGTTGGGACTGAGCCCAGGTGACTAGAGCAACAATCTCCTTATCCAGAGAAACGTTTCCAGCAAAATCCAAGGTGAGAACGGGTTGAACCTCGAAATATCCCCAAAAAACAAAACTACACAGAGGGACGCCGCCGTGTAGTTTTGTTCCCCTTGCAATCCCTACACCCGAGGCAAGGCTGGGAATGCTCCAACTGCTCAGAAGTGTCAATATGGTTGTTTAACTTTATATACCAGGGGGCAAATCTGCATCATCGCCCCGAGGCCACTCCCTATTGGCCGGTCTCTCAGGGGGCATGACAGGAGAGGGCGGCCATTTATGCAAGCTCCCACCTGTCACTCACTCAGCCGCTGCCCGTTAATCCAGCCTGGATTAGCTGTTTCTGGGCCTGGACTTTGATTGGTGACGGAGGCCTATCGTCACACAGGAGAGAAGCTGATCAGATATATTGATTGATTAAGGAGAAGTGTGATTCTGTGCTCTGATTGGCCCAGAGCTCCTGACTCATTAAATACAGTATGTGGTGGCCAAAAGGAGAGAGAGGCTGTCCCTGTCAGTCAAAGTGACACCACCCCCCGTTACAGGACCAGGACAAACACAATTTACACCACTCTGTCCCATACTCACTCAAACATTCAGTCTTAAAGTCTTTCTATTGGACCTTATTTATTTGTACAGTATATCACCATGCACAGTAGCAGTGTCTGGCCTGATTGGCTTCCTCTGAGCCTCATGTAAGGCCAGAAGTGGTGGAGCAAAATTCATGGTTTGGTAACATCACTCAGCTGTCAATCATCCATCATGGGAAGGCCAAACCCTTTCCCCCTTTTCTTTAGGTAATTGGTTGATAGGAAGGGGTAGATGGGTTGGTTTAATGGGGGGGGGGCATGTTCTTAAAATGTATTTTTAAGCAGTGCAGCCGCTTCTATAAGTGACTGTGGGACATAGGCTCGCCCGCCGTGCAGCTCGTCAAGATGGCCCTGCAGCTCGCATAATAGGTCGACCGCTGTGCGGGCTCTTGCTCTTATGACATCACTGATGAATGACATCACTGATGATGTCACAACTTCCATCTTATGACATCATCAGTGGGACTTTATGACATCTCTGATGACATCTTCAGTGATGTCACTATGACATCATCAGTGGGACTTTATGACATCACTGATGACATCATCAGTGATGTCACAACGACTCCTTGTGTGTGTGTGCGTGCGCGCGTGCGTGCGTGTGTGTGTGTGTAGTGGGACAAAAATTGAAATTGAGAAACAGAGAAACATTGCCCACAATGCTCCCTTTGATATATATATATAGATAGAGAAATGCGGTCTAGTAGTGCATAATTCATTCATATTAATGCAATAATTAGTTATTCCCCTATATTATAGGACAACATTACACTATTTATTTGTATCTGTATAATTCAGTAGCCTAATGACAATAAAGGTTATTCTATTTCTAGTATCCTCTTCATTTTATTTATTAATGTAATTGCAGAAAGACAAACAACACAACAATACATTTCAACCATAACACTTATTTATTTTTTCAACAATATTGCACCGTTATGCGCATTCCGCAAAATGAACCCACTGCGTTGCAACAGTTCGCATTGGATGCAGTAACAGTTTGAAGTCACTATTTCCAGATGACTCAGTAGCCTAAACTAGATACTCAAGATGAAACACGCAAGCTTTGGTCTCTGTTGAACTTCCACCATTGAAGCACGTTGTCTGGGTCTGTGTTGTAGTGTTGGAGTACTCAAGACCGGTCTTGGTCTTGAGAGACCGGTCTCAAGACAACATTTCGATGGTCTCGGTCTTGTCTCGGATTCGCCCTCCATCGGTCTTGGTCTTGTCTCAGTCTCGGGCCGGACTCGGGATTTTATTTCAAGACCAGCCCAGACCACAACTGCAGTGACATCATTACTTGCCTGTGTATATTTTTTACTGTGATTGGGTGTAAAAATCCTTCCTTCAATCCCAACCAATAACCTTGCAAAGCTTTTAATGCTGTAGCCACTCCCCTCACGTTCATGCACAAAGGAAGACAACACAGGTCACCAAGGTGCCGGTGGCTGGAAAGATGTACCGGTAGTCTAAATCATCAGTCATACGATTTGCTTATACAAACCACAAAGGGGGGAGTCATACTTCAGCAGCAGTAATGTGTTTTTACACTTCATTCTGGCCACTGTGTTGATATGGAATTTATTGCAGTGTTTCAAATCAAATGATTGCCTTCTGTCACTGAGTAAATACTGTGTACAGTATTAGAGTCATGGGGCCCTATCTTGGTACAGGCACTATCCCGTTCTTGCGCTTGCGCACCTGTTTGCGTGCCTTAGCGCCTGCTTTGTTGTGATAACACAACAAAGAAAACATCATCATGCAATCAAATCTGCTTGAAAAGATTATTTTGGACGAGAAAACGTCAAACTGATGAGTAAAAAAAGCTGGAAAGTGGAAACCCTTTGCAAAATGCTCTGGAAGGAGTCACGTTTCCTGCATTTCCTTGGCTATACCGCAGCGTGCCACCCAAAGGCTCAAAAGGCTTCCTCGGATTGGTGTGCAGATGACCAGATCGGCACGCAAATACAACTGGACATGTAGGCTCTACGGGGCGGCGCTAGCGCTCGCCCAAAAATTTAGACAGATTTTCGATTGATCAAAAATTGAGCCCACAGTGGGTGCATCAAAATGTTTTACTGTAAACGGTAAACAACTACTGCAAATTCTCGCTAAATAAAGCTCGAAACTTGAAATAGCATTTTGCTAAAACCTGGTACACTACCTCTCTCCTTGTTCTACAAGGTTAATGTTCTTTGTACATTGTCCCTGTTCAAATAAATCAATTCAATTCAATTCACAGGTGCCGTGCTAATGACTGCCTTCTAGTGATGGGAGGTTCGACTCCTTTTGAGTTTGTATGAGTGACTCACTAAAGAGTCAGGTTTTCGAGTCACTTGAGTCACCCGAGTCAGTTACCGCCAGAGCCTGTGGAATCGCCCCCCTGCCCTCCCACGCCCAGAGCAGCTCATCAGAGATGTCCGATTCTGCTAGTCTGCTGGGTAACTTTCGGTTTAGCCCTTGAGTTGCTCTGAGTCTGCTAACTTGAATCGGCTAAAATAATGTTATCATGTGGCACTTCTAGACTTTCTAAATGTTATTAGTCCAAATAGATCAAATTCTGATATTGAAATGGGTCATTTCGCGGGGGCTGCTGTGTTGTGATTGGGACGCTCAAAAGCATGTATTGGTCAGCTCAGCTCTGCTCGAGCTGACTCCAGACCAGCAGTTATACTCGCTGAACCACTCAATTCATTATGTGTGGACTGTAGTTTTAAACTATGCTGTCATTTAGCAGTTCATCTCCAAAAAGCAGGGGCTGCAACTTGCAGGCATTTTTTAAATGTCATTATTAAATAATTACCTTTGCTAGATGAATATTAAGTGAATAGCCTACTTTCTAATGTGAGGGGAGCAAAAAAGAACTGTGAGGGTGGCAATTTTTTTTACATAAAATGATTTGATTGTTTCCATTAACATTCATGGTCGGTTACGGACTGTGGCATGGCATTTGCGGGTGAGCGAGTGCCTGCCTGGTGCAGACGGGTTGAGTCAACTCGAGCTCAGGGCACAGTGGTGACAGGAGTAGAGCGAGTGGGGAGGGGCTCCGGGCTGGGCTGACTCGCCGAGCTGCGGAGCTCGGAGAGCGGGGCGAGATGGATGGAGTAGCGCAGTGATCCTCACTATTTTTTCGATGGGAGCCGCACTGGCACGACAAAGTCAATAGGAGAGCCACTTTTACCGCAAAACACCAAAAGCCACCCCAACCAAGCACATCTGCTTACCATTTTTTTGTGTTTTTTTGTTTTCCACAGACACACACACACACTAGGGCATTCACAGACTAGTGGACTAGTCGACTAGTCGACTAGTAAAACCACTAGTCGACACTGTGCTTAGTAGTCGACTAGTCGTTTTAGCAAAAAAAAAAACATTTTTTTTTTTTTTTTAATCTTTAAGAAAGAACATGAGGTATTTACACGACATGCATGGACTATCATATCCCATATCCCCCACAAAGAACATCAAAACACAACAAAACAAGAAAACTGCATAAGATACACAATAATCCCAGAACAAACAAGACTATTGGACAAACAACCAAACAAAAACAATGCATTCAAAGTAAATACATAGATCTTGTCCTGTTGGCAGCTAGGAAATGATAGCTTTAAATTGGAAAGCATCCAATCCCCCAGCTGTAGTTCACTGGTGGAATGAACTCTCAAGCTACCATACGTTGGATAACATTTACTACAAGAGCAAAGGCAGATTCTTAGACATCCCCCAAATATGGCAACCACATACAGAGTTTGACTTTAAGAACTTTTTACCCCAGTGTCATTAGGCTTATCAGGATAGGAGCTGAATGCATTGTTTTTGTTTGGTTGTTTGTCCAATAGTCTTGTTTGTTCTTGGATTATTGTGTATCTTATGCAGTCTTCTTGTTTTGTTTTGTTGTGTTTTGATGTTCTTTGTGGGGGATATGGGATATGGGATATGATAGTCCATGTATGTCGTGTAAATACAAAAGTAGCAAAATGCGAGCACACTCGGAGAGTGAACAAAGAGGTCCGGTGCACGGCACGGGTACAAATTAAACAAGAATAAGCCAGCACTCAAAAAGTCCTTTTGAATATTTAATTTACCTCAGTCAGGATAGAACGGCACATACATGTTTCGGCCTTACGGCCTTCCTCAGTGTGACCACACTGAGGAAGGCCGTAAGGCCGAAACATGTATGTGCCGTTCTATCCTGACTGAGGTAAATTAAATATTCAAAAGGACTTTTTGAGTGCTGGCTTATTCTTGTTTAATTTGTCGTGTAAATACCTCATGTTCTTTCTTAACACCTTGGGTGCCATGGACGCCGTACGGCGTCTTTTTATTAATCTCGCTTGGGTGCCAAAGACGCCATATGGCGTCTTTTTTTCGAAATTGCTTTTATTCAATTTTTAGATCGTTTAGGACCTTGGGCAAGTATTCAACATGAATCCCTACAAGAATCGGATGCGTAAATCGGCGCAATCTTGACGCGATGCAGTGCTGCCCCCCCCCCTTCCTGCGTCAGGGCGCTGCCTTTCTCTTCTTGAGAGCGCGACAATCGCCATTCCTTCCTTGTCTTCCCTTCCTCTCGGTCCGTTTATTTCCTCTTGAGCATATCCATAGCATAGCGAGTATTTAGCGAGTATTTAGCATAGTCATTAGCGATAGATTATATTTAGATCAGTTTGTGAGATTGTGTGGTGAGTAGATTTGAGTGTTTGGCGTGTTTGGTGAGTGGTTTGTGTGTCTGAGACACACAAACCACACACAGTGTGTGTGTGTGTGTGTGTGTGTGTGGGAGATCGCGTGTGTTAGTTAGCGTTAGCAGTAGATTAGCTCTTAGTTAGTAGTGTGTTTGTGAAAAAAAAAATAAAAAAAAATAAGTGTCGGTGTTGGTGTTGGTGTCGGTGTGTCTGTCTGTCTGTCTGTGTGTGTGTGTGTGTGTGTGTGTAGTTGTCTCTGTCTGTGTGTCTGTGTTAGCTAGTTTATAGCCAGGTGTAGGCGTGTAGCTATAGATTAGCAGTATGCCCAGGCGCAGACGGCCTAGGCCCGGAGCTGGCCAGCTTACGCTGGAGCAGGCCCTCTGCCGTGCCGTGAGGAAGAGAGATCTTCCGGAGACGGACTCGGAGGACCCCTCATCCGATCCTTCATCGGATCCTGCGGAATCCAACACGAGGGATGGTGACTGGCATCCACCACCTCGTCATGCCCACCTGGATTCCAGCGAAGGTGAGATGAATCGATTTTCAAAAAATCATCTGATATTGAAAACACATATCATGTATCTTATTTTTATAAACTCTCACTTTGACTACAGACTCTGACGAGTTTGATGAGGAGGAGGAGGAGGAGGAGACTGATCTGGCGCCTCAGAGAGGCTCAGAGGAGGGGGATGTGGCGATGGCGTCTTCTTCAAGAGGTGAGAACCTATACTTTGCAGGAAATTCATGTCACGTATACAGCCAGCTACATCTATAATAATAATAATAATAATTGATTGGATTTATATAGCGCCTTTCTAGACACACAAAGCGCTTCACATATCAGGGGAGGGAGGGGGAGGGAACTCAACTCATCCACCATGTATTTGTCAGGACAAAAGGAAACCATGAGAACAATCTAAACATGTGACTTACAGTACAGTATCTATATAGGAACAGGCATCACTGGCCAGCAAGTAAACAAACCATTGGAGGTAATAATGTAAAAAATAAAAAAAATAAACGCACACACTTATTCATCAATTTATTTTTGTCAACACAAAGCTTGGTAAGAATAACAATCCTGAATTAGCCTACTAATACCATGTAAAATATAAAATTTCAGAGTTGCAGCACAGCTCTGAGGAGGGGACTGACGATGAAGAGGCAGGTGCTCCCGCCAGCTTTCGTCGTGCCCGCTTGCAGTCCAGTGACGAAGGTGAGATATAAGCCATTTTAGAATTACAATTATTCATCTGATATTGAAAACATAAACTTTTTTCCCTCAAGAATGTATCATATTTTATAAACTCACTTTGACTACAGGGGAGGAGGAGGAGGAGGTGGTGGAGGAGGAGGAGGAGGAGGAGGAGGTGGTGACTGAGCGCGTGCGGGCATCTGCAGTTGGGAAGAGAGGGTCTTCAAGAGGTGAGAATCTATAGATACTTTACAGGAAATTCATGTCACGTATGCAGCCAGCTCATCTATAATAATAATAATAATATCAATTATTATTATTATTATTGTCAACACAAGGCTTCTAATTATTGGAAAAAAGACAGCTTTTTTACATATCACAATTGTCTGAAGAAAAACCTTTTATTTCATTTTTCAGCGGGCAAGCCTCGTCAGGAGGACTCTCCACGCTGGCATACTATGCCAGACTGGAGCCCCAAAATCTTCCCGTTCACAGCAGTGCCAGGTCCCAGGAATGCGGCTGCATCACTCCAGTCAGACAAGCCGGCAGATTTCCTGGAGCTGTTCCTCTGTGATGAGCTGCTGCAGATGATAGTTGAGCAGACCAACATCTACGCTAAACAGTGTATCGCGCTGCTGGATGAGCTGCACATGCCCTACACCCGGGTAAACGCCTGGCAACCGCTGTCTGTGGGAGAGCTGAAGCGCTTCCTGGGGCTCCTCTTCCTGACTGGCCTTATCAAGAAGCCCAGGATTGCGGACTACTGGTCTCTTGATGTGGCGATGGAGACCCCATACTTCAGGAAGACAATGTCCCGCAACAGGTTCCAGCTGATATGGCGCTTTCTCCATTTCTGTGACAATCAGAGGGTCGATGCCACCGACCGGCTCCACAAAGTGCGGCTCATCCTTGACTTGCTCCTCTCCAAGTTCAAGGAAATGTATCAGCCCTCACAAAACATTAGTGTGGATGAAGGGATGCTGTTGTGGAGGGGGAGGCTACGTTTCCGTGTGTACAATCCAGCAAAACCGATAAAGTACGGAATAAAAAGCTACATTCTGTGTGATTCAGATAACGGTTATTGCTATGCAATGAAACCATACTGTGGAATTCACAGCACACTTCTGGACACCGTGCAGTTCCTCATTGCCGGCCTTGAGGGATATGGCTACCGTCTCTGGATGGACAATTTCTACAACAGCGGGACCGTGAGCCGACGTCTCCTCAGCCTCCAGATGCACTCAGCTGGGACACTCCGGGTGAGGAGGGGCGAACCTGCGTCCATCCGGCAGGTGACCATGTCGGATCTGCGAGTAGGTGAACGACTCGCTCGTCATGACGATGGGGTGATGTTCCTGGCATGGCGGGACAAGCGCATCGTCAGGATGATCTCCACCTTCCACCAGGATGTCATGAAGACTGTGGCGGTAAAAGAGAAAGGGCAAAGTGAACGGGTCCTGCAGAGCAAGCCAGCATGTGTTGTCGAGTACAACCAGTACATGAGTGGGGTCGATCGACTTGACCAGAAGATCTCCTACTATCCATTTGTGAGGAAGACGTCCAAATGGAGCTCCAAGTTCGTGGTCTACCTCATGCAGATTGCAATGAGCAACGCGTTTACTGTGTACAGGAAATGCAATCCTACGTCCAGCTGCAAAGTGCTCAAAGACTTCACCCTGTCTGTGGTGAAATCGTGGACGGAGGCGACATCTGCTTGCCCCCCCCCTCCTCCTCCGGCAGACGAGCCACCTCCTCTTCCTCCAGGAAAGACACCAAGACACACACGCCAACGGTCCAATTCAGTGAGGCAGAATGTGGACTTTGCGGGACATGTGCCACAGCCGGTGAAAGTCCCGCCCACCAAGAGCAAGGCAAATCGTAAATGTGCACACTGCGCAGCAAAGGGACACCGTAAAGAGACCAAATTTGTCTGCCCGCAATGTGACCATGTACCTCTCTGCCTCTACCCCTGCTTTTTTGAGTACCACTCACAGTGATTGTTGTATCTTTATACAACAATCACTGTGAGTGATACTCAAAAAGAGACTAGATAACAGTACTATTATTATTCTATAGTTATTTATAGATTATTATTATATATATTATTATATATATTATTATTATATATTATATTATTATATATTATTATATATAGATAGTTATTTATAGATTATTCTATCCTATTCTATAGTACTACAGTACTATAGACTCGCCCCCACATCTCAAAGCAGCAGTTATAAAAGATCTGTATGTTTTGTGCTATAAAAGATCTGTATGTTTTGTGCTAACTCCACACAGGTCATCTGAATATGGCTGTCCGGACAGGGGGACGCCCAGAGAGGCCACGGCCCATTGTTTATAGTACAAGACAATAATATTTTCTATAACAGTGATGCTGATGTCATAACTGTCCTCAATGTCATAGGCTCGGATGATGTCATCGGTACAAGTGTCCAGTGATGTCAGCAGTGATGATGTCATCGCTCGTGACCTTTTTTTGCCTCCAATATACAGCATGTGTTCATTTCCAACTCCTGTGAAGGTTCTTTTCAAGAAAATAAAACAATGCAGGAAATTTTGTGTTTGAATATTTTTATAATGTTACACAAAAAATGAAAGCTTAGAATGTGTAGTTTCATCCAGAAAAAAAAAAAGTTGATATCTTCTTTCTTTGTGGAAATATGGACTTCAATATCCAGCATGACCCCGTGGAAGTGAGCATTTTGATGTTAGACCAAGCTGCATACTAATATTAGTAGAAAAAAAAAAAAACATTCTTTTGACATACTTTTTCCCGCAGGTAAACTAGACATTCTAAGCTTTCATTTCAGCTATATCATTTTGTTCAACTCAAAGCAGAATTCATTCTGTCGCCTTTCTAACATAAAGATGTGATTATCTCAGAAACTAAGTTCAGCATGCTGTTTTCGGTCTAAAACACTCTTTTTCAGAGCGGTGTATTTCCAAAATGGAACGGTTTATAAACACAGTTTTTTTTTTAAATGAAACAGAAGGGTTCAAAGTTTCATAGAGGCTATTGGTTGTCCATATAAGAGGAACACAAAAAATGATATGGCTATATTAAAATGCATTGCGGCCTATGTGGCACAGTACAGCAACCTTTTGCCCAAGGGCCGTGGCACTCAAAGTGTTAAAGATTTAAAAAAAAAAAAAAAAAAAAAATTAAAAACGGTTAATCGACTAGTCGACTACCTTTAGGGACGACTAGTCGACTAGTAAAATTCACTAGTCGTGAATGCCCTAACACACACACATATATATATATATACCGTATATATATATATATATATATATATATATACACACACACACACACACACACACACACACACACACACACATATATATATATATATATATATATATATATATATATACACACACACACACACACACACACACACACATATTCTTCTGAATTCTATGTTTTACTGTTAATGCTATTTTTAATAATCAGAAAGTGTCTAATATGTGATGGATCAATAAATAAATAACAAACAATAAGACATAACAGTAAATTTGGAATGGTTGCACTTTTTTAATCAAATGCTTCAATACAGAGTCAAAGGAAATAGACTACATAAAAAGCAATACGGCCACAAAGTGCTGAATAAATTCTAGTCTTGAATCTGCTGCAGTTTATTGAGTCTGAAGGCAGGCTCTGAGTGAATTTGTTTAGTACAGAGTAGTTTATGCTTTTATTTTGAAGGCGGAAAGGGGAAATGCTATGTGTGAACTGACGCTGGTCTGTCAGTCTGCTAGCGAACGCGCTAGCAAAGACAAACACTACATTCAGTCAGTCCCTGCTCGTATCCACCTTATTTTTGAATGCCCCACTGTAAAAAATAATTGTGGGTACAAGTTCTGGTTTAACGTGACTTATTGTTGCAGCTTGCCATTTCCTAAAACGGTATTCTACTTGATTTGAAAAGATGGCCGCCTACACTCCCTTGTAGCGTGATTTCTAACCCCACATAGGATAAGCAATAACCACGCCCTTTTACTGAGCTGGAATGTCTGGAAAGTGTGTCTATCTGGTTTTTCATCTGTCTTCTGTGTGAGAGTGAATCGTTTGGTTGGTAAGAATGACTTCTGCCTGTTATCTCGTAATCTTTCCAACAATACCAATTATTTGTAAATCTACCAGCCCAAAATGTAATCTCACCACGTTACTAATGACTAAGATGGCTATTCTGACTTTCTGTCATGTCATTAGGTTAGGCTTGTTCGCAAATAAAAAATAATAATTTAGAAAGCAACTGGAGGCAAGATTGTGCAATCAATTCTTAACGTCAATATAAGTCTTTTTGTGGCAAGTGACCCAGGTAAGTGTGGCAAGTGACTTCAAATTTATCTTGTTTATGCATAGGTTAACTTACTGAATATACATGAATGTGTTAGTTATTTGGCCCCTGTTTTACTTGTGACTTTATGGCTTATTGGATAAGTCAATTAGGCCTAGTGTTGAGCTCATTTGCATATTTAAAATAGATTTTTCCAAGAAACTTGTAAAACAAAAAAGTTCCTATTCATGTATACTTTCACTGTGTGAGGTTTGATTGTGATAGGCTTCATTTTTTCCTTTACTCCTATGCGGGTATATTTTGGGTAGCCTATATTCGATTAGTGTATAGCTCATTTGCATATTCAAATTAATTTTCAAAGAAACTTGTAATACAAATTTTTTTACTTTTCATGGATACTTTCATTGTATAAAGTTTTATTTTGATAGGAGTAAAGGAAAAAAATAGCCCCATTGGGGTGTATTGTTGTCTGGCCTTACTGGCACACATCTTGGATTGATGAGAATTAAACATATTTCCTCAACTAGGATTTCTTAAGACTTTTAGTATGTTGTTCTGGACACCTCATAGAAATGATCTAAGCTGCAAAAAATTATTTTACAATTAGTCTGTCGTAAAACGCTACTTTGCCTGGACTATAAGGAGAGAAAAAATCAGCCATCCATCAGCCATACCGTTTTGTCTGGTTTTCTGATTAAAAAGTGTTACATCTTGGTTCACACCAAAAGCATCTAAGAAGCAGCGCTTCACTCACGGAAGTGTGGAGCGGCCGGTGCTTTCCCCTGTTTACACAGATGCTGAAATGAAACTCCCTCTACAAGGCTTTGCTTCAGTCACTTTGTTGATGCAGTGTTGCCAGATATATGGTGAGTTTCCACCCCCATTTGGTGCATCAGAGGGCCAGCAACCTGGCAACCACGCAGTTTTCTTACACAGCAGTGAGGGACGGTCTGAGCAGGTTTTGACAGTATATTAGGCCGCCAACTAAAGGCCTTAACATGGTCGTCCGTCAGAGCCTCGCCCCGCCCTCCCCGTGTGACGGCGGGTGGAGCGCCGTCCTACGGGGAGGGGCCGCCGTCGGCTGACGGGGGCTGCTCCAAAATGTGACTTCACGGCGACGATACGTGCGTGACGACAGCTGCAGGAGAGTTGTGATTGGCCGTTGCCCTGGCTCTTCGTCGTAAAGTCGCCTTTCAAAGCATGATGTTAGATTATAACAACTAGTTGTGTGGCTTAGCCTTCCCAAATGTTGAGGGTCGTTTTTTAGAATTTAATACATAGAATTGGGAACGTTACATTCAATTTCATTCAGACTGCCTGGCACACAATCTCCGCCATTTTCACACGGAGCTTCCGCGGGGGGGGGGGGGGGGGGGGGGGGGGCGTAGTGGCGTCCGAGCATGTGGGGCTCGCTGGCGCCGCCAGACGGGGAGACGGCCCCAATTCGAGGCGGACGGACGACCATGTTTAGGCCTTAAAGCTTTGAGAGCCGCCAACTAAATCTTCGAGGGCCGCCAGCGTCTCACGAGCCGCACAATGAGGAACTAGGCAGTAGCGAGTGAGCTCAAGGCAGTGAGGGGCTGTGGGCTCTGCTATGCTGGGCTCTGCTCTCTGACTCTCTGACTGAGGGCAGGGAGGGGATTTTGCCTCCGAGAGAGCGAGTACTGAGTTGAAACAAGCGCCAAAGTGGTTGTTTCCTCACAGGGTTAATACAGCCATTCACTTGATACAGGGGGCTAGTCAAGTCTCACTCACTCAAGTCTAGTCAAATACTCACAAGTCCCGAGTCAGTAAAAAGAGTCGAGTTTTTTACGATTCGTTCAAACCCGCCCATCACTACTGCCATCAGTTGATCCAGCACAGCTTGGTGCTCAGGGGGCCACTGCCAAGCGACATCCTTCCTGAGAAGCTGCCTGAATGGTGCAGTGAGCGCAGACTCGTTTGGGATGTACTGGGCCAGATAGTGTGTCATGCCCAGCAGCTGGAGAAGAGCTTTTTTGTCAGATGGTGCAGGCAGTTGTGTGATCGCTGTTGTCATCTGGGCAAACACACTCTGCACTGATGATAGACTTCACCTCATCCGCCATATATAAATAATCTTGTCTGGATGGAACTTGACATTCAGACTTTTAGTTCAATGATGTTCATCATGTCTTCATTTTTATATAGACGTTTTTGTTTTCTTGTGTTCAGACATCGGTTTATAGATGTTATTTATTTACCTTGACAGTTTCGACGAGTCAACTCTCGTCTTCTTCAGAAGCAGTCGCACTGACAGCTGGGTAAGACGTGAGTGACGTACACCCAAAAGACAAAATCGAACAGGACAATAAATGTAACGTTATATACGAAATACCATGCATATCCTGCAATAAAACATACATTGGGGAGACGGGCAGGTCATTCATCACCAGAAAGAAAGAACATCAAAAGGAATGTGAAAAGGAAACAGCAACACGACTCACAAGAACACAGAAAGAAAAAGCACAACAGGAAAACCTCAAATCAGCCATATCAGACCACTGCAAAAGAAACAACCACGTTATGGACTGGGATCAGGCAAGAGTCATTGGAACAGAGGACAACAAATACAAGCGTTGGATCAAGGAGGCTATGGAAATCAGGAGACGTGCCAAGGGCACCATCAACAGGGACGAGGGGGCCTACATGCTCTCCCGCACCTGGGATGCTCTACTCCAGAGAACAACGGGCGGCGGGCCGCGCGATGTGCCCGGCGGGGCTGTTGGGTCTGTCGGTCCGGCCACGACACGTCATAGTGGGCGTGGCCGGCCTGGCAGACCTGGCAGCTCAGCTGGGCACACTGCCAGTTGCTGAAAAGCAACTGGTTGACAGTCATACCCGGCTGTCAGTGCGACTGCTTCTGAAGAAGACGAGAGTTGACTCGTCGAAACTGTCAAGGTAAATAAATAACATCTATAAACCTATGTCTGAACACAAGAAAACAAAAACGTCTATTCAGACTTTTAGCCCGCTCCATGACTTGTTGCATGTGGTCATGCTCTGCTTTGCTGGTGGCTGCAATTACCATGTCATCTGCTTTTATGGAGACACCCTAAATGTCCCCAAAGCACTCTGAGTTCATCTGTTGGAACACTTCGCTTGCCGATTTTATGCCAAATGTGAGGCGGTTGAACTTGTACCTCCTCCATGGGGTGTTGAATGTAGATAGCTCGGAAGACTCATCCAACTTTGCCTCTCTGCCAGTACCCATCATGCTCATCAAGGATTGTAAAGATCCGCTTTCCTGACAGTTTACTCTGTACATACTCAGGGGTGGGTATGTTGTAGTGCTGGCGCAGTGCGTGCCGTTGTCTCGCTATGAAAAACATCTCCACTATTTAACGTTTCTTGATTATACAGAGGTACATGAAATAGATTACCAGGCGCCACTCTTCAATTCGGCATATAGGCTATATAATCCACGGAGAGGTTACTCTAAGTGAATGTCAATTCTGGATGTGAGTCGCCTGTTATCCCCACCCGCTGTCTTCCTCCGTAAAAACGTTTGATTAAAGATTCGCTAAAGCCGTTTCCAGGCATGCACGTATCACATTTATTTTTATCGATAGCTTTAAATGTTGTACATCGCCCTCCATGGCATAGTGAAGTACTTTCTGATGGCTTCTACACGATATCAGGCCTCAAAAAGTTGTGAAGAGCGTCTTGGGATATAACTTTGACAGGCTGCCATTATTCTAGTTAGCCTGTCCTGTGTTTGTCCGAGTGAAAAAATTGTGATGCCGAAGGCCGAAGGCCAGATGGCCTTGTCCCTAAAATGACGAAATCCCCACCCTGGTCCTGACCCCCGCTTTGGGAGCCACTGGCCTAGGCTACTTCAGTGGTAGCCTAGGAGGCCATAGGTCTACACGTGTGCATGCATGAACATGCGGGACACGGTCCAAGGACTCCAAGCGCTCTGGAGCAGGAAGGCCAAAGCCAGATTCAAAGTCATATTCTGTTTACACTTAACACATTTGTCTGTAGCACACTACAGTTCCTGCAAGGTAAACATGGCCGCCCGTCGCTCGTCACCCTGTACACACTGATCCACCCAGAGGCTATTTCTGTCTGCCTGGGATGGGCACAGGCCCGGGGGGTGAAAGAGGAGGAGGGAGTGACAGAGGTGTGGAGGGGAAGCAAGGAGAGCAGGAAGTTAGAAGAGAGAAAGGAAGGACAAGGAGGGATGACAAGACAGAGGAGATACATGAGAATAAGGCAGATGTGAGCTGTGACACATTATAGCTGAGAGTTATAACAGACATACATCCATGTCAACAGAGGGAGAGAGAGAGAATGAGAGAGAAGGGGGGGAGAGACAGAAAGAGAGGGGCCATCAGAGAGAGACAGAGAGAGAGAGAGAGTGTGTGTGTGTGTGTGTGTGTGTGTGTGTGTGTGTGTGTGTGTGTGTGTGTGTGCGTGCGTGCGTGCGTGAGTGCGTGCGTGCGTGCGTGCGTGCGTGTGTGCGTGCGTGTGTGAGAGAGAGAGAGAGCTAGAGGGAGAAAGAGAGGGCTGGTTTACATTGCTAAGCCATTTCTGTCTCAGTGGTCGGGGGTTTTGCTCGGCTCGTGTGTCACACAGAGAAGGACAGCTGCACGGGCCTAAATCCTGACTGGGACGCACTGACCAGCACTAACCAAAACTAAGCTACTGCATTAACCAAAACTAACCTACTGCACTAACCAAAACTAACCTACTGCATTAACCAGCACTAACCTACTGGATTAACCAAAACTAACCTACTGGATTCACCAAAACTAACCTACTGGATTCACCAAAACTAACCTACTGGATTCACCAAAACTAAGCTACTGCATTAACCAAAACTAACCTACTGCATTAACCAAAACTAACCTACTGGATTCACCAAAACTAAGCTACTGCATTAACCAAAACTAACCTACTGCATTAACCAAAACTAACCTACTGGATTCACCAGCACCAACCTACTGCATTAACCAGCACTAACCTACTGCATTAACCAGCACTAACCTACTGGATTCACCAGCACTAACCTACTGAATTAACCAAAACTAACCTACTGGATTCACCAGCACTAACCTACTGCATTAACCAGCACTAACCTACAGCATTAACCAACACTAACCTACTGGATTCACCAACACTAACCTACTGGATTCACCAACACTAACCTACTGCATTAACCAACACTAAACCTACTGCATTAACCAGCACTAACCTACTGGATTCACCAACACTAAACCTACTGCATTAACCAACACTAACCTACTGCATTAACCAACACTAAACCTACTGCATTAACCAGCACTAACCTACTGGATTCACCAACACTAAACCTACTGCATTAACCAACACTAACCTACTGGATTCACCAAAACTAACCTACTGCATTAACCAGCACTAACCTACTGGATTCACCAACACTAACCTACTGCATTAACCAGCACTAACCTACTGCATTAACCAGCACTAACCTACTGCATTAACCAGCACTAACCTACTGCATTAACCAACACTAACCTACTGGATTCACCAACACTAACCTACTGCATTAACCAGCACTAACCTACTGCATTAACCAGCACTAACCTACTGCATTAACCAGCACTAACCTACTGCATTAACCAGCACTAACCTACTGGATTCACCAACACTAAACCTACTGCATTAACCAGCACTAACCTACTGCATTAACCAGCACTAACCTACTGCATTAACCAGCACTAACCTACTGCATTAACCAGCACTAACCTACTGGATTCACCAACACTAACCTACTGCATTAACCAGCACTAACCTACTGCATTAACCAGCACTAACCTACTGGATTCACCAACACTAAACCTACTGCATTAACCAGCACTAACCTACTGCATTAACCAGCACTAACCTACTGGATTAATCAACACTAAGCTACTGCATTAACCAGCACTAACCTACTGGATTCACCAAAACTAACCTACTGCATTAACCAGCACTAACCTACTGGATTCATCAACACTAAGCTACTGCATTAACCAACACTAACCTACTGCATTAACCAACACTAACCTACTGCATTAACCAGCACTAACCTACTGCATTAACCAACACTAACCTACTGGATTCACCAACACTAACCTACTGCATTAACCAACACTAACCTACTGGATTCACCAACACTAACCTACTGCATTAACCAGCACTAACCTACTGCATTAACCAACACTAACCTACTGCATTAACCAACACTAACCTACTGCATTAACCAGCACTAACCTACTGCATTAATGAGAAGAGGGCTCGCGACACAGTGACATTTGCGTTGACAATAATTAAAGGTCCAATCCTTAAGTTCTAACTATTACTGACATCGGTGCAGTAAATGCAGGCACCATACTCGCATGCGCCCAAGCAGCTGTGTGGCAACAGCAGAGGTGTTGGTTGCTTTGTAACGTTAACTCATAAAAGTCACTTGAAAACAGCAACCTGGACAATTTATCAGCCAGATCAGCCTCGAGATGGCCAGGAAGGATTCTGGAGGACTCCATCGACGTTATTGTGGCATGTTTGGTCATGTTTTGGCTTTCGTTGGTTGCAGGGAAGTGGATACTCACATTAGCATGAGCCAGGAAATAGCCTGCTCCCCCTATATTATGGTACAGTCTAAAGCAGGCCTATTCAACTGGCAGCCCGGGGGCCAAATCCGGCCCACCAATCAAGTCACACCCGGGGGAGAAAAAGGAAAATCTCTCTCTCTGTCTCACCTGTCTCTCTCTGTCTGTCTCACCTCTCTCTCCCTCTCCCCATTTGTCTCTCTGCCCCCTCTCCTCTCTCTCTCCCCCTCTCGATGACACAGAGGCTTCATCAGCAGATAAAAAGGAAGTCCTGTTTCCATTTTCATCTATGGATTGATTTTGATGTGTACTGTAACTATTTTTTTATTTCTATTTCTCAAAACAAAATAGAACTACAAAAAAATCAAAACATGGACCATGAGGCTATGATTAGGCGACCTTTGCAATGTAGTAAAATCAAAAATTGACAGGGCATTTGGGTTCCTCACAGAAGGAAATATGACGTGCAAGAACAGAACGAGTCGGAGCTGTCCATGTGGCGCAGGGGAGCACGCTCCAGATGGCTTGCAGGTCCTTAACAACCTCACTCCTATATTATTAGTACTTGGCTGGTAGGTACTAGAACCCATTTGAACTGTTTGAGAGTCATACTTCAGAGGTCCTTGATATAGAGCCTGTTTGAAGCATCTGTCTGTATGCTAAACATATTTGTCATTGTTTCCTCTATATGTGTAATTTTTGAATGTTACAATTCTGTAACAGTGTTTCTTTATATTTGGTGTTTTTGTAAAATACGTTATTGAATAATTTAATGTACTTCCGGTTTAATTGTATATAGCTGTCATTTCCGCCTTACACAGCACAATGCTGAAGAAGGCGTGTTGGCTGAAACATTTGTTGTTGTTTGCTTTGCCCAGATGACGGATTAAACCTGTGAGAGGACATTTAGTGAGCTGGCTCTTTCTCACTTTTGGATATAGTGTTTTTTATCAATGCATGTGCTCGCTACTGGTGTGGTAGAACATGCAACCTCCACACAGAAAGGACCTGGGACGGACTGGGGTTCGAACCTGGGACCTTCTTGCTGTGAGGCAACAGTGCTAACCACTGAGACACCGTGCCGTCCGTACTGTATGTCTGTCCATACTTTATGTGTCCGATGAACCTGAGAATCGCTTGGTGGTCCCTGCAAGCTGCAAGCCACTTGTACTTCACCTTGCTCCCATTCCCATCGCATTCCATGGGCAGATCATCTGGGTCAAGACAAAACTCTTGCTCGAGTCAAAACTAGATTCTTCTGGCCCTTAAAGTCGAGCTGAACCCAAAAATGACTTTTCTTTTCTTTTAGTTCAAATACCTGGGTATGCAGTGCACCTATTTAATAATGTATGCAAAAAAAATCACAACAATCTAATTTCTTTAGTTTTTCACACTTTTTCACATCAAAAGTTAATTTTTCAAGATTTCATTGATAACAGTAATGTACAGTTTGCTGACGTCACCTAGTACTATTAAATTTCTACCCCATTTCAACCAATCATATCACGACATGCAGCTGTCAATCAAATCTTCATTTCAGGATAATTTTCTCTTCCAAATGAAGTAGAAAATGGCGCCTAGTGCCTGTCATCTGGCAGAATTCCTATCCATAAACTAACTACTAACTTGGCCAATTGTTAGAAACATGAACAAAAAACAAAAACTATAATCTCTAAGAATGCAAAGAAATGTAACTGGCTCGTTAAAACGCGCATTCCAGGGATATCGTATTTACAGCAGCGATAATGGCAGTGGGACAAAAGTTGAAACAAACATTGTCCACTTGCTCCCTTTTATATAAAAGGATTCTACAGTCCACCACTAGGGACACTATCATAGTCACTGTATAAGTAGTCACTGTTGAGATGCTGTGAAATGAATGACAGTAGAATGTAAAAGAAGAGTTAAGATGGCTGCTCCCATAGCTCGCCCTACCGGATCGGATCGCCCTACAGATGAAGTTAAACTCTCACATTTATTTTCAAAAGTAAGGCTCCTGTTTATGAGAAATGGTCCTGTACACCTGAATCATGATCATTGAGTGTTTGTATGATTAATATTTTTTATTAATATTGTTAGTCTATCATGTCTGATAACATCAGTAGCTTAGCTTGTTAGCTCATTTAAAGCTGTCAGACATTTTGCCCACGTTAATCCAACGTGCCCAATCACTATGCGTGCCCGAGCCGATCTGGTAGGTGAGCCAAAATTGCACCGACACCGGCATGAATGGTACGTTGCTGCTCATATAACTTGTAAACTTGTTACAGTTTAGCCTGTTGAATTGTTGAATTTCACCCCAATTATGCCAAATTCTGCAGTATTCCACGTTTTACAGTTGATTCCATTTTTATTGGTCAATAACGCGATTCCGTCTGCATTTCCATGATCACGGATTTCATATGGCTCTAGTGTTGGGCTCATCACTCAAAAAAATGTAATTTATTACTCATTACTGGTTACTGTTTTCAAAAGTGTATTGATGTTTATCTGGCAGTAATTTGTTACACTACTCATTATATTACTGTTCTGTTACACCCCACAACATTTTATTTATGATCAGGGACAATGCATATTAATGAACATTTGTTTAAATGTCAACATGCCACATTTAGCCAGAGGCTAATTTCTTTCTGTGGTCACTCCGGCAGGTTGACGTTACGAGAGAGTGCCAAAGTCAGGCCCTCTTCCAGGTTAGGCAGACGAACCAAGGGATTTCTTACACCATTTATTTTTCTATAGACATTTCGTAAAATACTCATGAAAATAGGTTTACTTGGTCAAACCAAGCAATTCAGCTACATTTTGAATCAGCAGAGACAATTTAACATTTCTTGTTAAATGTTCTATGGTCTCTCCTGATTCTAAATATAGCTGAATTGCTTGGTTTGACAAAGTAAAACTATTTTACAAAATGTCCATAGTAAAACATGACATGGAAACATGATTGATAATTGTCCTCTTGTGTCTCTGGGGGAATGACAGGCTAATGGCTGGTAGCAGCCCAGGCTTCAAACAGCAGGTTTCTCTGCAGCCTATAAATCCATTAGGTTACAGGCAGCTGACTCAAACTGATGACCAGACACAATCTGTTAACTTCTCTGTACTTTGTTTCCGTGTTGCCTCACATCACATCCCCCCTCCACACACACACACACACACACACACACACACACACACACACACACACACACACACACACACACACACACACACACACACACAGACAGACAGCAGCAGATGGAAAGGCTTCTTAAATGTCAGACATGTTGACTGCAACAGATCTTTAGTGTAGTGGGGTTCCATCTACTTCCACTAGCTCCGATAATATTAATATAATATAATAATATAACAATACAATACAATACAATACAATACAATATAATACAATATAATATAATATAATATATCTATAATATAATATAGGCTATTATAGGCTAATATAATATACTAGAGATTATCAGGCCGCTACGCTGCCTTCAAATCTAGTTTGGTGGGACTCCAACCCGGTATACGAGGGATCAGTGTTGGTAAACAAACGGCTTACTGGGGGTAACTTTATAATAGAGAGGCAGAGTGAACGTCACTTCCTGCTTTTTTCCCTGTACCAAGCGCTGAAAAAATATGAATGGCGGTGAACGGAGAATAACGTTACTTTTTTGATCCTGTTTGAATTGTGCCACGGGGTGCCAACGTTAATTTTGTCAATTTAAAACAGAACTTTGCATGTCAAGAAAGTCGCAGTTTGTCGCCAAACTGTTGCACTATAAGTTATAAATCAGAAAGACTACATACACTGTCGCCTAAATGACGTCACTTTCTCTACCGGCAAAGCTGAAGACCGGCGACATGCCACGAGCTTCCACGAGCTATGTAGTTTTTATACGAAACTAACCCCTACGTTTCAGTTTGAGTTTACTGCCATTCATATTTTTTCCAGTGCTGGTACAGGCAGAAAGCAGGAAGTGATGTTTCACTTTGGCTCTATGTGACTCTATGGAGTCAGCCTTGTGTGTCTCATTCTAGCTGGCTGTGCTGTTTACTAAATTCACTTCATTTTAAAAACTGCGACAGTTCACACAACTTTAACATGACATATTATATATCAGACTCGAGTTACTTCTGCTCTCACTCGGAATGTCAAAATATAAGCGATGTGATGTATAGTTTTGGAAATATTAACGTTTGTTTGGCACAACTCATACTAGTTAACTGCTGTGGGGATCCACATTTCTGAGTGGTTGTGATGTCACGCTGATCCATCCTATAGAGCTGAACAGTCACGTGCCATCTCTTGCCCTGGAAGTGAGTTTAGACTTCTTTATTGATTAAGATGACAACGTTTCGAGTCGGGGTGGATCGAAATGTCATTTTAATAAATAAAGAAGTGTAAGTAGCTACGGTGTGCGGGCACTACCTATTTCACCATGTACAGCCCAGCACCCACAGTCGATGTGCGAATGGGAAACGCACGTCCGGTACAGGTATTTTGTACCGGAAGTAAGTTTCCCATTCATTTTCTCCATAGACATTTTGAAAAATCCTTACAAGTTTTAAGGATGGCACCAAGCCAACCCGTGACCTACGGAATCGTGAGTGAGTGACCATAAAACATTTCACTTGGAGCAAACCAAAAAATAAAGATGTGTGGGGGGGGGGGATCTAATTGAATGGGAAGCTCACTTCCAGGGCAAGAGACGTCTGTGTGTTCTGGGCTTTTATTTTGAAGGTCGGCATCGGTCGGCCGTGGGATATCGGAGTCGATATTGGCATCGATACTCAATATCGATATCACAGTGTCGGTTGAGTGGTTGAGGAAGGAGAGTCACCGCACACAAGAAGGCTGAATTGTTCATTCAGAGCGAACCTAAGGAAGCCAATAGGTGAAACGCGTTGTTCGCAAATGCCTTTCCGTACCTTTTAAAGAAGATGAATTAAAATGAAGCAATTCAGCCTTCTTGTGTGCAGTGAATCTCCTTCTTCAACCACTCATCTGATGTTTCCTGGCATCACCTGCCAGAAAGTAAAGGCTGACAGTGCCGTCTGTGCAGAGGGCATCTACTTGTTGAATGATTTTATCACAGTATCTGTATCGATATCGGTATTGGTATCAATCTCGGGTATAGCTATTGGTATCGATATCGGTCTCGATATTGGTTATGCATGTGATTATTAATAATTCATAAATTATTAATATTAATAAAATTATTATTTTAATTTTATTTGTCAGAAAATATTGAAATTCTCTAGTACTAGGGGGCGGGGCACCAGCGTGGATATATTTCAGGCTTTGAAAGATGCTTATGACTTGGAGAAGTCAGATTTTCATAGATACTTTCAAATGAAGGATTATTTTCTCCGCGAAATCCGAGGACGAGATCCACATACAAATCCAAGTCAACTGATACAATCATTAGCACAGACATATATAAAAACATATATAAAACTCCTCTGTTTTGGTGGGCTTTATTGACTTTATTGACGCCTCCAAGGCATTCGATAGAGTTAACAATCAGAAGCTGTTTTTAAAGACGATAGAGAGCGGTGTGTCTAGGAGCATTATTAGAATCCTAGCATTCTGGTATGCTAACCAGACTATGCAGATCAGATGGGGTAATTCGGCCTCTGCTCCTTTTGGGGTGGGGAACGGCGTCCGGCAGGTGGGCTTCTTTCCCCTGTCCTCTTTAATTTGTACATGAATGACCTCTCTGTACAGCTCAGTAGCTGTAGAACTGGATGTGTGCTGGGTAACACCTGGATAAATCATTTTATGTACGCTGACGATCTGACCATCCTGTCTCCAAGCAGTGCTGGTTTTCAACAGCTGCTGAATATTTGTTCTGCGTATCGAGTAGATTTTGATGTGAAATATAATGCTAAAAAGAGTGTCATTGTGGTTTGCAGAACAAGAGATGATAAGGACCTCTCCTTCCCTTCTTGTTATTTGTCAGGACAGGTTCTGGAAGTGTGCTGTAGAACCAGGTATTTGGGTCACATTTTTACTGATCAAATGAGCGATGATGATGACATGTATAGGCAGCGGCGTGTCTTGTATGCACAAGCTAATATGCTGAGGGAAAAGTTGTATTTTTGCTCTGATGAGGTCAAGATTAGCCTGTTTACAGCCTACTGTACTCCTCTCTATACTGCCCCCCTGTGGGTCAAGTTTAAGCAGGCTAGCATTCAAAAGCTTCAGGTTGCTTATGACTGCATGATGATTCTGCTCAGAAAGCCAAGGTGTTGCAGTGCTAGTCAAATGTTTTGTGGTGCAGGAGTCTACACCTTTCATGCCCTGCTGAGAAATCTGACCTACAAGTTTATCTGTCGTCTTAATGTGTCTCAGAACTTGATTATCATGCTGCTGTCTCAACCTGGTCTCAGTGCTATTAAGTACCAGTCTTGCATTTGGGCACATTGGTACAACTCTTTAATGTAATGTATTGGGGTATGTATATGTTATGATTTTATGTATTGTCGTTTTTATACTGGACCTTGTGTCTGTTAATAATAAAGTGATGATATACAAAAGGGACCAGGAGAACAGTGTCAAAGCTATACCAGAGTATTAATGGTTCAAGAAAACATACAACAGATTATAACACTGAAATCACAGCTGAACAATGGTTCAGCTGTCAACACTGTACCATCCACCACTCACTCCCTGCCTTCTTCTCCAGTTTGATCTCCTCCCACCTCCAGAGGGATGGTGAAGTCACCTTTCACACTCTGCTGCCCCCAGAGGCCACCAACCGCACCACTGCAGCTGAACAAGCCCTATTAATATTTTATTCCTGACAGGACAGGTGTTCATATGCGTAATCCTCTGAAATCCATGATAGTAATAGCATAAGTTGGGTCTTTGATCTTCTATCTCCAAATTCCAGATAGATAGCCTAAATCAAACTTTATCCCTCTCTCTCGATCCCCCCCTCTTTCTCTTTCAGGAGGCTTGGCAATACTATTTGGACCGTTTGATTTGTGGCTGTGTGAACACAAACGAACCAAGGCACAAATGCAACAATTGTTTTAAGCCCCTGAATCGGAACAAAGCCAAACGACCTAGAGAGGTGACTGTGAATACACCCTTGTCTCCACAGCTGTGTCTTGATAATGTTCCCAAGTCTCCACTAGATTGAGCATACACATGGAAATGGAAACAGGTAGCCTACACACACACACACACACACACACACACACACACACACACACACACACACACACACACACACACACACACACACACACACACACACACACACACACACACACAGCTTAATGTTAATAATGTGAATATTTTCAATTAATATTGCAGTTGGATAAACTGAGGAAAATGCATTTCCACAACGGGTCATGTTATTAAAAAATTTGACACCAAGATTTTTTTTTTTACTGCAAATGTAGATCGTTCCAAATATCGCCTATTGGTCATTTTGATTACCAATAATCGATATCGGCCCTGAAAAAAACATATCCATCGATCCCTACTAAACTGCCCCCAAAAGGTTCTCAATACTGGCCAGAGATAAAAACAAATGTGTGCATGGTTAGCTTCCTGTTTCCTCCAGCACTCTGCACTAACCGATAAATTATATTTTGAACTAATTTTTGGTGTTAAGAAGAACTTCATATTAACTCTCCAAGCAAATGCTTTCCAATATATTGATTGTGTTGTCTTGAATATTCTTTTACATGCTTCGTCCAATTTCTCCTAAGTGTTATCTTGATCTGCCTTTCTTCCCTGTAGGATTTTATGCAGCTTTGAGATTGTTATTTTTACTGGTTCTTTTTATTTATACATTTTAATAACATACTTTCTGACCCTGTGCTTCTCTCTGATGTTTCATGAGATAACTCATTATTTGTAAATATTTAAAGAAATTATTGTAATCTATATTAAATGTTGTTGTTAATGTGTCAAATGAGTCTATTACCGTATTAGCTCCATTAGTGAACTATAACCTCCTGCTAAACTATTACATCATATGAAAGAAGCTATACCACCATCTAGTGGTAGAAAAGTAAATTACAGCCCCCCTTTTTAAAGCAGATTATGGATATCAGTGCAAAGGTTAAATTTGCTGTTACAACTCACCTGCCAGAAAACACAACAAAAACAACAAGAACAAAAACAATAAAAAAAAACAATGGCAATCTATTGAGTGGTTGGTAAAATTAATTCACTATCCATTTGGTTGGTAGCCTGTATTCAGATACAGGTGAATTTATCTATTGTTATTGTGCTGTTGGCTTTGAGTGTTCAGAGGCTCATACCATGAACGGAGGATAAACAGATCTAGGATCTGTCCCCTTGATCTGGTTTGATTGGCCTCCTTGATTGATCATTGCAATCAAGCTAAATGATACCACAACGGTGGTTATCAACTCGGTCAGTGGATCCAGGTTTTTCTAATCTAGCTGAGAGCGCATGGACATAAAAACTGCGTTCTCACTGGCGTCTGACCAATGACAACATGGAGACGCCAAACACGTCATAGACGGGCAGCAGCAGAGCCGCCTACTTCATACTCGAGGAGCCAACTATAATATTGAGGAAATATGATGAATTCAAAGATATCATAAAAACAAAAGACAACACTGCTGCTGATAATAACCGCATAAAGGAGGGCAGGCAAGAATTGCAGATTTATAGATGCTGTGGTAGAAAATTGAACTTCCATTCGAGGAGACACATAACTAGCTTATCAAGCAGGAGATTTCTCCCCTTTGCTCTGGCCTTCAGAGGGCTCAGCATGACAATGGCCATGAGACAGGAACACTTGCTGATACAGACAGGAGCCCTGTAGGCTCCAAGTCAAGTCATCACCCCTCCTCTCTCTGTTCCTCTCTGCCTTCCTTTGCAGTATAAAGCGTATGTCAAACTGTCAGTCATCACTGAATATTTGGACTCTGTACATTGATCAGATGGTACATTGAGATTCAGTCACTCCTATAATGCAGTTTATAGGAGAATGTTATGATTTTAAATATACTTTTATAAGACACTTCCTGGACTCCTGGTTTCAATTCATTTGGTTTATATAAGCTGTTATAATTATCATATAGCGGATGAGGAGTGGTGAAATTCCATTCTATAACAGATGCTTTATAGATTTTGCCACCAAAGTTCAGCCTATCTCCGTTGCGCACACGGTGCGCTTTGGAGACGTATGCTTTGGGTGATTCCCATGAAATGAATGTGTTGCTTATACAGTATTCTGCTGCCTGTATGACACAAACCTGATTCTTATAGCTGCAACCCCAGCGGAGCCAAGAGAACATGCGGAGCAAATAATCAGCATCCCCGCGACACTATACATAAAGGTCCCCATAGCGTAAAAGCCAGTGTTGGGGGTAACTCATTACAAAAGTAACATATTACATGTAATACATTACTTTTAGCAGTAACTCAGTAATATAACTTATTACTTATAGGATTTCAGTAATATTATACCAGTTACTTTGTCAAGTAACTCAAATTGAGTTACATTTGATTAAATGAAAGCACAAATTTAAAAAAGATACAATCATTTTCTAATCAAACTGTGTGTTTTTATACAAATAACCACTATAGATGACAATAACAAAGGAAAAGAATAACATTTAGAATTTTGGATTGTTTACACTGATTTCAAGGCGGTTGAAATTATTTTTCGAGATGGTTCCGGGGCGGCAATGACATTCTGCTGCAGCTGTTGTTTTGGTAAAAGTAATGCAAAAGTAGTGTAATAAGTAACGAGTTACTCTACACAGAAAGTAATATTGTAAAGTAATGTATTACTTTCAAATGAAAGTAACTAGTAATATGTAGTATATTACATTTTGAAAGTAACTTGCCCAACACTGGTAAAAGCACAGGCCGATGCAGACCATCTGTGGCAGTTAGGGCATGGCTACGGCGAGTCACATTTGGAAGGTACGTCTGCAGCAAATCACACAGATGTCTTAATCCCTCACTGGAGAAATGATACCTCTCATATAAATAGTCTTCTGTATGATTAAATTGGTCTTGGCGGTCGTTAAAGACTCTCTCCTCAGAGCCCCCTCACAATCCGTGCGCCTTCCTCGATGGGCATCTCTTCCAGAAAGGGGTTGGCCATTTCCAAACTGCTGATTTTCCAGGAAAATCATTGGTTCGTGGGCAGTGCCTTTTAAGGTTTAATTAATCTTATCCTTGGAACTTAACCTGCTCAGGACCAGGTTTGCTGTGCTCAGTAAGAAGTGAACTAGCGTCGTAGCATGGCAAACCCAGGGTTAAACCTGAAGTTACCGCGCTAAGCCGCTAATCTTGCTTCGTGGTATAGGCCTCAGGTGGCTGTGTTGTAAATCCTGAGATGCATGCATAGATGGGAAGCAAAGTACAAATACTTTGTTACTGTATAGGATTTTCAGGTATCTGTACTTTACTGATCATTTATTTTTCTGACAACTTTTTACATTTACTCCCTACATTTTAAACACAAATATCTGTACTTTCTACTCCTTACATTTTCAAAACAGGCTGGTTAATTATTTTAATGCACGACAGGCAAAAACCATGTACGGTAACATTGTGTCTTACTCGTCTCACGCTCTCCCAGCTTATGAGCACATTTTTTGTGGAAAACCCATTATTATAGAGGTTTGGCGGGACCGGCTTTTTGACAGGCAGCTGGGGGGAATCGGTTCCCACCTTCAGCTCTCTCACTTGCTGGAGAGGTTCGATCCGGGCCGAGCCAATGCACAGTGGGGAGTCTGGCTCCGTCCGTGGTGATCAAGTTTTCCCTCTAAAGGGTCTGCGGACCCGTCTGCTTTATGTTTGGGTTTGAGCCTGGCTCAGATCTTGAAGCTTGCGTTGATACAGGCACACTGTCAGGTGATCTGAGACTTGACAACTTTTTAGTCCGATTTGCTGTTTACTATAAGACACAATAACTGACATTGCTTTTTCTGAGGATTGATGGCTTATAATGTAGGTATGAGGATATCCTAACAGGGCCACCGTACTTTGTGGTGACCACTGAGTCCCCTACCTTTCCTGGTGCTGAGCACCCGGGCCATCGGGTGTTTCGCTTGATTCATAGTTGTTAGCCGGCGCTTGCCCCCTTCTTCTTCTTCTTCTAATGGCTTTCCGGCAGACTGGATGCCTTGCGCCACATTGCTGCCTCACAGGTGGGGAATATTCCTCTTCTTCTTCTTCAAATCTCTTCTTCTAATGGCTTTCCGGCAGACTGGATGCCTTGCGGCAGGCACACTGCTGCTTCTCACAAAATGGGACTATTACTCCCAGAGAAGTGGCTGGGCAGTGGGCTATAATAACGCTCTCGCAGTACTTGCAACCGGTGTTGCTTCACAAATTACCAGAAGTACAGCTTGCGCATAAGGCGTTCAGAATAAGGTGAATACAGTAAGAGCATTGTAGGCTTTTGGAGTGCTTCTCTCTGATTAAATAGGAGTATGCTTTTGGAGTGCTTTTCTCTGCTTAAATAGGAGTATGCTTTTGGAGTGCTTTTCTCTGCTTAAATAAGAGTATTGTATGCTTTTGGAGCATGGGTGAAGTTTGTGTTGGTTCAGGGGGTGCACTGAACCCCCTAGTGGCCATAGCCAAAAATCCATGTAGGGATTTAAATATCTACCTAATTATAACACAGAAGTAATATTTTATTGTAATGCCTTGGTCTAGATAAAGGGTAGAATACTTGTGTGACTGTGATTATTTTCAATGTTTATTATAAAACAATATTATTCTGGTCTAATTTCCATTACTGTGGTATGGCAGCCGGATGCAACCGCCTCACCTGCATGGGCATCTCACATGTGCACCCATGATAGGCAATTACAACACTGTACATAACGTAAGCTACAGTACACTGTTCAGTGCTCAAGCACTCATAGCTCTCTCTTTTATAGCAACTTTCTCACTTGTTTAGATCATAGCCTACACATCATAACATGTAGACATTCAATTCCATCCCTATTATAATTGCAATCAGATATTTTAAAATATACCATTTTACACATCATTTGCGGAGTAGCAGAATGCACACTCAATATGCAGATTATTACCCACGTATACAAAAAGGAAAATGCACGCTCGCACAATCTTGTCTGATTTGCTGTAAACAGAAGATAGAACGTGTGCGTAATGACCTCTCCATGCCGTGAGAGGCGTGTGTGCTCGCGCTTTATACCTTCACCAGTCTCCTTTATTTAAATTGTAGTGTGACCGAGTGTTTTGGGGTTCTTTATATTCTGTATTTATGGATGAAAGAATGAGTCAGACCGCTAGTTACTGGGACATGCTGCCACCCGTTTACTTGGTCCGGGGGAGAGAGCCAGACAGACAGAGTGAACCACACTCACTTCCATTTCCGGACATCAAAATAAAAGCCTCCATAAAAATAGCTTACATACGCCCCCCCCCTCTATAAAAAAAACGTCCCCGTTTTTAAACGAGGTACAGAAGAGGGGGGAAAATCGTCACTCAATGCTAAGGCTTACAGTGCTACAGGCCATACAATGTGAAACATGCTCATGACAGGGGAAAAAATTCACATTAACGGTAGAAGTGGCTCCAAGGTGATGGAGGCAGACTGCTGCTGTCCTCTTCTGCTCTGTTGCATAACCATAACCGCACAGTCTCAGTACAGTATGACACACTATTCAGCTGATCGACAGATGCAACTGATAATGATAGCGGACTTTACACACTATACAGGGTGCGACTACAGCGAGACAAAAAAAAAAACCCATCAGTGTCACACTCCTTAGAACGACACTCCGTTGTGGCTCCCCGGGGCTCGCAACACCAACAGTCCCAGTGTCTCCAGTGAGCAGCGGCTCTTCATCCAGCGACTCCCCACCCTACGACCTCGTCCTACCGCGAGGGAGTATGAAGAGGTGAGCGGAGGCTGCTTCCATTTGAAGAATCACCAGGCATGTGCAGTGTCCCCAGCACTCCAGTCAGGAATCCCACACAAACTCTCTTCCACCTGGGCTACTTCACCGTGAAAAATGCTTCTTACAGAAAAATAAAATAAAACAAGTCAAACAGCATGGCTAAACAACATACAACACTCCCAGAACAGTTCAGAACTTAGGGGACTGTCATCCTCAAATCAGTCCATAGCGACCCAGCTGAACTCCCAGGACACCGGTTCTCCGGCACGCAGCTCCAGAGCACCTCCATCCATGCGCTCCTCCAGGGCCTGGGCCTGGACCCGGGCTCCTTCACCGACCAGCTCACTCATCTCCACCGGACAGCTCCGCATCACCGACCGCTGCTCCTCCGTCATTCTCCAATGCTTCCCCCCATTGCTCTCGCTGGGGAAACCTCCACCACGGCTAGCTTGAACAGCAATGCTAGCTCACTCCACGTGTGGCTAACGTTAGCTTTTCTGTGCTAACTAAGCTAACTAAAACAGTACGAACCACGGCTCAACACATCCAAAATAAAACCGCGGGCCAGATACGACCACCCCTAACGTCACCTTCGACCACCGCTGCCACCAATGTGACCGAGTGTTTTGGGTTCTCTATATATTGATATTTATGGATGAAATAATGAGTCTGAGACCGCTAGTTACTGGGACATGCCGCCATCCGTTTACTTGGGAGAGAGCCAGACAGAAAGAGTAAACCACACTTACTTCCGTTTCCGGACATCGAAATAAAAGCCTCCATAAAAATAGCTTACAGTAGGCTTAGGCTATCTGTTTCCGGTTTGTTTGATTTGAGTTTGATTTCTAAGGAAAATTCTCGCTCCATCACTCATTGGGCATATTAGTCGGGATATGAAAATGCATGTGCTGGTATCCTAATTATTAATTTTCGTCTATATTTTTTCTGCACCCCCAACCTTAAGTTCAAACTTCGCCTATGTTTTGGAGTGCTTCTATCTGCTTAAATAAGAGTATTGTAGGCTTTTGGAATGCTTCTATCTGCTTAAATAAGAGTATTGTAGGCTTTTGGAGTGCTTTTCTCTGCTTAAATAAGAGTATTGTAGGCTTTTGGAATGCTTCTCTCTGCTTAAATAAGAGTATTGTAGGCTTTTGGAATGCTTCTCTCTGCTTAAATAAGAGTATTGTAGGCTTTTGGAATGCTTCTCTCTGCTTAAATAAGAGTATTGTAGGCTTTTGGAGTGCTTTTCTGTGGGCAGAAGCGCTCTAGCTTGTATCCTCTCCGGCTGTGTAGCTCATATTGACTGCTAGAGTAATGCCTGTGGTTTATATAGGCCTCTAAAAATAACCCCCCTCTCAGAGCCATGTAGGCTGGAGCGACAGCTCCAAGCAGCCAAAGGCGTCTCTCCCCTCTGCCGAGCTCCGCCCGCTTCCCCCTGTTTCAGCACCTCCCAGTGACATCATCAACCCTGCTTACCTTATAAGGCCACCCACCAAATTGACTGACATGTGGATCCGCCCGCCTCCCTCCCTCCCGCCGCTCGGCCGGCTCACGCTCGCCGCGCTCTGTCTGCTGGCTGGAGGAACAAACCTGGCAACCTGCATGGCGTTTACACAGAGAAGACCTGGCAACCTGGCATTTACACACACAGGATTGCAATCTGGCAATGCGGAAATAGAGCCCGTACCCCGCGCGAGCCTGGATTGAGAGAGGTGTGAGGAGAGAGAGAGGAGAGGAGTGAGAGATAGAGAGGAGTGAGAGGAGGAGAGAAAGGGTGGAGTGAGAGGGGAGAGCGAGAGAGATGAGTGAGAGATAGAGGAGTGAGAGAGGGGCAGAGACGGGAGGAGAGAGGGGGGGGTGAGAGGAGAGGAGGAAAGTGAGAGAAGAGGAGGAGAGTGAGAGTGGAGAGCAGAGAGGATATCACTCTTTTTCTTCCTCTTTTTAAATGAAAGCAGCCACAGCCTAGCGTGTCTGTGAGGTGTGCATGCATACGCTCTCCTCCAGCTCACTTCTGGATGTATCACTATCAGTCTAGTCAGTGTGTGAAGCTGCTGTGACAGAGTGAGTTGAGGCTCTCTACCGGCTGGGGCTCTCCCTCTGCCTTGTCCCGGGTGCCGCGCAGCACCGGGCTAGGCCAGGCAGCAGCATGGACGTGCTGGGGGATCACAGCATCTTCCAGGAGCTCCAACTGGTCCACGACACGGGCTACTTCTCTGCCTCTTCACTTGAAGACAACTGGCAGCAGGTATGTCTATTTAGCTGTTCTCTCTCTCTCTGTGTGTGGATCTGGTGAAGCAGCACAGTGCTCTTTTTGCTCACGTGCAGCGCAGCGTGGTCCGCTGACAGGAGAACACACACGCACGCAAGCTAGGAAAAGCCTGTGAGCTTAAGGTTATCTTGAATGATGTAGTAGTTTCAGCTAAAGCCTCAGTCAAATGGTAAATGGCCTGCATTTATATAGCGCTTTTATCCAAAGCGCTTTACAATCAGTAGGTACATCCACCCATTCACACAGACATTCATACACTGAATGTCTACCACGCAGGGTGCTGGCACACCATCGGGTCAGGAGCAATTTGGGGTTCAGTATCTTGCCCAGGGACACACGCAGACTGGAGGAGGCAGGAATCGAACCGACCTCATTTACCCAAAGCGATTAGTGGACGACCCACCTCCTGAGCTACAGGGAGTAATATTGTAAAGTAACTTATTACTTTCAAATTAAAGTAACTAGTAATATGTAGTATATATTACATTTTGAAAGTAACTTGCCCAACACTGCTTGTGTCTGACCGTCTGGGCTGATTGGTGAGTGTGACTAACAGCTAGTGTTAGTTTAGCATGGCCACACAGTAGCTATAGGCTATCTTACTATGTTGGCTCAATTACTAACTTATTTATCAGGCAGTAATTACAAATGTACGTTACTAGTGACTTTCTAATATTGGCACTAGTAGAGATATTCACCTGCAATAGAAACTCTTGTCCACTATGTCCACTCAATCTCGATTCTTATCATCCCAAGACTGTACATAGCTGGCCAAGCTGGCTGTAATGAACACTAGAAAACATTAGCTACTTGTCTCATACAGTAACGTTATAACGTTGTCTGAATCCTTGTGTGCTCATATCACAGTAAAATGACCAGTGCTAAATTAACACAGAGTGTTTAACACTAGAAAAGTGTCTATATGCATCCACTCTTAAGTTTTAAATGAACACTTTTGAAAGTGTTAAATTATTAACACATTCACTGCCAGACGTTTTTTTTTTTACTGTAGGTAGGTTCTGCCAGAGGGTTTTTTTGAGGATTCTGGCTCATCTTTCAAGACCCGAGGATTCTTTTCTGCTAAGATTTTGTGAACACACAATATCTCAAAAGAACTAATAGAATGTGTGCTTTCTCTGTCTAAAATAGTTAGTTTGTAGAGTTAGTAGTTATGTAAGCATTAGCAGTTGAATACAGCATGGTTTCAGCGTCAGAAAGATTATTCAGAGATAAACGGCTTTTTGTGAAATTCGATAGAACAGTCACTTTAACCATTCATTTTTGGCATCAGTAAGACGTCAGACATCTAAACAATAGTTTTGAACAGTAATTTCCTCCATAACAGCAGGAAACCCCCCTCTGCTTCCAACTCCTCCCTCCGTGGGCGTTCTTCTTGGCTGCAGCGGCCGTGTCACAAGCTTGTCACCAGTCTCACTGCTTTGCTGCTGCTGCTGCCTGTCTGCGCGGCCGCTCTTTGAGGAAGTCTGGATGGACTCGCTCGCTTCTTGGAGTTTTGGTTGAGAGCTTTGATGAAGCTTTTGCGATTCTGGTCATATTTATGCTGCGTGTTTCAAAGTGTGTTCCACCCGTAATCTATTATGCAAATTTGCAATCCCGCATCGCCAGCAATCAGCGCGAAAACGAAAGCGTTTTCGCCAATCCATTTTCATGAGAATGGCTTCGTCACACTGCTTTTTGCTTGCCTTCCTCTAGTCAGGAAAGCACTGTCGCCACTTAGTGGGTCGGTGGAATGGGTTGTACACGTTGTACACGTCCAATACTTATATAAGAGATGTAAAAGGGTTAGATGCACATCCCACCGTCAAAAAAACAAAATCGTCATTGGCAGTGAACGTGTTAACACTCACGACTCACCCAGAGTTATTTCAATACCTGGTGTTGAAAGTTAACACTGGCTAATACTGAGATTACTTGACTTGTGTTAAGCCCAGTTAACCCTGGCAGTGAATGGTCAATATGACGGTGTGATTGGAATAGTGAAGGGGTAACTCCTCCAGGCAGGTGAACTACCACAACCAGGTATAAAGTCTTGTTTTTGTGTTTCCGTCTCTTCTAGACATGCCTAGAGTTGGAGCGCTACCTCCAGACGGAGCCCAAGCGCCTCTCGGAGCTGTTTGACCAGGAGCTCCTAACGCCTGCCTTCATGCAGGGTGGTGACAGCGGGGAGCAGGACCTGATGGATCCCCTCCTCCTCCTCGATCAGCATGGGCCACCTCTGCTAGTACAGGCAGAACCCCTCAGCACCAAGGAGCACGGCCTGGGGGGTGTCACCACCGCCGCACAGCTTAGCGCAGCTGTCACGTCCCTAACGCCGCCGTTGTCACCGGAGCTGGGCCACCGCCCCCTCAAACCCACGCAGATGTTCACGGCCATGGCGGACGGCATGCTCACACTCAAACTGGTGGCTAAGAAGGTGCGTGGGCTAGACAAGGTGGGGTTAGCCACGGCTAAGCTGGTGGCAGCACGAGCCCTGCCCTTGCCCTCCCCGCCCGGCTCAGGAGGAGGGGGCCTCAGTGACAGTGAGCAGGGGGGAGGGGGGGGGCTCGGAGGAAACGTAGCAGAGAACAAGAAGAGAGCCCACCGCTGCCAGTTTAATGGCTGCAGGAAGGTTTACACCAAGAGCTCCCATCTCAAGGCACATCAGAGGACCCACACAGGTAACACACACACACACACACACACACACACACACACCACCCGATCTTTTGAAACAATTCCTTTCCATTGAATGAGGTGCTTCATAGTAGATCAGGTGCACCCACACACGTGCGCACACACACTCACACACACACACATTTAATTACCCTCATTACAAGTAAAGGATTGATTGATTTTATTATTGATATAAAAGACAACGAAATCCAAGGGATAAACATGTAAAAGTGCAGAAACTTATTAGCGCCAATTATTGGCATTTTTAAATAATCGGCATCAGCCGCTGCCTGTGCTCACAAGGCTGATTATTATGGCAGGGTAAAAACATGTAGTGTGACATGCCGGCAGGGTAAAAACATGTAGTGTGACATGCTGGCAGGGTAAAAACATGTAGTGTGACATGCCGGCAGGGTAAAAACATGTAGTGTGACATGCTGGCAGGGTAAAAACATGTAGTGTGACATGCCGGCAGGGTAAAAACATGTAGTGTGACATGCCGGCAGGGTAAAAACATGTAGTGTGACATGCCGGCAGGGTAAAAACATGTAGTGTGACATGCCGGCAGGGTAAAAACATGTAGTGTGACATGCCGGCAGGGTAAAAACATGTAGTGTGACATGCTGGCAGGGTAAAAACATGTAGTGTGACATGCCGGCAGGGTAAAAACATGTAGTGTGACATGCCGGCAGGGTAAAAACATGTAGTGTGACATGCTGGCAGGGTAAAAACATGTAGTGTGACATGCCGGCAGGGTAAAAACATGTAGTGTGACATGCCGGCAGGGTAAAAACATGTAGTGTGACATGCCGGCAGGGTAAAAACATGTAGTGTGACATGCTGGCAGGGTAAAAACATGTAGTGTGACATGCTGGCAGGGTAAAAACATGTAGTGTGACATGCCGGCAGGGTAAAAACATGTAGTGTGACATGCCGGCAGGGTAAAAACATGTAGTGTGACATGCTGGCAGGGTAAAAACATGTAGTGTGACATGCCGGCAGGGTAAAAACATGTAGTGTGACATGCTGGCAGGGTAAAAACATGTAGTGTGACATGCTGGCAGGGTAAAAACATGTAGTGTGACATGCCGGCAGGGTAAAAACATGTAGTGTGACATGCCGGCAGGGTAAAAACATGTAGTGTGACATGCCGGCAGGGTAAAAACATGTAGTGTGACATGCCGGCAGGGTAAAAACATGTAGTGTGACATGCCGGCAGGGTAAAAACATGTAGTGTGACATGCCGGCAGGGTAAAAACATGTAGTGTGACATGCCGGCAGGGTAAAAACATGTAGTGTGACATGCCGGCAGGGTAAAAACATGTAGTGTGACATGCCGGCAGGGTAAAAACATGTAGCGTGACAATTTATACCCGAGGTTCACGATTACTACATGCATATACATCAGCCCCCGCAAACAGGGATTAGTCCCGCATTATAAATTTAAAATATGCAGGAAATTCCTGAAAATATGCGTGATTCCAGCAATCCCACGCAGAATTTCAGGCCCACACTCTTTTGTAATAATATTGAGAGAGTTTGTGAGACAAATCGTCTCCAAAACTCTCTTGCATGTTACTAGCTAAGATAACCCTCTTATATTAGATGTATTTGTTACATTCTTAATGTGCATGAATGGATAATGGAATTATAGGCTACTTGTTTTTTTACCCAAATACTCTCATTCATTATTATATTTAAATCATTGTATTTTATCAAATGCAAAAAAAAAAAAAAAAAAAATCTGCATTATATAATCGGCCATCGGCCAGACGGCCACCCTGCCGGGGGGCTGGCACCTTTTCTTTTTCTGGTTTGTGATCATCATAAGTAGGAGCAGAGCTCTGGTCCTCCACTTCTCAGATGGTAGCCTACTCCAGATTTCTTCTGGTGTTCATTTTGACAGCAAATTTAGATTTAGTTTGAGTTGAGTGACCAAAATGCCATTTCGTTTTAGTCATATTTCAGTCATCTGAAATGTTTTAGTTTTAGTTGACTAAATAGCATAAGATTTCAATCGCCTATACGGTAGATTTATTTTACTAAAACCTAACTGGCTTAGTTATATATATATATATATATATATATATATATATATATATATATATATATATATATATATATATATATATATTTACATACATTACAATATATTTTCTCGTAGTTTTTGTCATCACAACTTTGTTTTTATTTAGATAATGTCAAGTTTTCATCAGTGAAAATAGGTAGTCTACGGAGGTTTTTCGGCACAGTTTTTGCTGATGAAATTAACACCGATTTCCTCACACACATCTCTCTCGATGTTTGTGTGTGTGTGTGTGTGTGTGTGTGTGTGTGTGTGTGTGTGTGTGTGTGTGTGTCTCTCTCTCTCTCTCAGGTGAGAAGCCCTATAAGTGTTCATGGGAGGGCTGTGAATGGCGTTTTGCCCGGAGTGACGAGTTGACGCGACACTACCGCAAACACACCGGGTCCAAGCCATTCAAGTGTAACCACTGCGACAGGTGCACACACGCACGCACACACACACACACACACACACACACACACACACACACACACACACACACACACACACACACACACAGTCAAGCCCATTCTCCACCATGGTTGCCAACACACAGACACCAGATGGAATTGCCTGCTGTTGTTTTGCTGCTGTTTGCACATCAGCAGAATGTTTGTGACATGGTTTCTCCTGTGTCTCCCTCTACCCTTCCAGGTGTTTCTCCAGGTCCGACCACCTGGCCCTTCACATGAAGAGGCATGTCTAAGCAGGGGAAAGCGGAGAGAGGGAGAGGAGGAGAGATAGAAGGAGAGAGAGATGGGGAGTCCAACTACCAACCACCCCATCCCGAAAACACCCCGCCCCCCATGCCCCGGAGGGCAACACCGTCCGCCCCACAATTCCTTGAGGTGCGGTCAGAGAGGGGGGACAGAGTGAGAGACAAGGAGGAGCTAGACGTTTTTCGTTCAAATCAACCACTTGAATCAGAATCAGAATAGCTTTATTGATCCCCGAGGGGAAATTGCAATAGCAAACACTCTACACACTATACTACACGCCCCCTCTGTGATCATCCCGTGAGTCTCTGTGAGCCCCGGGGTTTGGTCACTGTCAAACCAATACACTTATCCTGTTCAAACAGTCAAGACACAACCGTGTCTTGTAGGGGTGCTCCAAAAAATCGATTCTGAAAGGATCGCGATTCTTAATGCCACGATTCCTGGATCGATTCCAAACTCCCAAGAATCGATTCTTAAAATCGTTAAAAAAAAAAAAAAAAAAAAAAAAAATTACAGTGCACCTGAACCATGCAAGATACCGGCTGAATAAGTGTCCAAATGTTCATGTCATTTGTGTACTGTACTGCCACGGTGCCACCACCTCTTGCACTTAAGAACTCTGGTTAATGTATTCCCCCCAAAATCTATAAATCCTTCTCAAAGTCTACAGATCCCCCCCAGCCTATAAATCCATCTTATCTGAAGAACATAAGGGGGGAATTCCCCCCTAGTTTGCAAAATGAATTTAGGCCCTGACTGTAATACAGAAGTTGAATTTGAAGTTCAGCATTAATACATTTGTAATTTTTTGTCTTATATTTACCTTTGTGTGTTATTGCAATATAAAACTACATAATTGAGAATCGATTCTAGATTCTAGAATCGAGAATCGTTGGAATCGAGAATCGTTGGAATCAAGAATCGATTCTGGAATCGGATTGTGACCCCAGGAATCGGAATCGGATCGGATCGTGGCTTAGCCGGATCGGAGCACCCCTAGTGTCTTGACTCAACTTCAATGACACCACTGTTTCTTTTAGTTTTTGTCTGTCCTACACGGAACATAAGAAATCATCATCTGCCACAGTTAACGGATGGCTTTACCGATAATCAAGCCACTGTGTATCATTAATAATCTCGGTAATATAAGCACATGGGCAGTCTTTTATCTTCTCTGTTTACCTCATGGAGAAAAATGCTCCCGCTGCTGCCTGCAGAAACCCAGCCTCTGCCAGCTGCAAGTCATTAAGGCTTGTTAATGCTCTCCATGCGATTCTCTGTGGATGTGCGCATACTTAAAAAAATAAAAAATAAACAATAACAGCCACCCTCGGAGCAGATTCCGCATCTCGAGCAGAACTTCTGCAGTTCTGTTGTGATGCGTGAGAGAAGGTAAACACTGCCCATGTGCTTATATTACCGAGATTATAATGATACAAAGTGGGTTGATTATTGGTAAAGCCATCCTTTAAAGGTCAGCTTCAGTAATCTATGTGAGGAAAACAACAATGCCAAATATACAGGAGAGGGACTGCAAGAAACGACCCAGGGCTTGGACAGGGCGTTTGGGTGCGCCCTTGGAATCTGGGTCAGTGGGCATCAACCTCTCCCCCAGTGGGTGCTTCTATCTCTCACCTTCACTAAGATGCCTGCCACCTACAGGCTATCTGACAGAACTGCGCAGCGACACTTTTTTGCCTTTGTTTTCTTAAAGAAAAAGACAATAATTCCTATTATTGTTAGGAAAAAATGTCTTAAAACTCACTGAGCGTGATCAGAACAAAACAAAAAGTGCACGATGCTTTTGACCTGAAAGTGAGACAGAATGTGTGCACAGGCTTTCTCTCTGCCTACAATAGTCTGTAGGCAGCTGATGGACAGTCTGTAGGCATGTGATAGACAGGGAAAAACACAGGAATCGTCCAAAACTCTGGGAGGGATTTGTATTTTTGGTCTGGAATGAAAGTGGAGAGAAGCACCTTCTGTTTTCCATTCTGCTCTTTGTGCCCTGCCGGCCGATCCAGCTGACCAGTGACCCTCCGAGGCCTCCGTACTACCGATGCCAGCCAATCAGGCAGAGGAGCTATCTACAAACTGGAACCCGGTTGTTTTTTTGGCTTTGTATTTGTTCTGGACACAGATGAGAAAAGTACACATTCTTTACTCAAGTAGAAGTACAGTTACTTGTGTAAAAAACGATGCGTGAAAGCTGGGAGAGCGCGAGACGAGAGATAAACGTTTTTGTCTGCCATGCAATAAAACTAAAGTAATGAGTTTTAGCGCACTTAAATTCAGTAATGAAGTATTTGTACTTGGTTACTTCCCATCTCTGGGGGCAGAATGGACACGTTCATATCAGCCTGGTCAAATACTGCATTCATGACAACTCGGACGGCCGGAAAAAAGTGGGTTCCGACCTGTAAAAAGTGAATTGAACGTCCAGGTCGGAATTACAGATCGGAAGTTCAGGTATCATCCAGAGCTCTGCTTTGTCCGAGTTGACGTCATAGCCACATCAAAATGGCAACTTGTATCGTTAATGGTAATCACAGAATTATTATAAAGACGTTTGTTGACGTTTTAACACAACATTTGATGAATTAATTATGTAATGTTATGTGTTTGTGTCATCTACAGTACGTTTCACTCTGATTAGAGCAATTTGTGAAATTCAGCATTCAGCATGTTCGGTTAACATTGTTAGCTAGTAGGTAGCTACAATGTTAACTGAACATGGGTTGCTATAGCAACCTATAGCCTGTGTTTGTTTTTTTCGTGAATGCAAATATGTCGGGGGCACAGGTTCCGTGTTGAAATTTACGGGCCGTACGAGTTGTCTTGAATGCGGTAAGTCAGACTTGCCTGTTTCCTGACTTTTTTGTAACATTATTATCAGTACTTTTTATTCTATAGACAAAAAATGCAGATAAAATAATACAGACTGGAGAAAAAAAACTCAAACAATTCTGTCTCGCTCTACACTCTGCACACAGGACAGGCACGCATACACCATAAACATGCCGTTCACACACACACACACACCGATAAAGGAATAATTATCAACACACACACACACACACACACACACACACACACACACACACACAATTTCTGGAATTATATGTTCTGCTCCCACTTTTTTTTTCCTCAGTAGGGATTTAGCAGCAGTTGTTTAGCAGAAGACCATCTTAGCTGTCAGCTGGAGGTAACCAACTAACAAAATCTTGTCAAGTGAGAAATGAGCTTGTTCTCAGTTCAAACATCTGCCCACATGCTGGATGGTTACAAACAACTGCAGGCAGCAAAAAAATAACTTGCCCCGCAATCAGGGCACGACCGAATCTACCACCTCTACTACTACTCCCGCTGCCTTCCCATCCACCCACAACTATCTGTACCCCTGCCTTAGCGCTCACAGACACGCCCAGGCTCACTGCTTGTGAGACCTTAACCCTGGGTGAGGGGGTTATGGTGCAGCTCCGAACAATCAATACCAAAAACGTCCAGGAACAGCCCTAGTACCCTTAGTCACGGGCAGCAGGGTCTCCTTGCTCAGGAAGACTGCCTCCATATGAGGCTCTTGTCTCCACTGGCAGCTCTCTCTATATATATATATACAAACTGTCTCTCTGCTAAATGCACTGTAAAAACAACCCAAGATTAAGACGAATCCAGTGTCTCACTTTTCATTTGGTACTTTGGTTCTTGGGCGGTTGCCACTTGTTTTTGCAAAAGCTATAACAATGGTTATTTTTCTTCTGCTTGGATGTTGCTCGAGGTTGTGATAGTAAAATTTACTATCACAAGGTCATGCCAAAACATTGTGAAATGGAAGGGGATTTACAACGAGCCCTATAGTACGTACAATCATAGAGGATGGGGATTGTAGCACTTTTATTAGGTTTTTGGGGTGTTTGTACACGCGTCCTCAGAGAATGAGTTGTTTATTGAAGCAATGGCTGATATTAATGTTTTCTTTAGGTTTGGTCTGGTTTACATCTCACCAGTGTGCGAACTATACCGTGACTTTCGGGGGAGCCCACTTCACGTTGTCGGGGGGGGGCGGGTGCAACCGGACGCGTGCGCGCCTCGGTGCGGACAGCTGCTGCGCTTTTTCAGAGAGGACTGCCTCTCTTCACAGTCTGATTCAGTCAGCACATCCGATACAGTCAGTCCCCACAACATCAGCCGGCGGTGGTGTAAGATCGCTAACTTCTTTATCCACGTTTGGAGGAACTGGTTGGTGTTGTTGTTGCAGTTCCTCATTTTTGTTCTTCTTAGTGAACCCAAAGCTTGTAAGGCTCCCTTGTTTTCTTTTTGACATGCTTAAGTTGCGAATTCAAGTTAGTGCCGCGCAATTAATTGTTTTGATTTCCTCATCTCATTTGCCTGACTCCACCTGCCTGCGTGAGTGACGTTTGATTTGCACCTACCGTGCTGGCAGCGCCGCCACGCTCGATGTGGTGAGGGCGAGAATAACATGCATTTTGGTATATCCTTACTGTGAATTCGACAGTGATTAAGCACACTCGGAATCATATCAAAATCGCGTAATTTTATGCAGAATCCATGATAAGGTACAGGAAAAACATCGAAAATACAAAGGGAAAATATATATATAGTCAATATTTTAGAGACCCCCCAAAGTTTCACAAGTCATGTTTTCAGGGGGTCTCTTTTTTTTTTTAGGGGAGCCAACAGCCAACAGCTCCCCCGTAGTTCGCACACTGCATCTCACACTGACTCCAGTCATTTGGGGCAGTCATGGAGCTCAATGACATAGGTCACATTATAGACACACATGGACTTCACAGACTCTAGTCAGAACGAATGAAATGAATGAAGCCACAGCATTCTCGAGGAAGTCATGTCAGACTAGCCTAGATTCACACTCTAAAAAATGGTCAAGTTCAGCACATCTGTATGGCGGGTTTTGGGACAACATACATACATACATATGTGATACTTTTCAACACAACATTATGTTAATAACAGCATAATGTGATTACGTCTTGTCTCTAGGTTGTTTTGCAAAGTTATACTTGTGTCTTGTCCACTGGGCTAGCTCAGGCTTAGACAGATGAAGCCATGGAAGTGATACTGAAAAGCTGTTCCTCGAATGGCCACTTGAGGCTGGCTCCAAAAGGGAGTCGTTCTCCGTTCAGACTTTACAACAGGATTAAACATGTTTACAGCCTTGTTCAAAAAACGGTTTTGGTCTCTATAGCTAATTTCAACTTTCAACTTTCAGAACAGTAGTTCTGAAAGGGAGTGGATTTGTATATAATTCATCACCTGTTTAGAGTAAAATAGACAAGAGAAAATACTGTTTTGGGCATGATTGACAGGTCGCCTGCCCAGTGATGGTGCAGCTCGTCAATCATGGACCAATAGGCGGAACTGCGGCTCTGGGAAACGTCTGGTCTCATGCTGTCTTGCGTGAGCTGCGCAATAACCCCGAGATGGCGATGGCCACACAATGGATGACATCCACGGTGACTCCATCCATATTTTTATACAGTCGATGGTCTTGTCCCAAACTACATGTACTGTATAAATGTGCTGAAAATGACCATTTCTTTTTTTAAGTGTAAAATGTACTGGCTAGCATGGATTCAAATATAATCCATAGTTCCTCTCCCCTTTCATTGGAATCGCCTTCGACAATGTCTGACAGATCTCAGACTCACTTCCCTCCCATGGCATTCTTTTCTCTCAGAAGTAGGCTTGCTGTCATCGCGTTGCTCTGACACACCTGTACTCTATCAGGCCTAGTTTACGCGACAATGCTCCCTGCATAAACTGGCAAACTTTGGTTGTGTTTGGGTCTTCTGTTTCCATGACAATGGCGTTATCGGGGCCTGAAAACACACAAAAGTGAGACCAGGTTCCAGAGTGAAATGATTTGATAACGCTCCCCTTACCATCGACATGTGAAGTGGCAATACGCAATTTTTGTGAAAAGTGTGATGCCACGGCTCCACTTCACACATGATAGACAATGAAGCATTCAACTAGCCTATCAATATAGCCTTATAGCACAAGTGAATCACATTGGCATTCAACAACCTATCATGAAATCAGAGACTGGTAACGAGTTGCTAAAAATACATAATGGGCGATAAGTGCCCATTATTTGTGCACATTCATTAATTAACTCATTCCCCACTAGGGGTGTCAAAAATAATCAATTATAAGATGCATCGCGATGCGGACGTGCACGATTCTGCATCGATTCACAAATGTCAAAAATCGATTATTAAAAAATATAAAAATAATAATAATAATAATAATAATAATAATAATAATAATAATAATAATAATAATAATAATAATAATAATAAATAAAATATAATGGAAGTACATGCAGTTGTTTATTTTAATTATGGATCATAATACAATGCAATTCCAAATGCACTTTTATTTTAAAAGTAGCCACACAGTGAGAAAAAAGAAAGTGAGAAAAAAGAAATCATGTATTGGGAAAAAAAGTGATGCATCGATTTAAGATGCATCGAGATGCATCGACATGCATCGATAATCGTAATCGAATCGTAGCCCTCTGAATCGTAATCGAATCGAACCGTGAGGCCAGTGAAGATTCACAGCCCTATTCCCCAAAGCAAAAGTCGCCAGCCACCGCCAGGGTTTTTGAGCATTTTCAGTGATTTTCCATGACCCACAGAATATTTTCTTCTATGACTATGTAAACACCAAATATCCCAAAAGACAGAACGAAGCCTCTACTTTCATGGGGGGAAAAGTTTGTTTCTGCCTTCTTTTAGGGCTGCACGATATTGGAAAAAACAGACATTGCAATATATTTGGTTTCTGCGATATATATTGCGATATGAAAGAATACAGGAATTTTCACCAAATGACTTGATTAGCTCATCAAGCCTTGTCCCTTTAAGAAGGTAGTGGGTGACATAGCAGCAAGTGTTTTTAGCTGCAGCCAGAGTGATTGGCAGGATGCTAGTGTGCTAATGCAGTATCAGTATCAACCAGCTCAACCAGCAAAAGAGTTATAGCATGACATGTTTGAGTTACTTTGCCTTATCCTATGACATTGCGCGTTCTGCGATGTGAGTATTGCGCATGCGCACATTGCGATGACGATGCTGAAACGATATATTGTGCAGCTCTACCTTCTTTCGTTCTTTAGTTATCGACACTTGAATGTGGGTCTTTTCACTGAAACCGCGCGTCTCTCACCAGAAAGTTGAGATACTTGTTTGTGCAGCGAAGCAAGGGAGAAATTCACCCCGCATGGAGAGTGCACCGGGGCGGGTTACACTCATGTTGTCCGTGGGGCTGGTGCTTCCTGGTACTCGATGTGAGCTGCTACAAGTTCTCATTTTCACACTTTTAGCATAATGCTACTTCACCTACGATTACTTAACATATTCTACTATGCTAAAACGTACAGAGCTATGTACCAGAGACACAGATGATTTCGGTGCCAATCCCAATGGGTTGAAACACATATTGGGTGAGGTGACCAATGAGTCACACTGCCAAAAATCAGTGTAGTACTTTAATCAAAGCTGTAGTTACTAGTTTGCACCTTGACACAAGGTGCATTCAAACCTAAGGGTCGCAGCACTACATGTTCTTGGATGGAATACAACGGGTAGAAGACAAGGAGAAGTAAGGAGATACTGTTTTACTATCACAACATCTCTGGCATCCATTCTACAGGGTTTTACAAGGGCTCTGTAATGCTGAGACCTTTCGTATTGCCCCTCCTAACATACCTTCACTCCACATGTCTCCCTCCCTCACCCACCTTTCTCTCCTCCTGTCATTGTCACAGTCACTTTTGTTTCTCTGTTTTGGATCCTAGCATTCTTTTACTTGCTATTTTTTGCTGTACAAAGTGTTTAAAATATTATTTTATTATATGGGTTATATTATTTTATTATATGATGTTAGTATGGTGATGTTCTTAAGGAAGAAGAAAAAATATTTTTGTTACTGGTCTGTTTCATAATTCTTTTTTAAATTGGTATTGTAAGATATCTATGCAAGAACTGTTAAGTGGAGCATTTTTATTTAAGAATGTAATAGGCTATGTGTAATAAATGGTAGGATCTGTTCGCTGCTGTCTTGCATTTTGTTTTGTCTGAAAATGAATGGCCAATGAACAAGAGGGCTCTGGAGACTGCCACTGGCGAGAGTGCAGCCATCACATAACTACAATAAAGGGTTTTATAGTCTCAACATTGGTGGCAATTTAGGTCTTTATTACAAATTCAAACCATCTCATGAATAGATAGCTCTCCCCTGCCTCCAAATGGCTTCTGCTAGGCTGCTGCGAGTGGCAACATCTTTAATTGGTGCCATTACTAACTTGTCAATGAGTGAGCTGTCATACCCATGCCCGTGACACCCAGATTAAAAGAGTTAATCAAATGGCTAATTAGGGAGCAATTAAGATGAAGTAAAGGAGGCCATTAACTAGGGATGGGCATCGAATTTCGAATTTTCGAATAATCGTTGTTATTATCAAGGTCGACTTCTATTATTGAAAGTCGAAATTCGTTTATTGAATTTTTTTTTTTTTTTTTTGTGAGTGAAATGTTGCATTGTCTCCCCTGATTCTAAGTATAGTCGAATCGCTTGGTTTGAGCAAGTAAAACAATTTTTATAAGCAACCTCTCCCTCTTCATGGGATTTCATCCGCCATTCATTTTTCCATAAACCTTGCTTAAAATGCTTATAAAAATTGTTTTACTTGCTCAAACCAAGCGATTCGACTATGCTTAGAATCAGGGGAGACAATACAACATTTCACTCACAAAAAAAAAAAAAAAAAAAAAAAAAATTACATCCCCCCCCCCCCCCCCCGAATTTCGATTAAAAGTCGACTTTGGCCAGCGAATTTCCAATAGTGTTTTTGCTAGAAATGCCCATCCCTACCATTAACAGCATATCTGCACTGTGTGGGAGTTGTCCACTGAGTAATTGCTGATTAACTAATTAAAATGGACCAATGGACCAAACTGATTGTCTTTCTCTGTGAGTGTAGGCATAAAGACATATGTATAGCGCTGATTTAGGCCATGTCCACACGGAGACGGAAGCGATCTTTTTTTTTCCGTTTCAGAAAAGTTTTCCATAAACACGGAATTGTTTCAAGAAATGTGTGTATCCACATGAAACCACTGAATATCACTGAAACCGCTGTAGAATATATGCCAGGCTGGTAAGTGGCACTGTAACGCTGCCACAAAGTACACCAAAAACAGAGAATAAGACAATCTCGTCAATAATGGCATTCAACCACTAGGGGCGCACAGTCTATAATGTGTATCTCACTGTAGCAAGCAGCTTAAACCCTTGGCTTTGCGGGGAGGTTTGCCATGTCGATGAATAAAATGATTAAACCTATACAGGCAAATGCAGAGCTGTTCAGCAGGGCTGATGATCTCCCTGTAGCCTACAATATAGAACGTTAACTATCGGTGACTTTCCTGATATCATCCACTTCCATGATCTTTAGACATGTTGCAAACACATCCCAGCGTATTGGCCGCTCCTGCACAACACAGCACAGGTTAAATGATGCAACATACATATACATTATATAAACTCATGGCATAAATGTGTTTTTATTGGAAAAAGTCGCGTCAAGTAAGCTAAAGTCTTGTTGGAGTGGACACTAGCGGACATCACAGACATCACAGTGCAACCGTGTGTTCCTCAAACCTCTCACTTCCCTATTCACGTTATATTTGTGAGGGCTATATATAGGGCAAGCCGAGTATGTCGGTTACACTCAGGGTTTACATTTCATTTCATTTCATTTTGTCCAATATTAAAATATTCCAGAATTGCATGTTGTATTAAAAATAAATATAATTTCTATCTAACACGTTAAGCCTGATTTTGTTTGTGTTATTGTAAAAATGTAGCCGTCGCTAAGCCTTCTGGGAAATATCCGATGAAGGGAGGGGAGGGTGGATGGGAAGAGTCAGCTGTGTGGAGCCCTGAGGATGTTGTACACGCTGTTCTCCTGTCCACTTGTTGCTGACGGTGGTAATAGAGGAGCATTATATTTTGCGGCAAGATCCCTAACAGGCTCAGTAGCTGCTGTAGCACGAACGCTAGTGCCATGATTGTTATTGTTGCTGGTGGAGAGTGGTGGGGCTATGGCGTCATCGGTTCAGGAAAGATGCTTATGGGTTGTAAACACGGAAATGCAAGGGTGGCGTCTTCAGATTTAGGGGCACTTTACACGAGGACAGTTTCCTATGGAAACGGGGAATTATTGTATCGTTAGTGCCTCCCGTTAAGACGGCGACGGCGAATTCGCGCTTAGGAAACGACACATTTTAAAACCACCCTCCAGAGTGAAATTCTTGGTGACGCTCCCCGCTGAGCGCTCCATGTAATCACTTTGGAACGGCACATTTCAGAAACTCTGACGTGCCTGCACAGGCGACACACGCGATGCCGTGCGCGAGTTGGCAACCAAATACAACGTCAGTATGAATGAAGTTTGGCAACACTCAGAATTAAGCTACACTGCGGCCAACTTCAGTTACATGTTCATAGCGTTACTGCTGCGAGGAGCCGATGGCTGTACCCGGTCGGCATTTAACGTTAGTTACAAAAGCAGTCGACAGTGTTTTCTCACTGCCAGTAGCAGTAGGGTGACAGATCACAGTCAGCGCTCCCGGTCCTCGCTGCTCGTTAAAGATTTCCAATAGGCGTTATTCTGATAAACTGGTCACATATATGTTACATTCTCACAAGACAAATATTAAAACTTTAACAGTTTGGGTTTTTTTTTTTAGCTTGAAAAAAGCTTTTTGGCAAGTCTAAATGACTGCGGAAAGTGTACTCTACTTCCGCGTTTAAAGTGAAATTACGTCATGCAGTAAGCGTCCTTGTATGGGCAAAGAATAAGGTGATCACACTGCCACCTAGCGACCTGGCATGTACATTACGGCGTTTTAAAAATTCAACAGCGCTCATGTAAACAGGGAACAGGGAAGGTGTGAAGGAAAAGGTGTGAAGGAAACGCTATTGTGTCGTTTCTTTCAGAAACTGTCCTCGTGTAAAGGGCCCCTTATTCACTCTGGGACCCGGTTTCAAAAATTAGCGTATACTCCCAGAACGTATACTCCCAGAATGCGGTTCCATCTGGACGAAACGTCTATATGACAAAAAACTTTAGCGGATACACCTAAACTCGTCTCCGTGTGGACATGGCCTTAAAGGGATAGTTCGGTTTGTTTGAAGTGGGGTCCTATCAGCTAGTCAGATACACTAACTTAATTAGGTACAGTGTTCTTGAAGCGGGGCGCAGCGTCGAACGAGATCCGGCACCCAGAGCAGCAGCATCACCAGCTTTTTCTCTCTAAGTCCTGGGGGTCAACAACTAAACAAAAAAACGTAATTTAGCCACCTAAAACAACGCCCACCTAAACAAATCGATATCCGTGTACATGCACGATCTATTTTGACAATTTTCAGCGCTTTACTTTTCCGCAAAACAGCAGTTTCATTCAGTACTGCTTTTTCTCCCAACCATACAACTACTGTATTCCTCCGCTAAAAGCCTGCACAGAGCCGCGGTGCTGGATTACTCCGCAGATCAGCTGTTTGTGTTATTTCTCCCAGCTTGTTAGTGAAGACAACAAATAGAATACACGAACGAAAATATGAGTGCTTTTGATAGCGAGGATGATATGCCATTCACCTTGGTGACAAGAGGATACAATTATGAACCAGAGAGAATACAGAAGAGGAACTTATGCAGAGAGTGAACAGGCAGAGAGATGCGCCTGCTGCCTAGATGCCAGGGTGCCCTGCAGAACTTTTTCACCATTCCCAGGATAAATTGTGGAAAACGTCCCAGACCAGAGAGGCCAGGTGACTTGTTGTCTCTAAAGTAAGTCAGTGTTTTATCTCTCTTCTAAGCCTTCCTGTTTTGTAAACCGCGGCTCTGTGCTCTGTGCTGGCTTTTAGCGGAGGAATACGGTAGTTGTACGGTTGGGAGAAAAAGCAGTGCCGAATGAAACTGCTGTTTTGCGGAAAAGTAAAGCGCTGAAAATTGTCAAAATAGAGCGTGCATGTACACGGATGTCGATTTGTTTAGGTGGGCGTTGTTTTAGGTGTTTTAGGTGGCTAAATTACGTTTTAGTTGTTGACCCCCCGTACTTACAGAGAAAAGGTTGGTTTGGCTGCTGCGCTGAGTGTGCGGTCTCATTCCACAATGCGCACTCACTCCTGAACACTGTACCTAATTAAGTTAGTGTATCTCACTAGCTGATAGGACCCCACTTCAAACAAACCGAACTATCCCTTTAAACCCTTAACTGCTCACCTGGCTTTCCTTTGAAGAAACTCATTACATTACTTTTCTGTTTCCAGATATGTCTATTTGCTTTGCTTACAGAGCACATACAGTATGATGTGGGGCAGCGGATGAAGACATTGTAGCAGAATTTAGCCAACACAGAGGATTATTATCGTCCAGCGAAAGAGCTTTTCAGCATTGTGCTGTGCTGGCTGCTGGTTGGAAAATGGGAATTCACAATGCCGATTATTTGGGACATTTCCAACATTTGCAAGCTTATCCTGTTCTTGTTAGAGGTAAAGAAGGGAGAGGAGTGAGCTGTTTCTAGTCTCACTCAGCAGCTTGAGTGATTTATGGAAACGGCAACCATTTGCTTAGCTTTCTTAACAGCAGAAATCAACAGAAATGTGGTGAATTTCTCCTTAGCATATTATTCTGTGTTTATCTCCAAGAAGGGCCATGTCAGCTAATCTGACTGACTTTAGCACCCCACTCTTAACCTGAGTGGTGACAGGACAATGATAACTCAAGATTCATTTTAATAGCCATAATGAGTAATCATTTTACAAATGAGGAATTTGACTTTGTGCGATATGCAGTGCAGCAATCACAGCAATAGCAGAAGAAGAACAGAAACTCTTAAATTATAATCCATAAAGTAAAAATCCTTTAAAATCGTATTGTATATTTGCGAATAACATCTAGGGACAAACATTGCAAATTAGCTTAGGCTATATGACAGACTGTTTCTTGCTAAATGTTCCATGTATATGTATCTGTCCCTACACAAATAAACATTAAATAAATAAATAAATAAATAAATAAATAAATAAATAAATAAATAAATAAATAAATAAATAAAGTGACATAGGCCTATACAGGGATCAGCCAAGCAGCATTTTGGTAAACAAACCGCGTCACTGGGTGGCAACGGCAATAGACCAGAACTGCACATCCAAAGCGCCCCTTTTTGGGGGATAGAAAGAATGAATAGCGTTGTTGTGATGGTATTTTTGCCGTGTTTTTAGCTAGCATAGCCAAAATACCAATTCATTAATTTCGGGTTCAAGTGTTTTTTTGGTTTGATAAACATGTCTACTAATTATTTTGCGACCTTGCCCGAACCTGAAAGGTCGAGATATATGAATAAATTAAGGTTGACTGGACTGTCGTCATGTCCGTTCAGCCTGAGTCAAAGAGGATTTCCGCATTCCCCCAAAAAGGGGCGCGGTGCAGTGCGATGACGCGTTGCAGTTCTGGTCTATGGAACCCTATGGAGCCCAAGTGGCGCGAGGCATGAGTGTCTGACTCTGGGATGTGTTTACAACATATGGAACTCTAAAACCCGGCGCGGACAGGTCCAAAATTCCCCCTGCCCACCGACATCAGCTGCCCCAGCCCCCAGCGCCACCAGCAATAAAAAAAAATGTTTTAACTTACCAATGACATTCACTTGATGACAAAACCCATTGTCTTGAAAAGCAACAAGCAAGCCCTCCAAGCTAGCCTGGAAATGGCGAAAATATAGCTTGACAGCTCCAGATTAAATCCTTTGAAAACTACCGCTGCGCGTCCATTTCCTCATCAAACCCCATGCATGTCACAAGCACATCATCATAAACTCCTCCCTCCTTGTCATCCATGACTGTCTGTCTAGTCTCCTGGTTGGCTTGGATTCACGAATCCCTTGACATATCCCACCCACTAATCCCAAGAGAGTGGCATCAGCGGAGGACCAAAATGCAAGAATCATTAGCCAATGAACAGCCAGGAATGGGTCTCGCGCTACTTTTGCATGCTAAAATAAAGCCGATAATGTACAATTTGATTCATTTCAAGGGATGAAAAACCCTTTCAAAGTACAACACTGTCTATTTTGATGCAACTCGACAGTGCTGCTTTTTTTACTGAAGAGTTCCACTTTCTACTTCCTGGAAAAAACTGGTCCATTGGAGTGAATGGAGATGTCGGAATACGGCTCTGATCCCACCCACAACTCACCTAATTGTGATTGGCTAAAGCCATAACTAAATTATATTCTGATTGGTTAAGACACCTGTCATCAAAATTGTCATCCTCATGTCATGACTAGAGTCAAGGGTTGCTGTCAATCAATACCATTTGGAGGCTGGTCCAAATATTTAACCCCATATTTGCTGAAACAAAGTGAGTTCAAGATCTGAACAATTTAGTGACAATATTACTGTTATTTCAGTTAATAAAAACTAATAAATAACAAATACAAATAATTTATTAGGGGGAAATTCTTTTCTTTTCTATTTCAATTTCAATTTCAATTTTTATTCTTGGGTTTTAAATATGCTTTATTATGGCAAGGAATTTTATTCTTACAGTCTCGCTGTGCTAACTGTGAGAGTGATGGCGTTTTCTAAGAATGTCCCCTCAGAATTAAACCCCATCCTGAAAGCTGTCACAAAGTATCGCGAAAGAGAGTACATAAGGTGTGAAACTGTTCAGAGTAAAGGAGGAAGATCTTACGGAGAAACTGGCTGAAAGATGCAGAAGACGCGTTAACGCTGCTGCTGCTGCTAGGATAAATCGGCGTGACGTCACAACAACAACAAATCCCCCAGAAATGCAGAAGCCCGCAGCAGTTAACTAGTATGAGTTGTGCCAAACAAATGTTAATATCTCAAAATCTATAGTTGAGGGGACAATTTATTTTATTATTATTCTATTATATTATTATTATTATTATTATTATTATGTTTACCTTGAAGCCACCGATGCGTTGGTCTCTCTTGATCTCTTTGCCATTCTTGAACCATTTGAGAGTGCGTTTTGGCCATTTGGCCATTGGCCCGGCATCGCAACCTGACAGTATTACTGGCAGGGACAGAATGAATGGGTGAGCCCATTGTGGTGCCATCCATTGCTAAGAAGCAAGAGAGGAAGAGAAAGCAGTTATAAGCAGCATAAAAGAGAGAGTAATTCACTCAGTTATGCAAATGATATAGATTCATAATTAGTAGGGGCAAACTAAAAAACACATCTATAAAACACCCCATTTCTGAGAGTATTCAATGTATTCGAAAAGTCCTATCCTATGGGCCAGAACTTCAGAAGTGATCTTTTTGAGGGGAATCGTTCGTATAATCAGAATCAGAATCAGAATCAGAATCAGAAAGACTTTAATGATCCCCGGGGGGAAATTGGGACAAAACAATTATGTTTTTTATTATTATTAAAGAGATGCATAGTAAACCTTTAAAAGGTACAAAGAGGAAAAACAATTGTGCTCCCCCTCTCTCTCTCCTTCTCTCTCTTCTCATAGGTCTAACCTATGCTCTCTCTGCTGTTTAATTTAAGTGTCTTTGTGAGCCTGGTGGGGTCTGGGAGGCGTGATTTCTATTCGCACATAGGATAAGCAATAACCACGCCCTGTGGCGCCGGGATTGGCCAGGAGCAACACTGGAGGGCAGGCAGCCCAGCGATTTCATAAACCAACTGAATAGCTCTTGAGAACGGACAGCGATTTCGAGAGCGGACATTGAGAGCGGACATTGAAATGAATTATGGTCACCTACCTTCCTTAGCTTAGTAATAATAATAATAAGCATAATAATTGTAATCTACACAATGTACACAATCTACAAAAAACATGCAATAATATAAACGGTGTTGTGTTCATCTTCATAGCTCATATAATATAATCTATCATATCGTTAATTTCAAGCTCAATTCTTACCCAGAGAAAAGGTACAGCACTGAAAATGTAACAAGCAATAGTTTTTTAAACATCTTTATTTTAAAAGATGAAAAACCCCAGGTGCTTCAGTCCCAAGCTTCAATGCTCCTGGCCAATCCCGGCGCCACAGGGCGTGGTTATTGCTTATCCTATGTGCAAGGGGCTCAAGTGCTCTCACTGCTTCTACATAATGACCCTAGCCCTCGCCCACTCCATTAGTCGCCCTGGGAGACCAGACACATCTCCCTCTCTCTCTTTCACACACACACACACACACACACACACACCCACACACACACACACACAGCTGTGTCCTCGTCTCTTATTTTTTCTTCTCTTCTCTTTTCTCTCTCTCATTTACTGGCCAACAAAGCCTCCTTCCATATAGTCTGGATTACCCTCACAGGATGATGTAGGCCTACTTCAAGCAGACAGAAATCTATTCACATGGCAAAAACTGAATTTAGTTTGTTTGGCTCACAGCCCAGGTTGCGCAAATCACCCAATATCGACATTGGGGGTCAGAATTTTTCTGCTATGTCCTCGATTAGCTACCTAGGTTGCTCTTTAGATCGCAGCCTGGGAGGTGAGAATGGTTTTAAAGATCATAGGTAAGGTGCATGGGGGAAACAAGTTCCTACAGGCCCGTATCTAGACTGCCACACTAGGGTGGGCTGGTAGGGGGCAACTTTGGCGGTAGGTTGCCAGAGGTTGTGGGTTCGGGGATGGGGATTAAATTGCATTATATTCAGTGGCGCTGGAAGTACTTTTAGGTAGGAATGGACTCTCGGTGCTGCCTGGGGCAGCGCCGAAGAAAATTTTACGTTTTTTGGACTTTCATCCAAGAATATTTAATTTTAAATTAACATTAGGATTATACTGTTGTGATGTCATGATTCAGTATCTTCTCCTTTTCTCACTCACTTTCATGTAACCACCTGCTCTCCCTGTAGTCGTTTTACACTACAACAGACAGCAACACAGGCATAAACACTGAACCAAATTGTTCCAGTAGGAGTCACCATTCTGTTTTGGGTCACCATCTGTAAGTAGGAACTTTCACTCAGGTGACAGGCCAATGTTTACATTATTATTGTCAAAACTATTAGCAAACTGTACAAACTAACTATTTACAAAACTATTGCTATATTTCCAAGACGTTTAGTCTTATTCAAACTCAAACTGAAAAGTGACAAAGAAAACTACTTTGAAAGCAGATTGACTTACCCTAAAATTAAATAAAAATACTTCATCCAGTTTAAAATAATCAACTCCATAATATTTCTTTTCATTGGATGAGCTTATTTCTCAAATCAAATTAAAGCTATAACTACTGTTAGGTGCCCTAAACTAACTAACCCAGTAGTTTCCAACTTCCGGGTCGCGACCCTAAGTGCGGTCGCCTGGAATTCAAAAAGGGAGATTTTTATTTATTTTTTTGGCTGGGCAAGATTAATTTTTGGGTGGGCATAGCCCACCCCTGCCCCCCCCTAGAATCGGCCCTGAGTTCCTAGCGAGAAAAGCCCAGCTTTTAGATGCAGCGTCTTCGATTGCTGGCTAATTCTTTAGTTTCCTGTTGTTTTTGACTATGCAATCTGTTCTTGGTACCGAGTACTTAAAGATAAGGAACAAGTTACCTTTGCATATAAAAAGTACAGGAAAACCAACATATATATTTTTTTGTCAAAACCTGTCTTTTGGATTAAATGTGTAAGATGGTAGCCTAAGAACAATGTGTGACTCTCAGTGTTGTTGTTGTTCTTTTGCTCTTCACTCAGCTGTAATGTTATTGAAATTTGTCAAATTGTATCTTTCGTAGCTATTAATGGAAGTTAATGATAGTTAAATTAGGTTCAGGAGCAGGGCCACGCGGCGCCTCAACCACTTCTCTAACCACGCCTCTAACCACACCTCAATTACCTGGCAGGTTACATATACCTGATGAACCTGTCCTGCCCTGTTTGTCTCAGATCGTCTCAGTTCTCTCAACCCACCCTCCCTTCCCTTCATCCATACCGCATCCCTCATCCCTTCATCCCTCATTCCTACCCTCAACCCTCACCCCTCCTCCCAACCCTCACCTCCTAACATCCTGATTCCTTCCTGTCAAATCCGGTGCATGTCTCTCTCATGTCTCATTCCCAGGATCTGTCTGGAGGGGTCTGAAATCAGCTCGGACGTAAACACGCCTGAGAAGCAATCCGCTCGGGCAGCTCATGCCGAGACGGAACCCCCAACGCTGAGTCTCTCTCTGCCCGGTCTTCAGTTCCTCCTCCCAGACCAGACAGATGTCAACGGACATCTCGATGCACCTGCACTTCAACACATACACATTTCAATCTTCAACACATACACATTTCAATCTTCATTAAACTTCTAAACAATATTGTTGTGGTGTGGTCCTTGCTAGTGAAGTGGTCAGTTTTATTGTTTGAGACTGGCTGGTCATTCAGACTTTTTCCATCTTCGCTGCCTTATGATGAAGGACCACAATGGAAATAAGTCTGAGACTTTATTGTGCCATCCTTGTAAATTTGTAAAGCTATTATGTATTTTGTGTTATTGCTTTTTTCTATTGCCAAATCAAATCCATAAACCCCTACTGATGCCATCCCTTCAGCAACATCCTGTAACTTCTCCTTCAGAGCAGCTCTTTGTTCACTGTTGACCACTCTCTTCCTCTGAGGTAACAGTTCACCTGCATGTCTCTCCAAGGGACGTGCATCCCCATCACAGCCTTCCTTACAGTCACATGATTTGGCACAGTAGTCAGAGCAGTTGTGTCTTGAGGATATGGGGTTTGCTTTCTCTTCATCAAAGAGGTGCAGCAATGTCACCCTCCTGCAGAGCAACATGTCCCTTAAGACACTAGGGATGCCGGTGGCGACTAATTTTCCCTACGTTTAAACGGAAATTTTAATGGCGACTAGTCTATAAGCAAGAAAAAACTCAGAAAGCCATCTAAATTGAGCATAATTTAATCTATAATGTTAAAACATTTAAAATGCAAATATTGTGTGTATTTAGGAGCCATTTAGCCCAAACATTCAAGACAATTACCAAGCTATTAATTTAAATGCTGTTGTAATATGCAGCACTTTGCGCCATTTATTATTAAGATTGCGCACATTAGAAAGCATGTGTTTGTTTGTGTTTATGTGTGTATTTGCATTTTGTGTTCTTTGTAGATGTTTGTGGTTTATTGTGTTTATCTTGTATGTTAAAATTTAATTCAATAAATAATTGATCCAAAAATAAGAAAGCATGACAACTCACCGATTGCATCTCGCCAGTGTGCTGCCAAGTTTTCAGTGGTGTGCCTTTTCTCCAGGGCGCACGGTTGGAGCACAACTACAGCTGTCCATTCACAAAAATTTTGCATGCCCTCGCAATATTTTGCGTTCCCTCGCAATTCATATTACGGGCCCTCGCAATAAGAATTGCGTTCCCTCGTAATTCATATTGAGTAGCCTAATTCATATTGCGTTCCATCGCAATATATATTTGCGATGGAACGCAAAACATATTGCATTCTGTCACAATGTAACAACACAGTTTAGCTCATAATACATTGTTAATGTTTGTGGAAACTAACAATAGCTGTTTAATTGCCATACAGATATTGGACATTCAACCTGTGGACAGGCGTGGACCATCTCAGGTAAATTGGTGTGGCTAGCTACAGCTAGCTAGCTAGCTAGCTAGCTACTTTCCAGTTAAACATGAGAAATTAACGTTAGCCTCATGCTAATCAAGGCCGGATTAACCATAGGGCAACCGGGGCAGGTGCCCCGGGGCCCTCGGGGTGAAGGGGCCCTCCAAAAAAAAAAAAAAAAAAAAAAAAAAAAAATTGGTCGGGCTCATGTTGGGCTCCACAGAACTATGACACAAATCTAAGACCAATCAGGACAAAATAAAATGTGTTTCCAAGAAGATTAAGTCTGATGATTTAGTCTCATTGGATGCCTGTGGGCAAGTGGTGACCAGGGGCGCGGGAAGTGGGGGTGCTTGTGGTGCTGCGGCACCCTCTGCTGTTTTGTATTGGAAATGTAATGTCAATTATTTTTTCATCATTGTAAAGCCACAGCACAGTGAAGAGGATATTAATGTGAAGATTAGCCTCTTCCTTTTGCTCTCAGAGTGCATCAGATTCATGCATTATACTTTAAAATGTACAAAATTTCTTTGTCCAGGGGGGGCACACTACAAACCCCCCAGTCAGACTAATATTTTTATCCTGCTGGTGCTACCTGTTTGCAAAGCCTAGAATCGCCTATGAGTGAGTGAGAAACTGAATCTCAGAAACTGAATAATGACATAACAGTATAATACTAATGTTAATTTAAAATTAGATATTCCTCTAAATATGGCGAAAAAACATCCAAACATCCGGACGATGGGTAGGGGGGGCCCTGGGAGTTTCAGTGCCCAGGGGCCCCTGGGGGTGTTAATCTGGCTCTGATGCTAATAGGTTGATGGGTCGACATGTTGCAGGCAGTCTAATGTGAAATAAACTGTGGAGGTTGGAGCCAAAAGTGCCTCAAAATGACTATTGTGGTTTTAGTTGGCCAATGTAGATAACGTTAGTTTGCTCGCTATATGTTTTATAGGCTGCTGTTTTATTGTTTTATTGAACAGATCTGTGTATTTTCCTTGTTTTTAGTATAATTTGTAATTGTATTGTTTTTTAATTGTATGACTTTATGTTTGCCGCCCTCTTGGTCACCCTTGCAAAATAAACTACATGTCTCAATGGGTTTTTCTCCTGGTTAAATAAAGGATAATAATAATGTCATGGACCCCTAAATAACATTCAACCCCAAACCAACAATTTCTGAGATTTCCTCTTATACGTTTTGTTAGATATGACTATACAGACTTACATGAATACAGCAGATAGGGAGATGACAGTGGTCCCCAGCGAAATGAGGGATAATAAAATAAAATTGACTACAAATGAGTTTGAAAATGCACACACACACACACACACACACACACACACACACACACATATATATATATATACACAGTATACCGTATATATATATATATATTAGCAATTGATTCCTACGCTCCTCACCTGCCCTGCAGCTCGCCCACTGCGAGAAAATAACACAAAACAACAATGTATTGTAATAGCAAAATAAATGAAATGCCTTGTTGATTCATCAATAAATGAGTTGCTCGTTTTAAAATGAATCAGGAGGTTTTTTATTCCATCAGAAAGCTCTGTACACAGTGTCACAATGTATCGGAGTGATTGTGCCCAGATTAGGAGGATTCCTGGTCAATTATACACTTCCAGTCACCCTTCAGTGGCTGCTGTAATTTTCCATCGGATGTTCTCGAAAATACACAATAGGACCCTGATCTTTACATAAGCCAAAATACAACCTTCTGTCTACCGGAAAGACAAAACACAATGTTATCCCTCCCTCTCCAGGTGGAGAGAAAATGCCTGCTCTGTCATTCCAAGCTGCTCACTTGAGAGACTTGAAATGACACAGCTATAGATCATTATTGAACAGAGTCAATAATGATCAACAACCAATCAATAAGCAATCAATCAATCATTTTTCTCTCACAGTATCCCAATGGTTTCCTGGGATTACATCTGATAAAATAGGGGGGTCCACAGCCTGTCTATTTTGGGGGAGCACTGGTGCAGCACCACTGTGGCCCAGCAGGTGGGAGTAAAGGCCATGTCAGCCTCAGCCTGGTCACTGTGCTTTGACAAGATTGTGACAGAATAGTGCTATTATAGTAGAATACACACACACACACACACACACACACACACACACACACACACACACACACACACACACAGTACCACCACAGGTGACATCAAAACACATGAAAAAGCAAACTTTTTTTCGTATGTTTTTTTTATTGATCAAAACGGGTCATTAAAAATGATCAATAATTATCGATATATCAACTGATATGAAATATTTTATTATGCCTCCGCCGGCGATAGCCAGGCTGGAGGATTATGGTTTTGGGTTGTCCGTCCGTCCTTCCGATGTTTGTTAACGCAATATCTGAGAAACGTCTTGACGGAATTTCTTCCAACTTGGACTCAAGGATAAACTGATTAGATTTTGGTGGTCAAAGGTCAAGGTCACTGTAGTTTCGCTGGCCAGCCTCCCCTCCCTTCCGTGAGAGGAGTGGAATTGCGATGGGCAGCGCTTAGCGGCAGTGCTCTTGGAAAATAGTTTCCATCAATCCAACTTGCCATTTTCAGCGTGTAGCAATGAGCTAGCATGTAGATTTCTGCCGTTAGTTTGCTAGCTAGTTAGCGTTGTTGTTTTCACTGAGGCGGCAGGGCACTATTTACAGCGACACACAGGCAGGAGCGGAAGCTGCTCTGATTGACATGGTCGGAGCCAATGACAGAGTTTGTAATAAGCGGGGAGCGGACATCCAGGAGCGACTGAAACAGTCACTCCAATGGGAGAGCAGCTGTAGAGCAGGGGAGGGCTTATACCAGTAGCCTGTTTCTGTGCAGCCAGACTCCTCTCACGGAAGGGAGGGGAGGCTGGCCAGCGAGACTAAGGTCACTGTGACCTCACAAATGCCATTTCCAAGCTCAGTAACGTGATATCTCAGGAACGCCTTGATGGAATTTCTTCCAATTTGGCTCAAACGTCGACTTGGACTTAAGGATGAACTGATTAGATCTTGGTGGTCAAAGTTCAAGGTTACTTTGACCTCACGACCGCCCGTTTCATGCACGTTAACGCGATATCTCAGGAACGCCTTGATGGAATTTCTTTCACATTTGGCTCAAACGTCAAAGTCTGGACAGACATGGATGTTGACTGCTCAGTTGGCGGAGGCATATATCTGCGGTGCGGTCGTTTTAGTATCAATATACTTTTTAGCTATATCGCCCAGCCCTAGTGCCATGTACTGACAATGAGCCACCACATCTTCAACATTTTTATTTTACTACATTGCAACTGTTTGTGGTACTATTTTATTTTCAGAAACAGAAATTTCAAAAATACACATACACATGCACTTGATTTTTATCTGCTGCTGTAGCCTCTGTGTGTGTCATTGAGAGAGAGGGAGAGACAGGTAGAGACAGGTAGAGAGACACACACAAAGGGTTAACCTTTTTCTCATTTGAGAGAGAGAGAGTTCGGTACAGCAAACTACTGTACAGTGTGCATGGAGTGAAAGCTGATCGGGGCTCGTTCAAATGCAATTGGAAAAGGCGAGGCGCACTGAGTGGACAGAGAGAGAGAGGGTGAGAGAAAGACCGATAGAGTGAGTGAGAGAGAGATAGAGGAATTTCACATGCAGGGAGAAGGGAGGCGTGCTCTCTCTCTCTCTCTCTCTCTCTCTCTCTCTCTCTCTCTCTCTCTCCCAGAACTGGTCGCGGGCCAGTGTCACTTGATTGGCGGGCTTGATTTGGCCCACGGGCTGCCAGTTGAATAGGCCTGGACTAGAGAGAGAGTCCTGTCAGTGACAGGGAAAACAGACGCTGTTCCCGTCACTGTCGCTGTTACCATGGAGACGACTGAAACCTTTTGCCATAGTATAAACAGTGTGCAAAGTATTTATTTCTGTCAAGAGACACTTATAGAAAATGTCGAGCTGTCGAGCACCCTACCATAAATCAACCTTAACTCCATTACATTTCTGTTAATCTATGCCATTTAGCGAATTAGTATGATAATCTTAAAAAAACATCAATAATAACAGCACTAATAATAATAATAGCAGTAACAATAATATGAATAGTAATAACAATGTATATTTACAATGTTTTTATTATGATGACAATAATTGATTAAAAAAGGTTTTTGTTTTGTTTTTATTATCAGGTAGGCTAAATGAGTGCAATAAACACTGGAAAGAATTGTGAGAAAGAATCGTGATCTCTTTTATGAGCTAAACTGCATCTCTTTGTTCTTCTATTTTGCCCGATTTCTTTACAGATAATTGTGTCATACTGTCAGACTCTATCCTCATCTAGTTTCTATAGGTGCTTTTGGACTGGAGAAATCTTTTTTCTCTCTCTCAAATTCTTCTCAAATTGTTGGTAGGCAGGGAATCTACCGCTACACTACCTGGACGCCCTAAGGACCGGAGGAACCTTTTCATAGTTGTAAGAATAGTTGGAGGAACTCCCCCCTTTTTATTGCGTTTGTACCACAGGAACTAGGGACGATCATAGTTCTTAGAACGCCATTTTGAGGGCCATTTCTTAGTTCCTACTTTCTCTCAGCACAAGACAAGAAGAACCTTTTTGAACTTCTAGAAATGCCTGAGGCGGTTAGTATCAACACTAACATTAACTTGCCTTTTATTTTTGCAAGCCTACGTTAGCTAGCTAATTGTTAGCCAAAGTACTATAAATTCCCTGTGAGCTCGCACTTGCTTTACTGTCGAGATACTAGCGGTTGGCATGCGAACCCTCGGCCTCCCCTTCAGCATTCCTATTGGCGGTGCGAATGCAAACAGTTCTCTGGGAGTTCTCCAGTCTCCAAAACTTTTTGGTCTGAAAGCACCATGTGAGCTGCTGTTGCAGGCTCCTGCACTTGTTTGCCCTTCTGCTCACATTTTAATAGAGTTTGAACACAGTCGTTTCATGTACTGTATGAGAGGAGAAACTACTTGCCTCCATCTACTCCTGGCTTATCATGGTGTAACAGCAGTAACTGGCTGCATGTACATCCGTCCATAAGATGATCCTCTCTGCCAGTCACTTCATATGTGTGAGGGAGGAGCAGGCTTGTGGTAGATACCCGGTACCGGCATGGTTCCAGGATGACCAGCAAGGGTGGTGCTGGCCTCGCTGTACATGGAGGGTGGCGTGGCGGCCTTCTGCGGCCAGCAGGGGCAGCAACAAGCCACGAACCTCCGCCAGGAGTCCAGGGTTTTGCCTGACCAGATCCAGACGCCTGAAGTGATGCCCACCACCAGGCACATGAAGTACTTGAGCATGAAGACGGCGTAGTCCGGGCCCAGGTGCTGGCGCTCCGACAGGCAGGAGCACGCCAGTGCCCTCTCCCAGCCGGGCCGGTACTGCTGCTCGTACACCAGACAGGCCAACACGATGGCAGCCGGGACAGTGTACAGCACGGTGAACAGCCCGATGCGCACCATCAGCCTCTCCAGCTTGTCCGTCTTGGTGCCGCCTTGTTTGATGATGCTCCTGATGAATGAATGAATGACTTTCTTTATTTTCAAACAGCGTCAATGTACAAGAACATTAACCCTTAAATAAGGAGAGATGTCTTGTACCAGGTTACAGTAAAATTGTAATTTTCCACCCGTAGTCCCTGGGCAGGTAAATACTACGATGTTAAAACAGTAAGAAAAATATAATATAGAACTTACAGTAATAAAACAAAATGTTAAAAGAGTACAAAAATACTATGGTGAACAGAATATACAATCATAATCATTCCTACATCTACCTAAAACAAAAACCACCCCCTCCCCTCCAACAACTCCAATTTACAGGTGTGTGCAACTTTGCTGTGCAAGTATCCAGTGTTTTGTTAGGAGAAAGTTTGGAAAGGTGTTATTGCTAGTTCTGTTAGAAGGCTGTTCCATTGTTTTATGGATAGAGGTGAAAGATGATTGTCCAAAGGATGTCTTGCATTGTTGGATTCTGCAATGTAACAGACTTCCTCAAGAAGGGGGGGGGTGTTGTGGGCATTATGGATAATCTTGAAAATTAAGCAGATCTTTGAGTGCATGATCACATTTTCAAAATTCAGCATATTATATTTACCGAGTATATTGTGGTTATAGTGTTTTTTTTTATGTCTCCGCCTGGCAATAGCTGGGGCTGGAGGTTGTCCATCGGGTTGTCACCGTCCGTCCGTCCATCTGTCCAGACGGATGTCCAGACATACGTCAAGGATGAACTCATTAGATTTTGGTCGTTAAAGGTCAAAGTTCAAGGTCCCTGTTACCTCAGGACTGCCATTTTAATGCTTGCTAACATGATATCTCAGGAATGCCTTGAGGGAATTTCTTAAAATTTGGCCTAAAAAATCAGCTGACTTCAGTTTTCACTAGATTGATAATGATTTTCTCGAAACACTTCATGACAACTGAAGTCAAAGCAAATGGACGAAAGTCATTTTCCTTGCAGCTTACTTTCTTAGGAACAGGAATAATAATTGAGTCATTCCAGGTGGACGGAACAGAGAGTCGTTATTCGAGGGGTGAGTAGGGGGATGGGTCTAGGGGCGGAGCTAGGAAAAATGGGCCGTAGCTATGGATAGGAAGGTTGTAAATAGTCGGGATTCAAGGGGTGTGTAGAGGAGTGGCTACACAGTGGCTGTGTAGAGGAGTGTGCGGGGGTCAAGGAAGGAGGTGGGGCTGGGGAAAGGGACTGTAATAATAATAATAATAATAAATTTGATTTTAAAGGTGCCTTTCTCAGATTCAAGGACACTGTACAATAAGAACAAAACACACTAAAAGAGACATAATAGGGAGAAAAAGGAGTAAGAAAAGAGGCTAAAAGGGTACAGTAGAGCTATCTGGAGCCCAGGCTGTGCTCAGAGAAAGCGAGGCGGAAAAGATGGGTTTTGAGCTTGCTTTTAAAGATGTTTATAGAACCAGAGTCGCGGATGGGAAATGGGAGGGAGTTCCAAAGTTTAGGTGCAGCAACAGAAAAAGCTCTATCTCCAATGGTGGATCTATTTGTGCGGGGGATGGTGAGAAGTCCAGTGTCGGAGGAACGGAGACTACGGGGGGTGTATGGGTGGAGTAGGTTGGATAGGTATGAGGGAGCCAGACCGCGTGCAGGGATTTATTAGTGAGGAGGAGAATTTTGAACGTGATACGGTGTTTTATGGGAAGCCAGTGAAGTTGCTGCAGGGTGGGGGTGATGTGGTTCCAGGGTTTGGTCCGTGTGAGGATCCTGGCAGCGGAGTTCTGCACGTACTGCAGCCGGGCAATATCCCTAGCCTGTAGCTAGGGATAGGAAGGTCGTACAGAGTGTTTGAGGGATATGGATGGTTTTGGGGTAGGGGTAGAACCATTTTCAATGTTGAAAACCATTAGCCGTGTTGTTGAGGTACTCCCAAACATTGCCTAAAGTGCCATCAAGCTGAATGGCCACACCACTGCGCCGTGGGCTTCAAGCTATTTGTGCTTGTATAAGTCTGGAAAGACATGGGTTGTAGACTGCTCACTTATTGTACAATTATTATAAAACCATGATATTTCTAGTTTATAAAACCATGTAGTTTATAAAACCATGATATTTCTAGTTTATCATGGATTTTGAGGGCATTGTTATACAGAGACTCAAGTGATCTTAATGCCTGCCTGAGACCAACTTGTCATACCTGATCCGGAAGAGGGAAATAAAGCCGGCGAGGAGGAAGAGGGAGCCGGTGAACAGGTAGACTGCGAGAGGCGCGAGCACGAACCCCCGTAGGTTCTCCAGGCTCTGGTTGCCCACATAGCAGATCCCGGCCACGGGGTCGCCGTCCACAGAGCTGAGAGCCAGCACCAGGATGGATTTAATGCTGGGGATCAGCCAAGCAGCCAGGTGGAAGTACTGTGAGTATCCGGCAATGGCCTCACTGCCCCACTTCAGCCCGGCCGCCAGGAACCAGGCGAAAGAGAGCACCACCCACCAGAGGCAGCTGGCCATGCCAAAAAAGTAAACCAGCAAGAAGACCAGAGTGCAGAGGGCAGGGCCCGTGCTATCGTACAGCACGTGCAGCTGCTCACCACCTGTTGGGCAAGGTACTGAACATTAGTAATTAGTTACAGTTACTAGTTAAAATGTAATTGCATAATTTGAAAGTGACTGCATAATAAAAAAGGGATTAGTTACTACGGAAAGTAACTTTTCTGATACTTTTAAAAATCTGATTTGATTATCTTATTAATGTACATGTTATTTTAGTGTTGCTGTGGGATAAGACATATTTTCAAATTGTATCATTGTACCTGCATGGGATACTTTAGCATTCACTTATTGGGGAGGCGTATAGCCTACTCAAGGTCATTAGCTTCTGGGGAGTATAGCTTATTCAAGGTCATTAGCCTCTGGGGCTTATAGCCTACTCGAGGTCATTAGCCTAGGGCTTATAGCCTAGTTGAGGTCATTAGCCTCTGGAGCTCTGGCTGCAGCTGCAGCGTGTGGAGCATTTTTTGCCGGGCAGCGAGGTGGCGTCTCTCCATGGACTAGATCTGATGATCATAAAGTGGATAATCCTCTGAAGTCTAACCTTAACCATCAGACACAAATTATTATTCAAAGTAGAGTCTTTTATATACATCTTAAAACATGACTTTAGGGGGTCTTTAAATTTCAACACTACTCACCACCCACGTTGCCACTAGCACCGCAAGCCACCCGCTCGTGACCCGCCACCAGCCGGATGATGTAACCCAAAGAGACGAAGAGGTAGCAGGCGGCGAGGAAGATGATGGGCCGCTCCGGGTACTGGAAGCGCTCCATGTCGAGGAGGAAAGTTGCCACAGTGGTGAGGGTGGAGATGAAGCACAGCACCGACCACAGCCCCACCCAGAAGCTGGTGAACGCACGCTCGTCGGCCGAGAAGTAGGCCTGGTGGCAGGGCTGTGCGCAGTCGGGCAGTGGGCCGGTCCGCACCCGGCCGTACAGAGCATGGGACTCTCTCTGGATGGGCACCAGGGGGTCCCGGCAGCGGCACTCCCTGTCGCAAGGAGGCAGGTTGGGTGGTCTGGTCCGGCCGATAGGCGTGGGCTTGGGGAAGGGAGGGGACAGGGTGGTGACCTCGCTGCCGTTCTGGTTCTGGTCCATGCACAGGGTCTCGTCGCCCAGCAAGGGGAGCCGCTCGCAGCTCATCCTCTCGGGCCACTCAAAGCCGTACTGGCTCATGAGGGGGGAGCAGCCCCGCTTGGCCCGCTCGCACACCGCGCGACATGGCGGCAGCGGCTTGCGGTAGTCTGGCAGGCAGATGGGTGTGTACATGCTGCAGAGAAAAAACAGAAGGTCCGGGGAGCAGCGGATGCGGACCAGGGGCCAGAACTGATGCACCTCCAGGCCCACCTCCTCCTGGGTGTCGTGGTTGAACTGATTGGGCATGTAGGTCAGGTTGTAGCCAATGCCCCGGCACATGGGCACCGTGATGGGCTCGCACACACGGTCCTTAGAGGCTCCCAGGGCCGGACTGGGACACCGGGACAGCAAGAGCAGTACCAGGAGCCACAGGGACGCCCAACCACACGGTGACACCGGCCCACACGGCGTGCGCCTCATAGCGGTGGCCATGGAAATATCAACAGTGGTGGAAGAAGTACTCAGATACTTAACTAAAGTAAAGTAGTGATAACACACTGTAGAAATACTCTGTTGCAAGTAAAAGTCCTGCATTCAAAATGTTACTTAAGTGAAAGTACAAAAGTATTGGCATAAAAATATTGCCTACTTAAAGTACCAAAAGTACTCATTATGCAGAATGGCCCATTTCAGAATAATATGTATTATTTGATTATCATTATTGATGCATTATTGTTAAATATGTAAATGTTGCAGCTGGTAAATGTGGAGCAAATTTTAATGTATTTATATTGTATATATACAATATTCTATTATATATTACTTCACATATCTTGTGAATTGCCCCCTGGGGACCAAAGCCTTATTGGGACCAATAAAGCCTTATTCATATAATATATTCATTGATTATAGTTCATATTGTCAATCTGAATCTGCAAAGTAACTAGTAACTTAAGCTGCCAGATATATATATATAGTGGAGTAAAAAGTACAATATTTGCCTCTGAGATGTAGTGGAGTAGGAGTATAAAGTAGCAGAAAATAGAAATAGGCTACTCAAATAAAAGTAAATAAAGTACCTAAAATGTGTACGTTATTTGAGTATATTTACTTTCCACCACTGGATATCAAATATTATTTTACAACCCGTTTGTTATTTAAGTGTTACTATTATATAATTGAAATAAAAAGTGAGAGGAATTGTAAATGTAGTCTTTCCTCAGGTTCCTCTCTCTCCTGCCCGATGCTCTCCATCCAATAAATGTAGAAACTATGTAACATTCTTTTTTTTACCAGCAATTTTTCCTTTTCCAACAGGCTTCAAATGACAGATGAGTCTCGCCAGGGATGGAGAATTTGTTTGTTTTTTCCAGCAACCACAAATATTTATCCACCACCGATGTCCAAAGATCTTCACTCTTTATGCACGGATCCCAATGTGCAAAATCACCTTAATTAATGTCTCACTTCTATTAGGATTAGTCCTCCAGTAAAATGAAAAAAGAAAAATTATAATAATGGTTTAATTTCTGAGGTAGAGAGCCAGAATTAGCCCACATAGGGTTTTCCTGTGTCTACCTGCAAATGCTTTTGTTGATTTCCTTTTGTTTCTATTTTGTTTTTAATAGGTGAAAAAAGAAATCCATTTAAAAATGTGTGTCCTTTCTCTTTTAGTTTCACAGCTGTCCTTTGCGCTGCCTGTGTGGGAAAAGATGCGCTGTGCCGACTGGTAAATAAATCATGTCTGTTTATTCCAACCTGTCCAAACTCCTCCGGTAGTCTCTCTGGTAGTATGAGGTAGTGTTTCAGTAGGGACAGAGAGCCACTCCTCACAGAGCCGCAGGCAGGGCGGAATGAATCACTGTGTAGCCTCCCCATTCAGCCTGAAGGACCGCCGCCTTCAGGGGCCCTGGGGAATGTCGCCATTACGAGCACAGAGCATCACCCAACAAAGTGGCAAAGTCCCTGGATATAATTATAACAGACAATCGATTACTTGTCGTTAACATACTGTATTAACCGATTAATCGTCAATGTAGGCTATGTGTTATTTTCTCGCAGTGGGTGAGCTGCAGGGTGGGTGAGGAGCCTAGGAATTGCTTGCTAGTATATATATATATATATATATATATATATATATATATATATACTGTATACTAGCAAGTAGTATATATATATAGTTAGTATATATATATAGTGTGTGTGTGTGTGTGTGTGTGTGTGTGTGTGTGTGTGTGTGTGTGTGTGTGTGTGTGTGTGTGTGTGTGTGTGTGCGTGTGCGTGCGTGCATGTGTCCTTTTGTTTCTGCAGCTCTGTGCCATCAAAGCACATCCAACATGAACCAGCCAGGGACTGACTTCCTTATTGCCAGGAGACATTGAAGACATCTCCCTCCAACACACACACACACACACACACACAAACACACACACACAAACACACACGCACGCACGCACACACGCGCACACACACACACACACACACACACACACACACACACACACACACACACACACACACACACACACACACACACACACACACACCTTGACACCCAATGGATACATGCCCCCAAATGTTCCTGTGTCATAGTGACATGATATTCTTTATCTTTATCTTTATTGTTTATTGAAGCAGGGACATTACACAATAAATATATTGCACCAGAGATAGCTAAAAGCTAATTTGTATCTGTAGTCCCTGGGCACACAGAGTCCTGTGCGCACACAGTACATATCAAATACAGCAATTAAAGGAAAATCCTAATATCTAAACACTCAAGATACATGAATGGATATTTGGGAGTTTTATTATTTGGCATTTCATATCATTCACACTTTTCTTATCTTTCTTTTTTTGCATGCGGTATTCTCAGAGCAGATTATACTATACTTGCAATAACAGTAATTTGCTGTTCCCAGGGCATTTTTTTAACCTTTATTTAACCAGGTAAAAATCAGTTGAGAACCAGTTCTAATTTACAATGATGACCTGGCCAACAGGGCTCAGCAAGATTCATTAAAAAAAAAAAGTAACATAAAATAACAGTCAGCACGGAACAACACAAAGGTACATAGGCAAGATAAATAAAATAGGCAAATAAAATAGAGCACTAATATGCACAAGAAGGGGACAGATACTGGGTGTGCTTAGGTATAAGGGAAAGAGAGAGATGGGAGAGAGAGGGTCAGCAGGTACAGCTGTCCACTAACCTGATGCAGGTTGTGTTTGTGTTGAGGGAGATGAGAGTTGTAAGTTTAAATATTTGTTGTAGTGTATTCCAGTCATTTGCAGCAGCAAAACGGAAGGAGTTATGGCCAAAGGTGGTACGGACTTTTGGGGTGATGAGCATAATGAATTTGCGGGATCTCAGTTGGTAAGTGCTGTAGGAGATGTGCAGGAGGTTTGAGAGATAGTGAGGAGATTTGCCTAGGATAGATTTGTAAACTAGTTGCAGCCAGTGATGTTCCCGCCTGGTGCGAAGGGAAGACCAGTCCACCAGGTTGTAGAGGTCGCAGTGGTGGGTTCTGAAGGGTGCACCTGTGGCAAAACCAATTGCTGAGTGGTGGTTTTCCACAGAGGGTCCAGAAACAATGCTGCTCTCAGAGCAGATTATATACATGCAACAAAAGTTGCATGTATATAGTATAAATGGAACATGGAACATTAACATTAACATGGATCTACTAACATTCAAGGACCAGCACAAAAGCAATTACAGTGAAAATTGTACGGCCAGCGCATTTACTAAAGTAACGCACACAAATGAGCGTTAATTAACGTTGTAAATTGCAAATGTGCAAATATAAGGGCCAAATAATGGCCTATTTGTGACAACGTGATGGACACAATGTGTCAAGCACAAATGTCTCTCCAGTAGACCTGGAAATGTTGGTGGCAGAAACAGCTGCAGAGAAGAGATGTTTTACCCGCATGTATAAGTCACTCTGGAACGACAGGCTACAACAAATAAAGTGAAATGATAGGAGAAGGTGAGCCGAAATGTTTACCATTAATAAAGCCAGAGGAGGAGCAGCAGGAGAGGCTGTCTGACTGAGACACAGGTGGCAGAGGGTGAACACCTGTATGAAGCCATGCACACACCTCTCCACGGAGATGTTATTACACACACATTTTAGCTGCAGTGTTTACATCAAGGCAATGTCGCTCTGATATTGGCTCAAGAAAAAAAGAATGCCCACCCTCCACCAGAACATACATTTCAGCACACAGGGTAAAAACACATTGGACCAGTGCTACACAAATATTCCTGGCTGCTACAAAGCAACACCCCGCCCCCATTCGGCAAATCGGACCACGCCTCTATCTGGCTCGTCCCTAGACACAAACCAAAGCTCAAACAACACCCCCCAGCCTACCGAACCGCCCAACGCTGGTCAGACCAATCAGATGACATCCTGAGAGACTGTTTCGACCAAGTGATATGGGGGGACTTCAACACAGGAGACCTGGAAGAATATGCTGAAACGGTGTCATGTTTTATTAAAAAATGCACCGAGGACATAAAACAATGCCAAACCAGAAACCCTGGATCAACTGTGATGTCCGGGCTGCACTTCACGCCCGGACCACCGCCTTCAAGTCCGGGACGCCAGAACAATACAAGCAGACGAAATACGCCCTCCGAGCTACAATCAAAAAAACGCGGAGAGAATACGGCAGGCAGCTGGAGGCGAAACTGGACTCCAACAACCCCAGACACCTGTGGAGAGGACTCTACGCTGCCACAGACTTCAAAGGGGAAAGACAACAGCAAAACCCCAACGCGTCACCCACCCTGCCGGACGAACTCAACGCGTTTCACTTATTCAGCGGGTATCTTGCATATTGCGTTCAGGTGCACTGTGTAAAAAAAAAAAAAAAAAAAATTTTTTTTTTTTTTTGCAATTCCATCGCAGGCCACACAGGTGGCGCCCGCGGGCCGTAGTTTGCCCATGTATGCAATAGAGTCTCCTCCTTCTTTGTGCGTGTTCGGTGTTTACATAGTAATATCACACAATATTCTGTGGGCCTCGAGAAATCACTGAAAATGCTCTGAAACTCTGGCACTGGGAGCGTCCGTTCTCCAAAAGTGGCTGGCACTCAATGAGTTAAATGGTATATTTTTATATCAGTAGCCTATGATTGCAATTATAATAGGGATGCAATCTAATGTTATGTGTAGATGACTGCTGTCACCTTGATCTTGGAGCCGGTTCCAGAGCCAGTCTCGTTGGAGCCATTCTGTGCACAAAATGATAAGATGCTTTTCCCTGGCGTGCGCAAGGTGAGATGCATGCAGCCTACGGTGGCAAATTGCACAACCTGCTACCACACAACAGCATTGGAAATGAGACCAGAACCAATGTTTTCTCCCCCGATTTTTTTTATCCCATTTTTATCCCCCATTAGTGCTAATTTAATTTATTTATCCTGGTTGCTACTCCACCCTCTGCCGATCTGGGGAGAGCCGAAACTGGCTCCATGCTTCCTCCGAGACATGGGCAGTTAGCCAGCCGCTTCTTTTCACCTGACAGAGGAAGCTTCACCGGTAGGACATAGCACGTGGGAGGTTCACGCTATTCCAACCAGTTCCCCTCCCTCTGAACAGGTGCCCTTAACGACCAGAGGAGGAACCACATTAGCAACCAGGATATTGCATGTTTTGGTGAAGGGGGTTCCTATATGAAGGAAACCCCCGGGAGGCACGGGGAGAACATGCAAACTCCACACAGAAAGGCCCTTTTGACGACCCCACCCGGGCGGTGGGCACTCGAGGACATGCGGACGGGCACGCATTCCTTCAGCGTTCACAGCGTCCCAGGTGGGAGTCGAACCCAGGCCCTTCGAGCTGTGAGGCGACAGCGCTTACCACTGCACCCCCCCCCCCCCCCCAGAACCAATGTTTTCTAATAAACATTGAAAATAACAGCTACATTAGTTTTCCCTTTGCATAGAGCAAGGCATTACAATTACATTACATACTGTACTGTACTGCGTACGGCACTGTGTACTGCGTACAGGACTGCGTACAGCATGGCATACTATATGTATGAAGTTATTAGTTTTGAAAAGGATAGAGACAATCTGCTTGGCATAGTGATGTAAACTGCTGAAAGGTCTCAACTGTCCCAATTGGAGAGGCTCTCCTGTGATCCAGGTCACTGGGAACACTGGGGCCCTGCCAGCTTTTGTGTAGCAGCTTGCTAAATGCCGGGGGGGGGGGTCATTCTGTGTGTGTGTGTGTGTGTGTGTGTGTGTGTGTGTGTGTGTGTGTGTGTGTGTGTGTGTGTGTGTGCATGCGTGCGTGCTTGTGTGTGTGTGTGTGTGTGTGTGTGTGTGTGTGTGTGTGTGTGACTAAGGTTAGATGGTTGTGTGTGTGTGTGTGTGTGTGTGTGTGGGTGTGTGACAGAAGACTAGGTGGTTGTGTGCGTGTACTGTATGTGTGTGCATGTGAATAAGGTTAGGTGGTGTGTGTGTGTGTTTGTGTGTGTGTGTGTGTGTGTGTGTGTGTGTGTGTGTGTGTGTGTGTGTGTGTGTGTGACTATAGACTAGGTGGTTGTGGGGGAGGGGGGGGGGGGGTTGCAAGCCCCAGGCAGTGTGGCTGTAGTACGTCAGGGTGGGCGGATCTCACTTCACCCCCCCTTTCTGCCTTCTCCCTTCAAAACAAGCATGTGTGTAAGCGAACTAAGAGAGGACGTTTTTAAAAGGCTGTAGGCTATTTTGTAGCTTTAGTTTAGTTGATCTCTTTTTTTGTTTTGTTTCTGTTTGATATCTCTTATTTTACCATTTCATCCTGATTGCTTTTAGTTGTGTATCAGAGCCATTAGCCACTTCTTAACATGTGGTGGAATCCGTATTATAACCTGCTCTTAGCCGGTTGGCCTGCATGTTAAACAACAATTAGCCGGCCTACGCGCACTCCCGCGAGTCCGTATCTTATTCACCTCGCTCGCCGGTGTAAGATCCGGATTAGCGCAAAAGGAGCTGTTGTTTAACTCTGGCAGGTCATTATCCGCAGATCCGTCTGGTGAGTGGGCGGGTGTGGCTCTTCGTGACTCACTTCACTTCACTTCACGTTCACTAGTTTATTAATTAATGAATCGTTCAGGCAATTGCTTATATCAACGAATTAAACGAGCAAACTCACGGTTTCCTGAAGTGCTGCAAACGGCTTTGAATTGTTTGGTAGAGCTAGGGATCCCAACGCGCTTCGGCTATGCAGGCAGGCAGGTCTGGTGCAACACACCGAGGAGAGGAGAGAGCTTACTGCTGCGCTGCTGATCCATGACAGAAAAAGTGAGACATAGGCCTAGTGATCGGGGTTCCTCTGCCTTTCCGACATGCTGCCACTCCGAACGTTAACTTCCATTATTCGGACTGGCGGTCGTTCACCTTAGAAGCCGCAATGCCGACCTTAGGTTTAGGCGTGGGGGTGGGAGAGGTTAGGTTTTGGGTTAGGGTCTGGGGGAGGTTAGGTTTAGGCATGGGGGGAGGTTAGGTTTGGCGTGGGGGCTGGGAGAGGTTAGTGAAAAACGGGGAATATAGACCCCCTTTCTGAGTGCCGATATTTCGGAGTGGCAGAACGTCGGAGTGGCAGCACGTCGGAGTGGCAGCATGTAACCCTAGTGATCAATCAATCGCGCTCATTTTTGGCACATTGCCACCCCTCGTTGTCGGAATGGACTCCATTAAAACGGCGTGGAAGTCTCCAGATTTGTCGCTAACGTGATGCAGCCAATTCTATTGTTTGAGGCAGGCAGTGTTGTGTGACTGTGCGTCCACACTGCGGAGTGGATAGGAGCTGACTGACTGATAGGCTATCAAACTTTTGTGGGGAGAAATACATTTAAAACTAGTCAGATATGACTTGAATGCCAGTTGTAAAATAAATCACCCACAGTGATTGACGACGGTGCGACCACTATTTTGACTGCCTCATTTTTGGCACAATGCCACCCCTCGTTGTCAATGGACTCTGTTAAAATGGCATGTTTTTGAATGGAGTTTGATTACAAATTCGCTAAAGCTGTTTCCTATCACATTTCTTGTTTTCGATACATGCTACCGCGCCGCACCCCCCCCACTATTGTGTATCAGTTTCATTGACAAGATAGCCGGGGGGTTTTTATTGTGAAGAACAGTTGCAGCCGCAACTTTTGAGAGAGAGAGAAGAGAAGAAATAACGAGAGAGAGCTCTGTGTGTGGCGTCTAGGCCAGCCGCAGCGTGACGTCGGGTCCCCCAAAGTTGGATCGCTCTGAGCTCTTTCGCTGCGTGTTTTTCACACATGCCCCTGATTCGGCCACTGCCGGAGCCTGATGGACTACCTGATGGACGGGGTAGTCCATCAGGCTCCGACTATGACTATGAATGGAGCACGGGGGGGCCAATGCAGAGCGCCTGATCCTGTGTGAATCCGGCCTTACACCCTCCCCTCTTTTCCCTGGTCTTCCGTTTTCTGTGACCATTGTGCCTCCTCTCTCTCTCTCTCCTCCCTCACTCTCCCTCCCCTCTCTCCCGCTCTCACTCTCTCTCATCGTCTTTTTCTCCTTAAACTGTCTTTTGTTTTCATTTTCATTGGCATTTCTGCTCCCTTGTTGCCCAGACCCCAAATGAGTCTTGACTGGCCTGCGGGCCACTGGAGAAGCATAAAGGAGTCCGCTTCACTCGCTACAGTTGGTCCATTGTGGGCACTCACAATGCACTAATTGGCGATGACAATTAAGCGCGGTCGACACTCAGGTTCAATTTGCCCACCGCTCAATACACATCGCAGCCAAATGAGTCACACACACACACGCAAGCACGCACACACACACATGCACACACACACACAAGCAAGCACGCACACACCAACACACACACACACACACACACACACGTGTGCGTGCATACACACACACACACACACACACACACACACATGCACACACACACACACACACACACACACAGACACAAACAGTAGGCAACACAATATGCATTCGCTCACGCATGTTTATGTAAGTCTGCATTCACACAGCTGCTCGTCCACATTGTTTCTCATATCTTCTATGTGGGGTTCAGCTATCGGCCGGACCCTCCTTTCCAGCACTTTGGAGTAGACCCCTGTAATTGGCACACATCCTCTGGTCCCCTTATTTACAGTAAACAGGTGAATCACCACCCATGTCTGCCATTCCTTAAGGCTGAAATATACTTCTGCGTCCGCCTCGACTTGGAGCCTTGCCAGTGGCAGCTGGTCCTACTGTATATACAGTACTCGAACGTCAGCTTGACAAGGGGTCGCAGGGGAGTCCCCAGCAAAATGAGTAAATTGTGTGATTTCAATAGGATTTCAATTAGAAGTTAGCCCAAGGAGAGAATGTAGTGTATATACTTGGTAATAGCTTTCAATTAGAAGTTAGCCCAAGGAGAGAATGGAGTGTATATACTTGGTAATAGCTTTCACTCTTTCCTGTTATCTCCACATCTGCATTAAAAAAGCTGTTCGCGTCAGCTGCGTCGAGTCACATTTCCGAGGAGCTGCACGCAGGCTGAGGCTGAGGCAGAGACTTCAGCATTTCTGGATGGATCTCATCAATCCCTGGGGCTTTGCCACTGTGGAGTTGTTTGACTACCTCAGTGACTTCCTCCAGGGGAATTGATGTTGATCTCCCATCATCCTCCAGCTCTGCCTCTATCATAGAGGGTGGCTTAGTCGGGTTCAGGAGTTCCTCAAAATGCTCCTTCCACCACCCGATTACCTCTTCAGTTGAGGTCAACAGTGTCCCATCCTTAGTACACCGCTTGCATGGATGCCTGTTTGCCCCTGCTGAGAGGCCGGTTTGCCAGAACCGCTTTGGCACCAACGGAAAGTCCTTCAGCGGGACTTTCCAAGTAGGACACCTCCCACACCCACTGCTCTGCCTTCACCACGGCTGAGATTGCTGTTCTTCTGGCCTGTAGGTACCTTCAAGTCTAGTTTAATTGTATAGCCTTAATTCACAAGCATGTCTCAGAGGGCTTCACAGAGAATATGTCTAGCTAATCTAAAGCTGTCGGACATTTTGGGCCCATTTTGGGCATGTTAAGCCCACGTGCCCGACGTACATCCAATCACAAGGCATGAAGCCGTGGTGTCATCTGTAGTCGCAGGACCCGCGAGTCGATGTGGTAGGCGAGTAGATCTTGAACCCCCACCGTCTCGCGTGAGCTGCGCAGCACAAGGACCCCAAGATGGCCACAGACAACACTTTGCTCCCAAACGTTAAGTACAAAAAACAACACATCGTCCATAATATTTAGGTCAGTGGATGCAACACAAATGTGATGCCAACGCAAAGTGAGCACAATGCCAACACATGGTGGCAGTGGATCAGCTTTCCCTGATTTCATAGGAAGTCTCCATGGTTGGTAGAGTGCAGTTTGGGAGGCAGCTGACAAAGGGATCAACATATTCAGGTACAAAGAAGGAGCCAAACAGCCAGATCCACCTACGGGCAACGTCCCACACACTAGGCTACAAGCGCAGCCTGCTCTAAGCCTTGCCATCCCAGCCCACATGACAAATGGCTCTCCTGATAGAGGCTGACAGGCCCAGTAATTAAAGCCCTCTATAACTGGACTGGGCAGAATCAAACGACTGAACGATGGATGGATGGAGAGTGACAGAGACAAACGAGCAGAGAGAGAAAGAGAAACAAGGAAATCAAAGCCAGCTTCCCATACGTGTGCAAGAGAGAGAGAAGGAGCGAGCAAGATTGCAAAATAGCACTAGCACTGAATAGCACTAAGAAGTGAGTTTTGAATAGCATAAGAAGTGGGTTTTATTGGTTTATTTTTTAGATTTCTGATCACATGATTGATCCAGATGTATGTGCAAAGGGGGGTTGTGTGTGTGTGTGTGTGTGTGTGTGTGTGTGTGTGTGTGTGTGTGTGTGTGTGTGTGTGTGTGTGTGTGTGTGTGTGTGTGTGTGTGTGTTTGTGTGTGTGTGTGTGTGTGTGTGTGTGTGTGTGTGTGTGTGTGTGTGTGTGTGTGTGTGTGTGTGTGTGTGTGTGTGTGTGTATGTGTGGAACTCGACCATCAGGACAGATTAGGTTTTTGTCACAAGTTTATAAGCCTGGAAGCCGCGGCCGGTGAGCTGAGTCCTACTTTCAAACAGTAGCCTAGCTAGCTAGTGTAAGGCTGTGTGACTGTGGTTGTCAACGTTACCACGGGCGCGCTCATGACGTTATAAGGACGCGCCGAGCTCAGGCCTGTTGATTTGACGCTTGTGCTGTCAGCTAAGCTAGAAGACGCCGATTGCCTTACATCATGTGACATGTAACATGTTTGTTTACCTGGCCACAGCTCTACTGTCTGATATTCTTACTACACAGCGGCATCGCCATTATAGCTGACCAAGAATGCGCAACGTTATTACCAGACCAGAGTAAAACATTTTTTTTAATATATATTATTATTATTATTATTATTATTATTATTATTATTATTATTATTATTACCATTATTATTATTATTATTATTATTATTATTATTATTATTATTATTATTATTATTACGCTATCGATAATCGATAATTGATCATTTCGATTATGGAAATTGATTCAAAATGCCCATCCCTAGCTCAAACATTGACTTGGACTCAAGGATGAACTCATTTGATTTTTGTGGTCAAAGGACAAATGTTAAGGTCACTGTAGTCTCTCCCCAGACTCAAATATTACGTTGAATCGCTGCGCTCCGCATACTACATAAGTGAGTCTGTGCCAGTTCACAGCCATTGCTGGTTTTTAAGGTGGGTTGAAATTGAATGAGTGAAGGGTCGTAGCACCAATGAGAGAGCGGTTTGAAAAATGGGCTGCGCCTCCCGTGTCGTCTGATCGCAAAGTCGTTACTGGTTGGGGAGGACTGAATCCATCACTGGCATATCACTGGTCAAGTAAACGGTTCCCTCCCATAACCAGCCCTCTGAGGGAAAGTGTCCCAAAGAGATCTGCAGCATGCAGTAACGTAGTGTATCAGCGTAAGAATGGGTCTGGCGTTGAGACTTTAGGCCATGTCCACACGGAGACGAGTTTAGGTGTATCCGCTAAAGTTTTTTGTCATATAGACGTTTCGTCCAGATGGAACCGCGTTCTGGGACTATACGTTCTGGGAGTATACGCTAATTTTTCAAAACGGGTCCCAGAGTGATTAAATCTGAAGACGCCACCCTTGCATTTCCGTGTTTACAACCCATACACATCTTTCCTGAAACGATGACGCCATAGCCCCACCTCTCTCCACCAGCAACAATAACAATCATGGCAGTAGCGTTCGTGCTACAGCAAAATATAATGCTCCTCTATTACCACCATCAGCAACAAGTGGACACGGAGAACAGCGTGTAGCCTACAACATCCTCAGGGCTCCACACAGCTAATTCTTCCCATCCACCCCTCCCCTCCCTTCATTGGATATTTCCCAGAAGGCTTAGCGGCGGCTACATTTTTACAATAACACAAACAAAATCAGGCTTAACTTGTTAGATAGAAATTAGATTTATTTTTAATACAACATGCAATTCTGGAATATTTTAATATTGGACAAAATGAAATGAAATGTAAACCCTGGGTGTAACCAACATACTCTCTTGCCCTATATATAGCCCTCGTAAATACAACGTGAAGAGGGAAGTGAGAGGTTTGAAGAACACACGGTTGCACTGTGATGTCTGTGATATCCGCTCGTGTCCACTCCAACAAGACTTTAGCTTACTTGACGCGACTTTTTCCAATAAAAACACATTTATGCCATGAGTTTATATAATGTATATTTATGTTGCATCATTTAGCCTGTGCTGTGATGTGCAGGAGCGGCCAATACGCTGGGATGTGTTTGCAACATGTCTAAAGATCATGGAAGTGGATGATATCAGGAATGTCACCGATAGTTAACGTTCTATATTGTAGGCTACAGGGAGACCATCAGCCCTGCTGAACAGCTCTGCATTTGCCTGTATACTGTAGGTTTCATCATTTTATTCATCGACATGGCAAACCTCCCCGCAAAGCCAAGGGTTTAAGCTGCTGCTACAGTGAGATACACATTATAGACTGTGCGCCCCTAGAGGTTGTATGCCATTATTGACGAGATTGTCTTTCTCTGTTATTCTACAGCAGTTTCAGTGGTTTCATGTGGATACACACATTTCTTGAAACGTTTCCATGTTTATGGAAAACTTTTCTGAAACGAAAAAAAAAAAGATAGCTTCCGTCTCCGTGTGGACATGGCGGTCACTGTGACCTCACAAATGCAATTTTCAAGCTTTTTAACGCAATATCTCAAGAACGCCATGACGGAATTTCTTCCAATTTGCCTCAAACGTCCACTTGGACTGATTAGATTTTAGTGGTCAAACTTCAAGGTTATTGTGACATCACGACCGCTCATTTCATGCTTGTTAACGTGATATCTCATGAACGCCTTGACGGAATTTCATCTAATTTGCCTCAAACGTCCACTTGGACTCAAGGATGAACTGATTACATTTTGGTGGTCAAACGTCAAGGTCACTGTGACCTCACAAATGCCATTTTCAAGATCGGTAATGCCATATCTCAGGAACACCTGGACGAAATTTCTTCACATTTGTCTCAAAATTCTAGACAGACATGCATGTCGACTGCTCACTTGTTGGCGGAAGTATATATCTGCAGTGTGGTCATTTCAATTAGTCGATTAATCTAACGATTTTTTTTTAGGATTACTGAAACTCAAATTCAAAAGCAACTTTGTTTCAAGGCTTAAACAGTCTATAGAAAACTGGAAAATCCTGCCCCTCTCCATGATTGGCCGTATAAACTCAGTTAAGATGGTTTATCTCCTAGGTTCCTTTATCTTTGACAAAATCTTCCCATCTTTCTCACATCAGCTTTTTTCAAAGAACACTCCATAATTCTGTCCTACATCTGGAATTGTAAGAATCAAAGAATTTAGAAAATTCACCTGCAAAAACCCAAGTCTGTGGGATGGCTGGCCTTACCACTGGGCTGCCAATGTTAGGGCTCTGATGTACTGGCGGCAAGGGACTCCGGGTAACTTTCCCCCTGTGGCTGAAAATAGAGGCCAGCTCCATTGTCAAGCCAGAGACACCTGGGACCTTAGAAAATTTTAATAAATTTTTTGTCATGAAAAACTCTGAATTCTAAACCAAGTCAGGAGTGTTTTGAGTCTAGCAGATGTTTCTGTCCACACACCAATTTGTTTCAATCACTCTTTCTTGCCTCCATGGTGAGACAGAAACTACCATGCCTCGAGCGAGAAGGGGCTAGTTTCCATCAAATACCTATACATACAGTAGATGGTCATTTTGCATCCTTTGATCCACTGAAGAGGAGGTTTGAGTTCGATCCAAGATTTACACCTTTGAAGAGCTCCCAAATGAACATGCTTTCTTTTTTCAATGTATTGCTGAGCTGTTCTCACTCCAAGCATCTTATCTCTAGATTTGTATGCCTGTTTGACAACTGCAACATGTCCTCTACTGAGAGGATTAGATAAGCATGGGAGGGGAAACTTGGTATTGATTTATCTGATATTATATGGCAAAGGAGTCTGTCTGTGGTACAACTCTGCTCATTTAACAGCAGACACCAGCATGATCCAATTTAAAGTCGCTCACTGTCTTCACTACTCCAAGCATAAATTACACAGGATCTTCCCTTCTGTCTCGCCACTGTGTGACAGGTGTCAGGTGTCAGAGGGCACGCTATCTCATGCCTTCTGGTTTTGCCCTTCATTAATGGGATTCTGGGCCAAAATATTTGATTGGTACTCTAAGGCCTACAAAATAACCCTACAGCCGGAGGCCTCTCTGAACTTCCCTACAGCTGTGCAACAATCTCTGACACTGGGGACAACTGTCACCAAAAGACTCATTCTTAAGGAATGGAAGTCCTCCTCTTCACCTTCTTTTCAGGTGCGGCTGATGGACATGATCTCTGTTATACAGATGGAGAGACTCAGGTCCCTGAGAACCCCAACTCGCTTAAAAGGTTCTCGGCTATCTGGGACCTGGTTTTGGCTACTTTGACGAGGTTAAAGCTTCTGGCATACTCTTCGCGCACGCGCTGGAGGCGGGGCTCTGAGGAGGGCGCGTGCACTCTGCGCGGGCCAAAACAGAACATACTCAGTGCGCAGCTCCAGGCTCCAGGCAGTCTGAATGAAATTGAATGTAACGTTCCCAATTCTATGTATTAAATTATAAAAAACGACCCTCAACATTTGGGAAGGCTAAGCCACACAACTAGTTCGTTATAATCGAACGCCATGCTTCAAAGGCAACTTTACGACGGTGAGGACTCAATCACAGCAGATATCCACTGATAGCCTACCACGGAGATCTCACAGGCACAGGCAGCAAAACCCGACGCGCTGATAGATAAATCTCCATGGACGCGCCGCGCTGCGCTCAGGCCTCGCCCCCCGACACGCCCCGTGCGATGACGTCATAATCGGCGTGCGCCCTATGCGCTTGGCTGGGCGCGAAGAGTATGCCCCAAGCTTGCATGGGATCCCATGCACATTATCTCTTACAAACACATAAGCACCCATATGCGGCTGATAGCACCACGTTGTAATGTTGAATGTCGATTATGTTTGTATTTTTTTTTTCTTTTCCTGTGTCTGAGCCTGTTTGTCTTGTTTGTTTATTGTTCTATAAAAAACTGAAAATAAAATATTGGGGGGGGGGGGGGACCAGGACTGACTTGGTGCTGCTGTCTGCTGCCCAGACGCACTCCGGTTGTTCCTTAACATTACGGTTACGTGACGATATTTCTAATTTGCAGAGTTTAACATTACAGAGCAGCACATTGTTGGGTCTTGGTGTAAAGTACTCCCACACTTAAAATGATCGTGGATGAGGTTTTTGTAGGTTCTCCTGTTTTTTGGGGAAAATATTTCATGCAATTACGGGCACAGCCATTTACACTACTTCCACTAGCGAGACAACAATACGACTTCTGGTCGGACTTCCAAGATAAAAACCATTCTACACAAGTCTAAAGCACACAGAAGCCATTAAAAAGTTTTATTTTGAAATCTGATGTTGGAATGGACCTATTTAGTGTATTAATTATCTTTACTTCACTCGATGCATCAATGCACATTGCAAGTCGACGAAATTACGTAGTCAATGACGTCGACTATGTCGATGCGGGTATAGCCAGAGAGTTCAGCTTTGACTGACCTCTGCGCTGGGACAATAAAAGCCATGTTGATTAAGAGCGTCATTTTATTCAGGAGGGGAATCAAAAGAAACAAGCTTGTTAATATGGAAAACCAATTAAGACAGAGTGCTTGAGAAGCACCAAGAGTGGAAGAGCGAGCAAGAGAGAGAGAGAGAGAAGAGAGAGGAAGAGAAAGAGGGAGAGAGTGTGTATTTATGATGCAGATGCCTTCCCTCCTGAAGGAACAAAATAATACAAAAATAAATAAGTATTCCCTTCTTAGACATTTGTTTAGTTATTATTTAAGTGTTTTTTGTTTTTTTCCCCTGGATCTATGCCATTTGGAATTATTTGCAATGTACACCACAATTAAATGTAGGCTATAACTGCCCTTCCATGTGTAGCCTACCGTATACAGGTTGACAAAGAAATGGAGAGAGAAAAATAATAACTCTTATGCACTGCTAAGAAGCCATTTACTCTATGTAGTGGAGTGTTGGAGACTTATCTGGCTGCAGTGTAAATATTTCACACAATTACTCACTTAAATGCTGCCTGAATCCTGAACAATGGCAAATGAAATAACTGAAATGAAGATATCTATCGTGCCAGTGAAACAGCCACATACACAAGCCCAGCTGGACTTTGGACGTATCACCTCAAAGGCAAAGAATGGGACCTGTCACCTGACAAACATCACAGTAAATCAGTGTGAGATGAAACATTAAGATGAGCAGAGAACATGAACACCACTTTAAAAATGTAGGCTGCTGGTAGCGACACCTAAAGAAAACTAAGCTCTTCGAGAATAGAAAGAGAAAAATGGTTGCCTTGGCAACCACACACACACACACACACACACACACACACACACACACACACACACACACACACACACACACACACACACACACACACACACACACACACACACACACACACACACACACACACACACACACACACACACACACACACACACACACACACACTCTGTACCTGGTCACTGATGCCCAGCTAGGTAAAACACTTGTTTGCACGGAATGAATGACAGTCTGTATAGGTCACCAACAGGCCTCCGTCTCTAACCACTGCAGAGATGTCAGGGGCTGGAGGCAGGACCTCTCAATTTCTCTCTCTCTCTCTCTCTCTCTCTCTCTCACACACACACACACACACACACACACACATTTTAATTTCTTTATTGGATTTTCGATTAGAGACATTAATCGTATATCAAAACCCAATAGTAGCAAGAGTCAATGCAATACAATACAAGATCATGCTCACAATGTTATCTGTAGGCTATAGACATAGGCAGATCAAAAAAAGAAACATTAGGCTCTATGGGTATAAGTGACAACGTCTTTTCCAAATGAAATGACTGCCAATGATGGCAGACACAGAGCAGTACTTGGCCAACTGTTTTGCAGCTTTTTTTGCCAGTCCAGCAAGTTGGAGTCCTCGCACACACATTTTATGAACATGCCCCAGGCTACCACACACACACACACACACACACACACACACACACACACACACACACGTGTGATTTACTGTATTAGGTAATTTACTGGATTAAGAATTATTCTATGCTATAACAACATTAAGTGCAATTATTGCTTTGGGGTAGAAGCAGTTTTTTAACCGGTTTGTCAGCGGGAGCTGTAAAGATCTTCCAGAGTGGGGAGGGAGCAACCCACCGTTTTCATAAATGAGACCCAGGACTTTAAGTAGAAGTAGAGTTACATCTGAAGAAGAGTGACTAAGTGGCTCGGAGAGTTTTATAGCTACCCAACAGTTTCATGAAACTTTGTGGAAGAATCCATTACATTTAGGAGCGGATCCAGATCTGACTCACAAAATGTGCATATCATAGCTGCAGACTGGACTATTGACCACGACAGAGGCGTCGAATCATTGTCGAATCTAATTGGATGGAGGAGGGGCTGTATGAAATAATTTTGTCTTGTGCAAGAGACGCAGCAGCCCTGCGAACATATCGTTATAACGAGAAACTTTTCTCGTTATAATGAGACGCCAAGGAACTTTCAAATGTTATCAAATGAGAAAAAGATCTATAGCCTTAGTAAGAAAACAGCCTATGGACATCGGAGAAATTGAGGAAGGCTTGTTTACACGATTTAACTTAAACTCTGCGACAATCAGACAGGGGAGCTTCATGTTACATGATCCATACCATAAACACTATGAGCACACGCACACACACACACACACACACACACACACACACACACACACACACACACACACACACACACACACACACACACACACACACGTCATTTCAATCAGGAGAGACTAGAGACCAAAGAATGAATAAAATAATATTTATTACAATAAAGTGAATGATGCATTACAGAAAGAATGATGTGAATAAGGTATTGTTATTAGTCTTTGGTGGTTAGACACCGCAGGGAGATCTTGAGAGAGCTGCATCAGCCCACAGCAGCATCCAGATATATATATAGGGGAGGAGGAGGGTGCGAGACTGACAGCAGCGGTGATGAGAGGCTGAATGAGACAGAAATCAACATATTTAAGGTAAAGTAAGGTAAAGTCCCACTGATTGTCACACACATTGTGTGAAATTTGTTCTCCGCATTTGACCCATCCCCTGGGGGAGCGGTGAGCGGCAGCAATGCCGCGCTCAGGAATCATATGGTGATCTGAATGGTGATTTAAGGAGACCGCTGCCGAGCAATTGGCTTACGATGGGGGTGAGAAGCAATGTGATAGGCTTACACTGGATGTGTGTGGGGTGAGAGGTGATGTGACACTACTGTATGCTATTGGTTAAAAGAGACTAGGCGGCAAGCAGCTGATTATTCAATTGAAGCCCGGAAATTGACAGCTTATTATGAGCTTGTGAGTAGATTGAAGGGTGGAGATATAAGAAGTGAATTAACTCATTGAGTGCCAAGGACGTCGATCGACGTCAAAGTAAATAGTGACGTAGAGTGCCAAGGACGTCGATCGACAACAAATGCGTTTTTTGACGGTGGGACGTGGATCAAAGCCTCAGGCATCTCCTGTACCAATATGGGAGCTATTGAAGGTGTATAACCTATTTTACGGACTCATTAAGTGGCGACAGTGCTCTCCAGATTAGAGAAAGGTCCGGAAAACAGCTGGAAAAACCCCCGTGATCAAAGAGAAACCGCTCATGCTGCAGCCAGAGCCATATAGATTCCTCTGTCTGCAGCTGACGGCTGCGAACAGCAGTCAATCCGCGCACACAACTGAGCCCCCCCTCTGCCTCTGTCTGTCTGTCTGCATAGTTTATCCACACGATTAGCCGCCAGAAAGGCAGCACCCGACGCCGAAGGGCCAAACCTTCCCCTGCAGTCCGGTTTGGCATTTCCGTATCGCGCTGGGAACAAAAACGGAGCGCTCCGAAAATAGAGTGCGTGCGTGTTGGCTGTGTGTTAGTGTGGGGAGGAGTTTGCAGCTGAGGGGGGGAGGGAGGGAGAGGGGGGTGGGGCACGCAGGGCATCACACAACTACACCACGTCACTACATCAGAAAATATTATCTTCAGACTCAGTGAATGTGCTTGAAATGCTTCATTTCACAAAAGGCGGAATATCTCAGCTAATAATTTGAAACGCCTGTATTTGCTCAAAACGACCTATCTTCTCCGGCTCATAACTAAAGAACGGAAAATGGTATCAATAAACTTTTTTTTGCTGCTGATACAATAGAGTCTCATCGTTGTTTGTGCGTGTTCGGTGTTTACATAGTAATATCACACAATATTCTGTGGGCCTCGAGAAATCACTGAAAACGCTCTGAAAACTCTGGCACTGGGAGCGTCCGTTCTCCAAAAGTGGCTGGCACTCAATGAGTTAAGGAAGTGTAAAAATGCATATTATAGTCTTCCTGACTGAACTTACGTTAGAACTACATTAGTTAAAACTGAAAAGATGTCTGTTCATCTTCAAAAGAAGCTGGTTTTGAAAATTGCGAGAACTCAGTCTCGCTCTCCTTGAGCTGAAGACGAGGCCTGTGATGCTAAAGAGCAGCTTCACAGAGAGGTTGCACACAGTTGGGAAGGATTTCAGCAAGTCCATGTGATCTGCTGCACAGGCCAAGTATCGTCCAGTTGTTTGGAGGTGTCTTGTGTTTGAGACGAGTGCAGGGCAGAGAAGAAGTCATCTTCATCAGATGAGGACCTGGTGGCATCAGGCTGCAGGGGGGGTTCTTCCATGTGCTGCCTGATGTAGTCCATCAGGCAGCACATGTGTAACCGAGCACAAAAGTGCCATCCGCTGCCGTGACATCAAAGCACTATTGGTTGATCACTTTATCAAACATTCACACAGTGATCTCCGCTTCTGGGCCATAGACTTAATCATACCTCATCCGACAGGCGGAGACTTTGACCATGTGCTCCTGCAGCGTGAAGCGTGAAGGGGGTTCCTCCGTACATAACCCCCCACTAAAAACATGCAGAAGATTGTCATCCGACCAGTGACGACAACATCTGAAGTTGGTCCAATGATGGTCCAATGAAGGTCCCCGGGCGCTGGAAAGAAATAGCGACCACTGCTCCTGGCCTGCCCCCTGGAGGAAAGGACAAGCCTGGATGGGTCAAATGCAGAGGACATATTTCACCGGCCACCGTCAGCATGAGTGTGTGTAGTGGCTGCATGCATGTGTTGTAGTGTGTTGTGTGACAATAAAGACGGGCTGCCGTCTGAAATCGTGTTTTCGTGTTTTTTAAGCGCGCCGAATACACACGCTCAACACAGTCGCCCCACACGGACTGAATGAGTTTGACTTAACGTGTTTTCTATAAAGTGTTGCATTATGTACAGTATCTCTTCATGTTACACTGGACATATCATGCCTGTCCCACATAGTAGGCTAACTTTTTATTTTTGCATTTCTAATTATGTCTTCTCTATGGTCTTGTTGATTACATGTTTCTGCATATCCAACATCTTTGAAAACACCTTCAATCCCATTGAATTTGTTTTTATTGGTTCTCTTGCATTATGCTTTAGTGATTATAATTTCTCACTTTGAGAAAGAAAGTGGCGGAGCGCTGCCTGTGTGCGCTACGGCAGTACTACACCCCTGCATGGGGGTGAATGGGAATAATTGGACTTCTGAGTCCTGCCACAAGTGGCCATTCGAGGAACTACAGCTTTCAGGAGTACTTCCGTGTCCTCATGGGAAAACCTCAGAGCTTGCCCACTGGAAGATACAAATACACCTATTGATCATTTACAATGTGTCTTGTAACAGTCACTTTGGTTGCAATTACATGTTGGTCCACTGTGTGGCGCTCCTTGTTATTGTATTGGCTTTACGGCAACAACTTATGATATGATATGATATTTTCATTTATATTGCGCCCCTCAGCCAACTTTTACATTGGTCCGGGGTGCAGCCCGAGGGAAAAAAAGAAAAGAAATTAATAGACAGGACAATGGAGACAGGGAACCAGGCAGACGGACAGACAGAGAACATAAGTACATCTCAGACACACAACACAACAGCAAAGTAACTCAGTGATCATCTAGAGCGAAAAGGTGGGTTTTGAGCAAGGCCTTAAAAGTGTGTAAGGTGTTGGCAGACTTGAGGTTCAAGGGAGCTTATTCCACAGTGTCGGTGCCATCACTGCAAAAGCCCGGTAACCCCTTGTCACCAGTTTGGCTCGCGGGACCCTCAGACACAGTTGGTCATTTGATCTGAGGGACCTGGAGCTGATGGATTTGACTAGGAGTTCCTCAATCTTACTTTACTTCTTACTTCTCCTCCAGTCTGCCTCCATGCAAGACTCAAGTCAGACTCTTCTCTGTGACAACTTGGTGTGTGCCAACTACTCTGTATTTGAGCAACTACATGTGTGTGTAGAAACATAGCGCCGTAGAGACCAGGCTTAAAATATGGTCAAGTGATAAATAAACAGTCTGTGTGAAATCCCACAACTGCCGTGGTTTGAGTCTGTCATGTTAGCTGGCTATCCAGGAGGCTAACAGAAGCTACACAACACCCCCAAACGTGTTACAGTCTTATCACACATTCATACACCAATGGTGGCCAGCTGCCACACAGGGTGCTGGCACAGCCACTAGGAGCCATTTGGGGTTCGTTATCTTGCCCAAGGACACTTCAACATGCAGACTGGAGGAGGCGGGAATTGAACCACTGACCTCTTTTAGCCAATGTGATTAGTGGACGATGCGCTCTATCTGCTGAGTCACAGCCACTAAATCCGAAAGAGCTGAGGCTGAGAGAGAGAGAGAGAGAGAGAGAGAGAGAGAGAGAGAGAGAGAGGCCAAGGGGATGTTGGGAAGAATGGAGAGATGTCACGCATTGTTTTTCTGCCTGGTGATTCTGAATGTGACCAATTAGTGAAGCAGAGAGAGAGAGTGGGAGTGGAGGGGGGACGCCCAATGGGCAGGGTACAGCATAATGAACATCATGACAAACAATAGAACGGTGAAACGTGTTTAGGACATGTCGTGCCCAAAACAACATGTGGGACTGAGCAAAAGTTAGCATTCATAGAGCTCAACAGACCATCAAATGTATTATTTTTTGTTCTTGCTTAAACCGAATGTTTTATGGTCACTCACAATTCAGTAGGTCACGGGTTGGCTTGGTTCCAGCCTTAAAACTCGTTATATAAGGATTTATCGAAATGTCTATGGGGAAACTGAATGCGGAACTTACTTAAGGGGCAAATGGCGTCACGAAAAGTCACGTGACTGTTGAGCTCTATGCTCAGCTACCTTAACCTAGTGTCCTCTGAGACTAGAGAGAGTGGCGTCAGCGGGGGACCAAAATGCGTGACTCATTAGCCAATGAACAGCCAGGAAAGGGTCTCGCGCTACTTTTGAATGCTAAAATAAAGCTGATAATGTACAATTTGATTCAAGAAAAAAAAAACTTTTCAAGTACAACACAAACTGTCAAGGGAGCTGGAAGGTGGGTGCTGAGGGTGCTGCAGCACCCCCTGGTGGCAAGAAATGGGATTTTCGAAATTGTTGGATTTGGCTGTCTTGTGTTTATACCACCAACAAAATGCATTAAAAAACAGTTTGTGCTTCCCAGCTCTAATCTTATTTCATACGCTCTCTCTTCAAAAGTGTTTGATTTTCATCATAATCTGGTTTTCCATAATAATAATAATAAGTTCAGTGTTTATGCCTGTGTTGCTGTCTGTTGTAGGGTAAAACGACTAAAGGGAGAGCAGGTGCTTACACGAAAGTGAGTGAGAAAAGGAGAAGATACTGAATAATGACATCACAACAGTATAATCCTAATGTTAATTTAAAATTTAATATTCTTCTAAATATGGATGAAAGTCCAAAAAACGTCAAATTTTCTGCAGCACCAAGGGTCCCTTCCTTACAGCACCCCCTACCTAAAAGTACTTCCAGCGCCACTGCAAACTGTCCATTTTGCTGCAACTCAACAGTGCTGCTTAATCCAGGACCTTACTTCCTGGAACTCTTTAGAGTAAAAAACTGGTCCATTGGAGTGAATGGAGATGTCGCAACTCTTCTTACATGGCTCTGCCTTAACCTTGCAAGCAAGCTGGATTCTCTCGTGAGATCTAAAATCCCGCGAGAGAATCTCATCTGGCAATAATAAGGTCAGCTGCCGATTTCAATTGACCTTGAGTTAACCAGGATGAGATGGAAGTGGGGGTCAGTTTTGTCTTCAGACTCAGAGTAAAGGTGTAGATTGTGTCACTTATGAGAACATTTGGAAAATAACCGGTCTTGCGCTGTGCAGAGCAACATAAATGGTTAGAGTAGGGGAGAGTGGGGTGAGTTGTGCCAGTGGGGAAGTTGTGCCACCCCTTGTATCTAGAAAACCATAGAAGAAAGTGGTCATGTGACCACACATTTTTGAAGAGGCATCCATTTTACTCACTCTGCAAAGAAGGGAGGCAGATGGCACAAGAGCTAAGCACATTTAAGTTCAAAAAACTGTTTTTTGCCTCTCAAAGTAAATTTTTTATGATCAAGGTTTATTGATTGTTGTGTCTGAACAATTATAGACAAGCTTGAAAACATTTCACACATGTGTTAGTGTTTTAGTAAGCTACAATATGAGGCTATACTGTTAGCATGATGTTAGCTCCAAACCAGCTATATGATACAAGTTTGTTAAAATGGTGGGGATGGGGTGATTTGTGCCAAAAGCCTGGGTTAAGTTGTGCCAGTGCAGTTGCAGTTGATTTAGTGAAATTTTATTTCATTTTGTTCTTAAATGTTTAAATAGACCTTGTTGAAGAATATTGCAGTATTGGCAAGTGTAGCCTGGCTCTGTGATAGTTGATTTTGTTCATTTTGAACATAATTTTTATTTCTGAAAATGTTAAATATGTAGGTCAACTGCTGCTACCGTTTAGCCTTGTTTAACCCTGTTATAGTACACTGGACTTTAGTGTTATCTTTATTTTGTCTTGCTTTGATATAGCATTACAGTATATGAGATGAAAATGTTCTGTTTTACTTCAGTAATCAATGGCACAATTTACCCCAACGTATTCTCTCCAAAGGCACAACTTACCCCGCACTGGGGGCAAGTTGTGCCAAGAGACCACTTTTTTAAGAATAGCCATATTTTTTTAACAGTTTATTTAAGATCCAAAGGGAGTGTTCCCAGTAGTGCACAACATCCTGAAATATATTTACATATTGTAGTTGGAGGCATTACTGTCATGCCCTCACTTTAAAGACACCTCAAGTAAAAAGTGGCACAACTCACCCCACTCTCCCCTACAGTACAGTATAGAAGTATAATATAATAGTAGCCTATAAACACACACCGTCCAGTCTTCAGATTTTTTATTTATTTTAGTTCTATATGTTATTTAAAGTAAAATACATTTTGTTCAATTGCTTCTTTTTTTTGATTTTCCTTTAAATCCAACATATCACTTGCAGCGCACATTGGAAATGAAAGCATGCACAAGCATGGAGCAGCTGCATTGTACAAATGATTACAAATGGCCTACACATATTTTACATAGAAGTGTACAATACCGTGAAACAGTGGTGTTTTTGCTTACGTTATCATACTGTCAAAATCTCTATTTTCTATTTTGTATCATTTTCATCCTGATTAAGAGGCTCATCCAATGCAAGTTTTTCTGTTTGCCTCTGATCTTTTGTGGGTCTTTCTGGGGAGAAGAGAAATAATGACAGAAGCAAAGATAAATGGGAATTCAACCATGCCTCAAAGATCTACTGGCTGTAATGCAGCTCTGTGTGAGAGGATCACTCTGCCCTGCCTAATTTGAGTGTATGGGAGAGGGAGGATGGAGAGAGACAGGAGTTCATGCTTTCATCTGTCCGCAAGTGGTTCACCACACCTTTGAGAGGACACTGGTGTTTTTGTGTGTGGGTGTGTGTGTGTGGGTGTGGGTGTGTGTGTGTGGTGTGTGTGTGTGTGGTGTGTGGTGTGTGGTGTGTGTGTGTGTGTGTGTGTGTGTGTGTGTGTGTGTGTGTGTGTGTGTGTGTGTGTGCGCGCGTGCGCAAATTATAACAGAAAAGGCGAGAGAACCCTGTTCTTTGATGTATCTCGTTCACACCCACCAAACACTCCAATGAAAATGTGCATAAATGGGAGAGTAGCATCAGAAAGACTGTGTGTATGTGTGTGTGTGTGTGTGTGTGTGTGTGTGTGTGTGTGTGTGTGTGTGTGTCTGTGTGTGTGTGTATGTGTGTGTGTGTGTGTGTGTGTGTGTGTGTGTGTGTGTGTGTGTGTGTCTGTGTGTGTGTGTGTGTGTGTGTGTGTGTGTGTGTGTGTGTGTGCGTGCGTGCGCATGCGTGCGCATGCGTGCGTGCGTGCGTGCGTGCATGTGTGCGTGAGAGAGACAGAGGCACTGACCACCTTTTGATGTGACCCCGCCTTCCCCCATATATATACTGATTCCCACTCCATCCTCTGCCCCCCTGCCCCTTGTGCTCATTGGTTTGTTGGGGGGCCTGAGAACCTGCTCTAGCCGAGTGACAGGGGTCACGCAAACCATTCTACAAATAGTGTGTGTGTGTGTGGGTGTGTGTGTGTGTGTGTGTGTGTGCGCGTGCGTGCGTGCGTGCGTGTGTGTGTGTGTGTGTGCGTGCGTGCGTGTGTTGAAAACATTTCACATTTTGATCTTAAATAACCAATCACTCTATATGGGCGTGCATAGCCGCGGGAAGTCATTTATACTGGGGGGGGGGGGCTGAGAAAAAAGAGGGAGGGGAGCGCGAATGAAAAAGCAGGGATGACGGTGAGCAACTATATAGTGTATACAGCTGAGCAGTGCAGCGCGGAGCTAATCACCATGGCAACAGTAAACAATCAACGACAGAAAGTGAAGCGCGCACATATAGCCAGAAAAATGCAGCATGAAAAGCAGCAAGGCACAATCACACATGTATGCTGCACAGCAGCAGCTTGAATAAGCACCTTCTCTCTGAGAGCTGCTGTTTTCATGCCTTCTTGATCGAATCTCCTCTTTATTTCCCCTGTAACCAAGTCCACCGCCTCATAAAACTCACGTCTCCATGACTGTTGCACAACTTCTCCCTGGCTCTGTTCTGGCTCTGTATGTGGCTCTGTTCTGGCTCTGTTCTGGCTCTGTAGTGTGGCGATACCGGGCTGGGGTCTTTGTCACCCTGGGCTCAGCTGGCATTTCCAGTCCTGCTGTGTTCAAGGGCACCCAGTGCGCTCGCTTTGCAGTGCTGCAGACTCGTGGCCACAGACTCACAAGGCAAAATATTTTTTGGGTCCTGCCAGCAGAGGGTGCTGGCGCACCTGCAGCACCCGTACTTCCCGCGGTTATGTGAGCGTGGCATGCATATGCAAAGGTTAGACTTGAATCAGGTTTAAAGGGAAATCATCAGGAACTAGGTAGCGTACTGAACATCAGACACCAAGGTTCTGATCATGAAGAGATCTTGTTTAGCATAGTGGTTCCATATAACCTACCGAGTAATATATCCTCGCTGTCAGGTGAAAAGAAGCAGCTGGCGCTTGCACATGTATCGGAGGAGGCAGGTGCTAGTCTACAACTCTCCCCAGATCAGTAGACGGGGACGGGTGGAGCAATGACAGGACAGCTTTGCCAAGTACAATTGGGGAGAAACGGGGATGAAATGTGAAAAAGAAAGAAGGGCTGGAGTAAGATAAGAAATGAGGGAGAGGGAGAAAGGGTGAGCAAAACAGAGGGAAAAGCTGAGTGAGCACAGTGAGGGAGAGCAGTGTGAATGAGCTGGTGAAAGACAGAAAGGAGAGAAACAGCCAGAGTGAATGTGAGGTGTGCTCTGTATCCAGCTGTCCCTCTCATCCAACTCTCCACAAACCCCTCCATCAAACAATACGCATCCGCGCTGCCCACTGTAGCATCCCCACGCCGCTTTCATTATTTTTCCATTCATTCATTTTTCTCCCCTCTCCCCCTGTGTCCTTTGAGCCCAGCAATTATCATCAGCTGCCCCCAGACGGCCCCTGTCCTTGTTCCTGTTTCAGATGGCCTTTCAAACAGCTCCTGCATGAATAAGCCAGTTGTTACAAATGAACAGGGGGAGGAGAGCAACCATTACTCACAGCCCTCCTGAGAGCCCGTGTTTCACACCCAGGGAGAGCAAAAGTGCCGCCTGTCATTTATGGTGGTGTCAGACAGCCTGGTATGGAGATTAATGGAAGTAAGAGAGGTTTTAATGGTCCAGGATGGACAAGTTGAATATCATATACGAGGGAGCCGAGCCGAGCAGCATTTTGATAAACAAACCGCGTCACTGGGTGGCAACAGCAATGGAACCCTATGGAGCCTGAGTTTGAGCGTCTGACTCTAGCCGTCTGACCGTGTTTACAATTTAAAAACTGCGACAGTTCACACAACTTTAACACGACATGCATATATTACACATCAAACTCTTGAGCTAATTCTGCTCTCACTCAGAATGTCAAAATACAGTATAAGTGATGTGATGTCTACTTTTTGAGATATTAACGTTTGTTTGGCACAACTCATACTAGTTAACTGCCGCGGGGTTACGCATTTTTGGGTGGCAAGTGACGTCACGCTGATTCGTCCTATAGCCTACTAAGTGTGTGAGGCAGCTGGATTTGCACAAGATCATGAGATCACGCTCACATGCAGGGCCAATGGTGACTAGATTTGTTTTGGCGAGTGATGCTCAGGGATCTGTCGGCCAAAATAGTCATCATGTAAAATTAAATCTGTGTTTTGGTGCACAGCCGGCTAACAGGAGCCCAGCAACCATTTTCACGTATAACGACCGTCAGCTTCACGTCAAACCACTACATCTAGTCAGGGTCTAATTATATATCCGGAATGGAAATCGTAGCGACGTAATTCGTCTACTTCCCCACAACGTCGTAATATGCCGCTCCCACAACGGCTATATTCAGATATTCAGATAAAAATCTGCACAGTATGCATGCAGCAGCGTTGCATATAGCCTACTGTATGTCCAGATTCAACGATTTTTGCTACATCGAAAGAAAAAAATTACCTCTTCGGGATCCCGCCACGCTCGCTTCGTAGGCCTGTGTCTTAACCACTAGGCTATCGATTTTGTTAGTTTCTCTCTGTCATATATAGAGTCCTTAACATTGAGAACTTATAGCTTTTGATGTGACGGTCCCTACTGGAACTTGCATTGCTAGGCTGCCTCGCTAATTCTGTTTCATGATTCCAACCAGCGATGAGACAGGTATATATTTTACATCATTTGATAATGTAACCAACGTGACTTGACCATTTATTTAGCAGGCAGCACCATACAGCACAACATCCAAGACCCAGAACACACTGCGTTCAATAGAGAGGTCCAGTAACGAGTCCGGAAATCATCGATGCTAACAGCCCTGGTTCTTCACAGTTTTCGCCTATGGGAGTTTTGAATGGGTTTTTGGCGCGATGCTTCTAATAAGCTCTCTGGGCAACGCTGTCTTAATCAAACGCGAACCAGTGTTTAGTAACATCATCTTCACACATGAAGACCACTTTTATGAGTTTTGAAGCTTTTATGTGCCGTTAAAAGGGTGGCTAGCTAGCAAACGGCTAAATGGGACTACACTGTTGAGTCGATGGGGATATATACGTCAATAATGTCATCACTCAAAGGACGAACACGGAAATTATCTTTCCCTCACCTGGTTCAGCCCCGTTCAGCCCGGGGTAATCAGTGCACACATCAACAAAAGTCCAGGTTGAGTGCTGACGTGACGTGGAAGCCTATGCGACAGTGTGTAGTTCTGGATTAGCTTAGCATGAGCTTTTTACTTCTAGGGCTCGCATTTACGCTTCAAAACTCATGAAAGTGGTCCTCATGTGTGAAGATTATCTCGCTGAACCTTGGTTCGCGTTTGATTAAACTTGCGTTGCCCACAGACCTTATTTGAAGCATCGCGCCAAAAACCCATTCAAAAATCCCATAGACAGAAACAGTGAAGAACCAGGAAGTTCGGGACTTCCGCATTCAGCCTACAAAAATACGTCATCCCTGGACCTCTCTATTAGGCCAAGAGTAATGGGACAATACACCACAGGATTCAGGAAGCTTGTGATAAATACAATAAGACTGAGACACTTGCTATTGCTATGGGCACTTATATGACGTGTTTTCATATTTAAAAAAAAAGAAAAGGGCATTCAATAATAGTCGTCATTGCACATGGAGTGCACGTCACACTGTGACTATCTGATCACACAACAGGTCAATCAAATGTAATTTTATTCAACAAAAACACAAAATACACCTACATGTGGTGTTTTCAAAGCAATATGAGATCAATATTTATTGTTTTGAAGGAACAGTCTAAAAGGCTACTTTGGGGGAAAGTGGAGAGAACGTCAGACTTTCTGGGTAGATGACATGCAAGAGTACCATGGGAATTCTCTCGTCTGGTGACGTCGCGGTCAAGACAATGTTTGCTGGGAGGTGTAGCTTCGTGAGACAGTCTAGTTTTCTGGCTGGGCGTGGGCGGCGTCCTTCGGGCCAATACTGTTTTTAACATGGAGAACGTACACCGGCACGCGCCGTGCGCACAAACAAACGCACCCAGCAGTAGCCACAGACAGGGCTGCGGACCTAGCTCGCATTGTAAACAACTAATATTCTTCCTAATTTCAACCCAGTGTGAGAAACGTTACAAGTGTTCAAGTGAATTCAATGCAACTCGTTTGTTTATAATGTTAGAAGTAGAAGCAGTGGTGACACACACAGGCAGAGAGCAGGGGGAATTCTGCTAACGTTATGCTGAGCCCTGGATAGATTAGTATTTCATGGCAAATAATAATATCTGACTGCACATCGGACTGAGAGTAGTTGGATGAAAATCAACCATCAGGACAGATGAGAAACTTTTTGTCACAGTTGCATGCTGTGTGTCGGTCACAGCGCGACCGACAAACTGCCGTTATCATCTCAGCCCTACTTTATTATCTGATTGAAAGTAGGCCTACTGAGCACCCCTCCCTTCAAATACTCTTTGAGGAAACTGTAATCAGACAAGCTAGGAAGATCATTGCTGACCCCTCTCATGTCTTGTATTCAGAATACGAACTGCTTCCATCTGGCAGGCGTTACAGAGTCCCAATCAAGAACAAAAAAAGACACCTCAACAGATACAAATACTCTTTCATCCCCATATCAGTCAGTCTCCTAAACTCAGGTCATAGGTAATGTATTGTTGATTGTACTGTAAATTATTGATGTTTGCACTTTGGTTGTGTATTTGCACATGTCGGCACTGGTGTGCTATGCACTATTGTTTTTTTTTTTGTTTTTTTTTGTTGTTGTTTTTGTTATGGCACTGTGTATCTATGTGGCAGCCTGTATGTCCAAGACAAATTTCCCTCGGGACAAATTAAAATAATCTTGAATCTTGAATCTTGAAACAAATGTAGGCTATATGGATATTTGTATAAGTGACAAAAACATGATTTATTATTTTGGCTGGTAAAGAAATATGCTTGGCGAGTGGATTTTTTACATCTACCCGCCACTTGGCTGGTGAGTCAGTGTGTGTGTGTGTGTGTGTGTGTGTGTGTGTGTGTGTGTGTATGTGTGTGTGTGTGTGTGTGTGTGTGTGTGTGTGTGTGTGTGTGTGTGTGTGTGTGTGTGTGTGTGTGTGTGTGTGTGTGTGTGTGTGTGTGTGCAGTATCTCCAGCTCTGATAATCATATTGTGTCACAATGAAGGAAGGTGTAAACTGTAAACTGACCCGGCTCTTCACATTATTGTGAAGCTTTTATTTTGAAGAGCCGGCTCAGTTTACAGCTTCCTCAGGTCAGAAACATTGTCAATTTGACAACTACTGCCTTCTGTTCTGTTCTGTCGGTCTGTGGCGCCCTCTGGTGTTCCACCAGTACAGCTTCTCTTCAGGGTCAGTTTGGTTTCACCTATCTAGCCTCAACATGTTTCTGGAATATGAAACCAGTTTAAAAACCCTGTAGAACCCTCAGTTGCACAATTACAATATCACTTTTAGCTATCCTAAAAAAAGTAATAATAATAATAATCTGTAATTCTTTAAACACCACATTTACATAGTCAGTGGATGTTGTCCAACCTCGCTATACGAGGGATCAGCCGAGCAGCATTTTGGTAAACAAACCGCGTCACTGGGTTGCAACGGCAATGGAACCCTATGGAGCCCAAGTGGCGCGAGGCGTGAGTGTCTGACTCTAGCCAGTTAACTCTGTTTACATTTAAAAAACTGCGACAGTTCACACAACTAACACGCCATGTATATATTATACATCAAACTCTTGAGCTACTTCTGCTCTCACTCAGAATGTCAATAGCCTATATAAGCGATGTGATGTATGGTTTTTGAGATATTAACGTTTGTTTGGCACAACTCATACCGCGGAGTTCCGCATTTCTGGGTATCAAGTGACGTCACGCTGATTCGTTTTATTGGATAGTAAATGGTTGTGTCTGTAATGCAAGGAAGCTTAATATAATCTAGTTACCTAACTAGATGATTGTTTAATTAGGTATCTCATTTTAATATAGGTGATTGAAAAATAACTTGTTTCAGACGTCCTCATTCTTGAAGGTAGCATCGCACGCGACAGGTCACACTGGTGCTGTTTCCATTGAATAGACAGACCTTTTCTGACCAAGCTTGATGAAGTTGTTTCCCAAAGCGTTTGGCAATAAATTAGTATAAAACTGCATGGCTGATGGCTGTTTTCTCTAACGTTATTATAATCCAAACAGGTCGAGTCTTCACAGGCGAAGGTTTCATTGTTACACTTTTAATTTGAAGGCGAAGAAGGGAAATGGTACGTGTGAAATGATATAATTGTCAGACCAGTGTCAATTCAATCTCCTCAAACCATTTCCCATTTCGGCCTTCAATTAAAAGCGTGAAACCAAGCTAACGAAAACCTTGCAGTTCACCAACAAATGTGTAACGTTACTTCAGCAAGCACAGTTAAAACAAACTCCACTTACACTTGAAGGTCTGCCATGCTGCTATCCTCCTGGCTGTACATTGTAGTCCTGCTTTGGGGCACGCGGAGCAGGTTTTCTAAACTAACGTTAACGTTAGCTAGCAACCTAACTAGCCCGGCTGCTGTCCACAACAGTCAGGTAAGATGCTTCCTACTATTGCTCAAAAGTGACTTTCCTGACACTGTACAAACATCTGACTGCACTGAAATTAAGTAAAGGTTGACGTTATTGACTATTCTAGAATAAAAACAAAAAGAAAGTGACAGATGTTTGTTATTTAGCCAACGTTTTTTCACTTTTTTCTGATGCAGTTGGCTTTGTGGGCGTCGCCATTAGGGTCTCGCTCTGGCTCGCTTCGTTCTTCTTCGTCGATTGTAAGGCTGGCAAGGTATCATGAGATATCCTAATCAAACAAAGGTACCATGGAATGGTTCCTAATTATCCATAACCAGGTACCTAGAAAAGTTGCAAATTCAGTGAACTTATGTATCAAACTGGTTTCAGACAGCCTAATTACAACTTCTTACCTAGAAATGCCACCTATATTGCTTGTTCACTTGAGAATCAGACAGGCCCAATGTGTTTATTATATGGCCTTGTTGAATAGGCTACTCGATTCTGATTCGTTAAGGAGTCATAGCCTCAACGCGAGACTCATCAGTCATTCTTCCTTCACAGTCTCGGATGCGCGGGTCCTCTAGCCACTGGGAGGTCGGCTCCAATGGCTTCACGCGATATACACGTTATCAATCACAATAAAACTGTACCTACCTCACACACAATGTTGTTATCCAATTCTACGGCGCCAATGTACTCTTCCATAATTTCCAATACCGAGCCATTATTCACATGGAAGTGCTAAAGTTTTTAGCTCAGATACAGCCTTCTTCGGCTCTGTCATTTTGGGTTTCGACTGCTCCACAGCGCCGCCACCGGAAGTATCGGTTCTGGAGTGTGTACTGCACAATTGTAAACAGCGCATTTGCTTTTTTAAATACTTTATTTTAAATTTTACTTGGAACAATAAATAGCCAAATATTTTGGCCCAGAATCCCATCAGTGAAGGGCAGACCAAGTATTAATTTTCATCAATTAATTCAAGCAGTCAGATAAATATCAAGGCCCTTTTTTACTTAGAAAGTGCTTTAAAATCTGAATGTCAACAGAAATTAAACATAAAACATAAACGATTCAACGATTCATCTGTCTTCGATTCGATTCAATTCACACGTCCGCATCGCGATGCATCGATTATACGATTAATTTTGATACCCCTATTTCCATGCTCTCTCCTCCCCCACATCCCCCGCTCTTCCCCCTCCCTTCTCCTGCTCTCTCCTCTTTCCCCCTTCCCCTGCTCCTTCCCCACCTCCTCTCTTCCCCAACATTCCCCATTCCCTCCCCACCCCATCACTTTCCTGCTCTCTCCTCTCTCACATTCCCCCGGCTCTCCCTCCCCTGCACCCTCCCCACCTCCTCCCTTTCCTGATCTCTCCTCCCCCACCATTCCCCCACTATTCTAAAGCATGGCACCCATTCTACCCAAAGCATAGCACCCATTCTATCCTCTCCCACTATTCCACCACTATTCTAAAGCATGGCACCCATTCTACCCTAAAGCATGGCACCCATTCTATCCTATATTTCCATATTTTCTATATTTCTCTATCATATGATTGTTCAATGTGTTATTATTACTACTGTAATTTGCTACTGTTGTGTCAGCTCGCCCTCCTTTCCCTGTTCTCTCCACATATTCTCTCATACTCCCCCTGCTCTCCCTCCCCACCTCCTCCCCTTCCTGAACTCTCCTCCCCCACCATTCCCCCACTATTCTAAATCATGGCATCCATTCTATTTTAAAGCATGGCACCCATTATCTTTCATTCCCCCTTCCCCTGCTCCTTCCCCACCTCTCCTTCTCTGTTCTCTCCTCCCCTACATTTCCCATTCCCTACCCTCCTCCTCCCTCTCCCTGCTCTCTCCTCCCCCACATCCCCCCGCTCTTCCTCCCCCCTCTAGACATATTGGGCCCTATTCTCCCACAGGCCTTCGGTGCAAAAACTGGCCTTAAACGCAAAAAACGTGCCTTGCGCCTGCCTCGGGAAGATAGCAACATGGCTTTAGGCCCCGAAATGCGCTTTACGCGAAATAGGCGTGGAGCAGTCCCAGAATGGGCGAGAATGGGCGTTTCGGCCTTAAATACCGGCCTAATGATATCTTCCCTCCTGGCGTTGATTTAGCGCTTCGCGCTTTTGAAAACCAGACCTATTCAGTGCACTGGTTGCGCGGAGCGCTCCTCTGCCTCTCCTCTGTCCCCCTTCTCTCTGTGTCACTCCCTCTCTCTTACTCATCAGTCTGACAGGCACAATACGACTGCTTGAAAAAAAGTTTGCCGGTTCTCTCTCTCTCAGAAAAAAGTTGTTATACCGTACATAGTATAACAACATGACAGTTTTTTCTAACATGACAGTTTTGAGCCCGTGACATTCAGAGGCTGTTGCATCATGTGCAGTGAAGGCGAGAGAAAACAAGATCATTGTGGCCAAACATTCACTGCCTGGCTTCCCTGCAACAGCCACATGTGAAATCTCCCAGCATGCATTGGGCTAATACATTTCGATAATAAATCGCATCCAAATTAGCCTAAATAGATAGAAAGGTACATCGAAATAGATCGAAATAATGTGTAATGTTCCCACAACATGCAATTGTAGAACATTTCAATATTGGACAAAATAAAATTGCGAAATCCAAACACAACCCTATGTGAAACATATATGTCATCCTGGGCCTATATATATCCCTCGTAGATTTAACGTGATTTAGATAAGTGACAGCGTAACGCGGTTCTACTGTCATGTGCTATACTGTGATTAGGGATGGGGCCGATCCGATCCAATATCGGTATCGGGTGCCGATATGGCACTAATTCACGGATCGGATCGGATCGGAATTGGATTTTTTTTTTTTTTTTTTTTTTTTTGCAATTCCAGCACACAGCTGGCCGTAATTTGTGTAATAATGTATAATAGTATCCTTCTTTGCCTTGTAGTAGGGTCATCTGTGGCACTTCCGTGACCATGGAGAGCGAAGGTCCGTTTCTCAATGGATTTGTCATCTAGGAGGGTTAATAAACAAATTTAGCCGGGGTGTATTTTTAAAAAAGGCGGGGAAAATATTTGAGAGACCAAAATCCAAAATGTCTGCCGTGGAAATGAACTTTTTAATGCTTTGACCTACAATGATGCACAATACATGGTTTCAGAGCTTATTCTGGTCAAGGAATACATATTTGGTGTTTATATAATGATATGACCTATTTTTTACCTTCAAATCCAAGATGGCTGCCAATTTAGAGGCAGTTTTTTCAAAATCGTCATAGAGCCTTCATATTAGGCTTGAATGACAGGTCTTCTCATGATGAGTTGAATAATATACAGTATAAGTACACAGAAGTAATCTCTGAGGTCAATAAAGTCAATGTTTGTGTGTAAACAACAGTTGCTGATTTGCGGTTTCCCATTAAATAGGGTAGGCTACTGAGAATATGGTGTCCAGTTCATCCCATCACATTTTCATAATGAACCAAAAACAATTTTGCACTATAGCCTAACATAAAATAGTATTCTGTATGCAAAGCTAGCAAGGTTAGTTGCTTGAGCTGAATTTAAAGGTCAACTCAAAACAAACAATGAAATTAACTTTGAAATTAAAACTGAATCCTAGGCTACTAAATTTCATCAGCACACAGTAAAGGAAACTTGTCTTTGAACTCAGCTGACTGTCTAGTCCTAATCCCTGTTGTGCAATGTCCCTTTTCAGTGAAGTTTTAGTTTTTGTTAAGAGTATGGACTTTTAATCTTGACCTTGTTGGTAGGCAACGGCCCTTTTTCAGTCAAGCATTTTCAGATTAGCTCAGTCAGTCTGTGAAGCAGTCAGTGTCAGCACTTGCGTGAGCTCGCTTTTTCTCTAACTAATGTTAACATTACACACTTTAAGAGACTTTGTTTGAGGATATCAACGTTATTCACTAGTCTAAAGATAGTTCTACCATCAAGAACATATAAAACAAAAGCAAAAACAATTTTTATTTGCAGAAGTCATCATTGATATTTGGTGTTAGCTAACGTTAGGTAACGTTATTATTTTTAGCTAAAGTTAATGTTATCTGTCTCCACACTTCTGTCAACTGACATATGCATTTGCTTTTGAAAATAAACAGCCTGGCTTGCTTAAGCATAACTGAAGATTAAATAGAAATATAACATGACGAATGCATGTACCGATTGGTTGCCCCATCTTCCCAGGAGGTGGTGGTGTAAACATCATCAAATTTATCAAGTCCTGACCAGTCTTGGGCTTTTAATTGTAAGCTGTCCCATTTGCCTTGATTTATTGTATCGGTGGGCTTGCAAGGCTTGTCACATTTTAGGACACATTCATAGGACATTGTGTGCTTTGTCTTTCATTGGGAGGGAAAGCAACTCGCTATTATATTACTGTTATATTATATTGCTGTTATACGCTGTTTATTTTCAAAAGCAAATGCATATGTCAGTTGACAGAATTGTGGAGACAGATAACATTAACTTTAGCTAAAAATAATAACGTTACCTAACGTTAGCTAACACCAAATATCAATGATGACTTCTGCAAATAAAAATTGTTTTTGCTTTTGTTTTATATGTTCTTGATGGTAGAACTATCTTTAGACTAGTGAATAACGTTGATAACCTCAAACAAAGTTTTCTTTTTCTTTTTTATATATTCCCCCCCCCCCCCGATTTTTTATCCCATTTTTATCCCCCATTAGTGCTAACGTAATTTCTTTATCCTGGTTGCTACTCCACCGTCTGCCGATCTGGGGAGAGACGAAACTGGCTCCATGCTTCCTCCGAGACATGGGCAGTTAGCCAGCCGCTTCTTTTCACCTGACAGGGGAAGCTTCACCGGTAGGACATAGCACGTGGGAGGTTCACACTATTCCAACCAGTTCCCCTCCCTCTGAACAGGCGCCCTTAACGACCAGAGGAGGAACCACATTAGCAACCAGGATATTGCATGTTTTTGGTGAAGGGGGTTCCTATATGAAGGAAACCCCCGGGAGGCACGGGGAGAACATGCAAATTCCACACAGAAAGGCCCTTTTGACGACCCCACCCGGGCGGTGGGCACTCGAGGACATGCGGACGGGCACGCATTCCTTCAGCGTTCACATCGTCCCAGGTGGGAATCGAACCCACGACCTTCGAGCTGTGAGGCGATAGTGCTTACCACTACACCACCGTACCTCCTTTTATATCCTCAAACAAAGTGTCTTAAAGTGTGTAATGTTAACATTAGTTAGAGAAAAAGCGAGCTCGCGCAAGTGCTGACACTGACTGCTTCACAGACTGACTGGGCTAATCTGAAAATGCTTGACTGAAAAAGGGCCGTTGCCTACCAACAAGGTCAAGATTAAAAGTCCATACTCTTAACAAAAACTAAAACTTCACTGAAAAGGGACATTGCACAACAGGGATTAGGACTAGACAGTCAGCTGAGTTCAAAGACAAGTTTCCTTTACTGTGTGCTGATGAAATTTAGTAGCCTAGGATTCAGTTTTAATTTCAAAGTTAATTTCATTGTTTGTTTTGAGTTGACCTTTAAATTCAGCTCAAGCAACTAACCTTGCTAGCTTTGCATACAGAATACTATTTTATGTTAGGCTATAGTGCAAAATTGTTTTTGGTTCATTATGAAAATGTGATGGGATGAACTGGACACCATATTCTCAGTAGCCTACCCTATTTAATGGGAAACCGCAAATCAGCAACTGTTGTTTACACACAAACATTGACTTTAATGACCTCAGAGATTACTTCTGTGTACTTATACTGTATATTATTCAACTCATCATGAGAAGACCTGTCATTCAAGCCTAATATGAAGGCTCTATGACGATTTTGAAAAAACTGCCTTTTAGAGCTCAAAATTGGCAGCCATCTTGTATTTGAAGGTCAAAAATAAGTCAAATCATTATATAAACACCAAATATGTATTCCTTGACCAGAATAAGCTCTGAAACCATGTATTGTGCATCATTGTAGGTCAAACCATTAAAAAGTTAATTTCCACGGCAGACATTTTGGATTTTGGTCTCTCAAATATTTTCCCCGCCTTTTTTAAAAATACACCCCGGCTAAATTTGTTTATTAACCCTCCTAGATGACAAATCCATTGAGAAACGGACCTTCGCTCTCCACGGTCACGGAAGTGCCACAGATGACCCTACTATTGTATATTTTCTTAATTTTGTCTGCTTTTTGCAAGGTATATTTAAAAAAAAAACTTTAATTGGCCAAATCTTTGCCTATACTGTATATTCAAGAAAAATATTGGTATCGGCATAATATCGGTATCGGCAGATATCCAAATTCAGGTATCGGAATCGGATCGGAAGTGAAAAAAGTGGATCGGTGCATCCCTAACTGTGATGTCTGCTCCAATAAATTGGACCTACTTCACATTTAGTTTTACAATAAAAACACATTTGTGCAATGACTTTACATAACGTAGGCTATATTCATGTGCATCATCCTACCTGTGCAGCAGGGGAGAGAAAACGATATCATTCTGGACAAACTTTCACCAATCTAATCTCATCATAGGGATACACAATTTTTTTCTAGCCGATGCGTTTAGAACATTCTTTTCACTTTGATCTTGCTATAGTGTAGCGTATTTACATGCTTGCAGTATTTAAACTGCAGTTAGATTGGTTTGAGAAGCATAATAATATGGAATAATAGCCTATATATAGAGACAGACAGAGGGGGATGAAAGGGAGGGGGAGCAGAGCGCTTGGCTTTGACCGGACTGGATCGTTCCGTGGAATTGGAGCTTAAAAGGCAAGCTGGGGACTGGTTTACTGCACTTCTCCAATGAGCAGACAGTGCATAATTTTACGCTTAAAAGGCGTGGTTGTAATGCTTAAGGCTGCGTGTAGTGCCGATACCAAAATATCGAGTGCGCTGGTCCACGCCCACTACTCTGGGCTGCGTCTGGCGTTGGGCGCAGTTCATAGGCCGATGCAACGATAGAGCCCATTGTCTGTGAAGCCCTCTGGGACATGCTTGTGAATTAGGGCTATACAAATAAACTTGACTTGACTTGACTTGACTTGACTTGAAGGCATGAGTGCCCTCTGACGCCTGACACCTGTCACACAGTGGTGAGACAGAGGGGAAGAACTTGTGCAACTTAAGCTTAGAATAGTGAAGACGATCAGCGACTTTAAATTGGATCAGCTGGTGTCTACCATTTTCCCAGAATATTTTATTTTAAATTTTTTATAGAACACAAACAAAACAAAACATACAAAGGAGAAACCATACAACTGTTCACTTCCTGATTCACTCATCCCACTCTCACAGATGAGAACTATAGACTGAACAAACCTCCTGGATGAATGCTCCTGCTTGTTTGATAATGTCCTGAATTGTTTTTGCTGAACTTTGTACTGTCCTCCTGAGCATGCATGATTTTAAGATGCATTTAATATTCTATTTACATTGAAGAAATGCATTATGTTTCAATTTATAAATATGTTCTTGAACTGACCTGAATTTAATAAAAAAAATTGCAGCTTTTTCATTAACTAATATATAGCACTTTTTTACTATTAGCCCACTAGATGGCAGCAGTGAAAAGATTATCTTGACCCATGTGTTCAGTTGCCTTTTTCTGTGGTACAAGCTCAATCTTGACTGATGGTGGGGATTGATTGATTGATTGCTTGATTGCCTTTATTTACCCAGGGAAGCCTCTTGAGAGCAAGCCCTCATTTTCAAGAGTGCCCTGCTACAAAAGTACATATACAAAAAGTTTCAGACAAACAGGACAAGTGATCAGAACAATCAAAACAACAAGGTCAATTTAAAGCAAGTAAAATCAAAACAGAGCAAATTACAACTAGAGTCCGTCGACAATAGAACAATTAGCTAAAAACATGTGCATCTCTCACACAAGGTGTCGCGAAGGAGTGCCTTGAACGAGACCAGAGGAAGTAATTTATCCAATTTTATAATGTCCTGCAGTGAATTCCATCTCTCTCATGAAGATTTGTTTGCCGACAGGGAGAAAGCCCCACGTGATAGCCACCCGTCAATCTCTCTCTCGCTCTCTCTCTCTGCTCAATACTGTTGTAGAAACTCCATTTTATTTTGAAATTCAGTTGACTTTGTCAGTTCCCACGGATATTGTCGCGTTTTTCTTTCATGGCTTGACAGAAAAGCCTGCCTGCACGCGCCTTGTCGGCGTGAAAATAGAACTCTCGCCTATTCGATAAAATCGGCAAGGCACAGGCAAGGCGTGGGTACACGCAGGGTTCACGCTCAGGCGCCCGGTGTACACAGCCTCATTGACTAAAACGGACGCCTATTTAAAAGCGTGGGTAAAGGCAAGGCATAGGCAAGGCTTGGGTCGCCGGTGTGAAACCAGACTGTGAGCGTGTGCCGTAGCACGTAGGGGATGACAATGATGAGTAGTTGGTTAGAGTTGTTTCTCATTTGGTTTGCCCACTTTTCTTGTTAACACCTTATTTGCATAGTCCGCCTACTGAGAGTCTACAGAGTTGTTGTTGATGTTTTAACAGCTTATTGGTTGAGGTTCAACAATCAGGTTATGTTTGCTTCCTGTTCCATACTCCTTTACCTAGTGTAGCTAGGTATGTTCATGAATTCATTGAATTGTCACATATAGGCTACTTTATTAAGAATCTGTTGAATATCTGTTAAGCATTTGAACTGTTGAATGTCAACTACGGTAATCAACTATTGAGATGTTACAAAACTCTGTAGACTCTGTAGGCGGACTAATCCAAATAAAGTGTTACCGTTTTCTCCCCTCCCCCCCTCCACCACCATCACCACCCCACTGCTGCCATGACAGTGCAACAGTAGGCTAATGAAGCAAAGTGGCCAAACCAACTTATGCACTGCATAATTAGCATGATCAAAAATACTTTTAATCAAGTCTGTAAAAATGCATGCAACAATTTAGAAACTATGGCTTTGATAAGCTACTTGTAAACATTATCAACTACCTCAAAAGGTTTCTCTTGTTTTCTCACAACTCATGTTCACCAGTGGATGAGGGTCAAATGTCTGGGGAAACAGGGCAATTAGCCACTTTCAGGCTGAGGCAGGAAGTAGGCCATACAATGGCCCTCTTTATTGTGCTAGGCCCTTCATAAATATGTAAGTACTTTATTCAATGGTTACAGCAGCAGGAAGTGTGGAAATCACCCTCAGACACCTACAGAGAACTTTAGATTTGTGGAGAAATTTGGTTTTGAAGCTCTTGACAGCCTGTCACTGCTCTCAACTCAGCCACTTGGGTTACTGCAGTCACTCCACGCTCCACTGGCTATGTTGAGTTACTGCAGTCACTCCACGCTCCACTGGCTATGTTGAGTTACTGCAGTCTCTCCACGCTCCACTGGCTATGTTGAGTTACTGCAGTCACTCCACGCTCCACTGGCTATGTTGAGTTACTGCAGTCACTCCACGCTCCACTGGCTATGTTGAGTTACTGCAGTCACTCCACGCTCCACTGGCTATGTTGAGTTACTGCAGTCACTCCACGCTCCACAGGTTATGTTGAGTTACTGCAGTCACTCCACGCTCTACTGGCTATGTTGAGTTACTGCAGTCACTCCACGCTCCACTGGCTATGTTGAGTTACTGCAGTCACTCCACGCTCTACTGGCTATGTTGAGTTACTGCAGTCACTCCACGCTCCACTGGCTATGTTGAGTTACTGCAGTCACTCCACGCTCCACTGGTTATGTTGAAGCTGTTTTCATATAGCAGAACTTTTCTGAACAGACTTTTAAGGCACAGCAGTGACTATTTCCACTTACCAAAACCAAAACACTAATGCTCCACCACCCATTAAATTCCTTATCTATAGTGATAAATCCTTGGCAACTAAATGCCTTAACAGCGTTATCAGAAAATGTTCAATTCACAAAATAAGATACTACTATTCAGCACTAATGGCATGGGAATCGCTTTCCATCCAAGACAACTATTTAACATGTCATTCAAGATCTTTTTGCAGTCTATGTTCAAGACTGTGGGAGTAGCCATCAATAGGGCTCTCTCACATAGTGTCACCCCAATTCAAGTCAAAGGAAAATTCCAACCTTGCATATTCTGTTGTTATTATCAATTTGTTACTTTAACTATTTTGTGATGAAGTGTTGCAATACAGTGTTTTGTTATACCCAATTTCGATTTGAAAGATCAGGCAGAGGGCAAATGTCATTCCCTGTCCCCCAGCCGTCCCTGGTACTCAATTTAACTTTTAGCACTTTAATCAATACATAAAATAGGCTACTTGAAAAGTCTTGTTTTAAAATGAGATAACACTTTGAAACCAGTGACACACACACACACACACACACACACACACACACACACAATTCAACAATAACTTTATTTATAGAGCGCTGCACAGAACAAATGTCACAAAAGTCACAGTCATATAGAGCAAAGACAAACAACAAAACAATGAGACAAGCTGAATTTAGCAGTTCAAAGCCATCCTGCAAATGTGAGTTTTGAAAGGCATTTAAACAAAGTCAGTTTGCCCACAAGCCATTCCGCATCTTGGTTTCAATGGCTGTGGCTCAGCTGCTTGCGTCACACTTGAAAGCTCATTGCCAACAGACTGTAAAGCTCGTAAGCATCAGATCATACATATCACTGGTGGCTGGTCCAATAGCGCAATGACTGTAGCCTCAGCTAGACTACTTGTGTCTGCTAGGGCTCCCAGAAATTGACGTGACTAGTGTTGTATAGTGGTGAATATATCCTGCTATTTTAACAAAGAAGGCTTTGTAGAAGAGGGGGTCAAGAGTAGCTGCTTGGTTTGTTTAGTTACCTATGAATCACCGTGACTGGTGGTTCACATAAAACTGCTGCTTCTTGTCACTGCTCTTCATAGACTGTGTATCTTTGTGCAAACCGATGAGCCATTTCATCGTACATTTTAGGCACTTGAGCTGACCGCTCATCCAAAATGACTTAGAATATGTAGGCCTGTGTCAGTGGAATCCTATAATAAGAATGTGAAGAAAGTGTGTGTGTGCATGTTCTGTCTGGGCCCGGCCTGTCCCATTGGCTGCATTTATGGGCCCGAGGCCGCCCTGAACCTGAAATTTTCTTAAAGTTGGCTGTTTATCTAAAGTATAACACTGATGTCTGTTCAGTCTTATAAATACATACGGTTTTATGGTTACAATGTTATAACATTCTGATTATCACACCAAATATTACCCAATTATACAAATATTTGACAACAGCCGGGTGAGGCTACTATGCCATTTTACGTGCGGACAGATTAATGGCCGAGCTTGCGATGCTACAGGAATGAGTCCAGAAGACCTGGACGCACTTCCGTCTCTTATGTGCAAAAGCCAATGGGATTTTTGTATGGGAAATTTGGTTAAATGCATGAAATAAGGTCTGTGGTTAACGAAAGTTTATGAAACAGCAAAGATTGTGTTCAGCAAGCTATTATTTTATTTTATTCCTTTATTGCATCTCCATTTACTCTGGAATGGTAATGTAGGTTTACTTACACTTGATTCATATTTCATAGCTTCTTACCTTTCAAACGAGGCCAGACATACAGTATGCATATAGGCCTTGTGATTGAGGAGCCATCTTGATTTATTTGGGGTACGTCTGTCTAGGCGAGAGAGATCCTGAATCAGGTACCACTGGGCCAATAGAGATGTGACTATGCTAGTAATTTTATGAATTAATTTAATGAATGCATCTTCCCTTTTTTTTGTGGACATGATAATCATAATAATACTGTGATACGTTATTTTATTTTTTTCCAATATTTTATTTTACATTTCTTATGAAACAATACAAGACAGACAGGCTCAGACACAGGAAGAGAAAAACAAAACAAACAAACAAACATACATACATCATTGACATTTAACATTGCAATCTGGTGCTACCAGCTGCTCAAGGCGCTTATGTATGTAATAGATAAAGTGCTTGGGATCTCACGCAAGGGGTCCACAAGACACCAGCCGGGCAAGCCAACCGTCACCCCCAACCTCAGTCACCTATCATTCTTAACCTCGTCAAAATGGGCCAGAAACGGTTCCCAGATAGTTGAGAACCTCCCAAGCGAGTTGGTCCTCAGGGACCTGAGTCTCTTCATCTGTATAACAGAAATCATGTCCATCAGCCATACCCGAAAAGAGCGTGGAGAGGATGCCTTCCACTCCTTCAGAATGAGTCTCTTGGCAACAGAGGTCCCCAGTGTCAGAGACTGTTGCACAGCTGTAGCGAAGTTCAAAGAGGACTCTGAGCAGCCGAAGATGGCGAGTTCTGCCTCTGGCTGTAGGGTTGTGTTGTAGGCCCTAGAGTACCAATCAAATATTTTAGCCCAGAATCCCATTAACGAAGGGCAGAACCAGAAGGCATGAGATAGTGTGCCCTCTGACACCTGACATCTGTCACATAGTGGCGAGAGCGAGACAGAAGGGTAGATCTTGTGTAATTGATGCTTCGAGTAGTGAAGACGGTGAGCAACTTTAAATTGAATCAGCTGGTGCCTGCTATTAACTGAGTAGACTTGTACCACTGACAGACTCCTTTCCCATATAATGTCAGATAAATCAATGCCAAGTTCCCCCTGCCACGCCTCTCTAATTCTCTCAGTAGAGGCCATGTTGCAGTTATTAAACAGACATACAAATCTTGAGATAAGATGCTTGGAGTGAGAAGGACTCAGCAATACATAAAAAAAAGCATGTTCATTCGGAAGCGCTTCAAAGCTGCGAATCTTGGATCGAACATAATTTCTGACTTGCAGAAATCTGAGCCAGTTTGTGCCGGGCAACCCAAACTTCCTCTTCAGAAGATCAAAGGATGCACAATGGCCATCTATGTATAGGTCTTTGATGGAAACTAGCCCTTTCTCACTTCTGGCATGGTAGTGTTTGTCTAACCATCGAGCCAAAAATGAATGATTGAAACAAATCGGTGTGTGGACAGAAACATCTGGCAGACAAAACAAAACACTCCTAATTTGATTTAAAATTCGGACAGTTTTTCATGACAAAACTTAAATTAAAATTTTCTCACAGGTTTCTCTAACTTAGCAAATAGCATGGCTGGCAAGGAAGAATTAACAATGGAGCTGGCCTTACTGTGATACGTTATTGAGCCCTGAAGGAGAACGTTTTCGCTTGCCCCCATTCCCATACCGGCTTTTGATTTGCAGATTTTTTATTTTTGGTCATCCAAACACCATGTACAATACCTCTTTTTCATATAATCAAAACAATAGACATAACACATTTTACATGGATCTTGACCAAAAAAGGTATGGGCTGAAGCTAAAAGCTTATTTTGCCCACCCTATTCACATACAGCACATGACAAAGAAAGAAAAACAAGTGTGAATCTTTATAAGAAAAGAAAACAAAAAAGGAGAAAAACAAAAAAGAACATGCTTCCTGCTCATACTTTATAATGCATATTTAATAGTTGTACATGATTTATTTATTTATTTATTTATTTTTTACTTTTTTTTTTTTTTTTTTTTTTTTTTTTTTTTAATTGTCTTTGTTTATTTATTTATGTATTTATTTATTTTTTTATTTATTTTTTTATTTTTTTACTTTTTTTCCATCTTTTTTCCTGCTTCATGATCCATAAATAATAACAATAATACATGATTAATCTGCTTCATGATCCATAATAATGACAATAATACATGATTAGTCTGCTTCATAATCCACAAATAATGACAATAATACATGATTAGTCTGCTTCATAATCCACAAATAATGACAATAATACATGATTAGTCTGCTTCATAATCCACAAATAATGACAATAATACATGATTAGTCTGATCCACAAATAATGACAATAATACATGATTAGTCTAGCTCTCTATACCTACTTATCGTCTTGTTTTTAAACAATCTTTTGAATGCACTGATCGAACCACACATCGTCAAGTCCCCCTCACAGGAATTCCACAAGCCTACCCCTTTCACAGACACACAGTGTTGTTTAGTGTTTAATCTTGCCCGTGTTGTTTCAAAATTGCCAGTGCTTCTAAGATCATACTGGGTATTTTTAATCTCAAACAGCGTCTGAAGACATTCTGGAAGTTAGATTACATCTTGTGTATTGATAAATGAAAAGTTGCCACACAAAGCAGATGACTTGCCTGTTGCACACATCTCCCTAATCCACCCGCCCCGCTGTGTTTGCTTTTGTTGTTGTCTACTTGATGGCTGGAGATTAGCTTGTGGACACACTGCCACATGTCCATGGGTGTAAGGTTTGATGAGCAAACAGTAGACAATCTACAAACAGTAGCCAATATACACTGTAGAATAAAGATCTTGATTGTTATGTGGCAGCTCTTTCTTTGGCACGTGCTACCTCACTTTTCAGATGCAGAAGGTCATCCACTCTATTTAGGAATTCAGTACTGCTGTTAGTGAGAAACTTCCTTAAATTATTGTCTCTTCGGTTCCTCATTATATTTACATATGACACAGAGGTAGAGCTATTATTCTTTAAAAATGTTCGGTAACACTTTATAATAACGTACAGTGGTAAGTCATTTATAAGCTATTAGTTAATGATGAGCTAATGATGAACTAATCATTTACAAAACATTAATAGACATTTGTAGATGATTAAGTTGTAAGTCGTCATTCAAAGTTTTTATATTCCAACCTCTCTCCATACACATTTGTTAATCATGAACAAATGATGAGCAAATCATTAGTAAAAATCATTAATAGCTCATAAATGACTTACTACTGAACGTTATTATAAAGTGTTACCAAATGTTCTTAAACTGCCCTGACGTCACGCCAATGCCATTCTGCGTCTTCCTAAGACATTTTGAAATATTATGTGATATTTCACAAGTCCACATCTTTAAGCATTACCTCCCCATCCTGGAGAGTATCAGAAACTCTGACTCAGCACTTTGATTTAGGTGCCTGCTGTGCAAAATGTCCCAGCTAGCCCTCTCTCTTCCTTCCTGTTGTTTGTCATTGCACAGGAACTAGAGACAAGCTCCAATAGATTGCCTTTACCAGATGCCATGTCTGTCCGGGACACAGAGCAGTTGACTGTTTGACCGTTTTTCTCAGTAAAAATCCCCCCAGCACATGTGCTTCTGAAATGAAATGAAAAGGTTTTAGAGCACTTTTTAAGCATATTTTGAGCCTAATGCTGTCTATTGACATCTCAACGGCAGCAAAGAAGGGATTTCTGACTAATCAAGTTATGAAGAACAAATACTTTAGTGTCTAAAAGACACACTATGTCTAAAAGACACACGATGAAGCTTTAAAGTTTGTTAAGCATACAGGAGAACAGCTTGGCGAAAAAATGCAAGGCAAATATCCAATAAAATGTGATGCTATCTTAAAACAAGTAGACCTCTGTTTGACAGAGACATAAGTTTTTTACAACCTGGTAAAATATGTCCCCTTTGCCTCCATTTTATATCATTCAGGGATCAAATCCTTGATCACATGAGCTCATAATATTAAGTGGATGAAAATTACATTAAAATGTAATTTGAAAATGGGTTGATGCTATAAAATAAAGTCATCTTACGACCATTCTATATTCATTTAATAGTAACTTTGTTCCATCTGACTATGTCCCAAAATTAAAACTAAATGAGTAGTTGAGTTGGACACATGTTGTTCCAAAGATAAATGTCACTTTATGTCACTGGATTACAAAGAGGCAGTTGGCCAGTACATAGACCAGTAGTTGATTTTGCTGATACCAGAATGTGCAAAAGCACATTCCAAGCCAAATCATGACCTGTGTCTGACTCAGCCAGTTGGCAATCAAGCAGCAGTGCAATGCTCTGGATGAAGCAGATAAGTAGTTTTTCTCATGCATAGCCTATTGCTGTTGCCAGGTCAAAACCTCAGACCATGGATGTTTTCCTGTAATTACTGTACTGGAGTTTAAAGATTACCTGGTCAGGGATGACTTTTTTTTTAATAACGATTGGACTTATAAAATTTGTAAAACAAACAAACAAACAAATAAATACTCAGTAAATAAATGAATAAGATGTGAAAAAGTTCCACACACAAAAAGAAAACGAAAAAGTCCTCCTTTCTGGAACAAGCTTGTTCATGTTCTTATAATACGATTAAATAATGTGGAAGTAAGGGAAAAAGTGACTCACAGTGAGTCAGCATCCGATGACTGTGCATGGATCAAAGCTATAGTGGGATGACTGGGCATGGATCAAAGCTATAGTGGGATGACTGGGCATGGATCAAAGCTATAGTGGGATGACTGGGCATGGATAAAAGCTATAGTGGGATGACTGGGCATGGATAAAAGCTATAGTGGGATGACTGGGCATGAATCAAAGCTATAGTGGGACGACTGGGCATGAATCAAAGCTATAGTGGGATGACTGGGCATGAAACAAAAAAAATAGTGGGATGACTGGGCATGGATCAAAGCTATAGTGGGATGACTGGGCATGGATCAAAGCTATATGGGCTGACTGGGCATGGATCAAAGCTATAGTGGGATGACTGGGCATGGATAAAAGCTATAGTGGGATGACTGTGCATGGATAAAAGCTATAGTGGGATGACTGTGCATGGATAAAAGCTATATGGGCTGACTGGGCATGAATCAAAGCTATAGTGGGATGACTGGGCATGGATCAAAGCTATATGGGCTGACTGGGCATGGATCAAAGCTATATGGGCTGACTGGGCATGGATCAAAGCTATAGTGGGATGACTGGGCATGGATCAAAGCTATATGGGCTGACTGGGCATGGATCAAAGCTATATGGGCTGACTGGGCATGGATCAAAGCTATATGGGCTGACTGGGCATGGATCAAAGCTATATGGGCTGACTGGGCATGGATAAAAGCTATAGTGGGATGACTGGGCATGGATAAAAGCTATAGTGGGATGACTGGGCATGGATAAAAGCTATAGTGGGATGACTGGGCATGAATCAAAGCTATAGTGGGATGACTGGGCATCGATCAAAGCTATAGTGGGATGACTGGGCATGGATCAAAGCTATAGTGGGATGACTGGGCATGGATCAAAGCTATAGTGGGATGACTGGGCATGGATCAAAGCTATAGTGGGATGACTGGGCATGGATCAAAGCTATAGTGGGATGACTGGGCATGGATCCTCATTGGGACTGTCCGGTTTCTAATGGCTTTTTTAGGTTCTGTGTCCCTCCCTGTAATGATAGGATTGCTCTGTGGTGTTTGTTGCAACACAGACACTTTTGTGTGCCAAATATGGCGGAAGAATCACTGTTTGTGTGCTCATGTGTGCGTGCGTGCATGCGTGCGTGTGTGTGTGTGTGTGTGTGTGTGTGTGTGTGTGTGTGTGTGTGTGTGTGTGTGTGTGTGCGTGCGCGCGTGCGCATGTGCGTGCGTGTGATGTGAATTATAGCTTTCACTAATTTTCCTCTTTAATAAAGTTAGCTGTCAGTTAGTTTCTGTTGAAGCCACACCAAGGCGATTATCGACCGTTGGTCTATGGTCAATGTCTAGGCCGGCGGTGAGTGTCTGTAGCCTCAGTCTTTGCGGTGTGTCTTGCACCGTTGGCTCGGTCTTGTCGGCGGCATTTTCGGCAAAGTCTACATGTTGAATCAGCATCGGGCCGTCGGTGAGAGAAATCAGTCTGATTGGCTGGTGCAGCAAAGCAAATAACTTTATCTCATATACACATATATTTTCACAAGGACATGGCCTTAGGGAAAGCCCCTTGAGCCTGTCGCAGTATATTACCCATTTAGTGCGGTTCTCCTTATTTTTCTGCCTCCGCCGCTTCCTTTCTTCTACAAGCAAAAGACCAGGTGAGGGCTGACAAAGCCAGTGCCATTTCTCCATTAGATGTAGCTTACGAAACAGTTTAAGTGGTGAGCGAAAGTGGTATGAAAATGGTAGGCAAACACTGTTTTTTGTTTCATGTTTGTATATCTGCAGTCCTAGGTCTTACGCAGGCGCAGAACGTAGTAGTTGACCGTCGGCTGTAGTATTTGCGGTGTGTTCAAGTGCAACTTGTTGGCCCCAACACAGGCGAGGCAACGCAACAGTCAGCCTTCGTTGCTGCTATTTGCCGTTGCACCAGTGTGTCTCGGGAATCTGTTATCCAATTCTGTTGTGCCTTAAAATCTTGATTTGAATTGTTTCTTTTGAGCTCCTTTGTTTATCTTACCTCCCCAATGGTGTAGGTAGCCTCACGTGGTTAGACACCCAACGTTTTATGTCAGCATGCTTCCAGCATCAGAGGGTCTGAAACGGTAAAATCTGATTGGCTGGGCTGGTACGAAAGTCCGACTATCTGCATGCATTGGTGCATCGTTCTAAATGTACTGCCCCACGAGTTGCATCAGGCTGTCCATGGTTGGTCAATTCATATGTCTGTCTCGCATTTTGTTTTGGTTTTAGTGGTCCTTAACCACCTTTCAAGAGTTGTGCACCAGATGTAGATATCTATTATCTAGGGCTGGCTACTATAACTTAAGCTGCTGCTGCCAGATGGTTTGTTTCACAGAAACCTCTGGGAACTCGATCTTGGAAACCAATTAAAAGGGCAGGCACTTTCACCGTCTATCATGAGTTAACTTCAACCATTTAGGACCGCCTCCTCCTTCCTCGGACACTGATTGGTTCATTCGGATTCAAACCAATAGATTGGAGTGCGGCAAAATGGCTTTGTCGCCTGATCGTGATCTTGTTCCCGCACAAATCCAGCTGCCTCGCAAGGTTAACTTAAAGTGCCACTAGATAGTTGACACTAGCTAGATACTTGACACTAGCTAGATAGTTGACACTTCATTTTGCAGACTTTTTCACCTGTTCATATGCTCTATATCCATGCTCATGTCAGGTTGGGGAAGAAATAAGGGCCAACTGTCTGGATTGAGGAGCTGTTTTGTATGAATGATGATATTGGATGGTCTTATTTCCAAATCCTAAAAGCGTGTTCATTTATTTGAAAGCATGTTTACTGGCCATTGCACAAGGAGCCAGGGGCTTTTGGTTTGCTTCCCAGGTTCATATTACATAATACATTCAGCATGATTCCCAAACACACAAACCACAGCAAATGTGTTCCCAAACCATGCTGCTAAGCCAAGTGTCTCATTTTAGTCAAGCTCTACCACTTTGCCAGATAGTATATTTTTAAGCATCTAGTCTAGTCTAAAATAACACGTCTGTTTTTCTCTCATAGAACAGAAGCGAGCCATAGAAATGGCATGCCTACCCACACAGTGCTGGATGTATGTTTGGTGCACACAGAGGGGCACCTGTGTGTTTTAAATGACTGAGGAAGGCACAAAATACCTGGGTCTCTCTCTGACTGTGACCCTTCTGCTGCCTGGCTGCTATGTGAACTCCCCCGAGCTGTTTGACTGCTGCTCAAGTTCTTGCTGCAGGTTCACTTCCTCTTCGTTGTGTCCATTCAAAACAGGGTTGATCCAGCCAGGGGTGGCAATGACCTTTGAAATGTAATTGACCAATCTAGTAATGCAAGGCTAGGGATGGTCGTTAGGAATTTACAATACTTGAAGAGGATCTTTGATAAAAAAAAACATTTTGAATGGATTTGATTTGATTTGATTTGATTCCGTTATTAATTGCATTTAATTGCTAAATTGCTTGTTAAAATATTCAATTATGTTTAATAAACAATGTGAATTTAATGGGATTAATATGACTAACCTGTAACCTGACGCTGCCAGATGACTTGTTTTCACATAACCATCTGGGAACAAGTCCCTCGGGAAACCGTTTCAAAGGGCGCTTTCAAAAAATACCTGGCAGGCAGGTGATTGGATGAACCATCTGTCTATCACGTCTATCACAGGCTCACTTCTTGCTATGTCATCACACCTAAAGCCCGTCTATAGCTGCCTCTGGACGCTGATTGGTGCGAACCATTGGTGGTTCAGATTCAAACCAATAGATTGAAGCGTGGCAAGATGGATTTGTCATGATCGCATGATCTTGCGTGAATCCAGCTGCCTCGCAAGGTTACCTTTAATGGCATCTAGCAATATGTTGACGAGGATGGAGCACAAATCTAGCGTCAAATTAAACTGTGCAAGCATTCTGTTGGCACCAAGTATGTCATGAGCTTACATGTAATGGGATAAAGATGGCATAAATAATACCTAAAAGACCACCCCAAAATGTGTCCGTGCCCCGCCTTGGCCACCCTGTGGAAAGTCTTCTCACTACATCACCGTCTGTTTACAGATGCTGGATTTGTTGTATTGCAGCTGTTGTCATATTTTTCTCCATGAGGAGCCAAAGGTTTTTTTCTGTCATAACAAATTTGTTCTCAATGAACTCGTCCCACATGATTCATGAAATGCACCATATGTTGCCTCATCAGTGGAATATTAGTTCTGTAAGTTAGGAAGGGCTTTACCATGCGAGGCAAATAAACTGTTAGGTGGGTGGGTGCTACACATGAGTTGAGTTGAGCCCCCCCCCCCCCCCGATATGTGAAGCACTTTGAGTATCTAGCTCTATATAAATCGAATCAATTATTGATTAGTTAATTAACACTGGGAAGGTTTTTGGAGGTTAGTGGAGGTTTGGTAGAAAACTTATGCCTGTGTTTTGTGTGTGTGTGTGTGTGTGTGTGTGTGTGTGTGTGTGTGTGTGTGTGTGTGTGTCATGTTATGTTTAGTTTATGACTTCTGCTCAAAGTTATCTGTTGTATTTATTTACCAGAACCCCCCATCATGAGTTACATTAATGGTCCTATGCACCATGTCTGGCAGGTCATTAAAAACTACTAACTAACTAATTGTATTATTTATTATTAGTCTTGACACATTTAGGAATTGCATAGGCTATTAATATGGAAAATATAGCATTACAGCACACATAATGTTGTAAATCCCAGTGTCACATATTGTGATATTTGTTGTTGTCCTGAATAATATTTAGCTATAGTTGTAATGGCATGGTTGATCGTCACATATAGCCACTGTCAGCATTCATCACATGTTAAAGTCCCTGGAAACCAGAAATATTTCTTTATTATTTAGCATTTTGAGTTCATCACATCACAGGACCCTATGTTAATAAGCCACCAGCCAAATTTGAACGATGATGAACGTCGCAAAGTATATAAATTTAGGTTTGACAGTCTGGCAAAAGTAATGAGAATCAATTATTTTTTAGAGTGTATTTTACCCGTCCCGTGGACTGTGTGGGCGTGTCCCGTCTGCAGCACGTCTCCGAGAGAGAGAGCGCGAGACAGAGGGGGGGAGGGAAACGGAGAAAGAGAGATCGAGTGCGTGTGTGTGTGTGTGTGTGTTCGTTGCTTGGAGAGGGAGAGAGAGACTTGCTGCGACTGCACAGCGCTACTGTGTCTGTGTGTGTGTGTGTGTGTGTGTGTGTGTGTGTGTGTGTCTGTGTGAGTAACCTCCCGTCACCAGGCTGTGTCGAGCGCTATGCTGCCTTCTCTCTCACTAGTCGAGAGAGAGAGAGAGAGAGAGAGAGAGAGAGAGAGAGAGAGAGAGAGAGAGAGAGAGAGAGAGAGAGAGAGAGAGAGAGGGAGGCATAGCGCCTGGGAGGGAGACAGACAAGACACTGAGCGAGCGCTGTCACTGGGGGTAAAGAACGGACAAAAGGAGGGTGGGTGCGGATTGCGCGCATGTACAAAGGTTATATAGAGCTTATGACGTCATAAGCTCCTGCATTTTAGCACCTCGCGCACTGCTCTCTTCAATGAGGAAGTACCTTGTAGAATCTTGTAGAAAAGTGTTGATTTTAAGGCTTTGGGTTGAAAGTAATGTATAATAATAGCTGCTGCGCAGCAATGGGTCGTGGCCAGGCAAGTCTCAAGGCTTTGATGATAGACCATACGGTTCAGAAGTTATGGACCAGAATGTAAAGAGGGCTGTTATAGCTCCACCATCTGCTCAATTTGTGTAATTCTTTCGTGTAGAATAAAAGGCCCCTCTGTGCACCTCCCTACCAAGTTTCGTAGCTGTAGCTGTTATGGTTTCTGAAATACAGCTAATTTACTGCAAGATATTTCGAAACCCCATGCAAGTCAATGGGGGAAAAAAATATTATGACATCACAATTGCTCGAGTGACATCAGTGATGGCATCACAATTGCTTGACTTCGCTGGCCCGGCCACTAATAATTTCTGAGGGACACAATTACTAACATAAGACCCTAAATAACATAGTTAGAACGTTTTTGTGGATTTTGGTTTCCAGGGACTTTAACTGAATCTTCAAGTCCAGAAAATAAATCAAGATCTTGCAAAACGTATAAAAGTATTTTGAAATGGAAGCCGCACAGGAATATTGTGTAGCCTACTGACTAAAACTTGATGAAAGGGTGTTATAACTTATTATGTAGTGTAACCATTTGAACCTTATGAAAACTCCTGGAAAGATATAGCAGCTGTTGCTTGAGTAAACTTTTTTCTTGCATGAGTTTATTGTCTTTACCTAACCCCAAAGGCTTTAAAACAACCTGAACCTTATATCATGTTCCATGAAAAAGGCAAAACTCGTTTGCCCCTTACTATAGGAAGATATCCATATACACATGAAGTCTCGGGTGTCAGAAAAGCAGAAGGAACACCATGTGCCCTTTGCTCAACTAATCAAAACAGAAACTGGATTTTGTGTAAAGGGAGGAGCTCCAATGTGTGAAAAGGGGTTTTGATGGGAGAAGTGGCTTGGGCGGCACCACATTACTGCATTGCTCAGATCAAGTTCATGTGGGTCTGTGCAAAGGGTTAGTCATTGAATAGGCCCACAGATCACATCCGTTTGACAAAGGTCTTGTCACAAGAAATCAAATATTCTCAATGAGCACGTCACAGTTACTCAGAACTTAAAATATTGTGAGTTACTGCAGGTGCAGCTTTTCCTTGTCATCACCTACTACCTACTTTTTCTGATGATATACCAGGGACTATGAGGCAGTAGGCTACTATTCAGCTTCGACTTTCATCTAGAATCTTTTAGAATGCACTGTGACCAGGCAGACAGTGTAGGAAAAAATATTTTTTTAAATTTTGAGGCAATTTTGAACCCCCCCAATGTCTAAAGAAATTGGTGCATTTACCAAAATAAATCGGGGCACTAAGTTGCTAAAGCGTAGTGTGAACAGTGTGTGTCTTCTTCTGGCAACCAGCTTGTAGGTGCTGAGTGTGTATTAAAGATGGAAATGGAAATTAAATGAATTGCATTTTAAAAAAAATCTTGGGGGCAAGTTTTGCCCCTCAATCGTTTTTAGGGGCATTCTGAGATTTCTTGGGGCATTTTTGCCCCTACCCCTGGCTAATTTACCGTACATATAGGACAGTATAAGACACATAATTAACAACACTGTGACAAAGGAGGGAAAGTCTCTCTAGAGTCTAGTAGTGTCTAATGATTCCATGCCTTTGATCTGTGCTGCTAATACTGTAGATGTGGTGGGACAAGAGACGAAGACAGGGGCTCATTGTTAGAGAACTACCCCCCCCCCCCCCCCCCCCCCCCCAGCTGTCAAATATGTTTTCTCTTTTCTCAGTCCGAACTTCATAACATTTTGTTCTTAACCGAAACCATATCTAAAGTTTCAGTCTTTTGCTATGATGGCAAAACATGAGTGGCTACAGTATGCCTATGGTCAAGTACAGCATGTTCAGCAATAAGAGCAGCAAGGTCAGTCAGTTGATTGTTAGTCTCGTTTGGCCAGAGAGACTACCTCCGCACACTTGTTAGTGTTGGTTGTGAAATATGTTTTTCTATTCCCTTTTCTTTTTCTGTCACAGAGAATAGATCACGGACATAATGCAATTCAATGTCACAAGGCAACAGTCCAACTGCCAGAGGTCACAGAGAAAGAGCCAGAAAGAAAAGGCCCATTCAACAAAGAAGAAGATTCAGTCACGACCTGGAAATGTGAGTCCTCTTCATCCAAGCCTCACTCCCCCTCCTTCACAAACAGAAACATATACCTCACATTACAAGTTAGGATTGTGTTATACAACCACACAATACACGTAGAGGAATTTGTCTTGGAGGCTTTGGTACACTACTTAGTGTGACACTGTATACAGGACCTCACATACAGTGACGAGATAATATATGGATTCAGTTCATGGCTCTGAGCGCTGAGCGATTGTGAATGCAAATCTTTCCTTTGCCTCCCAGCTCAGCTATTGGTGACTCAGCAACAACATCTGTTGGCGAAGTTGAGATGCTTTCCTTTACATGCAAAATGGCTAAATGTGTTTACCAGGAGGTGGTGAAGTTCTCGTGCATCTTCACCTCATTGCTACATATTTACTGTGAGTTAGGCTAACACATTCAGAATTGTTGTATACAACACTGATAGCTTTGTCCCGCCATTATAGCCCTTAATTGGGTGCTGTGCACAACTCTGCATAAACAAAGGAAAATACCGGTAAGCCCTAATCCTATACTCTTCACAGTCACACTCTCTGTCACCCCCCCCCCACACACACACACACACACACACGCACGCACGCACGCATGCACACGCACGCACGCATGCACGGACGCACGTGTGTACACAACACACGCACGCACGTGTGCACACACACACGCACACACGCACACATGCACACACACACAAGCTCCTCACCCCAGAAACAAAAACAGATTGTTGTGCAATAGCTCGAGGCTCTTCTTATGCAACTCATGATCACTTCTTTAATGGAGCCTACCCAAACCCTATGTTGCACAGAGGAGTTCAAGCCTTGCCACCTGAGTTCACTGTTGGGAAGGACCACATTGCGCCACAGACTTGAGAAATATTCATCAGTAATCCGATGATCTGTTAGTTTGTTTAATTGCCGCTTCATCATTCATTGTTCCTGACTGAATGTCATTAAGGATGCGTGCTGTTTGAATACACAGCTGAATTTATATGAAGGATGAGATGTATATTCTTACTATCCCTATGTCTTGCACTGTCTCCATTCACTGTTTATCTGAAACTCTGTAAGCCATCAACATGATTCTTCCAAGAATTCCTTAACAGTTTTATACAGAATTCAAGGAGTCATCTGGTCACATGCACAGGAATGTTTTCCGTCTCACATTGTAGAGTAAGAAGATATTCATGATTATCCTGTGTGAGAGACTCTGGCAGACAAACAGCTGCAGTGTTGAGCATTTGCAGATGCTACATTCTTCTCAATGAAATATGAATTTGGAAACATAACAACTCAGGCAAGAAGTTAGAGCACTCAGACGTTGTCCCTTTAAACATGAATGGTGTTCATCATCATTCATCGTCATTACGCCGTCCTCAGACGAGCCCTCCAGCGGTGTTTCGAGTCACCTCGATCCTCCATAAATCTGGCGAGCTCGCCAGCACTTTCCACTGTTCACATGTGATTCAACATGAATAATATTGGTGAAGTGTTTTGTTTGTTTGTTTGTTTGTTTTTGTTTTTTTGCATGGATGACCAATGTGTAAATCTAACAAATGGGTGGAAAAATAGCGTAACCTACACCTTGAAAGTTTTATTTTGTGTATTTATGTCTGTGTGACATCACTTTATGAGCTCATTTCAGCTCATGCGGTAATGTACAGCTCATGTGTAGAAGGAGCATTCCTCTCTCATCCCACTTCCCCATCTTTTACCTCCTCTCCTTACACATCATGACTTGTGCACAGAGGCTCAGCTTGTGAACAGGCACGCCCTCCCCCCCACCACCACCACCACCACCACACAAGCTGCAACAGTATCTCAGTGGAGAGTAGAGGACTGAAATAGCACCAATTAGGTAACGGGATGATTAGGTGACCACGATGGAAGGAAGGCATGTTTGGGAATATTTCCAGGGCACCAGCGTTACACCCCTACTCTTGTGATGATGCTGATGGGATCTTATTGACCACAGAGAGTCATGACCTCAGTTTAACATCTCATCCGAAGGACGGAGATCACTCACAGGACAGAGTCTCTGCTCTGCCCTGGGGCATTGGGGAGATTATTCATGAGACCATAGGGTAGAGCACCTCCTGCTGGTCCTCCAACCACTTGCGGCATCCGGTGGTCTCCCATCCCAGGACTAACTACAACCAAACCTGCGTAGCTTCCCAGATAAGCTAGTGATCAGTTAAGTCTCTGCATTTGACCCATCCTTTACGAACCTTCCTAGATCTAGGAGCAGTGGACAGCCGCAGTGCAGCGCCCGGGTACCAACTCCATTATTTTGCCAGTGCCTTGGTCAGGGGCACTGACAGACATATTATCCCTAACATACATGTCTTTGATGGTGGGAGGAAACCGGAGCACCCGGAGGAAACCCAGACGAACATGGGGAGAACATGCAAACTCCACACAGAAAGGCCCTGGGTACGGACCGGGGTTTGAACCCGGGACCTTCTTGCTGTGAGGCAGTGCTAACCACTGAGCCACCCATGATGCAGGAGCTACTGTATGGTGCTGGTGTGAAAAAAAAGATGCAGCTGTTTCTATTAGCTTCACTCTATAAATCTAGAGCTGCAGCAAACCATCAGTCACACATCAAGAACAAGCTTTTCTCTCTTTTTGTTGGACATGAGTCACAAATTCAATGGACCACCAAACACTTAAATGGACCTGCTTTACATGTGGTCTTTTGTTGTGAGAGGACTTGCTCATGTAGCTCAGAAGGTCAGAAGGTCAGACTTCTTGTGGAACTGGATCTACAGCTAGGTCATCTTTCATCTCTTCCATCCTTGTGCCAAGCCACCAGACCCTCCCTGGGTAAATGGACCGATGTGACGTAAGATGAAGAACTCTTTTTCAGCAGCTGTTGTCATGTCATTGCAGTGTATCCTACAGGCCAGCTTTATAGTCTCTACAATTTTGATATGTGGCATCATAATGTTTTAGTATCATATAAAATTCACCAATAATGGATACAGAGTTTCATGACATTTAATGGGAAGCTAAACTATCACATTTACACGCATTTTCCATTGAATTCATCAGCTTTGATTACAAGGTTTCCAGTTGTGTTGAATCATCCTGAAACTATTATTCTTGTATAAAGTCGATGAGAGAGGTGAATCAGAGGGAAATTCAGTCCACATAAATAAGACACACACTCAACACCACAGACAGACATGAATAAGAACCATAATGAACTAATAAGCGTCTATCACAGTTATGCCTGAGAAACGTGTCCGGGAAATAGCACAAAATTGCTCATAGGGTCAAATGATGTATGACTAACTGGGTGGTTCGCCTGTCGGGCGTCTGCACTTGTTTTCATGTAATGTGTTGTGCATGACTGCATTTGCAACTCTCTGCGGTGAAGAGGAGACCTGCATCTTTTTTGGCCAGTGCACGTGCATGCTTTTTGTCTCGTTGGTACATGCCGCCTGATAGAGTACACTCCAGGTAAACAAAGAAACTTAGCCTATTGTATTCCAATTTCAGAAGACTCCCAGGAGCCCAGCTATATACTGTATGTCTGCTTTTCAGGCAGACATGAAGTTGTCGTGAGCAAAGTACGGTAAATAAAACAAATGTCAAAGAAAAGATAGAAAGTCCACATGGTTTGGATTATCTATGGTCCAGACCAGACGCCTTTTCCCACCTTTTTGACTTTATTGAGAAATCTGGTATTTTTATATTAATATTATTGTGAAAGCCTTGTGGTTTAGGCCTGGTAGTCAAGCCACATATTGAGGAAAAATGTCAAGAAGTTAGTCTTACTCCTAAGATGTCAAACAATTGTGAAAGCAAGAAGACACATTGTGTGTGTGTTTTGATTTGAGAGGAAATGTCACAGATTCATAAAAGGGGTAGAAACTAAAGTGCACTCGGAGAGCGCAGACCTCCGCCAAGGCCAATAGTCCAGTCTGCTATGATGTGCAAATTTTGTCAGTCGGATCGGATCCACTCCAAAATCTAATGGGTTCTTTCTTACTGGTCCCATGCTACATCCTTCCACCAGGTTTCATGAAAATCACCCCAGTAGTTTTTCCATCATCCTGCCAACAGACAGACAGACAGACAGACAGACGGCAGACAGACGGCACCAGAAAGATAACCATCTTGGCACATAGTTTAGAGTAGTATATACACAACAGCAGTACCCTGTGACTCTATTGACTGTAGATGCCCTCTAACACAGCTCAAAAAGTTGTGTTTGTTCTACAGCCCCTTAAATCAGTTGGACATTTATAGTTGATGCATGGGTGCAGGGTATGATTTATTTTTGTCAACTGGCCATAGTGGCTAATAGATTCAGACTTTCATCACCAGCCAATTAAGCTTTTAAAACCACTCCTGCATGAACAAGCATTTGAAGACAAGATAACTCCATACATTTAGGTCTGAGAAGCCTTTTTGGTCCACTGATGACATGCACCAACTAGCTCCAGCTTATCTTCATTGGTGATGAGAGGCAGAGCAGGCTTGCGTACGTCCGGAGCAATGTACGGTACATACTTTCTGCCTGGCTCTCATTCCTTTCCCTGTCACATTCACAGACTATAGAAGAAATAAATATTCAACAAACCTTTGAACATGGTGCTTTGAGCCTTGCATTTGTTCCTATTGGCTGCCTGTGATGTTGGCGGTACGGCTTAACGCTGAAAGGCAAATAGAGCCAGGTAGGACTTGTTTTAATATCACGTGGTAAAGGACACACCTTTTACTCTGATTTCTCCTCAAGCCCTGTGTTCTTCACATTAGTCATAAATCACACCTAATGCACACGTTTTTAGCCTCAGAGCGACATGAGGCAAACCAGGGCTAAGTCACTATGAATGTGATGCAATATGGTCTGATGTGCAGGAGGTGGAGCTGGCTACAGCCAAATGGATGTCCTTAATTCTATATATTCTATATATATATATATCCAGATTTCTTTATCAAACTTTAAATCCATTTATCTTCCGCCTTTGTGTCAGTTAAGGTTAGGGCTAGTATTAGACGTGTTTGATGTTTGGTTGCTGATTCTGACTGCTGTTGGCCCCCCTCAGGTATTGATCGCTTTTTTGTTATCTGTGAATCCATGAAATAACACTTCACACTTCCCACTTCATTTAAAAGCTGCTATTGAGCCAATGATCAATCACTTAACTTTTTTCTCTTGTTGGACTGTCGCTAGTCTATGCCACTGTTTTTTCGACATTGTCCATGGGACATTATAGATGGCTTGATCACATGGCAACAGGAGGCAGTTGTGCAATTAGAGCAGCCAATGGAGAGCAAGCTCACTGACGTGTTGTCCAATGAGGAAAAAAAGGGGGATGTTGTTGGGGTCACAGAAGGTTGCCCAGTCCATCAGCATTAACAGCATTGTCCGTCTGTTGCCGTGCAGTTTCCCTAGTCAGGACATAAAACTTTTCAATGACGTGAGTTTAAAAGAGCAAAGTCAGACCTGCCCTTCATGCGCATTCTTGTGTCGCACTTACACAATAGAGTCAAAACAAGGCTAGACGTGCTAAAGAAAGCTATAAACACTTCCCATGGCCATGCCTGTCCAAATTCAAAGTCTGTCCTTGTTTGTGTGGTCCACAAGACGGTTGTTTTGTTTGTTTGCTTATTTTTTAGCTCAACTGTTTTATTAGATCCACTCACTCACAGAAACATGTTTTCTGTGTTTTATAAAAGTAATATGTAGAAATAAACCACACTACTTGTTTTGTTCCAAAATGAAATGAAAAAATACAGCATTATGAGAGTTATTAGTTAGCCAGACATGTAGGCTATCCAAGGTTCGGAACAGCGAACGTTTCCATCGCATGAGTTGACGGGATGGTAATGATTGTTCCAGGTATTAGTCGGTTTCCCAAGTGTTGCTAGGTAAACACTTATATGGCTTGTGAAAAACGATTTTGATTGCTAAACTTGCACCAGAAATTTGTGAATATTTTTTATTTTATATTGGAAAATGAGCATGGTATAAGCGGGATAATCAACTCCTAGGTGTGCGTTAAACAACTTGAATGCACTTTGCAGAGGCAACCGAGGAGGTTCTTCACCTCCACGTCACGCATTAAAATAGTTTAACGCACACCTAGGAGTTGATTATCCCTTACAGCTAACCATGAAACACCACCATTGCAATGATGCAAACTTATCAGCTGACCATTATCCAGCCATTGCTATTTTCCTAAATAAGGTGACGTTAGCCACGTGACCTCCATGTACTATCAGTCACAAAGAAACTTATGTTACAGGCATAGTCTGTGACGTCACGTTGAAGGCTGGGTTCACGCAGGCTAAGGTGACGTAGCAATCGACTGCCACAACCTCCATGTCCCAACTCCAGAAACTGGAAAATTAGGACTATTTTGTGATATCAAGATTTTAATCTGACTGTGAGAGCACACAAGAGGATGTTCTTCTGATATGGGACATTTTCTGGTTGTGAACTGATACCACTTGGATTAAAAAAAAATCAACTCCTGTTGAGCAGCTCTAGATTTTACAATTAAATGACAGCACAAATAATTCAGCTCTCTCAATCTCTGGTTTGGCTTCAAACCAGCTCATGTAGAGTCTAACTATTTGCCCACCGACAGTAGGCCCCTACTGTTACCAACCATATCCTCTAACTAACAGATGGAAACAGTATTTTGTCACAGATCTACCAATTTTGTAAGTCATCTTTACTGGATATACCGTACAAGCTTTGTGAGAAATCAGGACTCATCGCTCTTAGTCATGTGTCCAGAGATGTGAGTGTTGCCAGATACAGCTAATGGTTTGCAGTCCAAATACTGTTCAAAACCCACCAAAACACACACAAAACCACCCAAACAGATGCAGGTCTATGGAAACAACCCACCTGTACATCTACTTTAAACCCACCCACGCCCATTTCCCCCCGCACAATGCATTGAGCTTATATATTAACTGGAGAAGGCACTGAAAATGACGCCACGTTCATTCCAATAAAAGTTGATCACTGAAAAGGTTTCGACTCCTACTTCCCAGTATTTTTATTGGGGGAGAGAGGTATAGATAGAGAGAGGGAGCTCCTGAAAACAGCTCTTGGTGGCTTCTCAAGACAAATTTTACCATAATTTAAAACTTGATAATTCAATGAGTGGTTTTTGACTTTGAGTGACAGCCAGTAAAATGTTCCCTGAGTTTTACAGCTGCTTCTTTCCCCTTATGTGTGTATGGGGAAAAGCGTGACTTGCAATACTTGCAATGTGGCTTGGACACAATGCCAAAATTGCTTCACAGCCCAGAGCTGTTCCTGGGGGCTTGGCACAATGGAACCCAAAACAGTCCAATCGGCGGAAAACCACCCAATCTGGCAACACTGGATATGTGCCCTTACAAACAAACATTTACCTGGTTCATTGTGTAACGAGAAGCTTCTGGAGACACTGAACCGCTCATTTAATTGGGGCTATGTTGATGACATCACCACTTAGACATGAGAGGCCCGGGCCAGATGGAACAAAACACGCACTCGCTGCTGGATGAGGACCTCTAGCTATACCCCCCCCCCCCCCCACACACACACACACACACACACACACGCATGTACGTACGCACACACACACACACACCCACACACACCTCCTATCACCCAAGTTCAGACTGTTTTGAAACGTAATACCTCTTGTCGTTTCCTCAATTACTTGGATGTGGAATTGTCCAAATAGTGGGGTGAAAGTTCAGCACAGCTTTCACTGTTGACCCCTGGCCTCAGCATGTTAACCAGAACAACAGCAGTGAGTGACTGGATTGATGGGAGAAAAATAGTTGCCCCTCAACCTATGGAGATGGAGAGGGTGACTCAAGTTGAAGGATGAATTCATTCCTTAGTACTGCAACCAGTCGCTGTGTGTTTTGGCATTTGTGTTGATGGTATGTCGAGTCATGTGACTCCTTTTTGTAGGAGGAATATTCAAAAACATACCTGACTGCAACAACAAAAAAATCCACTCTATAGGGCTCAAACTTTTTGCTAACCTCTAAGTGTGAAACTCCTCTCTATATATCAAAACTCTTCACTTTCTTTGCATTCTCATAGTTGTACGGTCACAAATCCCCCCCCCCCCCCCTTCCCTCTGCAGTCTTTTACTGCGGCCTTGATAGAGTATCTCATTTTCCCGTCACCTGAAAGGAGTATACTTGCTGAATCAATGGTGATCTTAGCACTTTTACTCAGTCCATAAGTCCTCAACATCAGGCAACATGGCTGCCAAGTCTCTGACACATTAATGAGCCTCCGTTTGGCATAGTCATGCTGACATCACCAGTGGTGATGGCAAGAAGATGTTGGGGTCTGATACACGGAAATAGCTAGGTCAATTACATTACGTTTTAGGTGTTTAACTCATGCTCTTATCCAGAACAGCGTAGAGTGAGTGCTCCAGTAGAATGAGTTTACATTGCTGGATCGCCAGCAATGAATAGAAATGGTACAAGGGTCAAAGCAGTAGTAGCCCAGACAGTAAATATAACAAATGTCCCTATAACATTCATGTAAAATAGATGAGTGCTTTGTAAATTGTTAATATTATTATTATTAATAATAACAATCATCAACATCATATTCATAATCGATTTATTGATTGGTTTTTACAAGACAGAAAAGGATGGGGTGTAACTAGAGGAGAGGGGGGACGGGAAGTGTTTCTTGAGGAGAAGGGTGAACTTTGGGTTTTTTAAAGTAACAGTGATGAAGCACTGAGTTACGAAACCTCAAAACCAGATGCAGGCAGCTGTGGGGTTGAGTTACATGTGGAGGGCGTTAAGGGATAGGGTGCACATGCTTTTGGAAAATGTTTAACATAGTTTGTAGGCTACTCCTACACAAGTTCTTATCTACGGTGTCAAGTATAACAACGAAGATGTTTTTTTCTGATTCTGAGTTAGAGAGCCAGAATAAGCCCACATAGGGTTTCCTGTCTCTACATGCACATGCTTTTGTTGATTCCCTTTTCTCTGTTTCTGTTTACTTTCTTCTTTTTTAATATGTGTGTGTGTAATATGTGTGTGTGTGTGTGTGTGTGTGTGGGGGGGGGGGGGGATAGGCAAATGCTACAACTTTGGAGTAATCAAAAAAACTAATGTTATTATAAATGCAAGTCTCTTCCAAACCCAAAAGTGTCTTTTGTTCCTTGTTTTGTTCTTTCCTGTGAAGCGTCCTTGGGTTTGAGAAAGGTGCTATATAAGTCCAAGTTGTTATTATTATTATTATTAAAAGAGATCGAAGTTGGACAACGAGGAACCAGAAGAGAAAACGGAGATAAACATGCATTGAAAATGTTTTAGTAATGTTTTTGAAATACTGTTTGTGAAATAAATTTCTCTTCAAGGATATAAGTTCACTCCAAAACGAAAATTCAGTCATTATCTCACCTCTATGTCGGTGGAAGGTCGGGTGACGTTTTTAGTCCATAAAACATTGGAGTTTTCCACGGAAACAGAATTATCCTAAACAATTGAGGTGAATAGTGACCAACTTTCAAACGATCTTCACCGTCTGGGGGTGAGAACATAATGATTGATTTTTCATTTTGAGAAGATAATGACTAAATTTTAATTTTTGGGTGAGATTAATCGATTTTAAATAGATTTGACAGACGGACGGACGGACGGACGGACGGATGGAGAGGTTGATTGTACTGTACTCAACAAGTCAACATTTTCAGAAATGACATCCACTATTTACACATGTCTACTCTTTCAAGATGATGGCGGACATGAAAGTAATACACATGCCAGTGTGGGTGACATCACTGATGATGTCATCAGTGGGACAGACAGACAGACAGACCAGCTCCCATTTATATACTGATGATGATGATGCATTTCTGACGCTCTCCCCTCATCATCGCAGGAGGAGCGTCATCATGGAGCCATTATGCCAAACCTGAATCTTGTCTTATTGTATATCATTAAAGTTTATATTGTGAACTTTCATTCTAGTCTCTCATGATTGAAAGACCATAAAGGTGTTTGGTGCAACTTATTCCACACGCTGACTTTTTACAGTTTTCTATGTGTACAGTTGCAAGCAAAAAAAAAATAGTCGTTTCAAATAAGAACAAATAAGTTCTTCAGGAGCCGACTACTAGAAAGGCAACAAAAGGGTCAGTGCTCTGTGTTAAGCAGAGAAGTGTTGTGAGTGCGGGGGCAGGGGCCAGCAGGGCTCACAGCTAGGTCATCCTTAATAACCACAAGTTTCCTGTGCCTTGAAGTGGCCCTTTTCCCTCGTTCTTAAATGACTGCCTTTGCTCTCTTCTCTCACATCAACATGTTTGCATCAAAGATTCAAACACTGCACTCCTGGACACGTCACTTGTCAGTGCTGGAACTTGCAGATATGTCTACATTTCACAAATAAAGACTAGGAGTTGCTGTGTATTTATTGTATTGTACATCATGATTAAAGTGATTCTGATTCTCTGAAGCTGAAAAGCTAAGAGAGCTGGAAAATTCAGGACTTCAGATGAAAAGCAAAATATTTCAGTGCTTCAAATTCAAAAATAGAGTCAAATAATGTGGTTTAGGGCAATTAATTCAAATTGAAATTAAACCAAAAGATGCAAATGAAGCACTGCTCTCAAGATGAACTAATCAATAACTCCTGTAATCCACACCTACTGTATAAAGCTCATTGATCGCATACCTAAACTAACTCGTCAAGACACTTGACACAAGCCTAAATTTAACTGACATATCAAGTTCATGATCAGCTGATGCACTGCCCTTAATAACCCTCTCTAAACACTTTGTTAATGTTAATGTTTCCACACAAAACCAACCCATCTAATCAACTGCTCTTTGTTTTAGGAGACACACAGAAGCTGTTGTTTAAGGAGGGAAACCTGGAAGAGATAATCATCTGGGTCCCGCCATCAGTCTACAACCAACCCCCGATACCCTCACAACCACCATCTGTTCCGGGGGTAGGGCTGTCTGTTTCCATGGCAATATAGCCTATACCCCTCCTCCCTATAAGCACTGGGGGTTCTTTTGTGTGTCCCACGTGCATTCTGTTCCAACTGTAACCCGACCATGCTCCTGAGGGGCTGCTTGTGTTGACTGCATGGCAGAGACACACTGTAGCGTGACCATCGAGGGACCTGGGCCGGATTTCGTAATAGCATCTTAGCAGCTTTTTCATAGCCTAGTGAAGCAAAGATGGTGTTACCCTTGGAGTGAAACTGGACAACTCTAACCAATACCTACATAGGACAGTCCCATTACTAAGAACATCAGTCCCCCTCCCCCATGCTAAAGAAGGTGACCTTGCAAATTAGGTCCACCCACCCCCCTTTAACCCAATGCCCAGTCAGCTTGTCCCGCGTACGGACTGTCCCAGAAATGGGGTGATAGGCGGGAATTATATGGAAGTGGCGCATTTTTAGGCGCTGAAGCTGTAAGGACTCTAGTTTGCATTTGAACCGATTTGAACTGACCATGTCACCTACTGCAGCAAGGGAGAGGCAACAACCCAGAATGCATTTATTTCAGAGAGAGGGGGAGAGAGAGCAGATAATTCACATGCATTCACCCTAAGGAGGGTCAAAGTTGTTTCTGTGAAGTGCACAGATTGATGTCAGCGAGAAATCTTATCTTTATTGAAGGGCATGTACCTCCTGGACACCACCATCATTTCCGGCCCAGCAAAAGCTGCTTAGTTGTATAGTTTGTGTAGTTTTTGCTTATTTAATCCGGGCAATGTCGAGTAATTGCTAGTAACCAATAATGATTACTTTCATGCTAGGAAGCATTTTGGCAGTTTATTCAAATGGTGGATATCTTGCTTTGAAGTGACACTCTTCAAATATTTGCCATTTTACTTCTAAACTCTTGATAAGAGTATGCAATGAGGATTGAAAGCTGTTGGAAAGTATTCTTGAACCAGTTTAAGCAAAATGTAGGTTTCTGTAACGGGTGTTATGGTGTCAGTTGCTCCATAGAGCCCCAGTCAAAAAACAGACAACAGAGATCATGCTTGCTCTGTTATTACAGGAGCTCTTTAGGATCATAATTATTAATTGCTCTGATTTTGTAGGCTTAATGCACTGTACATACTGAGTGTAGAAGACCCTGTCCCTATCCACAGTTCCGCAGTTCAACTTCATCACACTGACCCCCCCCCCCCAATATTATTAATCCCCAATATTGAATAGAATGTATGGGCTATCTGTAGACAGGCGCATATTTGACTGTCCATAGTTTGTGTTGTTGTGTTGGACTCTACTGAGATCATATTGCCCTTGTAGCCTACAGTACCACGTGTGTCAGTATGTGGTGTGAAACACAGTAGGCTGCCAACATGTCTCTACCAATGACACCAAGTGAAATCCTTCTACATCTAGTAGCCTATACTTTGGGGTTAAAGTGTTATTCTGATCTGAGGCAGAGCATTTTAGGAACTGTGCAGGATACACAGACTGCTAAACAACACACAGATGGAAAGCATTAGTCTTGCTGGCAGGAAACTCAACTTCCCTGTATAGTACTGTGAATGAAAATGTAACAGTGTGGGCTAAGTTTACTGCTCAACTTAATTACTCTAGTATGTCCCATTGTATAATTGCCAACCCCCTTACAGGTGCAGGTGATATTTTGCTACGTGATATTATGAAAGACAAACCAAAGATTTCACCAGTTTCTACATTCACCTTACCTTTGTAGCCAAAGGCAACGATGACTGCAAGCTCATGGGTGCTTGATAAGAGGATTCTGTAAAGAATAAAAAACAAACATCTGCAGTGGACAAATGAATAGAAACAAGTTTCATAACTGACAAACAGGCTGCAAGAGAAAAGAATTCCATTCTGGTCTGCAGCAATGACTTGCCTGGTTCATTTTGGAACGTTGCCATTCAACAAATGGCTCCCACTGCTGCGCATTTTGTCTGGGTGTGTTGGCAGGGAGATGTCTGGGTGTGTTGGCAGGGAGATGTCTGGGTGTGTTGGCAGAGAGATGTCTGGGTGTGTTGGTAGAGAGATGTCTGGGTGTGTTGGCAGAGAGATGTCTGGGTGTGTTGGCAGGGAGATGTATGTGTGTGTTGGCAGAGAGGTGTCTGGGTGTGTTGGCAGGGAGATGTCTGGGTGTGTTGCAGAGAGATGTCTGTGTGTGTTGGCAGGGAGATGTCTGGGTGTGTTGGCAGAGAGGTGTCTGGGTGTGTTGGCAGAGAGATGTCTGGGTGTGTTGGCAGGGAGATGTCTGGGTGTGTTTGCAGGGAGATGTCTGTGTGTGTTGGCAGGGAGATGTATGTGTGTGTTGGCAGAGATGTCTGGGTGTGTTGGCAGGGAGATGTCTGGGTGTGTTGGCAGAGAGATGTCTGGGTGTGTTGGCAGGGAGATGTCTGTGTGTGTTGGCAGAGAGATGTCTGGGTGTGTTGGCAGAGAGATGTCTGGGTGTGTTGGCAGGGAGATGTCTGGGTGTGTTGGCAGGGAGATGTCTGGATGTGTTGGCAGAGAGATGTCTGGGTGTGTTGGCAGGGAGATGTCTGGGTGTGTTGGCAGAGAGATGTCTGGGTGTGTTGGCAGAGAGATGTCTGGGTGTGTTGGCAGGGAGATGTCTGTGTGTGTTGACAGAGAGATGTCTGGGTGTGTTGGCAGAGAGGTGTCTGGGTGTGTTGGTAGGGAGATGTCTGGGTGTGTTGGCAGAGAGATGTCTGGGTGTGTTGGCAGAGAGATGTCTGTGTGTGTTGGCAGGGAGATGTCTGTGTGTGTTGGCAGAGAGGTGTCTGGGTGTGTTGGCAGGGAGATGTCTGGGTGTGTTGGCAGGGAGATGTCTGGGTGTGTTGGCAGAGAGATGTCTGGGTGTGTTGGCAGAGAGGTGTCTGGGTGTGTTGGCAGAGAGATGTCTGGGTGTGTTGGCAGAGAGATGTCTGGGTGTGTTGGCAGGGAGATGTCTGTGTGTGTTGGCAGAGAGATGTCTGGGTGTGTTGGCAGAGAGATGTCTGGGTGTGTTGGCAGAGAGATGTATGTGTGTGTTGGCAGAGAGATGTCTGGGTGTGTTGGCAGGGAGATGTCTGGGTGTGTTGGCAGGGAGATGTCTGGGTGTGTTGGCAGAGAGATGTCTGTGTGTGTTGGCAGGGAGATGTCTGTGTGTGTTGGCAGAGAGGTGTCTGTGTGTGTTGGCAGAGAGGTGTCTGGGTGTGTTGGCAGGGAGATGTCTGGGTGTGTTGGCAGGGAGATGTCTGGGTGTGTTGGCAGGGAGGTGTATGGGTGTGTTGGTAGGGAGATGTCTGGGTGTGTTGGCAGAGAGGTGTCTGGGTGTGTTGGCAGGGAGATGTCTGGGTGTGTTGGCAGGGAGATGTCTGGGTGTGTTGGCAGGGAGATGTCTGGGTGTGTTGGCAGGGAGATGTCTGTGTGTGTTGGCAGAGAGATGTCTGGGTGTGTTGGCAGAGAGATGTCTGTGTGTGTTGGCAGAGAGATGTCTGGGTGTGTTGGCAGGGAGATGTCTGGGTGTGTTGGCAGGGAGATGTCTGGGTGTGTTGGCAGGGAGGTGTCTGGGTGTGTTGGTAGGGAGATGTCTGTGTGTGTTGGCAGAGAGATGTCTGGGTGTGTTGGCAGGGAGATGTCTGTGTGTGTTGGCAGAGAGATGTCTGGGTGTGTTGGCAGGGAGATGTCTGTGTGTGTTGGCAGAGAGATGTCTGGGTGTGTTGGCAGGGAGATGTCTGTGTGTGTTGGCAGAGAGATGTCTGGGTGTGTTGGCAGGGAGATGTCTGGGTGTGTTGGCAGAGAGATGTCTGTGTGTGTTGGCAGAGAGATGTCTGGGTGTGTTGGCAGAGAGATGTCTGTGTGTGTTGGCAGAGAGATGTCTGGGTGTGTTGGCAGGGAGGTGTCTGGGTGTGTTGGCAGAGAGATGTCTGGGTGTGTTGGCAGAGAGATGTCTGTGTGTGTTAGCAGAGAGATGTCTGGGTGTGTTGGCAGAGAGATGTCTGTGTGTGTTGGCAGAGAGATGTCTGGGTGTGTTGGCAGGGAGATGCCTGGGTGTGTTGGCAGAGAGATGTCTGGGTGTGTTGGCAGGGAGATGTCTGGGTGAGTTGGCAGGGAGATGTCTGGGTGTGTTGGCAGAGAGATGTCTGTGTGTGTTAGCAGAGAGATGTCTGGGTGTGTTGGCAGAGAGATGTCTGGGTGTGTTGGCAGAGAGATGTCTGGGTGTGTTGGCAGGGAGATGCCTGGGTGTGTTGGCAGAGAGATGTCTGGGTGTGTTGGCAGGGAGATGTCTGGGTGAGTTGGCAGGGAGATGTCTGGGTGTGTTGGCAGAGAGATGTCTGGGTGTGTTGGCAGGGAGATGTCTGGGTGTGTTGGCAGAGAGATGTCTGGGTGTGTTGGCAGGGAGATGTCTGGGTGTGTTGGCAGAGAGATGTCTGGGTGTGTTGGCAGAGAGATGTCTGGGTGTGTTGGCAGAGAGATGTCTGGGTGTGTTGGCAGAGAGGTGTCTGGGTGTGTTGGCAGAGAGATGTCTGGGTGTGTTGGCAGGGAGATGTCTGGGTGTGTTGGCAGGGAGATGTCTGGGTGTGTTGGCAGGGAGGTGTCTGGGTGTGTTGGTAGGGAGATGTCTGGGTGTGTTGGCAGGGAGATGGCCTGAAGAATGCGAGTGAAAAGATTGGAACCAGCGAGACTAGCAGCACGCATCCGCTCTGCTAACTCAAAGACCCACATCTGAAAGTTGGCAGGTGTGTGCACGCACATGTGTTCCCAGCCAGACAACCAAGACGTGACTAATGCAGAGGGATGTGTTACATGGTGATGAACACACATCGTCTGATAGAAAAGGCAGTTGAGGAAACGGGAACAGCTGGGTGGTATTTGTCTCTTTTTTCTTTTCTTTTTTGCAGAGATAAGATCTTAGCAAAAGATGAAAATGCACAGCAATGCCACTGCAATAACCAAACACTGTGTGTGTGTGTGTGTGTGTGTGTGTGTGTGTGTGTGTGTGTGTGTGTGTGTGTGTGTGTGTGTGTGTGTGTGTGCGTGCGTGCGTGCGTGCGTGCGTGCGTGCGTGTGTGTGTACTGCATGCAAACAATGTCATCCTTTGTCATGGCATCACAAATGTCAGAGATTGAGTTCTCGAGTCTTTTTTTCTTTTTCCTTTTCCATGGATTTCTCAAGCAGTTCAGCTCCTCCCGCTGACCATAACTGCCTGAACAGAAACCATGGTGGCACTCAAAGCAGAACTTGCACAAGCGACAGGCACAAAGCAGTTGTAGGGTGGCTCTTTCGTCTTTTGGGTGTGTGTGCGTGCGTACGTGCGTCTGAGAGGAAAGCAAATATCACGAGGGGATGATTCACTGCGGGTCAGGTTCTGTAGTGGACAACTATTGAGCAAAGCCCTTTCACCTCTTTAGACATTTTGCAACATCATATCAGGAAGCAGTGAATAGAAACTGAGGAAAACCTATACGTTATTATAGGAAGCAGTCACAAATGAGGGGGATTCACTGTTCAATATCAACAGCTCAGACATGATGACATAAACGCTATTCGTGATGGTATGATGTTTTTCCTCATGCAAAAAGCTTATTCAGAATAAGCTTGTGAGTTGTGCTATCGTATCGTATCTTCATACAAGACATCTTGGGATTCAAACAGCATTTAGCAGAATGATGAAGAGCCATTATATTTACTTTTTTTATTTCAGTTGGTATTGTTTAATGTATTGTCTTTTGGTCCAGGGGTTTTCAAAGTCTGAGACTGTGGGCCTCCCCCCAGACAAAGTTTGGAAAAAGGTGCCCCAATTCTTGGATGCCTTTGGCATCATGATTATGTTATTTGATCCCATAGACACTCAACAGTTATGACAACATACTTCAGACTATACATACATGAAACAGGTCTGTCTGAAGGCATTTATTAGTTTCTGACTCTGACTCTCAAATTCTCCAAAACTACTGTTGTACTACCACTACTAATACTACTATCTCTTTAACCAAATCATACACATTTAGGCTATTATGTGATCTCCTTTTGATAACAAATGACTAATAATGTCATATGTTTTCACTTCCATTCACTGAGCCTCCCCTGAAACTGCTTGGAGCCGCCCCTCGGAAGGCCCGCCTCCCACTTTGATACTGTTTTAGTCTATTACTATTGTCATTATTGATAACCTAAGTTAACTGTCTACAGTACAGTATGTCATTCAACTGCTGGCTCCAGCTGAAGTTCCCTTCTGGGAAAATAAAAGTCTATTTGAGTCTACTTTATATCATGATACCCCTTTGTGGAAGAATAAACATAATATTCTGTGCAAAACAGTTTTCAAGCTAGATGTATGCCTCAATATCCCAACCTCCATATTAAGGATCATATGACCCTGCCTGAGTGATTTCAGATTAATTTACTTGCTCGAAATCACAGATTACTCCTTCTCAAACTACTTTCTACAAAGTGCTACTCTAGTCCATCAAAATGTCTTAGCTGTCATTGATTGTGTTGCATAGTTGTTTTCTGTACTGTTGACAAAATGTGATATTGTAAGTCGCTTTGGACAAAAGCATCTGCTAAATGACATAATGTAATGTAATGTACTCCAGTGTCGAGAATAACTGCACAATGGTCTTGAAGAACCATGAGTCTGTCTGTGTTGCTCAGGGGAACCATAAGTCTGTGTTGCTCAGGGTTTCAGGAGGACACTGGGGTTTGCGGTGATCCAGCGCACCCCAAATTACACCCTATGAATGAAAGCACGCCTGCAGCTCACAATAGTCTCCCTGCTCCCTGAGAAGGGGGGAAGGGCATCACATTCCTCCACTGACCCCCTGTTGCAGCAGATATTAAACAATACCTGGCCCTTTTATGGGCTTTTTCGACAGCCTTGGCCACATATAAAAAAAAGATGAGTCACGGCCAAGCCGTCCCTGATTTCTGCAAAGTCCTTTCAGAAGCAATTTGTGAAATTCTAATAGATCTGCTTTGCACTTCATTTTTCTGTCCAGAGAGGTGGTTAAGCAATGAAGAAGCACTGGAGACTCGCATTTTAGGGGATCTGGGGAAAACAATGTGATTATTCAACTTGAGTGACAACCACAGGAGAGTGGTCCAGACTGTTTGGATGCCTGCAACATTTCATCTGGGCACTGAACACAACTCATTGAAGTCTAGTAAATGTGCAGACTAAGCCTATACTGGAAGTTAAACTGCTTAGAGGAATTCTCACTTTTGATTGAGTGTGAGGGCTGATATCATGGTGCAGATGGTAAATGCCACCATTTCCCCCCACATTATATGAACCTGCAATTTAGCAGCTCCACACAATGCTGAGTTCAGACTATTAGTGGACACAATTAAGTCGGTGAGTGTGGCAATTCATGCCCTATACTGGATCCCATTTAGTCCTTAAGTGGGGACATAAATCGTGGCCTATTAAGATATATAGAGTACACCTCCCATTGTCTTTATGTGATGAACCTTTTAGCGGTACGTGCATCCTCTGGAGCATGGTTACTATAATGGCAGGGGACACAGGGGACACCTCTAGGTTCAAACAGGCTGACATGAGGAAGAGCATACACTCGCCCGCACGCTGCCATTTCCGAAGAAAGTGTGACATGGAGGAAGGGTCTCAAATAGCAACAACTTCCGAACATCCGCCTAGGCAGGAAGACGGCGCCCACCGAGGTGCCGCTTATCAGCAGGGCCTTGCTGTTTCACATCAGCCAGACAAAGGGTTATGGTGATAGGGCTGCTGCCAAACACAATACACAAGCAAAGCATGGCTCCTCTGTGATTGCTGGTATCTGCTGCTGTATAGAAATGGCAAGCAGTAGATCAGGGGTTCTCAATGTGGGGTCCAGGGACTACCAGAAGTCCTCGATGAGGGGGTTAGAGGGGTCCACATAAAATTGATGAACTGTTACTTCACAAGAGGTTTATTAATGTATTAATTTAGTTCATTTACAAGACATTAACACAGTTAATAGAGGAATGACTGTTTGATCATAGACCCCATTTACACCTGGCATTAAAATGTGTTTTGGGTGATCAGACAATCTGATCACCCAAAACACATTTTAATACCAGGTGTAAATGAGGTCTAGGTTTCACTGTTATCTCTCTGCCTATAGTACAACAGACAGTCATGGTCTGGAATTTTGGGCACAATCTTATTCTCAGATTTGGGTCCGAGAGACAACATCTCATCAAATAGCCTAGGGTTTTGTGGCTCTAAAGGGGACTAAATCAGAGGTCCTTGATATCATATGAAACTGGTTGAGTTTTTTTGTTTGATTGATTTATTGGGTGAATGTCAACAATACAGGGAAATCACAGACAATCACCGAGGATAAAAACACAATAAAGCCATTGGCTTATTTCCATTGCGGTCCTCTACAAACAACAGAGAGACAAAAAACAACAACACACAAACGGGTATCACCTTCTATACTCAAATTAAGACTATTTTTAACATTATTACTAGATTTGAATAGCAATAATGGCACACTTGACTATTATACAATACATAAACATTTGTTGTTATATGTAAGGACTTAACATACACAGAGAAACATGAAATACTAGGGGCGGGAAGGAGAGGAAGAAGCCTATACCATTATGTTAATACACAGTAAGTAGCCTAGTTGTAATGTTCTGTTGGTAACACAAAAATCTATTCTCTCTGTATAATTAAAATATTTTCAATTAATTTGTTTGGTTTGAAGGCGTGTTAGTATAGTGTAGCCTATTTTGGTGTAATTTTCTGTTTATTTCCAATAGCTTGAAAACTTGTGTCTCTGAATTCAGTGACTGTGTGAATTATAGTCCGCATCTGCTTCAGAGGTTAAAGTAGTTAACAAAATACGAGGCAAGGATTGCATCAGGAATGTTGCTGGGAGTTCTTCGTTTTTTCCTCCTTTCTGCGCAGATAGGGGGTGGGGCACCCCGACTGAAACGGGGAGGAGAGAAGGGGGGAGAATTGGGACTAGTCTTTGTCTGTCTTCACCCCGCATTACAACCCACAACTGGAGGAGGACACACAACGAGCCGTCTCACAAAAACTGAATGGGTTGATCGGAACGCGGGGGCTTTTTTGTGAAGGAGGAAACGAAGGAAAAGCTGTTGGGACGGAGAACTTTTTGGAGCGGTCGGACCAAACGGAGGATCCAGATTGGACTTGAAGGTAAAAGCCCTCTCTCTAAACAAAGCGTGCTAAGCCAGAGACGCCAATCCAGCATCACCACATATCACTAGCCTTTTTTTTTATATTTAGCCTCTGCTAGCAGCGTTAGCCTAAGTTTTATTCAACCTTTAGTCTGTAAACCTGCAGTTTTTTAATTCAAGTGTTCTAATGATAACGGCCACGAAACCAGGATAATAAAATGCATGTTTATTGCCAACTTTGGTCTGTGTTTTCGCGCCCATATAGCCCAGAGGCTAACATAAAGCACACTAATTGACAGCCTTGTATGGATTTAGATTTAGAATGACCTCAGCGTAACGTTACAATCTAATGCCATAACGTCATAGCAACAGATGCTGAAACTATTGTGTAGTTTCAGTGTTTTTTGTCTAACGGACATTGTGGCTTGATTGTCGGCTGGGTTTTGTGATGGAGGAATGCATGCACAAGCAGCCCTGAGTTCGACACATGATGGATATCTCTCGACTCGTCCTTTATTTTCTAACGTTAGCTGGGAAGTGACCCTCAAATCATCTCACATTCACTATGGGCTCATTGTGCCTCGTTAATCCACCAGGAGGATTTGTTTTTTTTTTCTTATTGTCTGCAGCTAATTCAATTAATTTTCCATTTTGGAGATGGGGTTGGCCTTTGAACGAGGCAATCACAACCACAGGTCCTTGAAATCCTTGGAAGTTTGTGGATTTGAGAGAGAAAAATCCAGGCCTTGGAAGTTTTTGAGAAGATACATAATTGAAAGTGCTTTAATATTTTGTGCAGGAATAGAAATTGGGAGCTTGTTTTTTGTTACACAGGGTTGCCACTCTTTTGTAATGATTTCAAGCACTTTTTAAGGACAAATTATTTCAAAAGTCCGGGCCAATATTCAGAGATGTTCTCGCATGCCGGTCTCATAAGTCCTCTAATGCAAGCATTTTCCAGTCATGCTTACACATCAGAATGATCAATCACCCGAAAACATAGTCTTTTCTATCGTCTATTTTACTCTAAACAGGTGAGTTATATAAAAATTCACCCCCATACAGTTGTTATGAAAGGTGAAATTACCTATAGGCCAAAACAGTGTTTTGGACCAGGCTGTAAACACGATTAATCCTGTTACAAATGGGTCATTTTTTTAACATGGGGTGAACGAGAACAACTCCCTTTTGCATCCAGCCTCAAGTGGCCAATCAAGGAACTACAACTTCGAGTATCACTTTCTGCGGCTTCCTCTTCCAAAGCCCACTGGTGGCAACCCTGGTTATAGTAACGTGTAAGACAGCACAGTTAAGAAGTGTTAACACATTCAAGCCTGGATCCTTGTCTGAAACAGCCCTGCATGCTGGGTTGTTACATCACAAAGCCTAAAAAACTATTCAATCTCGGTTTGACTTGGATATTGTGGTCGTGACCACAGCCCAGGGCCTCCCAGCCGGAGGGCTTTGGGATGGAGCAGCGATGATGACTACCGTAAATTCCGGACTATAAGACGCACCGGTGTATAAGCCGCGGGACCAAAATTGACTATTTTTTTCTTCTATAAGCCGCACCGGACTATAAGCCGCGGGTGTTTTGATGTTTAATTACCATATGAAAGGGTTCGTGCACAGAGAGGAATGTCGGGAAAGCGATGGCTGTTTGGGGAAGCTCCCATTTATTAACATTTCAACAAAACAAAACAAAAGTCAGGTCACTAATCCCCAGACAAAATCACACAACAATAGGCTATATGTGCAGCAAACCTGTAACCAGAGAAGTCAAGTCACTAATCCTCGTCTTCCTCTTCTTCCTGCGTACTGAAACCACCAAAGTCCTCATCTTCAGTGTCGGAAACGAACAGGTTCAGGGTGGCTTCGTCAACCACTCTCCTCTCTCCTTCATTGTCACTCAAAACCAACGAACTCCTCTTCATCTATAGCTGTGTTTCCATTACAGTTTTTCGCAAAAGAATTGCGATATTTCTACAACTTCGACAATGTACAATTGCGACTTGTAGGCGTTTCCATTGAAGTTGCGTTTGAGTGATTCCCCGTTGCAGCAGCTGCCACAGTGATTACGCACGGGGATCTGCCCCATATCCCGTCCCCTGCATGCTCAAATCCAACCAATGGTCAATGGAAATCCCAACATGAAGTTACAATGCATATAAACGAGCCTGATTATCAATTCAAAAGAAAATGAGTCGCAAAATGTTGCTGGCTGCGTGAATGCAGTCAGCGCGACAGGCAGAGGAAAAAAGGTAGCCTAATAGCCTACAACTGGTCCGATTTAGAGATGGAGGGGGGAAAAGGCTGATTTGGTTCTATAATTGCACCTGAAACGTGTGCAATGTATTAGCCTACTCACAGTCACTGTATTCACTTCAGACAGCACCACCGCACCAGTGTGTGCTTTTCATCCTCTCATCTCGCCGCTGTGCCAAATGCGCGCACACAGGCAGCCTGCTGTCACCATGGACCGATTTCTGCCATTAAACATTATCTAATTTGCCCGGCTACGCTTTTGCACAACACTCGTCTTTCTGCTAGGTAGCGTTGCTTCAAAGTTTTCCACTTGCTGCGGAGGTTTTGACACGGCTATCGAACCTTACTTACCAAACTTATTTTCCGCTCCTTTTCCAAGGGATAATATGGGTCACATGACGTGCAAATGCGAAAAATGTGTTTCCATTACACTTTTGCGATAAACTGCTATATCGACACGTCTGAAAAACCACCTCATGATCATCTACTGCTCGTTCTCATGCTGTCGAGAACGAGCAAAGCTTTTTTTTGGTGAAAGAATCCTCCAGGGCGCTTCTTGTTAACAGTCCGAGTGAGTGGCAGGTCGAACGTCAAAGGCACTTCATCCATATTTATGATCTGCTCCGGTTCGATGGAATATTCCTTGATCTTCCTTTGTGTGAATTCGCCGAAGTTTGTGATTTTCTCCTGGTAGTCGGGGGAGGGAGTTGATGGGCTTGTGGCCGTTTGCTTACCGTAATTACCATATGTAAGTGGTCACGCACAGAGGGGATTGTCGGGAAAGAGATGGCTGTTTGAGGAAGCTCCCATTTACCGTATTACCATAACATTTCAACAAAACAACATAACACAACACCACCGTTGTTTATTTTTACAGTGCACACAGTGTCCGCGGTGTGGTGAAAAGAGGGCAAGAGAGGAAATTAAAACAGAAGTGGATTTATAGTTAGAAAGAGTGCTAAAAAAGAGAGATTTTTTTTTTTTTTTTTTTTTTTTTCCTGAAAAAATCCATAGATAAGACGCACCGTTATATAAGCCGCAGGGGCCAAAAAACGGGAAAAAAGCCGCGGCTTATAGTCCGGAATTTACGGTAGTCTCCCAGATGTGAGAGCCACAAAGCCCCTCTGTTCTGCAGGGTCCAGTCGGCGTTGAAACTGGCTGCCAGCCTCTCTCTCTCTCTGTTTGCTGTACTTTGCTAATTTCTTGGAAGCAGGGTTGTTTGAAGTGCCACTGATAAAGGAGGCCAGGGCCCCTTGAGACAACAGGACGTGGAAACACAAGAAATGACATCCGCAAGTTTCATGTATGTTTAGTTAGTTTCAGACAATGTATGGGCATATCTTGGAAGCTAGAGGCATACAGAATTGATCAGGAAGTTTGTTTAACTTTGAAAAGATGGACACTGACATAATTTGGTGATATAACTAACTTATGGCATAATGTCTACGTCTATATGAATAATTTGCGCTCGGTGCACATCAATCAAGAGTTAAGTGAGCATTTATGAGATTGTCTGAATTGGATCCATCTGTAATATCCATCCACTATAAAGTTATATAAGCAGTGCAAACTGATTTGGTTATGAACCGCACTGATTTGGTGCCTCTGGCCAGCTGCATGGGGGGCCTCTTGAACCACCACGAGAGACAGACAGACACACACACACACACACACACACACACACACACACACACACACACACACACTGATAAGGCAGTTGCATGGGAGAAGCCTTTTCATAGCACATGGTAGAGCTGCCAGGATATTGTTTTTTTCCTTACCGCACAAATAGTGAAGCCAGCAAACAAAACAAACAAACAAAAACAAGACCAGGCAAGCCTAGTTAAAGGAGAATTCCAGCTTTTTAAAATGTGGACCTTATTTCCAACTTTAAAATATGATTTTTAAGTCACCCTGATGAGTTCGGTTTGATATACATGCGCTGAAACGATCATTTGTTTTGAACTGCGACCTGAGTACGACGATAACGGGGCATGTGAAATGCTTGTATTTACATCCTGTAAATAGCTTATTTTCTGACACGCAGCTGCTCATATCCTTATTATATCATATAGACAATGAGAAAATTAACGATGTATTTACCTTGGTTCACCCTGGCTCTCCCATTAGAGAGAGCTCCTGTTCCCCCTGCTCCTTGTAATCCATATGACGTTATTCCAGACAGTCTCAAATAAATACAGGCGGCCATCCGAATCCAAATGAATCGTCTATATTCTCAAAAACAGACAAATATCAGCAGTTAGCATTAGCATGCTAGGCTAACGACAGATCAGCTACCTGCAAGCAAGTCCCCTGGAAGTGCTTTGACATGGCCCTTTGACATGTGGGACTTGCAGGGCAGAGTTGAGCGCTCAGAGCTAAGTTAAGTTGTCCTTTATTTATCCCCGTGGGGAAATTCATCCTCTGTATTTGACCCATCCTCTACTAGGAACCTTCCTGGAACTAGGAGCAGTGGGCAGCCACAGTGCAGCGCCCGGGGACCAACTCCAGTTCTTTTGCCAGTGCCTTGGTCAGGGGCACTGATAGGAGTATTAACCCTAACAACATTTTGGTGGTGGGAGGAAACCGGAGCACCCGAAGAAAACCCACACGAACACGGGGAGAACATGCAAACTCCACACAGAAAGGACCTGGGACGGACCGGGGTTCGAACCCGGGACCTTCTTGCTGTGAGGCAACAGTACTAACCACTGAGCCACTGTGCTGTCAATCTGTAGCTAGCATAGCATGCTAAACACAGCTGATATCTAATTTTGAGATTATGGACGATGCATTTGAATTTGATGGCCGTGTATTTATTTGAGCTGGAATAGCCTCATATGGATTACAACCTGAGATGCTGGAGGAACAGGAGCTGCTATCTACCAATGTGACGGACAGCAAACCAATCTGCTCCCACAATTCTTTCTCTGTCTGTTGTGATAGTTTCTCCATTCTGATTAGTTGCCTGAAAAGGAGCACCCGACACCATCGTCTCTCTGAAAAGTTAAAATATTTTCTCCTGGAAGCGCTGGGACCCGGCGTACAAACAGTCGGAGGGCTCTGAAAATAGACGCTGGTTGCAGCGCACTTTCTCTAGACAAAATAGATCATTCATTTTCTTATTGTCTCTATGATACAATAAGGATATGAGCCGCTGCCTGTCAGAAAATAAGCGTTTCACATGCCCCGTTTTCAGGTCATTATCATTTCAGTGCATGGGAATCAAACCAAACTTATCAGGGTGACTTAAAAAACATATTTATAGCTGGAAATAAGGTCCAGGTTGTAAAAAAACATCTCCTTTAAGCCGGACCCAGACTGCTGCCACTCAGTGTTGTGCATGTTCACAAGTTCAACCAAAATATTCCCACTTTGGAGCTGTGGAGTTTGGTTGACACAGGTGAATGTAATTAACTAGGTGTGTCACAGGCTTCATTCAGCTGCCTGCTGCTGCTCAACACACACACATGTGTGTTTCAACAATGGGGAGTCAGTGAGTCAGTATTAAGCCAGCCCCTAAGCCCTTGTTCACACAGGACGCCGAACGTAAGTAGAACTGAAGCTTGAAGCAGGCACAATCTGAACGGACGCCTAACCGTTCACACAAGAAGCCTTCTCTTTTCCTCTCAGCGCCGACTCGGCGCGCCTTGAACCCACCCACATCTCCCATTGACGTCATGCCTGGCTTGACGCGTCACGCTTTGGAAATATGCATGAATCCTGAATGATCGCTTGAGCGTGGCTTCAGCGAACGGCTTTGCCTGTTAACAAGGACGCCTAAATGAAACTTGTGGGTTCAGCTTAGGTTGAGCGTCGCTTCGGCGTATAGTGTGAACTGTGAACGGGGGGCTAAGGCTCTTCTAGTCCGGCCCTCCTGGTTCCGGCAAAAACTCAGATGTTATAATTAATTGGTTCCAAATAAACGTTAAGAAGAATGCATTTATTACTCTAGTAGTCTATCCTTTATAATATAGCCTCTCTAGTCGATCTCTATTCCAGTGTGTTCATTAAAGTGTAAAGGCTTTTGCACACCAAGTCCGTATTTTCGTCCGAAATTGACGCACGAAAAAAAAAAAGAATACGACCTCATTTGTGTCAATCATCGTTGACACACCGAGTCCGACAATTACGTCCGTCATTTAAGTTTTCGGACGAGGTTCGATTTTCTGCGTTTTTCGCATCAGTCAATAGATTTTTGCGAGCTGGGACCCGTCTGTGTTTTCAGATGACGGATTAAAAAACACGCATACGAAAACAATCGGACTGTGTGTGCAAAGACCTTTACTTACCCCCAAAACGCTTTTTCAGCTTTTAACCAATATACAGTATATGGCTTTTGGGGTGGTATCAGTATGTGAAGGATTCTGGTCAAAATCTCCACATTTGAGACCAATCTGTTACAATTTTACAAACCCCTATCATTTCAGCAGCATAAGTGCCCTCTATGGGTTCAAACCTGCTTTTTTTGTGCCCTCAAATGAATGGGAGATTCGGTACATCGTAACGTCACGGTGGTATTTGCTATTTGTAGTTCACGCGGTGCGAGCCCTTTAAGAGCAATGCATCATGTGTGTGAACAGAAAACAACGCAGCTAAAACAGAACTGTCCCGGCAGTGGAGAGGTTTGTGCACTGCTCCAATCTCCATTCAACACCATACCTTGAACCTTCATCTCTCTGCCACCTGGCACCTGCTCAGCCAGGCTCTCCTCACTCGCTCCTCCAAGGAGTGACTCATAGTCCTAATTGGCCTGCTTTTACCTCCGCTAAACTGACAACTAACGTTACATCGTGTGAATCAATCAGTCAATCAATGGCTGGTGCTTTGTGCCTGACTGCATTCACTTTGGTTCCAGAGTGAGGTTTGTTTCTCGTGCCGTGCAGGTAAAACATATCTGCAGCTCATTAGTGTTTTCTCTGGACACTGGAGAGCCATTTGCACTTCTTTGTTGCCGCTATTGTGGGCACTGTGCATTGCTTGGCCTTGTATTGGCACCGTTGCAATTCTAATTCATTATCTGCGGCTCTGCTCGTTTGCGTGCGTTGAAGCGGTATTCGGCTTGACTCTGCGTTGCCCTGGCATGACTCATGAGTGCGCGGTAACCGCGGTAATGCCATAACTGCTACAGGCCTATCACATGGCTGCTGTGACTCTTTGCTTGCGGCAACTCAGGACCGTCCTATCCATTAAACTACATTCCATTGTGTTGTAGCCTGGTATGGGATAGAGTGATGCATTATGTATATGATGGTATTAACTTAAGTCCTCAGACATGATAAAGAGCTATAAAGGACACTGTGGGCTGTTGACTGCTGTTCCTTTTACATGTCTGCCTCGGTGTGAAAGGAGAGCCATAGTTATTTCCAATTTCAAGTATTTGGCCCAGAGGTTTTCAAATGGCCCATTTCCACCGCTGGTATCAGCGTGGCCCCGCCCAGCTCGTCTCGCTTTTTTGTCTCATTCCACCGATCAAAAACCTGGACAGCCCGGGTTGAGTCGGGGTTGAGTCGGGCTAGTTTTGGTCCCTGCTTTGTTGAGGTTCCAGCGCTGTGGACCCGGTACCATACGGTGACGTGAGAACACTGCAGACGACTGATTGGTCAGGCAGAATCATGTTTACTATCTACTGTCAATGCTGGATACCAGTTTAGTGGGGCTTACCTTCTCTTCTGTTTAGGGATGTTCATCAATTATCGAAAATCGATAATTGATCGTTAAGGAATTGAATCGATCATGTGGAATTTGGATAGATTATTGTTATTATTATTATTATTATTATTATTTTTTTTTTTTTGCGGACTAGGTTTGGGTGGAATTCGTTCCTCCTCGCCCCACTCCATTGCACAGCCGACTAACGTGAGGTGGAGCTTCATATAGTCTCTAGTTTTCTGGCTGGGCACGGGCCTTTGTGCCAACAAAACTGTTTTAAACATGGGGAATTCACACCGATATGCGCCGGGGACAAAAACAAACGCACCCAGCGGTCTGGCTCAGGCCTGTTGATTTGACTCTTGTGCTGTCAGCTAAGCTGGAAGACGCCGATTGCCTTACATCATGTAACCTACCTGACATGTAACATGTTTGTTTACCTGGCCACAGCGCTAGTGTCTGATATTCTTACTACACAGCGGCATCGCCATTATAGCTGGCCGAGAACGCGCAACGTTATTACCAGACCAGAGTAAAAAATATATATTTATATATATTATTATTATTATTATTATTACGCTATCGATAATCGATAATTGATCGTTAATTTTTCCCGATTTCCGATTATGGAAATTGTTCAAAATGAACATCCCTACTTCTGTTATTTCCATCAGTCTTTTGTGTTGCTGCCTTCGGCTCTGGTGAAATAAAATCGATCTCCTTGCTCAGCTTTAACATGACAGTGGTTTTCAATTGTAAAAAGGCCGCTCCTCAGGAAGCCCTTTGTAGTTGTGTGCTACGTCGGCTCCGCTAGGCCGGAGGCGGGGGTTTAGCGAAGCCGCGGTCATGCCTGGAGAGTGGCTGCCGGGGTAGTGGATTCCCTTCTCCCCGTAGCTCCCGTCCCCCGCGCAGCGTATGCATGTGAGTTTGAGTAACATCAAACCCTAACCCTAACCCTATCAAAGTGATATCCATTCTCCTGGCCGATTGTCACATTTGCCCATGTACACTGTAGGTCATTTAGAGGCACCAGTATTTCATAACCAGTTTATAAGTTTGTGTATGGATTTAATTTTAAAGTTATACATTATAGCCTACTTCGGCTATGGGCGGAGGGCAGATATGCGGTCACTATGACGACCGGGTCTGGGCGGAGGCGAGTAAACTTGCTATGGAAACAGAGTCTATATCAAGATGAGACGAGTAAGACCAGATCGAGTAGAGCTGTACTGTGCTGTTATATGTGGTGGAAATGAGCCAAAATTGGGAGGCAGGCCTCCCCAGGGGGGCTCCAAACAGCTTCAGGGGAGGCTCAGTGAATGGAAGTGAAAAAATATTACATTAGTTATTACATTAGTTATGCAAATGAGATCTCATAGAATAGCCTAAATGTGTGTGATTTGGTTAAAGAGGACTTTCAGAGAATTTTCAGTTTGAGAGAATTTGACAGTTTTTCCAACTTTCCCACAGTCAGAAACAAACCAATGCCTTCAAACAGACCGTTGTATGTATTTGGTGCAGTCTGAAGTATGTCAAACAGTAATATCAGCCTATCTTGGCTCAATTGTTGAGTCTATGGGATCAAATAACAATCATGATCCCAAAGGCATCCAGGAATTGAGCGAGGGGGGCTCCTTTTTCCAAGCTTTGTCTCGGGGGAGGCCCACAGTCTCAGACTTTGAAAACCCCTGGCCTAGCCTATCTGATCATGTTGAAATTACGATTACGATTATGCAGATTTATGGTGGCTCAAAAACATTGTATTCTTTTTTGCAACACGTATACTGAGCTGGTGGTAAATATTCCTCCAGATGCATTGTCAGCTTGAAACCACAAGCTCCTGTTTAGGAGAAGCTGTAGTGTTATCTCGCCCTCAATGGAAACCTGTGAGTGCATTGTTAAAAACAACAGATAGTTAGTAGTCAATGAATAAATGAAGGCTATAGGACCTTGCATCCACATCCAGTCAAGACAGTATAGATACACTTAGTAGAGTTTACATGAACACTCGGTATACAATCTTTCTTTTAGGGCTGTGGCGATTCACTTATCTCCCGATTCGATACTATCACGATTCTTGGGTGCCGATTCGATTTATATTGCGATTCTTAAGTATTGCGATTCTACGATTATTGCGATTCGATATTACGATTTATTGCGATTTTTGTTTATTTTTTTCTTTTATTTTTTTAGTTTGTTTGCTTTTTTACACTAGATTAGAACATGGGAAAAGTTGAATCATACACTAGAGACTGTATATATCATGAGTAGGGCTGGGCGATATAGTTAAAAACAGGGGCGGACTGGGATCATAATTCAGGCCGGCATTAGATACCAAGCAGGCCAGGCCGATATGGGCCGACGCGCGTGAAATTTGGGCCGTTTGAAGCCCAATTTTGGCCGTTTGAAGCCAGATTTGGGCCGTTTGAAGTCCAATTTTACAATGAGACGCACCCACTTTAACCCTGAAGTGTAATTATTACTTCAGACTAACTAATAATGTAATAAAACCACTAGTAAACCAGTAGGCGGCGCCTGGCCTGCTGTTCAGTGAGTGGCCTGACTGCAAGCACCCAAATTTTTTTTTTTTTTTTTTTTTTTGCGATTATTGATTCTGGAATAAAAGATCGATCCAAAATATCGTGACATTAAAAATCGCGATACTTAGGTGAATCGATTTTTTCCCCCACCCCTACTTTCTTTATACCTAACTTTTCTTTCTTTCTTTTTTGCATAAGATAGTTGTGCTTCACTATTGATGATGTTGGTGATATGAACACTAATCATACACACATAGATCAATACGCTCCTCTAAAAGAGTGGATAGAGCAACCATGTAGCCTATCAGGAAGGAAGTGATCTTTTTTATGGAAGTCCGTCCTTCTAATAAGCTAATCAGCCATCAGACTCTCAGGAGTGCCTTCAACCTAATTGCTGCAGCGTAATGGAAACCCTGTGCCGGGTGTGCCCTATTGCTAAGAGTGCTTTATTTATTCCAACCTGTATTTATCTAGGGATGGTTCCCTCAGAAGAACACACTCCTTCTCAGTAACGCCCCCCGCTTCACATTCATAGAGTTACACACACACACACACACACACACACACACACACACACACACACACACACACACACACACACACTCCCAGTAGAACCAGTTCTCATACTGTTGGCCACTGAGGGTGCTTTCACACCTACCTCGTTTGGTTCGGTTGAATTGCACTAGAGTTCGTTTTCCCCCGTGGCGTGGTTCATTTGAGCAGGTCACAGGTGTGAATGCAACAAATCGAACTCTGGTGCGCACCAAAAGCGGACCGAGACCTGTTGAAAGAGGTGGTCTCGGTGCGCTTCCAAACAAACTCTAGTACGTTTTGTTTGTGGTGTGAATGTGATCCGAACTTGATCTGACCCAAATTCAGGAAGCCTCGTGCATTTTTGGATGAAACGAGCTCCCGTTATCAGCTGCTCTGTGCTTAATAGGCTGAGGACCAGAATGTTATGGTTAAAAACATCTTCATTCTTCACATCATGTTTTGGTGACTGTGTTTTGTTTTGGGGGTTTTTTTGTGGGGGGGGGGGGGGGGGGGGGATTATTTGCATGGTTGCAGTCATCAGCATTCAGCAGACCAATTTAACGTTAGGCTACCTCTCGTAGTGTGGCAAATGGCAAGGAGATGGTCTCATCAGATGCCAGCTAGTGATAAGAAAATTGATGCAGCCCTAATCATAGCCCTTTATTGGGCTATTTATTATTATTGCTATGCATTCATTATAGTAGCCTACTGTGGGCAGAAGTTGTGAGGATTTTGTTTTATTTTTACCGGCGCCAAATTACCGCTTAATGACATATCAGTCCGACTTTTGCATTTATGGCCGCAGTCTTTGATTGACAGGTGATGTTATATAGCATGTTTGGGACATGGAAACATTGTTTCTTATCCATTAGGTATTGAGTATCGTATCAGTATCGAGTATCATGATACTAAACTTCCTATCGGTATCGAAGTCAAAATGTTGGTATCATGTTGGTTGACAACACTAGTTGACGTGCGATGCAGTTATCTGTTCTAAGATGCAGTCTATAAACACCGTTGTCCGTTGGCGTTATCAAATGTAGCCTAATAAATAGTTGTTTTGCCAGACACAAAGTCAGAACACAGCCCCTGGAAGTGGCTGGCAAGACACAGACCGAGAGATGCACTGGCACTGCCCAGCTAGGCAAGACAGAATACTTAACGTTGTTACTGTTTACTGACAACAAACTTGGAGAGAACTAGGGCTGTCCCAAATACCCTATTTAGGGCTTTGAAGCTCCAGGGAGATGCATTTGATCATAATACACTGAGTGTGGATATTATGTGATATTATATGTTTGCCACAAAATGTGAATTTATTCATGTGGGCTCATTACATTGTAACAGCGGACCTCTCCTTGTTTTCTGAACAAGCAGGTGATCGTCAAGGTGAGCTGTGTATCCGTCACTGCTGCTTCTTCATGTACAGTTAGGTCCATATGACATCGGACACAATCTTCATCATTTCGGCAATGATTGAAATGAAACAATGAAGATGTGCTTTAACTGCAGACTTCCAGCTTTAGTTTGAGGGTACATCCAAATCAGGTGAATGATGTAGGAATTACATTACATCTTAAGTAATTGGACAAACTAACAATCATAAATCAAATACCGTAAATTCCGGACTATAAGCCGTGGCTTTTTTCCCGTTTTTTGGGCTTTTTTGGCCCCTGCGGCTTATATAACGGTGCGGCTTATCTATGGATTTTTTCAGCAAACGGCCACTCGGGAACCTCCAAAATCTATGGATGTTGGTATGAGGCAGAACGAGAGCAAGACAGACATTACGAGAGCGAGACCCTGATTGGATGATGTTGCAAAAAATGTGCCTCGCGACCTGATTGGAGCACTGTGCCACTACGCTCTCTCAGCCACTACGGTAAAACACCCTCCCTCCTCCCTCGCTCCGGGGGGAACATGGCAGCGATTGAGCCTGAAAGACAGTCTGAATGAAATTGAATGTAACATTCCCAATTCTATGTATTACATTCAAAAAAACTAAAGGCAACATTTTGGAAGGCTAAGCCACACAACTAGCTCGTTGTAATCTAACATCATGCTTCAAAAGATGGAGAACTGGCTGTGTTACGACGATGGCGGCGAGAAGAAGAAGGAAAGAAGGAAATCGAGCAGCAGCACGTAACCTTGGCATCAGGGTGTTGACACAGAGAGCAGACGGCCGAGGTGCCGTTCAGATCCGACTGAAGGCTCAAGTTTGCCAGTGGATCCTGACAGCGTGGAGGAGTGTCAAAACATCCACGATCACCAACGGGTTCCGAAAGGCTGGACTGCTGCGTGATGAAGAGGAGGACGCCGCCACAGCTGAGGGCCTTCAGAGGCTGTTCGATTCCGACAGTGACGAAGAGGAGTTCGTTGGTTTTGAGAGCGACAACGAAGGAGAGAGGAGAGTGGCTGACGAAGCCACCCTGAGCCTGTTCGTTTCCGACACTGAAGATGAGGACTTTGGTGGTTTTAGTACGCAGGAAGAAGACGAAGATGAGGATTAATGACTTGACTTTTCTGGTTACAGCGTACTGCACCTTAGCCTAAAAGATGAAGACGAGGATTAATGACTTTTCTGGTAGGCTGATTACCGTATATTTTAAGCAGCCGTGTTACTGCAACTTTAGGCTTACTGTCGTGTTACAGGCACTTTATTTTGCACTTTAAAAAAAACACATTTAATTTAGCCATTGATATTGCCTCGTCAAGCGCTGTAAGCTTTGTTTTTTGTTATGGTACTACTGTAGGCTATAATGTAGATCAGTGGTTTTCAACCTTTTTCATGCCAAGGACCCCTAAATTTACACAGCACAGTACATGTTCTGTAGCTACTATTGCACTAAATGGTAACACTTGAATACGTTATGCAAATATGCAACTTGTTTTGTTGAAATGTTAATAAATGGGAGCTTCCCCAAACAGCCATCTCTTTCCCGACAATCCCCTCTGTGCACGAACGGTAATTAAACATCAAAACACCCGCGGCTTATAGTCCGGTGCGGCTTATATATGTAAAAAACAGTCAACTCTGCAGGTGCGGCTTATACACCGGTGCGCCTTATAGTCCGGAATTTACGGTAGTCACTTTTAATACTTGGTTGCAAATCCTTTGGAGTCAATGACAGCCTGAAGTCTGGAACCCATAGGCATCACCAGACGCCTGCTTTCATCCCTGGCGATGCTCTGACAGGCCTCCACTGCAACTGCAAATAGGATATGATCATTTCACATTAACTGTAAGCTCGACGTTCACTATGTATCGCCCGGCGGCTGCCACCCTCTTTCCACTCTAAAATGTAGTCTAAAAAATCCCATATCGGTCGGACTTTAGTACCACCTCCACCTCATTTTGAGCTAGGAAAAACCCCAGAATGAATGAAATAAACGAGGAGTTACATAGCTCTTCAACTCATAAATAAGTCTCTCTATCGCTCAACTTGGACAATACAGTATATTGTTTTGCTGTGCTGTGTTAGAGAAGGCAAGAGACCACATAGTCTGACTATTTTGTAGTCATAAATTATGTTGGCTACATTCAGTTCCTCTCTAGGTTTTAGATCCCCGGTGTAGAGTGGTGCAGGAATACTTATGCAGAGGAAAGTGATTTCATATCTCACTACTATAATAAGACAGAGGGGTTCTGCGCGGCGCACAATTGAGCAGAAATGAGTGTGTGAAGTGCGTGATATTTCTCGTCTTTAATATTGTTTAGAGCAATGGTGTAACATCATGTGCCATGGACCGCCAAGAGAGTATGCAGGTTTTTTTGGGAGTGGATTGGATCTATTTAAGTTCAAATAAATCCATGCACATTTCGCTCCAGATGCCAGCACATACATTTAAATAAAAATCTATGATAAAAACGCAGTGAAGTCAACAACTTATATTTCCACTGTGGTCCTCTTAAGAACAAGACAATACATAAACAATGCTTTACATACTGTAAACTTTACAGTAATGACATGCAGTGTTTATGTATTGCCCCCCGTAATATATACTGTACAGTGTAAAGCATAGGGGGGGGAGAACACCTATCTGTACAAATGCAGATTATCACATCAGATTTTCCAAAATCAAAAGAGTAAGTAAAAGTTATTTTTCCTATCGGTGTCCAAAAACGATGGGTTAACACATCAGTGTCACTGGCTCTGGTCCTATTAGTTATGGGGGTCACTGACTCGTGTGAAGTAGCCTCAAAAATAATTGGGCAAAGTGTCAAAAAATGACTGTGAGAGGCCTTCCAACCAATCACTGTACCGGGAGATTTCACCGATAAGTTGCTCCCTCTCTGCTTGCAGTGTTTTGATTGGAAGGAAAATCTGCTGATTCGTGGGCCTCCAGGCAGGGTATATGATGCGACACAACTGGTTTACAGCAACAAGGGCAAATGTGAAAAAGGCCATGAGGCAAATCCGTTATGTGATTTGCGTGCAAATTGTTGCTGTAAAAGACAAGACGTGAAAGTCCTTGATCTGAAGCCTTCTAGTGAGCGGTAGAATGCTGTGACAATACTATCATTGCATCAAGCCGGTTTAGTACTAGGCACAAGTCCGGTAGCATAGTTTTATAGTTGTAGATAATTACTCTTCAAACGCTGGTAAGAGGTTGGTCACAGATGGTGTTAAACCACAGGAGTTCTTCCTTGGTTGTAAATTGTTTCACTCTGTCAAGTCATCCTCCTAGCCATCTGACACACATTATTACACCATGACTTGTGTTTTCAGTGGTTGTAATTAACACATTTCAAGCAAGGTTTCTACACAGATCTGTTTTGATGAAACTTTAACATTACAGCTGTTCAATAACAATCCTCACGTGGCTGCATGCTTTAGTGATGGCAGCTATTCAAACTTTGCCGGGGGTCCTTGCCTGAGCATGCTGTCTGTGGCAGTCAGACATGGAACAGCCTTCTCCTTATGGAATGTCTCTTTTATACTAGACTGAAACGACGTCGCCACCTAGCGGCAAGAAGTTGCATGTCAAGAGCCACAACTTTAAAATGGGCTGTATGTGGTTTGCCAAAATGACCAAACCATTTAGTAAGGTAGTGGAAAAATTACATCTTTGATTTTGTATTATATGCGTGATAATTTACTACTTCCTAATGTCCCCTTCTTTATTTTATTAATTTTATTTTCAACCCTGTTCTATGTTTTAATGGCATTTTCTAACCTAAACAGAAGAGAATAGTTGAAAATACCCCACAACTGCCCTGGCCTACATTGTCTATTTCATACAGTTCAATATTTAGGTGTATTTCTATTTGCATGCCTCACCTTCATTGTGATTAAGTCCACCTAAATGACTACTTATGTAATCGAGCCCCGCAGGCAGGACGTATCTTTGTAGGCGGAAGGCGGAAGTCCCGAAGATGTTTGAAACACCCCCCACCCCACCCCAAAAAATGCATTTATGTTTCAACAATGATAAAAGTGATTCACGTTTGTGAAGATTATCCTGCTGAACACAAATTACCACTCCCATAAACTTTTGTTAACCACAGACCTTATTTTAGGCATTTAAGCAAAATCCCCACCATTCTAAAACCCCATTCACTTTTCCCCTGAAGATCCAACATGCTACTTCCGGACTTATTCCTGCAGTGCTCTGTGTCACCTGTGCAAACCACCTGTGCATATCAATGTGTTTCCACGAGCCAATATCCTATTCTTTCATCTGTTCAAAACCACAACCAAATCTGAAAGTTGTCTCTCCTCTTCCCACACAGATTTGAGAGGCCTCCCCCCCACCCCAGAGGCACAATGAGCTGGAGCTTCCTTACACGTCTGCTAGACGAGATTTCAAATCACTCCACATTTGTGGGCAAAATCTGGCTCACGCTTCTCATCGTCTTCCGCATTGTGCTGACAGCCGTCGGGGGCGAGTCCATCTACTACGATGAACAGAGTAAATTCGCATGCAACACGCAGCAGCCTGGTTGTGAGAACGTGTGCTACGATGCCTTTGCGCCGCTCTCGCACATTCGTTTCTGGGTCTTTCAGGTGATTATGATCACCACTCCCACCATCATGTACCTAGGCTTCGCCATGCATAAGATTGCCCGCATGGAGGACGATGAATACCAACCTCGCACCAGGAAGAGGATGCCTATAGTGAGCCGCGGTGCCAATCGGGACTATGAGGAAGCGGAGGATAATGGCGAGGAGGACCCCATGATCCTGGAGGAGATTGAGCCGGACAAGGAGAAGGAAGCTGTGGAGAAGCCGAGCAAAAAGCATGACGGGCGCCGGCGCATCAAGCGCGACGGCCTCATGAAGGTGTACGTCTTTCAGCTGCTGTCGCGCGCCGCCTTCGAGGTATCGTTCTTGTTTGGCCAGTACATCCTGTACGGGCTGGAAGTGTCGCCGTCGTACGTGTGCACGCGCTCCCCTTGCCCGCACACGGTGGACTGTTTCATCTCACGCCCTACGGAGAAGACCATCTTCCTGCTCATCATGTACGGCGTCAGCGCCCTGTGTCTGCTCTTTACCCTGTTGGAGATCCTCCACCTCGGCATCAGCGGCATTCGGGACTGTTTCTGCACGCCGCGGCCGCGGCCCCCCCACCCCCCGCCACACAGCCCTGTCCAGCCAGCGGCCCTCCATCTGCCGCCAGCCGTCCGCCCCTCCGGGCTACCACACGGCTCTGAAGAAGGACCCGTCAGGAAAGATGGGCTTCAGGGACAACCTGGGCGACTCCGGCCGCGAGTCGTTCGGGGACGAGTCGTCCTCGCGGGAGCTGGAGAGGCTGCGGAGACACCTGAAGTTGGCCCAGCAGCACCTGGATATGGCTTACCAGAACGAGGAGGGCAGCCCGTCACGCAGCAGCAGCCCCGAGTCCAACGGCACCGCTGTGGAGCAGAACCGACTCAACTTTGCCCAGGAGAAGCAGAGCAGCACGTGCGAGAAAGGTGAGAATTCCAGCTTTTCATACAAGATAGATCTGATCCCCCCCCCCCCCCCCCCCCCCAATCCTACTATTGATCAGTTCCCTGATAACAATAATTAAGGCTTTTATCTTCACTCTGTTGTCTGTAGTCTATAACCAAACACTCTTTTCCCAAAACATTATTTCTGTGATTTAAATAATGTTATGATAGAGATTTTGAGCTGGGCTATAGTTTCAAATAAAAATACATTTTGAGTTTTGAGTTGGCCTTGACTAGGTGCTGTACAATTAATTTGCCTTTTTTTTTTAAATTGGAATATGAACCACAATTTCCTAAAAGCGAAGAAGCTGCAATTATTTTGTATTATTTGTGGTGGGTGGGATTCCTAAAGGCCTTGACATACTTCCATGTCAAACCCCTCGCCGAATGCGCCGAGGGGTGTGCCGCGGTCGGTGAGCCTGCCGGCACAGCCTGCGTGCAGCTTCTCGGAAATGTGACTTGAGGCGAACAGCGCGAGTATAATATAATGTAGATGGGGAGATAACAGGAGAGAATGAAAGCTATGACCAAGTATATTCACTACATTCTCTCCTTGGGCGAACTTCTACTCATTGAAATCCTAGTGATGAGCTACATTTAAACTTTTAACCGACTAGTCTCGCACATCCCTGTTGTCAATATTCAATATTATTATGCCTTTAGCCTTGATCCGGTTCCACTTGCAATGTAAAACTAACTCCTGTGTTCTCAGTTCTTGGGTGTATTAAACCAAAAGGCCTAAACGCACTACTGACCCCAAACTCTCCTCTCCCCAGGTCTCCGAGCATAGAACTCATCAGCCCAGCTCACACTGTGGATAAAACTTCACATCAGGGACAGTGAGCGGACATAAGGGAATATCGTGGAGATATGCGAGTGTGTGAATGTGTCTGTGATCTTATGAATTTGCTTGAGGAGGCTGAACTCAGCCCAAGCCTTTCAGTATTACGGCCAGCAGTGGTCAAGGATCAAGTGGAACAAGGAGAACACAACGGGCGTCTCAACCAATCCAGCTCTTCTTGACCCACTCTAGCCTGTCTAAAGATCCAAAGTGCTTACAAACCGCCGCTGTGCAACAAGAGCGGTTATCTATGCTTCTCCCTCAGGGCAGCTGCTGTTGTCCCTTGTTTTTTTGACATTTAGGATTATTAGTTGTTCCATTTTTGTAAGCTTGTCCGCTGTTGGAAGTTCAGAGGGGGGAGTGCATCTCAAGTTTGCCTTAGACCTAAAACTGGAAGTCCATTTTCAGCAATACCGATAAGATAAGATGAGGCCAGGCCAATTGTTGTGCAAAAAAAAAAAAATCACATGTAGAAGTGTAAAGTTATGAATCTTGTGTTTTGTGAGGAAGTGAACTACATTGAGTCAGCTTGTACATATAAACTGGCAGGCTAATGGACAAGGCACCACTCATAACAGAACAAAGAAGGTACTGGAGTCATTGTAATACTGACAGACTTTGGGAGGTGTCAATTTTCTTCCAGGTGTGTCCGCTGACATTTTCAAACAGTTCAGACTATGTCCCCAGCTTGTAATGACTGATGTAAGCTGTACAGTTGTAATTGTTTTCTCTTTTTTGAAGGGGCACCGTGTTAGCACTGCACCAGTCACTGCTCCCAAGTCTGGTGCCAGGTATGGTAACTGGAACACACTTGTGGTGCCTTTGTCCAAAGGAATAAAAACCTGGTTAATGCTTGAAATACATGTAAATTGTGACATTGTCTTGTATTGTTTCTAAAAAGGAATTTGATACTGTGTGTTATTTTGGAGTATTTTGTCATTGAAAAGAGGCTTTTGTCACTGTGGCCAACATTACTGTTCAGTTTAAAAAGAATCACATTCACTATCCTAGCTCCCTAAAAGCCTAATTTTAGCTAGAGACTGTTGCATCTTTAAAACGGTCCATGACAATTTGAGGACAAGTGCAGCAGTTCAACCCACGACTCATTTTATAGATCATATTCCTTATTATTTCCATGTTGACCAGCAGATGCTGCTGTTGTCACTCGGGACCTACACTTATTTGAGCTGTTGGTTTCTGTGAAAAGACAGAACATGCCTGCCATGTCTGAAAGTGCTGGTTTTTGGATTATAATAATACTGTTGTCACTGTCTCAGTGAAAGCTATAAACATGTTCTCATTTTGATGGTAGGTCCATACAATGCCTTGAATGCTCTACACCAGGATGCCACCATTTGTATTCTGAATCATACCCACAGTGCCAACGCAAATGTCATCTCAAGTTATTTTCTAAAAAATGCTTTTTGTACTTTTTATACTTTTTTGTATTGATAGTATTTTTGTGGCTAGTTTCTAAAATAAACCTTTTTCAACAAATACTGGTTTTGTCAAGTGGTTTAAGTCTGATAATATGTAACTTCAGTGTGATAGTGAAGTTGTTTGCCTCCCAATTCACAGATTCACTCTGCTGATTGATCATATGAATTCTCATACCCAGCTTGCACCCTGCCCTGTCAGCACTTGTAGAGGAAAAATCTGCCTATTGTAGCATTTATGGACATGCAAATTGACACAAAACTGTATTGATCTAAAGTTGTCTTTTTTGAGTTGTTGATGGTATACCTTTGTGTTGTACTAATCATTTCCTTTGCATGAAAATCCTGCACAAAGTTAAGATTTAAATTCAAGGTAACACTTTCTTTGAAGTTCATAATGCTGACATGACACTTTTCATAACCATGACATGACAACACCTGTTATGAACATTAAGGAGGCTTTATGAATCTTTGTGATACGGTAAATTATGTCACTGTTAATGCAAAGTTGACTTTGTTTGAGATGTCTTCGTTATGACATCTTGACATTAACCAAGACAACATAAATTAAAATGTCATGTCATGTTAGGAATATTTTCAGTCAAGAAATGCTGATAGCAGCATACAGGTATGATTATGGAGCAGTAAAAACAAAGTAGGCAAAATCCACTTATAGTTAACTACTGTATAGCCTGATATGAGCATAAGCTGCCTACAATTAATTTTGCCCTCAAAACATACTAATTTGGCTGGCTGACTGCCCATGTCTCGGAGGAAGCATGGAGCCAGTCTCGGCTCTCCCCAGATCGGCAGAGGATGGAGTAGCAACCAGGATTGAGAAATCAAGTGAGCACTAATGGGGGATAAAATGGGATAAAAATCAGGGGGGAAAAAAAATACATACTAATTTTAAGTCTTTAAAAACATCTCTTCTATTTTAGGTAATAAACAAAAATGCTATTTTAGTCAACTAGGCATCTCGCACGCTACGTGAGCTAGATTCCTAGGCTCGCCCGCTGCGCAGCCTCACTAGCTCGGCCGCTGTGCGGCCTTGCCCGCCCTGCAGCTCGGCTGCTACGTGGCCTCGCCTGCTCTATTGGCATGCACAGCGCACAATTGCTCAACTTCGCATCACAAAAACATGACCGAAATCGCAGAACCCACTTACTCTGTTTTATTTATGGATAAATACAATGGTAGCCTTGGATAGCACTTTGCTATGGTATTGAATTTGGTTTTGAAATTGACTCGTAATAGTTTTGTGGTCTTGGTCTCGAGTCAGACTCGATTCACCAATGACTCGATCTGGAGTTGGACTTGACCAAGGCAGTTTTGACTACAGCCCTGCTTCTGTTTCAAGGCAAAATTCAAAGTTCAAGTTTCAAGGCAAATTACAGGCAAACGGAAGACGGACACAGACAGAGATCCTGGTCAAATGATGGACAGATAGACAGATGGTGGGCAGAATAATATAGGCAAAACAGTTTTCAGCCAGCCTCCGTGACCATCGAGAGAGAGAGATTTGATATTGCACACTAAGCCAGGCAGTTAAAGACGCATTAAGACACCTGCTTGTTCATTCAGTGCTGATTCAATACGATCAACAGTGTATCGCACTTCCATCAAGCTTATAGACATACCAGCGCAGAAGAAATAAAATACTTTAGGTGGGACCACTGAAGAAGAGACTGGCATTCAGAAAACAAACTAGATTACTAGAGAATAATACAACAGAATAATAATAACTTTCTTTGAAGGGGGTGTTCATAATGACATGACACTGTCATAACCATGACATAACACCTGTCATGAACATTAAGGAGGCTTTATGAATGTTTATGACTGTTGTTATCAAGTGTCATTCGGGAAATTATGTCACTGTTGTGCAAAGTTGACATTGTTTGAGGTGTCTTTGTTATGACAACTTGACATTAACCAAGACAACATACCCTCATATGATGCCATGTCATAAACATGAGTTAGCAGGCCTATCAAACTTAAATAAACTATTTAGCTTTCGTCACAACATGCCATCATGCCATTATGCCATTAAACTGCCATTATGTGGTTAGTTCTGACATTGGCTTTGATAACACCATTATAACAGTGTCATTTATATTTTTATTTATATAAATTTTCCATGACCTCAACATTGGTATTCTGGACTTTTCGTTAAGATGTCAAGTGTAATTACACTGTCAAATGAGTTTATAACTATGTCATGAGGGTTTTCTACAACCTCAACTAAAGTGGATTTTTTTTTACTTTTCTTTAAGCTGTTATTAAGTGTAATTACACTGTCAAGTGAGTTTATAACTATGTCATAAGGGGTTTCTGAGTCCTCAACTACAGTGGTTGTACAATTTGAACTTTTCATTAAGATGTCATTAAGTGTAATTACACTGTCAAATTAATTTAAATACCTTTACAAAAGCAATAGACAAGTCAAGAGATAGTTTTTCTTTATGTATTTATTTTAAACAGTGTTAAACGGTGCATTTCGCAGGGGAGGGTGGCACAACAATGCAATTATGATTAGGACACCCAAATGGCCAGCTGCGGTGCTGGGTGAGGCCACCTGTGTAGTCTGCATTTTAGCCCTGATGAAGACCTGATGGTGCTGGGTGAGGCCACCTGTGTAGTCTGCATTTTAGCCCTGGTGAGGACCTGATGGTGCTGGGTAAGGCCACCACCTGTCTAGTCTGCATTTTAGCCCTGGTGAAGACCTGATGGTGATGGTAAGGCCACCTGTCTAGTCTGCATTTTAGCTCTGGTGAAGACCTGATGCTGATGGTGATGGTAAGGCCACCTGTGTAGTCTGCATTTTAGCTCTGGTGAAGACCTGATGGTGATGGGTAAGGCCACCACCTGTCTAGTCTGCATTTTAGCCCTGGTGAAGACCTGATGGTGATGGGTAAGGCCACCACCTGTCTAGTCTGCATTTGAGCCCTGGTGAAGAGTACAACAGTTGTGTCTCCTGAATTTAAATATTAATAAGTTTGTATGTCTCAGGAATATATATATATATATTTTTTTTTTGGAAATATGCAATATGATGACAAAATAGTAAGAAAATCTGCAGACTAACTTCATTCAATCAAACCAGAAATAGCTTTATTATCCCAGTTTAGCAAAAATGATGACGTAATGAGTGATGTCCCATTTCCTAGGTCAGGGGTTCCCAAACCTTTCTGACCAAATGATACCTTTTGCATGACTGGTGGAATCAGTAAATTAAATTAAATGGATTATCGGCAAAATGCAGATTTAGTTGATCAGAGACACGTGGATATAGCAGTAACATACTATACACAGGTATATATTATAAGAACACAAACATCAATTCAACTCTGGATGTTTCAATTACAGCTTTCTTGACATGCAGTGAATTGATTTAATAGCTTAGGTGGGGGTTATTTAAAGATTCAGTTTATACTTTATATTTTGTTATACATTCATTGAGATACTTCAGTATATGTCATTTCAGACTTCTAGTGAAACTCTTACATAAATATTTTTCACACTTAACTAGAATTTAGATTCTTCCGAGTGTTTTCTCTTGGAAATGTTTTTAGATTCAACAGAGCGTTTTCTCTTGGAATTGTTCTTTGCCTTCACAAAACAACAGGATGCACAAATAACCCCAATGGTTGCAACAATGAGCATAGCGAATGTGCTGTTAAGTCCAGTCTCGGCATCGCTGAGGGAGAGCTTCATACCCAGGAAGTTCACAATGTTGTCAGGGGGGGAAGGGGGGGTGGTTGGTGCACTTGTTCCTGTGACAGAGGAGGTGGTTAGTGCACTTGGAACAGAACAGATTATCTGCATTTGAACAGCTTAACTCATTTTTTTAAGTATGCGTACAGAAATATAATGTCAAGAAACTCTGAATACTATAGTCTCGACTCCCAGACAATTGGAGATCTCTAACAGCTAACAGATCTCTAACGTCTAATGGATAGACACTGAGAACTGAGTCATAGTTCCATGTCTACAATATACAGCAATAATATAAAGCTAGTTGGCAAGTGCCCAAAAGTATTTAGAAACACACAAAGTTCATTCATCAGAGCAGGTTTGTTATAAACTGTGACAACTGTGATTTTACCTTCAGGTTCAGGGTTCAGGCACTCATGAGGTCCTGAGGCGGGATCTGGGAATCCGTTACAGTTGATGATCGTGGAGTAGTAGGTAGCAGAGTTCTTGGCCAGGCGAGGAAGTTTCGGGTCAGAGCGATTGATGTAGAAAAGGCCGAATCTCTCTGAAAAGCCAGTGGCCCATTCTAGATTGTCCATCAGTGACCAAGCCGTGTATCCACGAATATCAACATCATCTAGTAAGTAAGCTGCAACAAGACAATTAACATCCTTAGTATCTGGAAAAACTGATTCCAGAAATGGCTGCTGAAATATTGTGTTGTACAATGCACAGAAAATTGGGAATATCTTGGTCTCAACATGCAAATAATAGCGCAAAGTACTAACTACGAAGGAGCAAAATTGTCATGAACTTAACTATACTATACAGTGGGTGCTGTCATCTGATAAGCTGTATCTATTGTGAAGCATGGTGACTTTTTTATGGCTTTAGGCAAATGTTCTCCCTCTGAATGTAAAGGGCTTCATAACAATATGAATGCTTTGATACCTTTAAGCAGCTGGTTGATGTATTTTTCGTAGTAGTAGCTCCTGTGGATGTCTTTGAGGTCTACAGGCCCTCGCTCTGAGATGCCATTCTCTGTGATGATGATGGCTGGGTTTCCATACTCTTCCTTAATGAAATTTAATATCCTCCGGAATCCAAATGGCGATACCTTCAGCCAGGAAGAGCCTGAGTCCAACCAGGTACGATCAGCAATCGTTCCTGCGCCCCTGAGGAAACATCAAGGCCCAGCTTTTCAAATAAGATTTCACTAACCAAAATGGGTTACATCTAATAAATAAAAAAGGGCATTTCAAAACTGTTAAATGACATACAGTACACCACAGTATTTATCATTCAGATTTGGATTGGATAATCCAATCCTACCTGTAATCACGTTTAAATGTTTATACATTTTTGAAAACTCAAAGGCAGAGTTCAGGATTATATTGGATGATTCACAGTGGATTGAGAAACATAATGGTTATTATATACTGTACTAGAAATCTTGCGCGCTACACGCGCTCGATTCCTAGGCTCGGCCTCGCCAGCCCTATTGGCATGTGCAGCACACAATTGCCCAACTTCACATCACTGATGACATCACTCACTGAACGGATGATGTCACAATGCCTATGACATCAACAGTGATGTCATCAGATGATTTTGGAAAATAATGATGTCACTGATGATGTCATAGACATTGTGACATCATCAGTGGGACAAAAATTTAAACAAACAAACAGAGCCCACTTGCTCCCTTTTGATGATGATGATGATGATGATGGAATCAAAACATTTGGTGAGGATGTGGGGAAACAATAGCCTGTACAACTTAAATATAGATCACAAATATTTTCTAATGTTGAACTTTTTTTAATGAACAAATTATTCAAAACAAATTATCATAACAACCGCCATTTTGTAGGTTTTGAATCACTTTTGCCATCCGATGAATGTCATGAACCCCTCATCATCAGTATTCTGGTTCTTGCTTACCTATCGGCATCATAGTGCTGAAGGTTTCCGTAGTCCACGGGGAAAGCCAGGACAGTGGTGTAATGGTTGAAGCCAAAGTAATCATAGGTACCTTTAATCCTCTTAATCTGCTCAGGGGTGAACTCAGGCAGCCTGGAGAGATTGATAGACTCAATTTACTTTATGAATTTAAAATGAAATGTGCCATCAACCATGTGCCATCATGACCTAAGAGTAGACTACAGATTTCACTTATTAGTTCCTCTCTGGTGTCTCTGGCTGAAGGTGCTGATCAGTGGACTCAGCTGCTGCAGTGTTTGGTTGAAATCACTGTGATGATATATCATTACATTTCAATCATGAGAGGCCAGTTGGTAGGATTAGACAAACTTTATTTAGCAATCGGCATGCATGGCAAATACTTTGGCGCTTGACTCCGTTGGCCAGTGGCGCTGCTCTTGAGGCAAGAGGAGGGCACCTGCATAGGCTAGGAGATCCCCCCCCCCGTGGGGGATCGGGAGTCAAGACTCGTTGGTGGCGGACTGGGGAGGTGGGTGGGGCAAAACAACGCTCCGGAGGACGGCTTCGAGGGAGATGGACTGCCGTGAAGCTACTGCTGCTATGATCGGCCAGAGAGAGAGAGGTGACGTAGAACCCTTGCTATATATATGAGGATTAACTGATGTCATATTTGACGTCATAGCAGACGTCATGCTAGGACTTTGACTGACCACGTTATGCTAGGACTTGACTGTCGTCAGGGGATGATCGGATTATGCATGAGTGGCCTTCAGCTTGAAATATGGTCTGGAGACCTCACTTCAATCATGAGAGGCCAGTTGGTAGGATTAGACAAACTTTATTTAGCAATCGGCATGCATGGCAAATACTTTGGCGCTTGACTCCGTTGGCCAGTGGCGCTGCTCTTGAGGCAAGAGGAGGGCACCTGCATAGGCTAGGAGATCCCCCAAAAGGAAGATCTGATTACCGGAGGTTAATTGAGATCTGCAGGCGCCGGTAGTTGATTGTACTTTTCTGGCCTTCGACCTTTTTAGCGACTTACAGCTATTTGCGGCTGGCGCTCCCAACTCGGTCGGGCACCTCGCGATAGCGCTTCCCAGCTTGGCTCACCTGGCCGCCTTGGCGCTTCGCGATTGTACTTTTCCGGCCTTCGACCTTTTTAGCGACTTACAAGCTATTGGCGGCTGGCGCTCCCAACTCGGTTGGGCCTTCGATCTTGGTACGTACTTTTCCTGCCTTCGACCTTTTTTTTTGCGACTTACAAGCTATTTGCGGCTGGCGCTCCCAACTCGGTCGGGCTTCGATCTTGGTACGTACTTTTCCTGCCTTCAACCTTTTTAGCGACTTACAAGCTATTTGCGGCTGGCGCTCCCAACTCGGTCGGGCCTTCGATCTTGGTATGTACCTTTCCTTCGACCTTTTTTGCGACTTACAAGCTATTTGCGGCTGGCGCTCCCAACTCGGTCGGGCACCTCGCGATAGCGCTTCCCAGCTTGGCTCACCTGGCCGCCTTGGCGCTTCGCGATTGTACTTTTCCGGCCTTCGACCTTTTTAGCGACTTACAAGCTATTTGCGGCTGGCGCTCCCAACTCGGTCGGGCCTTTGATCTTGGTACGTACTTTTCCTGCCTTCAACCTTTTTAGCGACTTACAAGCTATTTGCGGCTGGCGCTCCCAACTCGGTCGGGCCTTCGATCTTGGTACGTACTTTTCCTGCCTTCGACCTTTTTAGCGACTTACAAGCTATTTGCGGCTGGCGCTCCCAACTCGGTCGGGCACCTCGCGATAGCGCTTCCCAGCTTGGCTCACCTGGCCGCCTTGGCGCTTCGCGATTGTACTTTTCCGGCCTTCGACCTTTTAGCGACTTACAAGCTATTTGCGGCTGGCGCTCCCAACTCGGTTGGGCCTTTGATCTTGGTACATTAATGTTTGACTTGGCGCTTCCCGGCTTGGCCTACTTGGCTGCCTTGGCGCAACTATCCGACTCTCTCTTTCTCTATCCCCCAAAAATGAGCCGGGGAATTTACTGCGCCTTACTGGGCGCCATGCTTACGGGGAGCCACCACCAACGAGACATTTTAAAGTCCGGGACACTGTTCGTTGCCATGCTCGCCGATTAAGGGAGGAGGGTTCTTTGGGCCGCCAGTATGGCCGCCTGCTCCGGGCGGATGTGGCTGGAGAATGCCGATGAGGACCAGCGGCCCATTTGCTGGAGGGAGGCGGAGGACACTCCTTGCTCGGCGGCCGAGGTGGCCGCTCCGATCCTGAAGGAGTGGCTGGAGTAGTTCTTCGTCGGGAGGTTGCATTGCTGGAGCGTCTGCTTGGGGTGCAGGGTGAACCAGGATCTTGTCATGTGGTGACAAGGTGCGATGAGGAACAGGGGAGCCGAGGGGCCGGTCCAGGGCGGTGACGGCCGGTGATGATGACATCAGATAGCAACCATCTTTTCCCCCTGAGCAAACGCCCGTTTGCTACGGACTGCTCATAGCCCTGCTGGCGCAGCTGGGGCCAGACCACGGGGAAGTCTGGGCAGATTCACGCTGATTGACGGGAACCGGCTTGGAGAAGCGCTGAAGCTGGAGTGCCGTAGCCTCTCGGGCACTCTGGGCAGACTGAAAGGTCCATGGGGCGAACGGTTCATTCTGGCGGCAACAGCTGAAATGTAGTGCTTAATGCATGAGATATAAAGAAACTGGTTAATGAACAAGTGAGAGAAAGCGATGGTTTCACCGCCTTGCAAGTGCACCATGGACTGCTAGTTGCAACTCGCAGTGATATGTTATGGTTGGCCACATATAGCGATGGGGTTCGCAGCCTCTTGTTACCTGACTAGCGTGACACTGTATCAATTATTTTAGCTTTGGTATTGTTTATGGTTAAGAGGGGGCAAAGCCGTCTCTACTTTCTGAGACGGCTGAGGTCCTTCAACGTCTGCCGGACCATGCTGAGGATGTTCTATGAGTCGGTAGTGGCTAGTGCCTTCCTGTATGCTATTGTGTGCTGGGGCAGCAGGCTGAAGGCAGCGGATGCCAACGACTCAACAACTGATCCGTAAGGCCAGGGACATTGTGGGGCTGGATCTGGGCTCTCTGACTGCGGTGTCAGAGAAGAGAACGTTGTCCAGGCTACGTTCCACCATGAACAATGACTCGCACCCACTCCACGGCGTGCTAGTCGAACACGGGAGTACGTTCAGTGAGAGACTGATTCCGCCTAGATGCAGTACGGGGAGGCACGGGAAATCATTCCTGCCTGTGGCCATTGGTCTATTTAATGCCTCTCTTAAAAGAGCACCTCGGAGTCGCTCAGTCTCCCTGAGACTGAGCCAGCCGATAGGTTAACTGTGCCTGGCTGAGCCACGTGTAACGTATAGGGCAAGCCGACTTAATATAGTCCAGGGTGCAATAATGATAATTGGCACGGAATGTATACTTGCCTGACGTATTTTGTATTTTGCTACTTAGACATTCCACTTATTTTTGCTTCTAGCGCATTTATTAGTTATTCTATGCTATGTTGTGTTTTTTTTTTTTTTTTTTTTTTTTTTCTTTCTTTCTGCTTATTGCTTACTACTGCATTTGCATTGCATTTACTACTGTTTATTTTATTTTAAGCTATGTGTGTTCTGTGAGCGAGCTACTGTAACTTGTCCCAATTTCCCCTCGGGGATCATTAAAGTCATTCTGATTCTGCTTCTGAAGAAATGCCAGAGGCATTTTACTTTGAAATTCGTTGAGCACAGGAAGTGGTGTATTAAGACCGGGTAGCTTGACACGGAAAAGACGTCAGCATTCCCTGGGCCGTCTGGCTTTGGTCTGAAAGTTGTGCAGTAACACTCATCCTAGCTGATGCTCAGACAAGCTCCATGGGCCAGGGGTGTTAGAATGGCCCCTTGCGTGGTTATTATTATTATTATTATTGTTATTATTATTATTATTATTGTTATTATTATTATTAAATTGTGACTCCCGCTGGCCATTTGCCAGAAAGCGATTTCCGCCAGCGTTGCCAGACGTACGATAATTATCGTATGTGTACGATAATTTCGACCTCTGTACGATGTACGATCAATGATCCCAAAATCCCCAGCGTTGCCAGACGTACGATAATTATCGTATGTGTACGATAATTTCGACCTCTGTACGATGTACGATCAATGATCCCAAAATCCCCCAAATGTACGATAATTTCATCATTTTGTGACACTTAGACGAATCCTACGTCTATCACTCTATCTGTTATACAATCATCTCTTCAAGCAACATATTTGCCGCCAATACGTGCAGGGTGTTTTGTTGTTGTTGCAACGCAGGCTGAGATCACAGTGGGCGTACGATAGTTTCACTCCAAAAACGATAGTTTTGACCCTCTGGTACGATAATTCAACATTTGCCATCTGGCAACACTGATTTCCGGTTAGGCGTCGGAGATAGGCAGGCTGAGATCAAGCCCCCAGGAATAGCGCTGGGCTTTGAAGCCATTTGAACATGCTGGCGAAGCTCTGTATTGCAAGTCACGTGACGCCATGCAGCCCAGAAAGGAAAATTCCCATCCACTTGCATGGGGACTCCGGCAGCTGTTAAACCCAGGGGAATTATTTCCGGGTGTCACTCAAAGTATAAAACGACTCTTTTAATTATGAACTAATTTTTTATGGGGCATTTTTTTCTTCAGAAGCCACTAAGAGCCGTATACGGGGGTATTTTCTTCTTGTAATACAATCCATGGGTGGGAGGGGTGGGAGACGTCATGGAACACGTCATGGCACACATGCGCACTTCGCCTTGGGCTGCATAGTCAGGAAGTAAAACCAGGAAGAAAAAGCCCCCATGATGGCTTCATGCGCCAATGAGCTACCTCTGTCCGAATGCATGGGTGGGCGTGGCAGGTCCCCTATCCAGTTCTTTTAATACATCCATGGCTGAGATGCCCACTGGATAGAATGGTCAGATCACAGGCCGAATAACTAGTCAGTCAGCCTCGCTTTATTTAGTCAAAGCACGAGGGACACCTACGGTACATGTGGTGTTTTCAGAGCAATGTAAGACAGTATTTCTGTTTGGTGAGGCGGGCCGTTGCGGGCGGACGGAGTATTAAAGAGATGAATACGTCTGAATTTTACTGGACTGGTAGATTGCCCGTTTAAATACTGAAGTAATGATACTTTCCTCATGGGTCCTTTCGCGTCCACGGGTGACTGGTCCTGGTATGCTCGGTATGCTGTGGTCGTCAACCCCGTCCTTGGTAGAGCCTGGGGACGCGATGATCGCGGTGCGGAAGCCTGAATGCTTGGACGCCTGGTGCTGCTTGCTGAACGAAAATGTTAGTCACTGATTGTCAGTCTGAAAGTCTGTTGTTGACTTGGGGCGGACTCCTGGCTGGAGGGAAATGGCCGCTTTGCTTGAGCCGATTTGCTCCGTGAATGGAGATAGCAAGGAAAGATTGACGACGTGCAAGACAACGTGGAACATGGCGTCTCACGGCGGCCCCTCGCAGTGGAGCGCCCCGCGTTGGCAGCCTGCGGCCCGAACAGGGTATCGTTGTTTGAGCTGTTGTCGCTGCCCATGGACTGTTCTGGCTCGGGATCCGACATACCAGGAGTGGGGATTGTCCACGGGTAGAGAGGACTTGGGGGTGCTGATTCGGTCTGCAGATATGGTGCAAAACAACGCTCCGGAGGACGGCTTCGAGGGAGATGGACTGCCGTGAAGCTACTGCTGCTATGATCGGCCAGAGAGAGAGAGGTGACGTAGAACCCTTGCTATATATATGAGGATTAACTGACGTCATATTTGACGTCATAGCAGACGTCATGCTAGGACTTTGACTGACCACGTTATGCTAGGACTTGACTGTCGTCAGGGGATGATCGGATTATGCATGAGTGGCCTTCAGCTTGAAATATGGTCTGGAGACCTCACTACATTGATGATGATATACCAATAAACACACAGTAATAAACACACAGCACCCATGTTAGTCCTTGATGGGTTTTGGAAGGCACAGGTACAGAAAATGCTTACTAACCTAAGACTAAAATTAAGACACCATCTTCATCACGCCATCAAATATTTTGATTGTTCTCAAAATGTACACACATCTGAAAGATCTCTTCTGACTCCCGGGAAGAAGAGATCTTGTATCTCAATGGGATCTCCCTGGCTAAATAAATGATAAATTGGAAGAAAAAAAAGTGCAGTGAACTCTACTTTTTAAGAATATATATTGTGGATAAACATAGATAAATGATATACATTTGTATTTTATGTGTGTTGGGTTATGGTTATATCCCAGACATTATGCACACTATAGGCTACAGACAAAGGATGACAAAGACTTCAGTTTCAGGTATTTGTCTTACATTGTTTTATATCTTACCTAGATTTTGACAGACCAGCAGCTAAGCTTCTTTCACGAATGATCGTTTTCATTATATTGTTGTAGTCCCCATTGAATATAGGATGAGCAAACCAGCCAATGTAGAACTGTAACAAGAGAGACACACCCAGCACATTTTTACCATAAATGGAAACTTACTTACAGACTTCAACTATTGCCCTGCACGTCCATTTAAATCTTCAAAACTTCTTTTTTTTTTTTTTTTTTTCTTTTTATTTGGTTTTTCTGATTATAACAAACAAAAACAAGAGCATGACAGCTCAGACACAACATTGGTCTGGACAGTGACAGAAGGTGAAAGAATAAACCAAAAAAAATAAGTGAGAAGAAAAATAAGGTCAATCTCCAAAGACATGATGCACTACATGATTGTTTGGTGCAAATTTCTCTTCTCTTAAATTTTTTCCCCCTTCTGGTCCTTTATACCAGAACAAACAGACTCCGACAGAAACAAAACAAAACAAAAACAGACAACAAAAACACGCGCGTACACACACACTCCAATGCTACAACATGGTGATTTTTGTTGTAAAGATAGAAAAACAAAAATAAATGAATCTTGTGAATAGGATCCTGCATAGGGGGATCCAAGGGAGGTCAGTCAGGCGAATTACCCGCCGACCCTGACCACATCGAGGTAGGCCAGAAACGGGTCCCAAACAACAACAAATTTTCCAAGTGAGTTGGTCCTCAGGAACCTGAGTTTCTCCATCCGTATAACAGAAATCATATCCGCCAGCCACCGCTGAAAGAAGGGTGGAGAGGGGGACTTCCATTCCTGCAAAATTTGTTTCTTGGCAACAATTGTCCCCTGTGCCAGAGCTTGTTGCACAGCTATGGGGAAGTCCAGAGAGGACTCCGAGCAGCCTAGGATGGCGAGCTCTGCTTCCGGCTGAAGGGCTATCCTGTAGGCCTTAGAATACCAGTTGAATACCTTGGTCCAGAATCCAGTCAGTAAAGGACAAAACCAGAAAGCATGAGACAAAGTGCCCTCGGATACATGACACCTGTTACACAGTGGTGAGACAGATGGATAAATCCTGTGCAACTTATGGTTAGAATAGTGGAGACGGTGAGTGACTTTAAATTGGATCAGTTGGTGTCTACTATTAACTGAACAGAGTTGTATCATAGACAGGCTCCTATCCCATATAATGTCAGACAGCTCAATGCCGAGTTCGCCCTGCCACGCTTCTCTAATCCTCTCAGTCGAGGCTGTAGTGCAATTATCAAACAGGCATACAAATCTGGAAATTAGACATTTGGAGTGAGGAGGGCTCAGCAATACATCAAAGAAAGCATGTTCCTTTGGGAGCACTTCAAAGGTGTGAATCCTGGATCTAACATAATTTCTAAGTTGCAGAAATCTGAGCCAGTTGGTACTAGACAGCTCAAACTTCCTTTTCAGTAGATCAAAGGATGCAAAATGGCCATCTATATATAAGTCTTTGATGGAAACTAGACCCCTCTCACTCCAGGCATGATAGTTTCTGTCTGACCATGGGGGCAGAAAAGAGTGACTGAAACAAATTGGCATGTGAACAGAAACATCTGGTAAATTCAAAACATTCCTAATTTGGTTTAGGATTCTAACAGAGTTTTTCACAACAAAGCTTGGATTTTCTAAGGTCCCAGGGTTATCTAACTTAGCAAACAATATAGCTGACAGTGAGGAGTTGCCAACAGAGCTGGCCTCCATTTTTAACCACAGGGGGGCCCCGGAAGTCAGATCACCAGGCGTTCCTTGAAGCCAAAACATTAGAGCTCTAACATTAGCAGCCCAGTAATAGTGCCTAAACACTGGTAAGGCCAGGCCTCCTTCAGACTTGGGTTTTTGCAAATGAATTTTTGAAATTCTATGATTCTTATAGTTCCAGATGTAAGACATAATTATGGAGTCCAGTTTTGTAAAAAAAGCCACTGTGAGAAAAATGGGGAGGTTCTGACACAAATAGAGGAACCGGGGAAGTGAGACCATCTTAATTGAATTTATCCGACCAATCATAGACAGAGGCAAAATTTTCCAATTTTCTATACATTGTTTGAGTCTTAGAATAAAGTCATCAAAATTCAACTTAACTATTAGTTCCGGATCTCTGGGTATGGTCAAACCAAGATAAGTAAGGTGATCCTTTGCCAGTTTGAATGGGAGATTTTCCAGAAAACCGGGAGTGAAAACATCAGAAAGAGGCATGAAGTCACTCTTTGTCCAGTTAATTGTGTACCCAGAGAGTTTACTAAAGGAGGTGACTAGTTCTAGGAGAGGGGGAATCGATTTTTCTGAGTTATGTAGATATAATATTATATCGTCAGCATACAAACTGATACGCGTTTCAGTCCCACCAACCTCCAGCCCGGCAAGGCTTGGGTGACTACGTATTTTTAGGGCTAGGGGTTCAAGTGCAACAGCGAAGAGGGCCGGAGAGAGAGGGCAACCCTGCTGGACCGAGCGAAGTAGTGAAAAGCTAGTTGACTTGTCGCCATTAGTTATTACTGAGCATGTTGGACTAGCATATATGAGCTTTACCCAGGATATGAATGATTTGCCGAACCCAAATCTACGCAGTGACTCAAACATATAAGGCCACTCAACCTGATCGAATGCCTTCTGTGCATCAAGCGATAAAATAGCTGCGCCGTTAGTCTTACTATAATCTGTATATATAGTATTGAGGAGACGTCTGACGTTAAAGAACGAAAACCTATTTGGAATGAATCCTGTTTGGTCGGGGTGAATAATAGATGACAAATGCTTATTTAACCGGGTGGCCAACGTTTTAGTGATTATCTTTCTGTCAAAGTTCTGCAGCGCTATGGGTCTGTAGCTTGCCGGGTCTACTTCCTCCTTCCCCTTTTTTAAAATAAGGGAGATGTTAGCTTCATACAATGTTTTAGGTAAGGCATTATCTTTCTTAGAGCTGGATATCATTCTGAGGAGGAGTGGGGCAAGAATGTCAAAGAATTTCTTGTAGAATTCAGCGCCAAAGCCATCCGGTCCGGGCGCTTTGCCTGATGGGAATGATTTAATAGCAGATGTTATTTCTTCCAGTGTGAAATCAGAATCTAAATCGTCTCTGGCGGCATCGCTAAGTTTGGGTGTTTCGAGAGGGTCAAAGAAGTCATTCAGATCAGACTGAGCAGCATCATACTTAGATGAATAGAGTTCACTGTAAAACTCCCTAAAACGATCATTTATTTCTTTTGGGTTCGTCAGCAAGGTGCCCCTCTTTGATTTAATAGTAAGAATTGACCTGGAGGCTTTAATGCCCTTAAGCTGGCGCGACAGGAGCCCCTCTGGCTTCAAATCTTCAAAACTTCTTAAAACGAGTTTGCATGCAAAACAAGGAGCTATGCGACCAGTAAAACATTGTTGTCTATCTGATAATACCTGCACCACACGTCTTGCAGCATCAATGTCCTCCTGCTTGTTTGGATTTCTTGGTTCTGACCAGTCAGAGTTGATGGTGATGGAGATGATTCCTTTCTGTGTTGCCCGAAATGTGTCATTGTAGAGGTGCCAGGCCTCAGCATGGGCCTTGATCAGGTTGTGACCCACAATGTAGGGCAGAGTTCCTGGTCTGAAGCTGATCCCTGCACAGAGATGAGCTCATTCAATAACTGGATGACTGGGCGTAATTCAAAGATGTATGTCGCTGCCCTTTACTACGGAGTCCGGTTGTGCTCATGTGAGAACCAAATACAGAGGGAGAGGGAACGTTATCCTAAATCGTGTGCACAATTTAGTAAAACATGCACACAAATGTACTCAAAATGTGGGAACGAAAAAGTATTTCATGCTCTCGTAATTACTCAAAATGCAAACTGTGCACACGATTTAGCATAATGTTCCCTCTCTCTATATATATATTTTGTGTGTGTGTGTGTGTGTGTGTGTGTGTGTGTGTGTGTGTGTGTGTGTGTGTGTGTGTGTGTGTGTGTGTGTGTGTGTGTGTGTGTGTGTCTGTCATTTCCGATCGTAAAGGTCGATCTTAAGGATGGCTTTATGCAAAATGATTAGATTATTTGATCGGAGTCACTCCCTTGAGAAAGATCCTTGCACCAGCAGTTAACCCACACCAAACAGTAGGCTACTAACAAGAAACAGCAGTAATGCTGTTTTGCTGAAATTCATCCATTGCACATTTTACCTGGGGCAGCTGCTCCATAGCCATGGCCCACCATGGCTACATTGTACGGCTCATTAATGGTGATCCAGAATTTCACTTTGTGGCCAAGACGGCTAAAGATGAGATCGGCGTAATCCCTGAATCTGACAATAATAGTGTCATTCTCCCAGCCCCCGACATCCTGGAGAGCTTGTGGAAGGTCCCAGTGGTAGAGAGTAATCTGACAGTGAAGGCAATGGTCAATCATTAAGGAATAATATGTGCACAAATTGATCAACCTTCCCATTGCATACTGTATAATATTTTTTGCGATGCTGAAAACAGCTACACATACATGAGGTTGAATGTTTGCAGCGAGCAGCGCATCTACCAGTCTGTGGTAGTAGTTGAGTCCAGCCTCATTGATGTGTTTGTTGGTGCCATCAGGAAGCACCCTGGACCAGGATATGGAAAAACGATAGTGAGTCACCTTAAGTTGCTTCAACATGGCAACATCCTCTTCAACCTTGTTGTAACTGTCACAGGCAATGTCCCCAGTGTCGTCATTGAACACTCGGAGGGGAGTGTGAGCAAACTTATCCCAGATACTGAGACCCTTTCCATCTGCCCTCCAGCCTCCTTCAATCTGAAAGCCATATAATATCATGTTAAGACCACGCAATTCAGAGCATGCAATTCACTAATTGAAATATTTTATGTTTCTGTTAATCATAACAATGATGTGATGTACACAAAAGGCATGTGACAAAGTGGAGCTCTGGAACGAGTTCAGAGTGAGAACAGGCTGATCACTTAGATCTAATTAGAACTCATTCAAAGTCCTTTGAGACATTATTGTAATAAAGGGGATATAAATAAACAAACTTGAACTTGAACAATATAGTATACAATATAATACAACTTTATTATATCTATATGGGGTGGCAGGGCAGATGTTAACAAGAGGGGGGTGACCCAGTCTGCTAAACCACACCACGGGAAAAGTGTATAAATCATGGATTGGTCTCTATTTCCATAAGGATACCATCAAAATATGAAACAGCTGACATGTTATCCCAATAAGTTACCTGGTATGACGCTGTTGCTGTACTCCAGATGAAGTCCTTGCAGAAGTGTCCATAAAGTAGCTTCTCATCATCTGGTTTAGGGAAGCCATTGTCCTGTATGACTTGGTAGTAGTAATGCGCTGAGTGTTTGGGTGTCCTTGGTCGGTTTGGGTTAGTGAAGTCCACATGATGAAGCCCAAATCCTACTGTGTAACCATTGAGCCATTCAAAAGAATCCATGACAGATGCTGCTATGTATCCTGTCAACTTTACACCATCCAGGTCATATGCTATAGAAACACAAACAATTAACAAAAGATCAGGACATTGACTTAAAGCCCCATTCTGTACTTTTTCTATGTGGGGAACCTGCGCCCCCACCTAAATGCTACACTTCCCTGTTTGTACATTCAGATGCAGCCTTATTTGACTGTTTCTGTGTGTACTCTCTACTCCACTTACCTTTCTGCAGTGTTTATAACTGTTGGTGGGGGGGGGGGGGGGGGGGGTAGATCCAAACATCCTTTAATGTTCTCGTCTTGACTCGACTTGTTTTAGTGAGAGAAGTAGGTAAGCATGCCGCTAATCAAGCTAACAAGCGGAACACATTTCACATACTATGTACTTCACAATGATGCCCTGAGTTTGTCAGTGACAATTTTTTTAATTTGAAGGAGCTGTGCAGGAAATGGACCTAAAAGGTCCAGGCAACTTGAACTATCAAGCTGCTCCAGGACGCAGACACCAAAAATCCAATGGGTTTATGCTGACCTTTCAGAGCCTCATCAATGTAGGTTTTATAGTAGAATATTCTCCCAGTGTCATCAACTGTGGTCTCTGTGTCTGTAGCCACTCCATTCTCTGTGATGTAAATCTCTGGATCTCCATACTCCTCCTTGATCCAGTTGAGGAGCCTTCTCAAACCCCATGCTACAGCTCTCTGGTTACTGATGGCAGTGGTTGGTGAATCACCCTCCTCTGCTTCTGACAAGTCCCGATCATAATCATAGGACTGTGGGGTGAGCAGAGCTGTGATATGGCTTGTTATCTTTGTAGTGTAATGATTGATGCAGAAGATGTCAGCAGTTCCCCTGATGTAGGCCTTTTCTTCTTCAGTGAAAGCAGGCATTCTGGACTCTGAAAGACCTTGGAGTTCACTCTTGTTTCCAACTTGCCACTTCATTGCATCAGGATAGTCACCATTTTTGAAAATGGGATGTGCAAACCAACCAAGTTGAAACTGCAGAGCGCGGTCAGCAGCCACCACTTCCCGAGGGATATTGACATCTTTGGGTTCAATCCAATCAGCATTGAGGGCAATGGATACCAAACCACCTTGGGATTTGCGATACTTCTCATCATATGTGTGGTAGGCCTTGGCATGTGCTTTTATAAGGTTGTGTGCAACTCTGTAAGGTGCATCTCCTGGCTTCTTAACATTTGGTGGGATCTGTCCGAGTCCATATCCAGACCATGCGATTGTATGAGGCTGGTTGAAGGTCATCCAAAACTTCACTCTGTCCCCAAAGGTGGCAAAGCAGAAGTCACAGAAGTCATTGAAAAAGTCAATCATGTTTACATTGTCCCAACCACTGAGGTTTTGCAAAGCTTGAGGAAGGTCCCAATGGTAAAGTGTCACCATGGGTGTTATGTTATATGCTAAGAGGCCATCAATGAGCCTATTGTAGTAGTCAACACCTTTTTGGTTCAAGGAAGTATGCTGACCATTGGGAAAGATCCTGGACCAGGATAGAGAAAATCTGTATGACTTTACCCTCAGAGCCCGAAGCATGTACAGGTCCTCTTCCAGTCTATTGTAGCTGTCACAGGCTACATCTCCATTGGCATTGGCAGGAATAGTGCCAGGTTTCTGGGTGAATGTATCCCAGACACTAGGCCCTTTACCATCAGCATTCCAGCCACCCTCAATCTGGTAAGCAGAAGATGACACTCCCCAAAGGAAATTGGAAGGGAATGTACCATAGTGGTACAGTTTTCTCTCAAAGTTGGACTGGTGTGAGAATTTCTCCCAGACAACCATGGATTTAGATGGAACTTCAGAGGGTGGTAAAGCAGATGTACGCCTGGTCAGTGGCAATTTTACCCCTTTAAATTCACCGCCTTTGTTTGAAACAAATCCATTATGCTTGACAACCTGAGAGTAGAAATACGCAGATTGCTTTGCCGTTCTTGGTCTGTCCGCATCTTCAAAGTTGACAAGGTGAAGGCCAAACCTTTCACTGTAGCCACGTTTTCCCTCAAACCCATCCATGAGTGACTGCACTGTGAATCTCTGCACATCCACTCCATCCACACGTATTGCTAAAATTGGAAATAGAAAATGAAAGAGTAAATAAATAAATAAATAAACACATAGTTTCCTATCGCACCAAAAAGACACCAACCTTTCAGTGCTTCATTGATGTAGCTCCTCATGTACTCTATTCGACTGGTATCATTGAGAGTGTCCCCACTGTACTCAGTGGGCATTCCATTGCCAGTTATGTGAACAGGCACCTTGGTAACGTTCAGGTACTCTGCAGAGATGTAGTTGAGAAGTCTTCTAAGGCCCCAAGGTGCAGAATAGATCCAGTCAGATGCTGTAGAAGACCAGGAAGGGTCCACATGGGCTTGGAAGTCACCCACCCCCTGAGGGCCAGGGATGCAGCCACCATCACTTTTGTTGACCAAACGGGAGGTATAGTGGTTTAATCCACAAAAGTCAGCTGTACCACGTATCCTCTGACTCTCTTCTACACTGAAGACTGGAAGAATGGCAGGCTCAGAGAGGGGACACTCAATTGCTTTCTGTTTAATCTGAGTCTTGAGTGTTGCAGGATAATCCCCATCTACAAATATGGGATGGGCAAACCAGCCCAGCATGAACTGCAGGTAGCGATCAGCAGCTGCTACATCTTCAGGTCTGGAGGGATCCATGGGCTCAGCCCAGTCTGAGTTCAGGGCAATGCCCACTTTCCCTCCCTGCTTCTTCCTGTGTTTATCATTGTAGACATGCCAGGCCTCAGCATGGGACTTTAGCATATTGTGAGTGACCTGCCACAGAAATGGTAAGCTAATGAGTAAAGAAGATCATGGCGATATAACACAGCATGTATTTTTGCAAAAGTAATAACATCACTCTCACCTGGTAGGAGGCAACCACATAGTCCTTTACTCCAGGGGGGTGCTCACCAGTTCCATAGCCAGCATGGCTCACCACCCAGGGGCTACTCAAAGTGTTCCAGGTCTTGACCCTGTCTCCAAACCTGGAGAAGCAGAAGTCTACATAGTCCTTAAATGCTTCAACAATGGAAGCATTGGTCCATCCACCATAGTCCTGTAGTGCCTGGGGAAGATCCCAGTGGTACAAGGTGACAACAGGTTCTATGCCAGACTCAATGAGAGCATTGATCAGCTTGTCATAGTAAAGAGCCCCTTTCTCAGAATGGCTCCCCTGGTGGCCAGAGGGAAAAATACGGGCCCAGGAGATTGAAAACTGATAGGTGTTGACATTTAGACCTCGTAGAAGATACACATCATAATCCACCTTGTGATAGCTGTCACAAGCCAGATCAGCTGTCTGATTTGCAAAGACTTGGCCCTCATGACAAAAACGGTCCCAAATAGTTTCTCCCTTCCCATCTTCTGACCAGCCACCTTCAACCTTGAAGGAATCACTGGATGTGGCCCACTGGAAGCCAGAGGGGAATGATTCATTGAGAAAAAGATCTCGCTCTGTTGTGATCTGGGCCACAAACTTATCCCACACACTCTGGTAACTGTTTATAAAGTCTGTATCTTCAATGTACTCTGGGATACTGTGAAAAAGAAGGGGACATAAATACATGTAAAACAATCATGGCCATATTAGACTCTAACACAACATATATTGTCGGCTACATGTTCAGAAACAAGGTATTTTAAAATGGTGGACTGTTACCTTTTCGGAGTGTCAGCCATATCCAGCTTATCAAACATATCCACCATGTCACACCCTACAATATTCAGGTCATTGTTGTTCAGAACTGTAATAATTTCAGAACAGAGTTGTCAGATTAGTGGTACAGTGGTAGCCTGGGTAAACCCAGTCTCCACATGAGCTCTATGTGCAATCAGTCACAAGAAACTTATGCTACAGGATATAGCCTGTGACGTCACGTTGAAGGCTAGTACAGTGGATCCTCATTTAGCTTCCGACATCGGCAACGCTTTATATTAAGGTTCTATTAATAAGTGTTAATTAATAGGTAATAAGGCTCTTATAAGGTGCTTATTAACACTATTATTATGTTAATAATACTATATAAGTGTTAATAATCACATTATAAACATATTTATTGGTAGCTTATAAGACATTTATAAGCACTTTATAACCACCTTTACTAGCTGGTTTTGTTACTTCATTAAGCTTAATAAATAGTTTGTTATTACCTTATTAGCAGTTAACTATGCACTTATTAACAGGTAACTATGCTTTTTGTGTGTGTGTGTGTGTGTGTGTGTGTGTGTGTGTGTGTGTGTGTGTGTCTGTGTGTGTGTGTGTGTGTGTGTGTGTGTGTGTGTGTGTGTGTGTGTGTGTGTGTGTGTGTGTGTGTGTGTGTGTGTGAATTCTCTTTAACCTTTGCCACGGATATTCCACTTGAAACATGGTGCATTCATTTTATCATTTTGATTCGGTGGCAGCAAGATATTTAGAAGAAACACAGGCACACGCAAATGGAAGTTCTGAGAAAAATACCACCAACCACAATCACAAAGCTGCAAAGAGTGATCTCCATCCATTCATCTGTAATTAAATTACCTTGCAAGACATTGCCAAGGGACTGGAATTGATCGGAGGAACAACCCTGAATATTTATCTTGTATATCAGGATAGGTATCTCCCCACTGGACCTCTATAATATGACATGACATGACATGACATCACATCACATCACATCACATCACACAACACAACATCACATCACATCACATCACATCACATCACATCACATCACATCACATCACATCACATAGCATAACACAACATCACATCACATCACATCACATCACATCACATCACATAGCATCACATCACATCACATCACACAACACAACATCACATCACATCACATCACATCACATCACATCACATAGCATAACACAACATCACATCACATCACATCACATCATATCACATCACATCACATCACATCACATCACATCACATAGCATAACACAACACAACACAACATCACATCACATCAGCCTAACATAACATTATTATCAAATCCTATACTGACACATATTATAATATGTAATAATAATAATGTATTATTAGCAAGACAAAATATGTAATAATGCAAAGGACAAAGAAAAACATTGTAATGATTACTGCACCTGTAAGCTCCTCAGCTCCTCTGCAAAGTTTGATTGAGCACAGTTATATTCAATTTGCACTGACAAGAAATCCATCTGTTCCAAAATATGAGATACAGAAAGTATATTATTACATAATTGGAGTATATAAGACAAACACATGGGCATAAAATGAAGCAAAGTTTGAGGCACTTAAATTTAGATGTCAATTTAGATATAGGTATTTGATAACATCACTCATTTCAAAACAAAGTCTACACACCCTTCCAAAGTTTCTGGGTGTTATTGTGCTGGAGCCTACAATTATAGTTTTACATTTTTAATACAGTCTCAGAAATGGGCAACTGTTTGTTTTTACCTTGATTTTGCTGGTTATTTCCAAATGCAAGTGAAAACGTCCAATTTACCTTTTCATTTAAGGCCTCAGTGCAATAAAACCTATAACATTCGAAAGTGTGTGTAGATTTTTGATGTCCTCTGTATATGTGGTTCTTCATATAAAGGATTCAAGAGTGCACAAGGACAATATACGGCTTACTGTTGAAACTTTAATCTGCGAAAGAATAGCGACATCAACAGCTCTGAACCCAACTGACAGACGTCTCCCTATGAAGAGATGAAAGCAAAAGAGCACTCAATCACAAATAACTTCGAGTGTGTGTGTGTGTGTGTGTGTGTGTGTGTGTGTGTGTTTGTTTGTGTTTGTGTGTGTGTGTGTGTGTGTGTGTGTGTGTGTGTGTGTGTGTGTGTGTGTGTGTGTGTGTGTGTGTGTGTGTGTGTGTGTGTGTGTGTGTGTGTGTGCGCGTGTGCGCAGTCTGCACACTTATTTAATTTCCACCAGACCAGGCATATTTGACAAATGTCTTTTGTCTCCCCAGCTCAGATATTAATGGAGTGCAGCCTGCAGCCCCACAGTGAGAAGGAAGTTTACCACCTCCGTGATGATCGTACCTTGGCCTTCACCTGGATTAAACTGCTCAGATAAGCAGAATAATCTACACATATCATCTTTGTCATACATGATAGGGTGAAGGGTTTCAGATATAAGAAAATATAATAGTTTGGCTATACAAGAGTACTGACAATATTGACCATGTGGCAACATATTGAATAACTGAATGTGAAATCAATTAAAATATGAATGAAAATAAAGAACCCAACTTCTTTTCATTTTTGCAGAATACAAACCAATTGACAGATTGCTTTAAAATATGTATATATGCATTTTGAGTAGACACCATTTATAGTTATTGATATTTGCAGGAAAAGAATTATAGCTTCAATATAAGGTTAAACATTACATCGCCAATCCTTGAATCAAGAGCTGAGTCAATGAATCAGTCTAGATATATTGAATCATCACCTCCTTTTCACTCAGTCTTAAGCACTTACCTTTCTCAGGGAACCAGTGATGATAGAGCTGGTAAATGTTCCTGTTGACCTGGAGGATATTGTGGAGCGGATTGGGAGCACCTGCATGCTGCCTTTCATGCCCGATGTCATCCAAGTGGCTCAGCGTCACCCAGGAGTTTGCCAGCTCTCCAAACTCTTGGAAAGCAAACTCTGCATACTGCTCAAACACCTCCAACAGCTGGGGACTCTCCCAGCCTCCAAACCTTGATCTGAGGGCTTCTGGTACTGTGGATCCATGGAGGACAACCAGAGGCTGAAGGCCCACCTCCACTAGCTGTTTCAGCAGAGTCTGGTAACACGTCACCACAGACTGTTGGGGCTGGCTGGAGAGGCCTGTCGGCAGGAGCTGAGCCCATGACAGAGGCACTTTGAAGTGGGTTACCCCCCTGCTCTGGAGATGCTCAAAGTAGACTTTGGATGCTGAAGGTAAGGGATGAGTACAGTCAAAGGCATCATTGTCTGAGTTTCTGGCCGACTGCTTCATCAAAGGGCCTGCAAGAAGCATGAAATCCTCTTGTCCGTCACCTCTCTCATCACTCTGACAGCCATGCAGACACAAAAGCCACAGACAAAGCACCCACACTGAGTGCTTCATAGTGGCTTCAGTATGATGAACTGATATTATCCACCGATAGGCAAGCTCTTAAAAAGCAATCATATTTCTTCCCTGCTTGAACGATTGCATCGTTACATAATCGTGATAGAGAGATTGAAGTGGTGTCAATTTCAGTGTTTTATTGCACTTGTGTTGATGATTACAGTCAGAAAGACTCTGGACTCACATGTCAACTCAGAAGAAGCTCAAGAAATGAATAGTTGCAACACCGAACAGCACGGTGTAATGTGTTATATCGACTCAAGTTTCTTTTGAAGATTGTTTGGGTGCAAGTCTGCTTATTTATATACTTTAATATACTTTATGTATGTATGTATGTATGTATGTATGTATGTATGTATGTATGTATGTATGTATGCATGTATGTATGTATGTATGTATGTATGTATGTATGTATGTATGTACTGTATGTATGTATGTATGTATGTATGTACAGTATCTATGTATGTATGTATGTACTGTAGTAACACCCAGTGTTCAGGCAAAGATCAGACTAGAGCAGAGTAGGATAGGCCAGATTAGGCTGTAGATTAGCTAGATACTATGTCCCAGTTAGCTCTGGTTAATGCTTAGAGTAGTCAGTTGTCTGATCTCCCCCCCCCCCCCCCTCTCTTTCTCTTTCCCCCGCTCCTTTCCCTTCTTCCCCCTTCCTGTTCCCCCCTCTCCCACATTTCCCACTCCCCCCCCCCCGCCTCCTCTCTTTCCATGCTCTTTCCTCCCCCACATCCCACCCCCCCCTCCCTTCTCTTGCTCTCTCCTCCTTCTCCCCCCCTCTGCTCCTTCTCCTCTTCTCCCCTATTTTCCCGAACCCCTACCACTTCCTGCACCCTCCCACCTCTCCTTCTCTGTTCTCTCTGTCCTCTCCCCTCTCTCACATTCCCCCTGCTCTCCTTCCCCTGCACCCTCCCACCTCTCCTTCTCTGTTCTCTCCTCCTCTCTGTCCTCTCCCCTCTCTCACATTCCCCCTGCTCTCTTTCCCCTGCACCCTCCCACTCTGTTCTCTCCTCCTCTCTGTCCTCTCCCCTCTCTCACATTCCCCCTGCTCTCCTTCCCCTGCACCCTCCCACCTCTCCTTCTCTGTTCTCTCCTCCTCTCTGTCCTCTCCCCTCTCTCACATTCCCCCTGCTCTCCTTCCCCTGCACCCTCCCACCTCTCCTTCTCTGTTCCCTCCTCCTCTCTGTCCTCTCCCCTCTCTCACATTCCCCCTGCTCTCCTTCCCCTGCACCCTCCCACCTCTCCTTCTCTGTTCTCTCCTCCTCTCTGTCCTCTCCCCTCTCTCACATTCCCCCTGCTCTCCTTCCCCTGCACCCTCCCACCTCTCCTTCTCTGTTCTCTCCTCCTCTCTGTCCTCTCCCCTCTCTCACATTCCCCCTGCTCTCCTTCCCCTGCACCCTCCCGCCTCTCCTTCTCTGTTCTCTCCTCCTCCGCGTTTTCCCCCCGCCTCATTTTCCCCCCCCTCTGCTCCTTCTCCTTCTCCTCTTCTCCCCTATTTTTCCCGAATCCCTCTCCTCCTCTCTGTCCTCCCTGGGGGGGGGGGGGGTGGAGGAGGAGGGGGCAGAGAGGTCTGTCCCCTCCCCCGCCTCCTCCTCTCACGTTCCCCCTGCTCTCCCTCCCCTGCACCCTCCCACCTCTCCTTCTCTGTTCTCTCCTCCTCTCTGTCCTCTCCCCTCTCTCACATTCCCCCTGCACTCCTTCCCCTGCACCCTCCCACCTCTCCTTCTCTGTTCTCTGCTCCTCTCTGTCGTCTCTGGGGGGGGGGGGGGGGGGGGGGGTGTGGGGGAGGGGGGGGGGGCGGAGAGGTCTGTTCCCTCCCCCGCCTCCTCCTCTCGCGTTCCCCCTGCTCTCCCTCCCCTGCACCCTCCCACCTCTCCTTCTCTGTTCTCTCCTCCTCTCTGTCCTCTCCCCTCTCTCACATTCCCCCTGCACTCCCTCCCCTGCACCCTCCCACCTCTCCTTCTCTGCTCTCTCCTCCTCCGCATTTCCCCCTGCATCTCTCCTTCTCTGTTCCCTCCTCCTCCGCGTTTCCCGTTTTCTCCCCGCCTCCTCCCTCCCTCACACTCCCCCTGCTTCTCTACCCTGGCTCTCCCTCCCCTGCACCCTCATCTCTCCTTCTCTCCTCCTCCACATTTCCTATTTTCTCCCCACCTCCCCCCTCTCCTCCGTCTATATTGCTCATTCTCTCCCCACCTCCTCCCTCCCCCTGCTCTCTTCTCCCCCACACCTCCCCTCCCTTCCCCTCTCCTGCTCTCTCCTCTTGCTCCTTCCCCACCTCCTATACCCTCCAGCATCTCCCATTCCCTCCCCACCCCATCACTCTCTCACATTCCCCCTGCTATTCTCCCTTCTCCTGCGCTCTCCTCTGCTCTCCCCTCATTCCTATATTTTCTATATTATCAATTGTTCAAATGTTATCTTTATTCTGTATATTCTTGTTACTGTTGTGTCAGCTAGAATTAGCTAGACATACTTTCTGTGAAGCCCTCTGAGACATGCTTGTGAATTAGGGCTATATAAATAAACTTGACTTGACTACTGTATGTATGTATGTATGTATGTATGTATGTATGTATGTATATATGTATGTATGTATGTATGTATGTATGTATGTATGTATGTATGTATGTATATATGTATATATGTATGTATGTATATATGTATATATGTATGTACGGTATGTATGTATGTATGTATGTATGTATGTATGTATGTACTGTATGTACGTATGCACGTATGCTTTATTCCAGTGGAGCATGCAGGAAAGATGGGAGAGAAAGAGATAGACAGGGGGACAGATTTGAACCCACAAAGATGGTTAAAGCAGCTACGAGGAAGTTTTAACTGCATGAAACCATCCAAATGTAATACTGATGCCCTATGCGAATTTTCGCAATACTTCCGAAAATCGGCACAAGCCTACTCCTCAGGGTTGATGTGTTATTATGTAAAATATTGTCCATAAGATTTATTTTATTTGTTTATTTATTTATGTATTTATTTATTTTAATGCTCTGGCAGACCACCAGGCGGAGCCCCGTAGTATGTAATCAAAATTACAACATTATGTTGCATTACCTCTACCCAGCCAATGAACTGTTAACAACAACAGTGTTGTACAGCAAATCAAATGATACTCATCAGAAATATAGCTTTCATTTGCATCCAGCTCTATGTTTTCCATTTACAGTAGATGGTTTGTGAAGTCACAAAGCTCCAGGGGATCTGCCATGTTTATTATTCACAAGAGTATCCAGAAGTCCCGCCTCTCCCATTGATCCGATTAGAGTCTAATCGGATCAATGGGAGATACTCTTGTCTGTCTTTTATTTTATTCGTTTATTTGGATGGGACAGTGCAAAATTAATGAACACAGAAACCACAGAAACAGATAGTAAAACCTGGAATATAGTAAAAGTGTAAAAATTGCCGGATTTAGCACGAGGCTAATTTCCATCCGTTGTCCCCGTTGTCTAATCACTTAGACAGTGAAGAGAAAGAGAGAGGGAGAGAGAGAGAGAGGGGAGGAGGGAGAGAGAGAAAGGAAAAGGTCGGAGAGAGAGAGAGAGGGGGAGGGAGCGAGAGGGGGGAGGGAGAGAGAGGGAAAGGGTGGGAGAGCGAGAAAACACAAGTGATGTAGGGCACCTTTCTGCTCTGAGTTTTCTTTTTCAACTTGGGGTGTTCAAGGGGCTCTTTCAAAGACATCAATTGTAATTTTCAGATATGATTCAAGTGCATCTACAAAGTTATGCATGGAGCTGATATGTAGCCTACAAAAAAAGTATGTTTTTTTCCACTATGAATATCATACACTATGAATATCATACACTATGTTATCAAACACAAAACAGTTTTTGCTTTTTAAAATCATTTCTTTGTGACCTGTGCACAGATATTTAGTTAATCATAAAAGTCCTCTGCCTGCTGTTTGACCCTTCATATTTTATCACAGCCATTCAAGGCTGTGACCACTATCAGCACACATACCCTAAGGTATCACATCAGTGCAATGGTTATGAAACCCATGGTCCGAGTGTGAAAGTTCATATCGGTAAACAACACCACTATAAATGGTTAGCCATCCAAACACACAGACAATATGGTGCTGGGGAAGGTTCTCTCTATATATTTCATAAATATCTATGGGTGTCTGTGCCAGGAAGTCAATGATCAACACAAGGCCATACTTCTTGCTGGTCCCATATATATATATATATATATAAAGAAAAACTAAGAATTATGTGCATAATGAATTTTGACTATGACTAAATGTATGTACTAGGATTGACATTGACTTGGTTGTGCCCTGGATGTTCTGAATGTGATCAGCTGTAATGAAAACCATCAATCATGAGAGAAGCCTTGCTGCAGGTCTGCCTAAATCACGGTATTGAGCGATAGGAAATCAAGAGGATCAAAGGGACTCATGATTACTTTGGCTTCAACCATTACACCACAGTTCTGGCATTTCCTGTTGGCTTTGGCGATCGACAGGATTATGAAGGCGACAGGTGAGCTTAGACTTGAAAAAGACGCTGAGCCAACATAAGACATTTGGTGGATGTTTTTATGGGTGGTCCCGGTGGGAATCAAAAAATCACATCACAGAGTAGGTGTCAGAGTGAAGTTAATATATTTACATAGATGTATCTAGAAACGTTTGTATGGATCGTGAGTTGATGTCCAATCCAACATCCAGGGGTGCTGGAAGCATCCAGGACTTCAGCTGGATTGAGTCAGGCTCCTTCTAGCTAAAGATAATGCCATTTGGATTCAGGAAGATCCTCAATTTTATCAAGGAAGACTATGGAAACCCACCCATCTACGTCACAGAGAATGGGATCTCAGAACGAGGAGCAGTAGACCTGAATGACCTCCAGAGAAAGCACTACTATGAGGGTTACATCAACCAGGCCCTGAAAGGTACTAATTAATTGTATGATCTTATTATTATAATTAAGAAATTCTGTAATTGAGAATTTGGAAAAGATTATGGAAAAAATATTCACTAATGATGTTTCACTTCATTGCCACAACTTGTCTGCATGCATTCCTTTTAATTTGAGAGGTGAATTAGAGAATAGGACACTTTGTTAGTAGCTCAAGCAACTGCACAGCAAAGAATGAGTCATTGATTCTTTAATCATATGTACATAGATGATCATGCTAGTTAATGTTGACCTATCAGCCCTTTGTCGGGATGGAGTTGATTTGAGAGGCTACACAGCCTGGTCATTGATGGACAATTTTGAGTGGGCTGCTGGCTTTGCCGAGCGATTTGGACTTTTCTTTGTGAACCGGTCTGACACGAAACACCCTTGAAACTGCTTTCAGGCCATGTGCCACTAAAACTAATAGTAATGTAATTCTTTGAAGCAGACTTTATCCCACATATGAATGCAGAACGGTTGCAATAAAATAGTTGGAATTAATGATGACATATTTGTGTCTTGTCTCTCTCTTACCACAGCTACAAGTACCCCCACTGTGACCACACCTGCCCCTGTCCTCCCCCTGAACATGGTGGACTTCTTGGGTCTGGAGCTCTCAGCTCCTGATGCTGAAGTGGCACTCTGTCATCTTTGTTCTTCTTCTTTTAAGTGTAATTGGGGTAATCTTTGTCGTCTACCAGCTCTTGGGGGCTCAAAGGAAGTTAAAGACAATAGAATCCCTCGGAATACAGTAAATGTGAAGACAGTTTTGGAATTATATGAAAACATTTATTGCTCCAGACTGTTATACTGTACACATCTGGATTAAATAGTATTTGCTAATACTTGTATGGGTTTGAGATGCTATTTAGGTGCCATCTAGCTTTATTTTCAGCCTTGTGTTAATCTTCTATGAACACAGACCTACAAGCTAAACCTTAAAACAGACTCCGCAATATATCACCAAGTAGCTATTGTCTGTTATAAAAGATATGAGAACCAAAATGTTGTTGGACCCCTGTGCATGTTTGAAAACTATTATGTGATTTCACATTTTGGCAAGTTATGATAGTAATGTGGCTGTATCTTTCTTAAAGCATGCAGCTGAGTTGTGCAGTGTATTGAACACTAAAGTTGATCCCCATTGTTTGGATATTGGCTGACAGAGACCCAGGATATATTGGGAGTTTTGTTCCAAAATGATATATCCACCTTTTAAAGCAACTTGAAATGTGATGTTATGATCATTGCTACTACAATGCTACCAATTTACTTTTAAGAAATAAATGCTATACCTGGAAGCTTTTGACATGTCTGATGTCATTGTAACCCACTGACCACTGGAGGGTGCCACTACATAATTTTCTTCAGACATGGGTGGAGTCTTTTTTTCTAAACTCGCTTATCACAATATCACAGAGAAGAAAAATAGGAAAATGTAACTAACACACATTGCGATATTACTTTGTGGGCACAAGTTGGTGGGGGTTACACAGTGCCTTGCTAAAGGACAACTCAACAGGAGTTGTTGAGGGAGAGAAAAGCGTTCTTAGGAGCCAGTCAAACACGCATCTGCATGTCTTTCCCACTCGACCCATATAAACCAGTTCCTGCTGGACAACCTGCTGTGAGGGAAAGATGCAGCTTCTCCTGACTCCTATATACCAGGATGTGTGCCTCTGGTCTCCAGGATGACCTGCTTTCTCAGCAGGATGTACGCATTAACACATGGTGGGTGTCTCTTCTGCATGATCTCCCCTTCCTGCTCCTCCACAGCTCTGACCAACAAGGGGTCCGCTCAATACCTCAACCCCCACAGTCAGCCAGGATTGAGCATGAGCCAGGCTGGAGAAGAAGACAATCTCTTGCAGTTCCATGTTCAATGTTTTTAAGTCACTTTGATAGGTTAAATGAAAGTTAATTGCAATGTATGGTTTGATTTGACACATCAATAAGCAATGGAATAATTGCTTATACACACAAGAGTTAGACTGAGGAGCTGTAGCCCACTGCAATTCAAATTAATTGTTAAAGGAACACTCCGCCCATTTTCAACCAGCTTTGTAGCATTAGAACATCAGTAGTATATCAGAAAACTGTAAACTGTTTTGAAGTCTGTCATTTAATTTGACAGTTATTGAGTGTTAAAGTGTGGACCAGTGACATCACTGGTCCACACTAACTCAAATTAATAACTCATTAACTCAAATCAACTCTCAATAACTGTCAAACTAGATGAATGATGAATAGTTTGACAGTTGTTTGGGATAATTATAAATGTGTGTTCAATAAAAACAATGTTGTGAATTTCAAGTGGAATTCAAGTGCTCACATTGTTTTCAAAGAAAAGACACAGGGCTCTATTCTGCCCCTGGCCTTAGGCGCTAAACTGGCCTTAAATGCAAGAAAACACGCTTTACACCTGCCTACCGCTGACTCGGGAGGATACCGTCATGTTTTTACGCCCCGAAATGCGCTTTACGCTGAAGAGGCGTGGCGCAGTGCCAGTGCCTTAAATACCAGCCTAAAGCGATCTTCCCAACGGGCATTCATTTTGTGGTTGACACTTGACACAAAACCAGGCCTTATTCAGCACCTCCGTGGTGACACAGCGCGAGGATTCCCCCTCTCTCGTCTCATCAACAGCGCTGTGCTGGAGACAATTCTGCCATGTCCCAAAAGTGAAAGGAAGAAGTGGCCAAAACAGAGGGACTGAATGGGAAACTATCCATCAATGAGCTAAATATATATAGAGTTATTTCCATGTTGCCAGACACTATTGACAGTTTGAGCCCAGCCATCTCACTCTCTCTCTTCCCTCTCTCTCTCACTCCCTCTCTCCGTCTCTCTCTCTGTCTCTCTCTCACTCTCTCTCCCCCTCTCTCGCTCTCTCTCACTCTTGGGCTTTTCTGACCGGACTGGAGTCGCTCCACGGATCGGAGCTTGGAAGGGAATAATGTGATTGGTTTACTGGAGATCACCAATCCAACACTTGTGAATAATTCTACGGTTAAAAAGGCGTGGTTAAATGGTTAGCGCACATTCTGGCATTTAGCGTCAAGGAAATATTAGGAATAGCGCTGTGCCAAGCCATAAACGCAGATTTAAGGCCAGGGGGAGAATAGATCTGGCAATGCAGTAATCCAATCCGCTGACGGAGGCGGGCACTTTTTCCAAGCTACTTGGCAGGTGATTGGATGACCCATCTGTCTATCACCGCTGGTGCGTGTTAACTTCAACCAATCAGATCGCCATGCCTCTGACGTCACGTTTGCAACCGGAGGAAGGTGCCTGTGCCTGTAGAGATCTCCGTGGTAGTCTATGATTGAGTCCTTACCGTCCTCATCGTCGTAAAGTTGCCTTCGAAGCATGACGTTCGATTATAACGAACTAGTTGTGTGGCTTAGCCTTCCCAAATGTTGAGGGTCGTTTTTTAGAATTTAATACATAGAATTGGGAACGTTACATTCAATTTCATTCAGACTGCCTCTCACTTCCGCGGCGGCAGCCATGTTAACGAGTGAAAAGAACTACAAAGACCATGTACCCACTACACACAGAAAGCCCGCCTAAGGCTGCCGCTGATTCGTCGAGCCGGCCATGGTTCGGCCAATCATCCTAACTGCCTGTGCATGGATGGATTACGTCGAGAGAATCTCTTTTGATCTCGCGAGGTTATCCATCTTGCAAGCAAGGTTAGAGAATAGAGCCCACAGTGTCAATAGGTACCACTGCACGGCTAATACATTATGTTTTGTTCATGTTTGTGTGAGTGTCAGCAGTATATTTGAGTGGAGTGTGCAGTAGTGGATGTATGTCTGATAATGTGTGCTGCTTCACTCTGGAGCACAGATGTGGGCTACACTCTGTAGCTCTCCATGGTGCTGAACCTGTCTTGAGTCATTTTGGCCATTAATTATCCATTTTTGCCCCTTTAGTCGGCCCTAATTACGTAATTCAAAAATCCGGCTCCGTTAGGTCACCCCCAGGGGGGCTCTTTACACTTCCTGAAAAATTCAGCAAGATCGCACATATGTGGCGAAACACAATTCTACTCACTCACTGACTCACTCACTCACTCACTCACTCACTCACTCACTCACTCACACACACGCGCACAGACAGACAGACAGACAGACAGACAGACACTTCATATTCTTATTATAGGATGCTCGCTGGGTGGAAGTGTCCCCTCTGTGTCATGGAGACACAGTGATGGTCATTCCAAACTGCTATATGCTAGCTTTGCTCCTTGGAGGCCCTGTGCATTTACGAGCGTGCGATGGAACAGCTACTCTTGTCGGGATGTTGTGTGTGTGTAGTATTAATAAGGACAAAGAAAGAAAAGGGTAACACTTTGGGGAATACTTTATTTAGTCCACCTACAGAGTAGTTCATTTCAACAGCTTATTAGTTGACATTCAACAATTCAACTCTTTTGGTTTGTATAGATGTTTAACAGATTATGTATGTGGCAATTCATGCACTTTACCAAAGCAAATGCGTCTTTGTGGAAAGTGAGTTTTCCACTCAGACTTGGGTGTCTCACTCACTCTCTTTCCAGGAAAGAGGCTGAGGTCTTCGTAGTTGAAACACTAGAGCAGGAAAACATTATTGTTAAGGAATTGTGCGGGATGGGATGCTGGAATGGGAACCTCCCAAAATGGAGTGGGAATATTTTTACTCCAATAATGGCAATGTGATACTGCAAGAATGTTTCCAGCTGGGCCAAGGCGATTGAATTCTCCACCCTCTGCAATAACACAGATCTTTAGGTTATACACAGTAACCTTCTGCGCTGCAAAGCTCTGGGCTTTCTTCACTGGGTGTCACTCTTCAAAGAACCATTTTTGTTTCTCAGAAGAAAAAAGTTAAAACAAGCTGCACAATATAAATACCACCACTTTTGGGCCCTTTGAGCATCCATTTTTAACAGTTGTATAAAAATAAATTTTCAATTCTGTGAATCCAGAAATAAACAAAGCCAGTCGTTGGATGATGGTATTTCAGCAAAAATTGAGCGTGCAACAAAAAGTGGGAAATTGTTAATTTCAGTAGTCAGAAACATCTGTTAAGAATTAGACAAATAAATGATTGTCGGATGTTGTGTCTGCTCCCCATGGCAACCTTAGATGTTGAAATACAGGTTGGTTAACATGTTGCTGTGTGTTAGTTTTATGAGACTAATTAGTGAAACACATGCTCTCTCTCTCTCTCTCTCTCTCTCTCTCTCTCACTCCCTCCCTCCCTTCAACCACTGACTTTCAGCTGAGAGAGATGAATAAGCTGCCTTCTAACCATATGGGAAAAAAAATCAATTGTGCAATCAATGTGCAAAAGTCATGTATTTCAGTGCACTTGGAAAATTCAAAATGAGTCATTGCCGGTCTCACAGCCTTGGATATTTGTTGTCTTATACTTTGTTATTGCAATTTGCAACATTTTGAATGTAAGATCCTTGAAAGTGTTCAGAATTAATCAAATGAGCTAGAGGCGTCCGGGTAGTGCAGCGGTAGATTCCCTGCCCTCCCAAAACAAGGGTCGCAGGTTCGAGCCCCCGTGTTACCTCCGGTTTGGTTGGGCTTCCATTCCATGCATACAGGCACAATTGGCCATGTATGCGGGTGAGAGGCTGGATTATGTGTCCTAAAAGAAGTGGCTGGTGACTTCACGTATCGGAGGAAGCAAGCATGCTATTCTCCAACTCTCCCCAGATCGGCAGAGGGGGTGGAGCAAAGACCGGGACAGCAGGGGGGAATGGGCCAAGTAAAGTCTTGACGAATTTCAATCAGGTAGACTACTTGGCTCACACCTTGTTTCATTCATATTTCTCTCTATCCAATCACAGTTATCCACGCTTTCACACGGTATCAATAGCCAATCAGTGCAAGCCATCTCCTTCCCCCGTTTTGCCACTGAACCAATCATCTAAGCGGTTCAGGGTATTTCATGTTCACGTCTCTTACTTTGTAGTTTCACTACTCACCAATATGTTGTCACTCTGCAGTTGCAGTCATTCCCATGTACCAGTTGTTTAGCCCCGCCTCCTCCCCTGCCCCGACCAACGTCATGGCTCCAGAGGGATTCCTGACACCCTCTCATCATCGCAGGAGTCGCGTGATCATGGAGTCATACGCCAAACTTTAATATTGTTGAAGATTACCACCATCATTAAATTCAAGTCCACCTTAAAAAGCTGCCTGCATAATAGTTGGTCTTAAGTTGGTCTTTAACCAATTTCCCCTTGTGGGATTAATAAAGTTGGTTGAAGTTTTAACCCCTCTTACCATGTCCTTGTTTCTTGTAATTTTGTGTTTTAATTATGGTGGCTTTCTTTTAAGCTGTATGTGACTGTTGTACTGTTGGGACCACAATGGAAATAAGCCCTCAGGCTTTCTTCTGCATTGTCCTTTTGACAGATGTGTGCTGTTGTGTTGTTGTTTTTTATGTGCAACCATAATCTGTCAATAAAGATCTCAATCAATCAATCAATCAATCAATTTAATCAATTTTTTTTCAACTTTTACACTAGTCTCCTGATTGAAGTATAAATGTGGAGGGGTGGGGTACTTCATAAAAATAATGAGGGTTAGGGTTATGGTGAGTGTGGATACAATTCAGGAGATACACATTATAAATATAGACTTCCACTGGCTTATGATGCCAAAACAATCAGATTTGCCACCCAGACCCACCCATGTCTTAAACCTTATAATTTGGAAATAATTACAGAAATAATTAAGTTTATTTTCTTTGTTAAATCTACAAGCAGTAGCAAATGGGTTCAGGAAAATGATATGTCCCTCACAGATACATACTCGTACTAATAAAAAAAAATCTTGTGACTGTCTAACTTTCTGCTACTATTCTACTACTGAAGAAGGGTGAAGGCTGTGAAGAGTTATGTCCATTATTGTCAATACTGTTGAAGTCAGGACTGAAGATAAGGATAAGCACTTCATGAAGTAACAGGGGTTCCCAACCTTTTTTGTGCCAAGGACCGGTAGATACATGGGAAAAAAAGTCACGGACCGGTTGTAAATTTTAATGGTTTTAGTTACATATATATTTACTCACCAGGTGGCGACAAAGGGGTAAATAATAACAGCCTTTTGTGTTGTACTGTATGTAGCCTATACAGTATTTATGTTTTTGTTTTAACTACAAACATAAATAAACGTCAACTTGAAAGTATGTTTCAACTACAACACACAGCCTATAATAATATAGCCTATGTTTATAAAAAAATATATATATATATATTTTTGGACCGGCTCGCGGCCCGGTACCTGTCTGCGGCCCGGTGGTTGGGGACCACTAACAGACCAGTAGTAAGCCTGAAATGTTCAGCACTCCCTAATGCAGTGTGAGACCACTGCTGTGTTCAGAATCAGCCCTAATGAGGAATGCTTCCAACACTGTTTGAAATCACCTATATTTGTTTTTATTGAGTTCATTATCACAAATATGATTCGCACTTTACAGGTCCCTGTAAGACATAAAGCAGGAGTGAAAAGTGGAGCAGGAAATTGCAAAGAGGAGTCCTGTTGTGTTGTGGAGACTGCTGCGCCTACCGCTATTTCCTCTGAACATGCCAGTCTCATCCACTCACCAGATGTATGCCTGTTTACTAACCCTCTGAACATGCCAGTCTCATCCACTCACCAGATGTCTATGCCCTGTCTAATAACCCTCTTAGACGTTGAGGAAAATTTTGTTCTGGCATGTTATGTAATGTTACCCATAACACTGTTGCTGTTTCAAAGATTGTGGTTATGTTTTATTGTCAGAGCACTGACATGGAAGTATTATGCCATTTGGCACGTCCAACCCATCTTGGCTCATTCCTCATGCAGCACTTGGTTGGCGGTGCACAGTGGCTGTAGCGCTACAAAGGACATGCAGCATGGCACACAACAGCCATTGTGGCGTACAGACACTAATGCTGAGGCTCAAATTCTTGGAGTCTCTGCTGCAGATTATGGCACCTTCAAATTTAAGAATTTTGTGAAAAGCCAGAAAAAGTCAAAGATGTTCTGTACTCTGACAAAAAAAGATTGCTGGGCAGAAATGTACCTGTGTGGACACAGAATGCTTTGGGGTATTCATTGACCGAATTTTGCCATTAGTATTTCTGCTTTAGATAGTATACAGTGGTGATATTAAGATGGCAGGGGACAGAGATAGAGGGGGGGGGGGCGACATAAGACAGTTGACTCAAAATCCATGAGATGGCGAGCACATTGTTTATGCTTGAGTCTTCTGGACCATCCATCAGTGCAAACTGTTACAAAGTTTTTTCACTTTCAACAAAAAACAACTAAAATATCAATTGCGTGTCAGGGGTGTACAGCGTATGGCATTTATGTAACAATACATTTCTGACAAGATCATTGCAAAGGCATTCTGATCCATGGCCTCAAAGTGCCTCCATGCAGGATGGCTTTGAACAACCTTGTCTGGCAGGTTGGATTGTTTCAGAATCCTAATTAGCTCTGGCTGTCTGGTGTGCCACTGGTCTCCAGGAAACAATTAGCAACAGCCCCACCATGACAGGATGTAGCCTGCCATTTCCCTGCCAGGCTCCTTCACCCCGCTGAGCAGAGCCCGTGGTACGGTCTCGTCACTCTGAGAGAGAGAGAGAGAGAGAGAGAGAGAGAGAGAGAGAGAGAGAGAGAGAGAGAGAGAGAGAGAGAGAGAGAGAGAGAGAGAGTGAGAGAGAGAGAGAGAAGTTGGTGACTCATGCAGGTGCCAAATCCATGCAAAAAGAAGCTTCAGGGAGCAGAGCCACTGAATTAGTTTTATGTCAGCCATGTTTCATGTTAGTGTACTACTGCTTCCACTTTTTTCCTTTCGGTATTGCATTTGTTGTGAGTTTGAGTCACTTTGCTGAGGAGTATCCTCATACAACCTCAATAGTGTCAATTTTGTAATTGCTGCTAAAGGATCTTCATTTAGTTTGACAGTTATTGAAAGTTTATGAGTTGTGGACCAGTGATGTCATCCATGCAGTGATGCAAATGACATCACTGGTCCCCAACTTAACTTAAATCACTCAATAACTGTCACTAAATGAATGACTGCAAAACTGTTTACAGTTTTCGGATATGTTTGAGATTATGTTCAAAATAAATAAGCATTGTTTTTCTCTGGAGTCTCCCTTTAAGCCCTTCTTCACCTCTAAAATTACTATATTGTCTATCACTTCCATCCCCTGTACTGTTCTTGGTGTTTTTTGTTCTGATTAGACTCCATCCATGTCTGCTTCCACTGTGATCTCCTTTCCCCCACATGCAGCTGTGCTTGTCAACTTGTAAGCTCATGCTCCTCAGACCGACACTTGGTAATGAGCCAGTGTTCATGTTATTTCACTGTTATTTTGGGACAGGGATGTTGGACAAAGAGGGGGAGAGATGGGGAGGGATTCTGTGTGTGTGTGTGTGTGTGTGTGTGTGTGTGTGTGTGTGTGTGTGTGTGTGTGTGTGTGTGTGTGTGTGTGTGTGTGTGTGTGTGTGTGTGTGTGCGCGCGCGCGTGCGTGCGTGCGTGCGTGCGTGCGTGTGTGTGTTTTACTTAAGTCAAAATTGGGGACACAAACCCAACTTAAGACCGGACGGCAGGTGCAACTATGGGCAAGTCCCCAGTTGGTAAACTTTTTCAAGGTGGCCTTAAATCCTCTTTCTGTGGTCAGTTCTTTGCAAGAGGATGGTAACTGGTTCCATAGCACTCCTGCTGTATACAAAAAGGAATTTTGCCCCATAGAACTCTTAAATCTTTGTGGAATTATATTAATTGTATTGCTTCCTCTAGTGGAATAATTGTGAGTCTCGCGCACCCAGCTAAAATAATTTAGCAGATAAGAGGGGACTGTAGCTTGCCTTATTCTAAAGGACATCCCCAACTTGATCTGGGCTACTCTCTTTCCCACAGGTAACCAGTTCAGCCCTTCAAAGTGCGATGAGCTGAGATGTGTACGTGGGTGAAGTTTGAGCACTGTCCTAACCAACTTATTTTGTCATGTCTGAAGTCTGTGCTTTGTTTGTTTTGGTGAGCCACTATACCAGGAAGTGCATGCATAATCATAGTGGCACTAAGGCCTCTGCTAAAGTTTTCAGAGTGTTTGGATTTAAAAACTGCGATTTTCTTGCTAAAAATTTACATTTTTGGTTTACTTTGGTTTAGGACCTTTACAGCCATGTTCTCCCCTGACAATGATTTGTCCAAGACACAACCTAGGTAGTTTACCGACTCTTTAGCAGTAATGGCAGAATCTCCTACCTTCACTTCCAGAGCTGAAAGTCTGCCTAACTTGATTTTGGATCCGAAGAGGATTGATTCCGTTTTCCCTAGGTGAAGGGATAATTTGTTATCGGCTAACCAGGTGCTCACTCTGCCTAATTCCTTGCTCAGAATCTCTTCAACCACTACCCTATCCTTGTGGGACACAAGGAGCGCTGAGTCATCTGCATACAAAAATAAATTAGTGTCACAAGCAGATTTAAGGTCATTCACATACAGCAAGAAAAACAAAGGGCCAAGCACACTTCCTTGGGGGACCCCACATGTAGTGTGGGTGTGGAGTGAGTTTAAGGGGGTGAGTGTAACCGAGTTGAATCAGCGCGGATTCCTCGTGAGTCCCGAGTGGTAGCAAGTGGATTGGTTAAACTCACTCCCCAGGTATAAAGGCATGTTGATCAGCTCCGCGTTGCGGTTAACATGTCGGTCTCCCAAGCCGAGGGTCGGCAGTTCGAATCCACCCCTGGGCAAGCCCTTAACATGGGTTGCTGCAAGTACCACCTACACAACGCCATTACAAGCGCGCGCGCGCGCGCGCGTGTGTGTGTGTGTGTAACAAGCAGGCACTGATAGTCAGAGCACTGACTCCAAGTGAAGTAACACTGCAGGGTGGTGTGTGTAGGAGTTTGTCTTCACATTTAGGAACAGCTTTAGCTCCGCTCAGAGTGACAGAACACCATGTCACACGCCCACTTCAAAGTTGGAATCTGTACTTTTTTTACACTGAGGTGATAGTTGGCAGTGAGAAAACAGTTATAATTGTTCAAATACAGTAGCCATAGCCTTGAGGATGGCTGGCCTATATGGTATCAACTAACACTGGCAAAGTTCCCCTGAGCAAGGCACTGAACCCCAAACTGCACAGGAGTGCTGCATTACAGGTGTGTGTGTGTGTGTGTGTGTGTGTGTGTGTGTGTGTGTGTGTGTGTGTGTGTGTGTGTGTGTGTGTGTGTGTGTGTGTGTGTGTGTGTGTGTGTGTGTGTGTGTGTGTGTGTGTGTGTGTGTGTGTCTACAGTATTGCCCAGTAGAATCGGCAAGGAACACATGTTAAATTGGGATCCGTTTTTTGGGGTTATCCAATTGTTCTATATTCATATGGTCTCTTGGTCTGAGGATGTGCCACGTTTTTATGATGACAGCATCCCTCTGAGAAATCAGAGGTAATTTGAGATTACAGACACAGAGGTGTGACAGATCAGAGCTAATTTGAGATTACAGATACAGAGGTGTGACAGATCAGAGGTAATTTGAGATTACAGACACAGAGGTGTGACAGATCAGAGCTAATTTGAGATTACAGACACAGTGGTGTGACAGATCAGAGGTCATTTGAGATTACAGACACAGTGGTGTGACAGATCAGAGGTCATTTGAGATTACAGACACAGGGATGTGACTACAGATCTTAAATGGAAAAATTGAGAATCCTTTTATGTACTACCACCAAACTGCATTTGCCTATTATTCTTCTCTCAGCTTGCCTTGCTTAACCACCAGATGAATGAATGAACTAGTGCAGTCATTTGCAGCATTATTGCTTACTTTGATCAGTGATACTAATGTATTACTCCCACTCTCCTTTGACTCAAGGGAACATTAAAGCCGTCGGGTGTGTGTGGTGTTATTGCTCACATTATACACTGATAGAGCATGTTGGGAAGGAGAAAACCAACTATGTACAGCTCCATAGGAACAGTTTGTGCGAATGTTTTTTCTTTTCTTTTTGGCTGAGAGCTGTCTTTAAAATGGTTGAAATGTAGCTATTATCAATAAATGGCCAAAAATAATAAGTGTCCAGGTGGCCTTGTGCATATTAAACACAAATACTCACAGATCTCCTATAAATCCCTTATCTCTGTAGTTTTTATTAAGACTAGATATTGAGTGTGCTCCTTTCTAGCATCCCTCGTTGCCTTGGCCGCTGAACTGGCAGCGCTCATTTCTACCGTGGCTCGTTGGTTTGCCTTTGTGCGACCTCAAACGCACAACAAGCAATTGTGTGTCACACGGAAACTGCCACCCAATTATATTAGTAAGATATTTTACATAGTTGTAGTCTAGTCTAGTCTTCTTCTGTGGTGTTTTATGACAGTTGGCATCCTTTATGTTGCATTACAGCCTCCTTCTGGATTTATCCATCCACTGTTTCCCTACATTCTGTCCCTCCTTTCATGCTCCTGCATGAAACTTGGCATCCTAAGGCGGGCACTGCTGTCTCCTAGTTTAGTCTAGTAGTGATACATCTTTTACCTTTCAATTGTAAAATGTAATTATGTTAACTGCACTATCCCTAAATAAAATAAAATAAATTCAGTTAGTCAAACTGACTCCCAATGAACCTATGTTGACCGATAAGTACCATACAAGCAGTATGCATGGCAGCCTGCTAGAAGTGCTCATTACAAAACCAGCACAGTGTGACTCTTTATCCATGGGGTTTACATGCACAGGCCCAGTTATGTAAGGGGGTGTTAATCCGCTGTTACCATGGTGACGCCACTCACAACTGGCAGAGATTGTGCCTTGGTGAAAGTAAGAATCAAAAGCTGTCTTTCCTCAAGCCCTTTTTTCAAGTACTTCCAGAGTGTTGGTGTCATTGGCAGATTAGGGCCGCATTCTGTTTGTCACGCTATCACAGGACCGCCTACCAGACAGCGCCTTTCAAATGTTCCTGAGGAGCAGGCTTGTTGCGGGCTCATGACGAAGCTTGCAATCTGGAGCTTGTAAGCGGGAAGCTTTGATGTGAGAATCGCCATAATGTGATGCTCGCTCCAGTTCTGCGTAGGTGTGTGCAGGACCTCGGGGGACCAAAACTTTGCCGCAAACAAAACAAGGGATTGTTCAACTCTAGAAACAAGTGTACAGCTAATCCATTGAAGGAGCCACTTCATCTTCGCATGTTGAACTCTTAAGCCAAATCTAATGAAAAACATGGCGTAAAGCAAACTGAGCGAAAAGTGAGAAGCAAACTGCTCCGGCATTAGCTATAAATCTAGGAGGATTGAGTTGGATGTTATGAATTGAGCACCTAGTGTGTGGCCAGTGAAGCAGATGGGATAGTAAAAGTTTGAGTACTTTGAAAAGTTCATACATGCACATGGTAAAAATAAATCCCAGATGACTAGCAGGTTATTGTGTGGCAAAATGGATGTATTAGGCCTGGATTCAGAAGTCCAATATGGAGATATTATGGAGATATTATATGGAGAGTTACCATGTAAGACAGTTCTCTTTCTGAAATCATCCAACCCATCCTCACTCTGCTCACTCAGTGAGTGCAAAATGGACATTTAAAATCATCATCATTAGGATGAAAAGTTGCTTGATAATGGTTAGTTGTTTCCTGTTTCATCCCTGTTCTGCCATTGTTCTCTGTTCGCCCCTAAGGCATGAGGCAGGTAATTATTAGCTCTACTGATACTGAGTGATACGCCGCCACAGAAAGCAGTGCGGGAAATCCAAATTCTATTAAAGAAGGGAACAAGATGAGAGCGGAAGAATAGGGTTGGCAGGGCAAGAGAGATCCTCAGTGCCAGGACACCCCATCCCTCTTTGTGCCCATTTCCTGTGAGCGATGGCTAAAGTGGTACATGTCTGAACTGCTGCCACCATGCCTGGATTGGCTTAACAGGATTGGCTGGCGGGTTTGTGGTCTGGATGCCATTAATTCCCCCTATCCACTTACTGCACCTTATACCATGGAGGCATTGTCAGGTGGTTACCCCCCCCCCCCCCCCCACCCCCTCCCCTGTGAACCAGCAGATGAGGACACGCTGCATAGGCAAATCACATGCCAACCGCCTATAAGTGCACATGTCCTTTGGCTAAATGATCCGTTTGTTGTGTCTATATGTATTACTGTCAGTGTTAACTGGTGAGACAAATTAATTTGTTCAGGATACTACATTTCTATTCTATTCAAAAAGGTTAGCATGTTTTCAGCAACTGTTCAGTGACTGATGTGCAAAACATTCCTGAAAAGCATCCCCGACACCATTTCTCTTTCATTCTTCTCCTAACTCAGTTCCTATAAAACCAGCCGTTTACAGTTCTTTGAGCTGTTGCCATGACTCTTCTCATCAGCACCTGGGTTCAGTGTTTCATGATTTCTTTTATATACCCTGCCCACAAACAAACAAACAGACAGACAGACAGACAGACAGACAGACAGACAGACAGACAGACAGACAAATGGACAAACGCAGGCAAAAACATAACCTCCCATGATCAAACTATCAAACTGTTGGTGGAGGTAATAAGAGCCATTCTTAAACAGTCAGTTTCAAGGGAAGCAAAATCATTTCAATCTTAAAAAAAAAAAAGATCCAGCAATGTTCAAGATATCAGTTAATGTTACAGTAGCCTCATTTGAGCCTTATACTGCAGCAAATAAGGGAGAGAAACAACAGGAGTTGTGAGCCTTGGAAATGTTTGTGGTTCAATACATAACTGCATGTGTTAAGATCAATCATACATAACATAAACTCCTCGATGACTATAACAATTATCACTATATGCTTAATCCTAATGTGAGGGGAACTCAGAGAGCGCAGACCGCCGCCAAGGCCAATAGTCCAGTCTACTATGATATGCAAATTTCAGATCCGGATACGCTTGGTTCTTCCTTGGCCCATGCTACACCCTAGTTTTTCCGTAATCCTGCTGACAGACAAACAGCAACAAAAACATAACCCCCTTTGGCGGAGGTAATTACAATGTTTTGCTCTGATAACGAGTTGAGAGAAGAACAAATTACAGCCCATGTTGACATAAGCCTGCCTCCCAGTGAGCAGTATTTATGAAAATATCAGTAGTATAATAGCAATCATTATAATGTCATGCAGATCTTCCATACTGTAACCATAGGTGGATTATGGCATGATGGGCCCTTGGGCCTGGATGCATAAAAGGCCCCCCCTCAGAGTGCACATACGCACAATTAAGGACAGAATAATAACTGAGAGATACATTCACCTGCATCTCAACAGCATTTACAGCACAGCCACCTGAACACTCAAAGCCAATGGCACAATAACGAGAGATAAACTCACCTCTATCTCAATACAGGGTCTAAAATGTACTTTTTTGTCCACCAGCCAAAGGATAGTGAATGTTGAAATTTTACCAGCCACTCAATAGATTACCATTGTTCTTTTTGGGCCAGGCACTTACATATAGAGTTCAACAGGCATGTGACCTTTCGTGACATTTCTGGCCATGGAAGTAAGTTCCCCATTCATTTTCTCCACAGACATTTTGAAAAATCCTTATAGAACTAGTTTTAAGGCTGGAACCAAGCCGACCCGTGACAAAAAATAACATCATTTTTTGTTTTTGCTCAAACCAAATGTGTTATGGTCACTCACGATTCAGTAGGTCATGGGTCGGCTTGACATTTTCGAAATGTCTGTGGAGAAAATGAATGTGGAACTTACTTCCGGGGCCGGAAACCTCACGAAAAGTCACGTGCCTGTTGAGCTCTACATGTATTTTACCAGCATTTGGCCTGTGGCTGCTGCTAATTTTGGACCCTGTCTGAATAACACAGGATTTACAGCGCAGGTACACTCAATTAAAGCCAAAAGCACAATAACCCTCTAATTGTCCATAAATATATGGAACATTTTGTCAAAAATAAAGGTTTGGGGCTCTAAGGGATCATTTTGTCTCAGGCCCGGGCAGGATACACGGTGACCCTGTGAAGAGGCTCTGGGTTATGGGCCCCCTGAGCTCTTGGGCCCGGTACGCCCGTTCGGTAATACATCCCTGACTGTAACCCCCAGCTAGAGTCTTCAAGTCGGGATACTTTGCTTTTCACATTCTTGGATAAAAATCACTTGAGAGGAAGAGGATCAGAGCATGTATAACTGGGCTGTGTGCTGGTCTGGACCAATCTACAGTATATAACTGCTGTGTTCTGGACCAGTGGCCCAAATCAATGAGCTGAGCTTTCATGGCAGAAAGGACTAAAACGCTGGGCCTTAATTGAGTTTGCCAGATGCACAACACACGCCCTGTTAGCCTTTTCCCCTTCTTCTGTGGGTGGCTGAAATCTTGAAATTAAATAAGATAATGGAAAAGAGGAAGATGATTAGATTATTCCTGAAGGGTTACAAGTAAAACCATATTCTGTCCGTCTACAGTGGTTTATATAGCGGTGCCAGCGATTTCCCCTGTTAATCATGTGTGCCACATTTGCATGCGCCGGCATCTCCCCTCTGCTCCTCTCTTCTCTCTTTCCAGTTTAAATTGCATTAACTTACAGTGTACAAATGTGCCAACATTAACTTCTCTCCTGAAAGATAATGCTCCGCTCTCTAGAGAATTACAATAAAGGGGTACAGTGCCTTTTCCCTGCACATTTTGGATGATTTGGGAGCTCAAATAGAATTACCAGTCATGTTTGGAAGAAAAGCAGCCACATTTGATGAAGCAGGTGTTTTTAGAGGCCTGTATTGGCATTTCTAGAGTGCTGTTGGCAGCAATGGGGTGTTCAAGCTGTTCCTGTAAGCAGAGAGACATTATAATATGACTTATTAAGACATTAATAGGAGTGATGAAGACAAGCCTGGCCTGTAAACACCATAATACCTGTATGTTTACTTTTGGGTTAAATGTGTGTGTGGAATCTTTACATTAAGTTAAGTTAAGTTATCCTTTATTGTCATGGAAATTCATCTTCTGCATTTGACTCATCCTCTACTTGGAACCTTCCTAGAACTAGGACCAGTGGGCAGCTGCAGTGCAGAGCTGCAGTGCAGTGCCTGGGCCCTATCCTCTTCATGCTCTATCTGCTGCCGTTGGGGTCCATTTTTATGAAACACAATATTTATTTTCATTGTTTTGCGGATGACGTACAAATTTATCTGCCCCTAAAATCTAAAAACAAGGACACTGTACAGTCGCTGCTTGATTGCTTAAAGCAGGGATACTCAACTTGCTTTGTCCGGGAGCCACTTTTGTATAATGATAGGAGGCCAGGGGCCAGTTAATAAAGAAACATTAATATTTGTTCTGTACAGTAGCGGATTGTAGGTTTGTGGGGTGTCAGCTAGAGTTTAGTCTGACAATTTTGTGCACACAGGATAGTTAGTTAGGTTAAGTTAGGTACATATAAGTGCCTGAGTGGCGAGCAGACGGCGGTATTTGACAATTTAGCTGGAGCTCAGTCACACTTTATTTAACATTAGTTTTCATTGTGAATTAGAAAATGGTCAGGGGGCCACTCTGCACCCTATGGCCCCGGGCCGCAAGTTGAGTGGGGACTCGTAGGACTCATAGAATCGGTCAAGGGTCCCCTTTGAAATTGACCATGCCGGTTTTTCAAAATTCATTATTTAGCCCCCTTCCCGACAAGGTAGCATGGCATTGTTGGTCCCAATGGATGCTGTAGGTCTTTACAGTTTCATGCTCTATAAGTATCTCCACTCTAGATTTAAGAATGACCTGCTCTCAGACCTGCTCTCAGTCACTACCTTGTGACTCGTAAGCAGGGTAAGCCTGAGAGCAGGTCACTGGGGGCTGGGTTTACCCAGGCTAGAGTAATATCGGCTGCAGACGCCAGTAGAAAATCGGGGACATTTTCAGGGACACCTCCAGCCGTGGACAGGTCACCAAAAACAGGGACTGTCCCCGAAAATCAGGGACGTCTGGTCACCTTACCTCACTGGTAAGCGAAAGTGCGACCACATCACTCCAGTCCTTGCTCCACTGGCTCCTAGTGTGTTTAGAATTGATTTTAAGATTTTGTTTTTAAAGCTCTAAATGGGCTGGCACCTCAGTATTTGTCTGAACTCCTGCACTTTCATGCTCCTGCCCGAGCACTGAGATCAGCCTTTGTCCCAAAGACTGAAGACCAGAGGTGACCGAGCCTTTGGGGAGGCTGCCCCTAGGCTATGGAATGTGCTTTCCTCTTGAGTCCACATGGGGCATCTGACCTGCTCAGTGTGAATACCATGATCTCTAAGCTCAGGTGTATCCAAGCCATTTATCACACAAATAAAAGGCACGCAAGTCCAGTGACATTAGTGGTCATCTTCCCCTGGGAACTGGGCCTCCTTTCACCACAGCTAGGTAAAAAGCATCTGGTGATTTTAATAGTCTACATCACCAAGCTATAGATGAGTAATTGGCTAGAATGGCTCAACAAAGGTTAATACAGGGGCTTGATTAGCCTCATCAATACATAACGGGTGTATCTGTTTTGTGTCGATGTGGCTTGAATATTGCCTCTAATGGCCCATTTCCACCGCTGGTATCAGCGTGGCCCCGCCCAGCTTATCTCGCTTTTTTGTCTCATTCCACCGATCAAAAACGTGGACAGCCCGGGTTGAGTCGGGCTAGTTTTGGTCCCTGCTCTGTTGAGGTTCCAGGGCTGTGGACCCGGTACCATACCATGACGTGAAAACACTGCAGACTAGGGCTGCAACTATCGATTATTTTAGTAATCGAGTATTCTACCGAATAATCCATCGATTAATCGAGTAATCGGATAACAACCCTTTTTTGTGTTTTCAAAGGCTTATCGTAAATATACACCAAAAAATAAGATAAATCTCTTCAAATAAACAACTACATTAGTTTCTTTCTTAGAAAAAACAACATTTTTATTTTTAAATTGCATAGAACTGGCAGTGGCACCATTCATCTTTTCACTTGAACATGATGGACCCGTCCTTACAAAGCTGTCCATAGTACGCTGTGATCCGTTGAAAAAGAGGTGAAATAATAATTAATATTGATATTTATTAGGTAAGTTCATAACAAAACTGGAGAATGCGCATTTACACACCCTAGACCTGTTGCCTATTATTGACACAAATATCAGAATAGCAAGATAACAGGTCAGGTGGTGTAATAATTGGAGCCTAAAATGCACCAATTAAATAGTTGTTTGCAATCATCATGAGAAGAGTCGACCGGTCTAGGGTGTGTAAATGTACATTCTCCACACACACACTCTTTCTCTCTCACACACACTCACTCTCTCTTTCTCTCTCACACACCAACAGGCTAGTGTGATCACACACACACACACACACACACACACACACACACACACACAACGCTGTTAAATTAGCCGCTAACGTTAGGTTAACGTTAGGTTGAGCTTTGTATTTGTATTTCAGAAAACGGCAAGCCACATCAAAAAAAATGCAGCGTGAATGCAGTTACTATCATTATCATTACAATCATTAGCATACATTTACATTAGCGTTGTGTATAGTTAACGTTACGTTACCTTGCTCCGCTCGACGTAGATGCGCTGGTGGATGCGTAGACTGGATGTTTACGGTTCAGGTGCTGAAGCATTGACGAGGTACTGTTGTGATATGCAAGTATCGTTACAGTACTTGCACACCACTGAGTTCGTGTCCTTTTTCAGCGTGAAATGATCCCACACTTTAGACAGTTTCGGTCGCTTTTTCGGCCCTGGTTCTTCCCTTCCCGGCTCCTCCTGTCTGCTTTCTCCGCCGCCTCGTTCCATTTTGCGGGGTCCGCTCGCTATACAGTAGCTGCTCTCTGGTCTGTCTGCGATCATGTGTCCTCGCGTGTTTACACCGGAAGAGCGCTGTGCCACACCAGTAAGCGTCCGTGAGAAACAGTCTCTAATCTCTAAATGCCGTGTCGAGGCGAATCATTTTGGCCTCGATCATTTTAATTATTCGAGTTATTCGAGGTACTCGAGGAATCGTGACAGCTCTACTGCAGACGACTGATTGGTCAGGCAGAATCGTGTTTACTGTAGGCCTATCTACTGTCAATGCTGGATACCAGTTTAGTGGGGCTTACCTTCTGTTCTGTTATTTCCATCAGTCTTTTGTGTTGCTGCCTTCGGCTCTGGTGAAATAAAATCGATCTCCTTGCTCAGCTTTAACATGATGGTGGTTTTCAATTGTTTTGAGAGAGAAAAAGTCAGCTCCTCGGGAAGCCCTCCGCTAGGCCGGAGGCGGGGGTTTAGTGAAGCCGCGGTCTTGCCTGGTGAGAGGCCGCCGGGGTAGAGGCTTCCTTTTTCCCCGTAGCGTGACTCCCGTCCCGCGCGCAGTGCATGCATGTGAGTTTGAGTAACAACAAAGTGATATCCATTCTCCTGGCCGATTGTCACATTTGCCCATGTACACTGTAGGTCATTTAGAGGCACCAGTATTTCATAACCAGTTTAAAAGTGCTGTGTATGGATTTAATTTTAACGTTATACGTTATAGCCTACTTGGGCTCTGGGCGGAGGGCAGATATGCGGTCGCTATGACGACCAGTGTGGGCGGAGGCGAGTAAACTTGCTATGGAAACAACAGAGTCTATATCAAGTAGATACGAGTAAGACCAGGTCGAGTAGAGCTGTACTGTGCTGTTATATGTGGTGGAAATGAGCCATAAGCAGCGTGCCAGTTACTGTCCAGATGCAGACCAAGTTCAAACTTGACAGGGATCTTATCAGAGCTGAAGCTAAGCAGATAAGCATCGCAATATGGTATGGTATTGTGTGTGTGTATAAGCTGTATCCATTTCCGTGGCAGACCCATCCTGGACGCATCCATTTAAAACTGATGACTGGCTGAGCTAGATCTTTGCGTTTTTTGTGGTTCGCACTAACGTGGACAGGGACGTTTCAGCAGATACTTATTATGCTGTCAATGTTTTCCTTAAGAGAAGAGCGTGGCCGGGTGGCGTTGTCTCATTTCTGTTCAAATCAGCCTTCACTGAGCGCTGATGTGGACAGGCAAGTTTGAGCAGATGCTTATTACGCTGTCAATGTGACTCTTTAGAGAACAGCTCCACTGGGTTGAGCTGCTCCATTTCTGCTCAATTGAGCCTCCACTATTACATCTAGAGTACCAGCGTTAACATGATCCCAATCCCACGGCAGCTGTATATCTGTCAAGTGTCTTTTTCACTGACATCATTTGTCTCCTCCAGTCCACACGTGTCTCCTGTGTTTTTCAAGGATGGCTCGCGGAAGGGTGTGCTTTCATCATGAAAGAAGAAAGAAAGACCATCATTTCCCTTTTAGGGGTCATCCCTATGTTCCCCGGGTCCTATGTTCCCCGGGTCCTATGTTCCCCGCTTTTCCCAAATAGGGTCCTATGTTCCCCGCTATGTTCCCTGGGAGAGGTTAGGTTTTGGGTTAGGGTCTGGGGGAGGTTAGGTTTAGGCGTGGGGGGTGGGAGAGGTTAGGTTTTGGGTTAGGGTCTGGGGGAGGTTAGGTTTAGGGTTAGTGAAAAACGGGGAATATAGAACCCGGGGAACATAGAACCCGGGGAACATAGACATGATCCCAAAACAACTAGCTGAGGGAAGAAGAGAGGCGATTCACGACGATTTCTCCTCACTGAACATTGTCTTTGTTTTCACTGATATGGTGTAATTTTTGTTTTTGTGCCAGCGCGCGCCTGTCGGTGATGCCTGCGCCACATGTTTCAGCTACGAGGCTTGTGTCACTCCTTCCATGGTGACAGCGCTTCATTAAATGAGTTGGGGGAGATATGACATGTAGGACTGCTGTGATAAAAGGCTTTCTACATGGGCAAATCACATCGCCCATAGGAAAGAGCCTTGTTCCAAAATAGAGAGATAGCCTACACCATTTGGAAATCATGATACCAACTCTTACAAAATGATTGAGAAACACACAATTTAAACAATGATCATCATTTCTGCTCAATTCTTTTATATATTTGATGGACAAAATGATGGTTGATTTGGTTGTTTGCCAAAACACTTCACCTTCGGGTTCTTCTAGAATTTTGTGATATTGATGTTTTTTCTTCTTCTCCAAATTAGATAAGCTATAGGCTAAGGTAGAAATCTTCACATGTGAAGACCCACAGTGGCCAAGGATTTACAGTTATCTGTTCACGGCCACTTTGTTACAACAAAGAGTAATGGGGATAAAAGCAAGGAAAAATAAATCCAGAGGCAACTTCACTTTCAACTGACATCACATAAAGTTCACACTCAACTTTTTCTTCATTGCATCACAGCTGTTTGGTGTTTGTGCAGTGTTTTAAATCCTGCCACCTTGCTGGGAGAATGTTCCTTTGGTTTCTCACATGATCAGCACTTTGACACCCTGCTGCTATTACTGTATAAGATGTGGTGCCTTGACATCAGCATTCCCCTCACCTGTCTAGTGAAACGAATAAGTGCGTGGCGGATGATGCAAAGGAGAAACTTCTCTCAACTTTAAGTTATTTGTACCTGAAACAAGACATTTTAGAACAGAACTGAACTGAACTTCAAGTAGCACACATCATCATCATCCTATCCACCTTATTTCTAGCTGCCATGATGCCTTATGTGAAATATGGGAGCTTCTTCCAGTGTAATCCTCCCAGCCCCCTCCCACCGTTATGTTGCTGACACGGAGGCCGTCTGCGTCTGTAAACGATGTTTCAAAGCTGCAGGCGAAGGGAGCCAATCACGTCCAGTTTGACCAAACATCTTGCTGCTCCCGAGTTGTTCAAAGAGCAACAGGTTAGCGGATATGATAGATAACATTATTACATTCCCTCAAATAAGTCATCCAATGAGTGTTATTTCTTTGTGACAAGCAACTTTTTTTTCACAGAGTTTGATGAGGAAATGCACTGAGTACGAGCGCCGCAGGCAGACCGTTGGCCAAGTAGGCTACATTAACCACTAACTAGCTGCAACAATTAGTCACGTTCTAGACCGGACCTTGCACCCATAATCATTTTACAGCGGGGCATTCAAAAATAAGGTGGATACCATATGACCATGTGAGTTTGCTGTCCTGCTGGTATGGAGTTATTTCCTCGTACGCAGCATGGATGTATTAAAAGAACTGGATAGGGGACGAGCCACGCCCACCCATGCATTCGGACGGAGGTTGCTCACTGGCGTATGAAGCCATCATGGGGGGTTTTTCTTCCTGGTTTTACTTCCTGACCATGCGGCCCAAGGCGAAGTGCACATGTGTGCCATGACATATTCCATGACGTCTCCCACCCCTCCCACCCATGGATATAGATAGATGTAGGGGCACTTTACACGAGGATGGTTTCCTATGGTGACGGGGAATTATTGTATCGTTAGTGCCTCCCTTTTAGACGGCGACGGCGAATTTCGGCTTAGGAAACGACACATTTTGAAACCACCTTCCAGAGTGGAATTCTTTGAGACGCTTCCCGCTGAGGGCTCCATGTAATCCCTTGAAGACGGCACATTTCAGAAACTCTGACGTGCCTGCACACGCGACACACGCGATTACGCCATAGCCGTGCGCGAGTTGGCAACCATTTTCTAAATAAAACGTCAGTATGAATGAAGTTTGGCAACATTCAGAATTAAGCTACACTGCGGCCAACTTCAGTTACATGTTCATAACGTTACTGCTGCGAGGAGCCGATGGCTGTACCCGGTCGGCATTTAATGTTAGTTACAAAAGCACGTCGACAGTGTTTTCTCACTGCCAGTAGCCTACAGTAGGGTTTGACAGATAGCACACTCAGCGCTCCCGGTCCTCGCTGCTCGTTAAAGATTTCCAATAGGCGTTATTCTGATAAACTGGTCACATATATATTACATTCGCACCCGACAAATATTAAAACTTTAAAACAGTTTGGTTTTTTTTTTAGCTTGAAAAAAGCTTTTTGGCAAGTCTAAATGACTGCGGAAGGCGTACTCTACTTCCGTGTTTAAAACAGGAAAGACGATTACGAAATTACGTCATGCAGAAGTGTCCTTGTATGGGCAAAGAATAAGGTGATCACACTGCCACCTAGCGACCTGGCATGTACATTACATTACATTAAAAATTCAACAGCGCTCATGTAAACAGGGAGAAGGTGTGAAGGAAAAGGTGTGAAGGAAACACTATTGTGTCGTTTCTTCCAGAAACTGTCCTCGTGTAAAGGGCCCCGTAGATGAAGAAAATACACCCGTATACGGCTCTTAGTGGCTTCTGAAGAAAAAATGCCCCATAAAAAAATATTTGATAATTAAAAGAGTCGTTTTATACTTTGAGTGACACCCGGAAAAAAATCCCCTGGGTTTAACAGCTGCCGGGGTCCCCATGCAAGTGGATGGGAATTTTCCTTTCTGGGCTGCATGGCATCACGTGACTTGCAATACAGAGCTTCGCCACCATGTTCAAATGGCTTCACAGCCCAGCGCTATTCCTGGGGGCTTGGTACGCAGGCGCAGGACAGTCGACTGTAGTCTTTGTGGTGTGTTCAAGTGCAACTTTTTGGCCCTGACACAGATGAGGTGAGGCGACGCAACAGTTGTAGTTCTTGCCCGGTGTGTCTGGGGTTTAGCCTAACCTTAACCAAGTTGTTTTACTTGCGTATAACCTAAGTTGTTTTTATGGTAAATGCCTAAACATAGTTGTTAAAGCTATTTTATTTGCGTTTAACAAAAGGCCAGAGGCTTTTAAGTGAACCACCGTTTTGTTTAAAATTTACATTGAGATATAGGTTTGCAGTAAAATGTAGACGTTTTAGAAACGTAAAATTGTCCGTGGTGGTGACACAGCGCGAGCTTCGCTGTCTTGCTCATTGCCCCTCCGTCTGCTCCTCTCTTTCTCCTCGCCTGCTTGCATGGAGAGACGACTCTATACATGAATATTATTCTCCGGGGCATACGAGCAGGCGAGGAGAGAGAAAGAGAGGAGCAGACAGAGGGGCAATGAGCAAGACAGCGAAGCTTGCGCTGTGTCACCACCAGGGAGAATTTCCCCTCTCTCATCAACAGCGCTGTGCTGGAGACATTTCTTCCATGTCCCAAAAGTGAAAGGATAAGTGGCCAAAACAGAGGGACCGAATGTGAAACTATCCATCAATCAGCTAAATATATATAGCCTAGAGTAATTTCCATGTTGCCAGACACTATTGACAGTTTGAGCCTCCCGGCCAAAACAAGCAGTTTTATTAGCGAACGTGTGCACGTTTGCCCTGTGTAGTACACTGTGTAGTTGTTTGAGCACATTGCTCCAGCTGAAAACAAGGCTACCTCGGTGAGGACTCGACCAATTTGAAAAAAAATTGTCACGATGAGTTTATTAGACACATACAGTGTGGAAAATAGGGTTGAAAAAAAAACGAAATTCTCCTTTAACTCACTGGTTCTCAACCTGTGGTATATGGAGGAATCTCTGAAATGTTGATGCAGTGTGGCTGTGGCTGACAAGTCAACAATAAATAATATTATTATGAATCAATTTGCTTCCTTAGTGAACTTTGCATTGCTGAATAGACTGTATTTTAACATTGGTCATGGTGGTACTTTGAGATCCTGATCATTTCTGAGGTGGTAGCCTACTTGGTGTAAAAAGGTTGAGAACTGCTTTAACTCAACTACTTTGCGCAAAACTTCACGGCAAACTTAATTTACTCCTTCATTCATTCATATGGATTCCACATCGTTTCTAAATGATTTCCCCCTCAGATGTCAGTCAGCCTCCAGACCCCGCCTCCCAAGGAAATGCAGGAGCGCCGACACGTGATTTATTTGCCAAAATCCAGTATGGCGGAGCTGTTTGGTGAATGATTTCCAGTGGTTCTCTGCTTACCTACGGGTCCTAAAACCCCGCACTGTAGATGCTCGGGGAGACTGAGAGAACCCGCACGTTTGCGCCCAAGGGTGCTCGTCCAGGTAGTGTTTACTTACTTTATTTAGCCTATTTTACACAGCACAGTCAGACAGCCCTGTCTGTCGCTCGGAGGTATACAGAGTGGAGCGAGTCAAAAATGATGTTTTTCTATAAGGCTAGTTGGTTGCTGCGCTGTTCCCCTCACTTCGGAGTCAAACTGCCAGGGTTTAACTTGTTTATTCTACTTTTACTGCCCCCCATGTGTTTTATGCTCACTATGATGTAGCTATGTTGTGTAATGCCGCTGTTGAATTCAATAATAACAAATTTGAGTGGATGTAAAAACCTATCCAGTATTACTGTTGTGCAACTTTGTTACTCTCAACTGTTCGATTCAAGCAGGACTATTGATCTCATGAGAGCCACTATTACGGTTTCAAACCAGACTGTTATTACACTGCCGAGGGGGTGATTTAGCAACAGTGCACAAAGTTGTGTTTTTTGTCAAACTTTTAACATTACTTTTTTTAATAGTTGTGCTGCAGCACTGCACAGCGCCATAGGGTTTCATATTGTTTTCCATGCAGACTGGCTGTAGGTTTGTGTAAACAGTTCCCAGATGCCAGATGTAGTGCTGAGTTTATGTCAACCGCACTTTCTCTTATCATACCGTGAATAATACCGCACATTTTAGAGGCACTGCTAAGTCCAGTAAAAAGTTGTCAGACAATGTAAATACGCTAATAGCCTACGGTATGCGCAAATCAACCCAATAGGGACATTTATATTGTTACTTCTTTGGTTGTGTGTGCAATCTGCGCATGTGAGAGCGTTTGTATGCGTGCATGTGAGGAGAAATCAGTGTTTGTATGATGGAGGTTTTTGCTGAGGTTGAACCACCGCTGCCACAGCTTTGGGTGTGAACTTGTGTCTTCATAATGTGTAAACACAAGGCTGCAGCAGCAGTCTGTGCTCTGCTCCCTGGCTCCTCTAGCCTCCACTAGTGGAAACTATTCCCTCAGCATTCCTGCTCCCAAAGACTGCTGTTTGCCACTTGTAAAACCCAGGCCCCACACAGGAAGGTGGTCACAGCTAGGCTTGTCAAAAGTATCGATAGTATCGAAAAGTATCCATACTGAAAATTTGAATCGGATACAATACTCATTTGCAACAGGTATCGAAAGTATAAATACTACAAAAAAATTATGGATACAATACTCATTTGCAACAGTTTTGATACTATCAGTGCTTTCTTTTAATGAAAAATCACAGATTTTCCCCTCCCTATCATTGGGTATCTGTTGCTTCAACAAGCTAAACGTGTTCTGGTGGCTAGAGTGGCGGTAATATGCTGTCCAAGTTCAAAGTTTTATCAGGACTAGATTATGGAGAAGTGTGCGTCTGTCCGTCCATCTGTCTAATTTTATTTTTATGCCTCTTGATGTATCGTCATCCCCCCTTCCCATGGTATCGAAAATGGTATCGAGTATCGATATTTTCCTGGGTATCGGTATCGAAGTAGAAATTCTAGTATCGTGACATCCCTAGTCACAGCAGCAACCTTCCAGAAAACTTGGCATGGAGCAGTATTCCTAAAGGATGACTCTGCTGAAGGTAATGCCCTGATTGGAGGAGAAGTCAAACAGAGATTCGTCTTCATTTTCAACTTTAGGTGTGATTTTTGTTGTTGTCGAGGTGAGCATCTCAGTCGCACAACAGGCAACCAGCAATAGTCGCTCAGGATGAGCCTCTGCTACATGCCTAAAAATAAATTGGATTTTATATTTTAGGCATTTAGCTGATGATCTGGTCAATGGTGGCTTACAGTTATACCCGTTTCAGACCGAGATCCAACCAGGATTATTCATTCCCAATTTCCCAGGTTGATTTTGGTTTTGAAAGGGTTAACCCGCACTGCCCGCTCGACCTGGTGACCGGGTTGGACAAGGGCACCACCGACCACCTGGGTTGCTAATAACCGGGACAAACATCTCATTGGTTACGAATGAGGCCATGGCCACTTGGCCAGCCCATGTAAACATCTCTACAGTAAAACTCTCTCGTAACGGGACAAGCCCCGTCTTTTATTGTCACACGAACACCACAATACATGCATGCGGCCACAACACACTCATGCTGACGGTGGCCGGTGAAAAGTGTCCTCTGCATTTAACCCATCCAGGCATGTCCTTTCCTCTGAGGGGCAGGCCAGGAGCAGTGGTCGCTTTCTCGTACAGCGCCCGGGGACCAACTTCGGATGTTGTCGTCACTGGTCGGATGACGATGACGATCTGATCTTCTGCATGTTTTTAGTGGGGGGTTATATACGGAGGAACCCCCTGGGGGAGCACGGGGAGAACATGCAAACTCCACACAGAGAGAAAGGCCCTTATGACGAGATACCCCACCTGGGCAGTAGGCACTGAAGATATGGGGGGGAACACAACCACAGCGCCCACAGTGTCCCAGGTGAGAATCGAACTCAGGACCTTCTGACAGTGAGGCGACAGCTCTACCACTGAGCCACCGTACCCCCCAGTAAAACTGACAAATAGGATTGTCCTTTCCTGACCTGTTATAAATCGCTGGGATTATCTCTTGGGACAAGGCGCACTGAGGGTAGCCATGGTTCAAAAAGCCTCCAATTGTGTCATCCACGGGCAATGCTGCCTGTGATACTCCCCGGGTGTTGCAAACCACTACAAAGCAATGGCATTGGCTACTAGTCTGTGCCATGGATCAATGGCTTGGCGGTAGTTTGTTGTTTGACGTTGCAGCGCTGGGCCGATCATTCAAGTACAATGTCGATTATCGAACGTGACATGAGACGTGTTGGTCGCCCCGCCCATTTCCAGCCTGAGTTAATTGCATCTCTCTCGGGTTGCGTGCCCCGGGTCCTATCTGTATTATTGTCATGGCCAGAGATTAACCTGTGTTGACTAACTTGGTGTGAATTGACAAAAGGGTTCAACGTGGGTCAAGTAACCTTGGCCCAACCCTGGTAGGGTTTCAGTGTGGCTGTTGAGGAACATGTCTGCTTTTTAGGAGGAGGGCTGTACCTCAGACCTGTCTGTCTAACCACAGGGTCACCCTACTGCCTCCAGAATGCCTAAAAGTAGAGCATTGTATAAATAGCAGTATGCAAATGAACAGAATATTGATTCCAATACACACACAAAAGCTTATTAAAGGAAAAATCCACCCTAAAAAGCTTTTGCTTTGCATTTCTGGGCCCCTTTTGTTATTTGATGGTGTATTTTTGTTATTCCTGTAGATAACTGGCCAAGCATATTAGATGACATGACATCACATCGAGATATTTCCAAGTACAGCTAATGGAGCAGTGAACACGCATCACTAATATCTATTGGTTAAACATTTTAACCTATTCACTGGAATTTGGGGCTCCCTCTTGGGATGCCATCTTGGATTTTCAATAAATAATTAACTGATGGTAATTTCACTATTTCAGTTGTATTTATTGAGCCCTAAAACAGCCGCCCATCTTGAAAATTACCCCTTTTCGGAAGTCAGATTTTCCTGGATTTGTAGTACCGGTATGTTATTTAGCATGTCCAATAGACTACTTGCACAACTCCACTACTTCCTGAAATGAGTAGGACATCTTGGTTTCCTGTCCTACACTATTGGATGAACTGATTAATGTCAGGTGTGCCTGACTGCTGCAGTCACAACAACAGTGATCAGGCACACCTGATTAATCAGTTCATCCAATAGTGTAGGGCTGGGCGATATATCGAATATACTCGATGTATCGCGGCTTGTGCCACGTGAGATGTAGAAATGACTATATCGCGAACATTCGAGTATAATTGTCACGCATTGTTTATAACTTAAGCCGCCGGCATGACTCGCTTCACGTTTCCTCTTGTCAGCTCTCCCTCTCAAGGGAGAGCTCATGTCACACTCAAAAGGGAGGGGGAATCACATGGATACGTCAAACGCGTCAAACCGCGTCAGACACACCCGTCCTTAACCTATGTGCGATTCGAAATCACGCGTCCGCACCATAGACTGGCGAAACATGGCCGCCCGCAGTGTGGCTGTTGACAGTTTCAAATTATAACAAAACAACCACTATTGCAATTTGCAATACATGTCCCGCAAGGTTTCTGAGATTAGGGGAAAGTCTGAGCTGGCGTTACGCTAAACCAAACATGGGGAGGAGGCAGCGGATTTGTTTTGGCGTTAACGTTAGCTGTTGTGATGATGACGGGGCTAACGTTAGCTAGCTGGTTAGGCTACCTAGTTGCAGGGCAGCGCTCCACAAGCTTGTTGTGACCAAAACCCCCGCATTTAAAGCATTTCATACTCCCAGAGCTGGCGTAAACCATAGAGAACCTCATGCATTAGCCTACTCAAAATGAAACGTCCAGGGTTTGTGTCTCCAAAAGGAACTAAGGCTAACGTTACATGCAAGCTAACATAGCTAGCTAGCTGCGGGGCAGTCATGATCTATTAAGGAAAACGAATGCGCAAGTGAACATCACATAGGCTACGTGTATTTTCTTTAATCTAGACTAGAACTAGAGGCATAATTTTTCAGTCAAAAGTGAAACGACACAGATATGATGGCGTATAGTGAGGCTTTCCATGCCTCACTATAGAACTGGCCCCAATGCAAAATTCACAGCTTATGTTGCCGTCATGCCAATAAGAGTCTAAATTTAATTTTTTATGTTTTATCTGCAGACTAAGCAGCTAGGCTTTCGGTTCTATAAAAGCCATTATTTTTTGTATTGACTATTGAGTGATACACTTTACTAAAACAAGCATATTATATCAGAAGTGTTGTTTGTGTTCACAGTGATGTCAGATTTGCTTAGGTCAGAGCTATGGAATATTAAATCATCTTTGCTCACTACATCTGCCCTTTCTTCTTTTTTACCCCAGGTGTGCATAAAATACTGGTTAAGAACTTATGGAAAAGTCATGGAAATCCATTGGTCAAAATGTGTATGAACCCTGAAGGGTTAAATTGAGCATTTATGAGAGATTTCAAAAATATCGAGATATATATCGTGTATCGCGATATAGCCAAAAAACATCGCGATATTCTTTAGAGGCCATATCGCCCAGCCCTACAATAGTGTAGGACAGGAAACAAAGATGCCCTACTCATTTCAGGAAGTAGTGGAGTTGTGCAAGTAATCTATTGTACCTGTAACCAGAATCCATTGAAAAACCTTTAGTATAGAGTTTAACCAAATAATGACTGGCCTAAAAGTTTGGAGGTGATCGGCGCAACGGTGTGCCTTGCAACACCGGACGGACATAGGGCTCTCCAATTGTAGTAGGCTATGCCACTGCATATCAAACAGAAGGACCAAACCTCTCATGGGTGTGCCGTGTGCATGTGTTTGCGCACAGCACACATGTATGCAGTTTCAACATTTGCTGATTTATGTTATTAGAAGGATACAGGAATGTCTGCAATGTCTATTATCAATTTCACATAGCCAGGTATAGAAAGGTTCCTGGTGCCCTGAATTATTTACACCCAGATGTTCCACATAGATAGCCCCCCAAATTATTGTCAAAAAAGCTGACTGTGTGTTGTGTTGTATGGATGGAGTTGTTATGGTCCCAACACAAAAATCACACAGCACTGACCTTACCTGACCAAACAAGATGTACGATTTCAGCACCTTCCCATAATGGTAACTTGCCATAAGCAATTGAAAAATGTGATCTCCGGCCACCTGAGACCGTCTAGTGTACCTCACACACAACAACGCCAACAAGGTCAATGTGGCTTGCTTTCATCATCTTGTAATGTTTCACCAAGTCTTTGGGAATTACATTTATCTTTTGTCCCTCCTTTTTCTTACTTTTACTTCTCTATCCTATCCTCCATTTCTCCTCATTGTGACAGAGATTATTTAGCCAGAGATTCATTTTGCAGCGAGAGTTGTTTTTAATCACTCATCAAGTGATGAATGTTGCAATTAGTGGCATATGAAATGTGCTGATATGAGCATCAGAGCAATCATTTGGAAACATTGTGGGAGGCATAAGTACACATTTGCATTTTAAGGATTTAACTGATGCGCCTCCAGAGCGACTTCAGTGAGTGTAACAATAGAACAAGCTTCAATCCAAGGTCAACATTGCAAGCAGTCAATCATGCAATGGTTAAAAATCACAGTGCCCAGACAAAAGACAGTAAATAGTCGTGAATGTTCCTCCTGTCCATCTATTCAACAGATGCTTTCTGAGCGTGGCTGAGCAGACATTAAGGTCATGGGCCATCACTACCTTACCAGAGTTTGGAAACACTGGACTTCTCCACTCTGTTGCCTGTAGGTTGGGCGTAATGCCGGTGTCCGTTTCGTTACCGCCATTACCATCATAAAAAAGTGTACGCAACTACGCATATCTTACTAATATAATTGGGCGACCGGTTTCGCGTGTGCGCACGTTGAGCATGCAAGGCTGCATCTGCGGGCACGCGGGGCGAGCACGTGTAGCGTGCAAGCTCCATCTGGGAGCACGCCGGGCGAGCACGTGCAGCGTGCGAGCTACGTCTGCGAGCATGCCGGGCGAGGACGTGCAGTGTGCGAGCTGCGTCTGCGAGCATGCCGGGCGAGGATGTGCAGTGTGCGAGCTGCGTCTGCGAGCATGCTGGGCGAGGATGTGCAGTGTGCGAGTTGCGTCTGCAAGCATGCCGGGTGAGGACGTGCAGTGTGCGAGCTGCGTCTGCGAGCATGCCGGGCGAGGACGTGCAGTGTGCGAGCTGCGTCTGCGAGCATGCCGGGCGAGGACGTGCAGTGTGCGAGCTGCGTCTGCGAGCATGCCGGGCGAGGACTGCAGTGTGCGAGCTGCGTCTGCGAGCATGCCGGGCGAGGACTGCAGTGTGCGAGCTGCGTCTGCGAGCATGCCGGGCGAGGACGTGCAGTGTGCGAGCTGCGTCTGCGAGCATGCCGGGCGAGGACGTGCAGTGTGCGAGCTGCGTCTGCAAGCATGCCGGGCGAGGACGTGTAGTGTGCGAGCTGCGTCTGCGAGCATGCCGGGCGAGGACGTGCAGTGTGCGAGCTGCGTCTGCGAGCATGCCGGGCGAGGACGTGCAGCGTGCGAGCTGCGTCTGCGAGCATGCCGGGCGAGGACGTGTAGTGTGCGAGCTGCGTCTGCAAGCATGCCGGGCGAGGACGTGCAGTGTGCGAGCTGTGTCTGCGAGCATGCCGGGCGAGGACGTGCAGTGTGCGAGCTGCGTCTGCAAGCATGCCGGGCGAGGACGTGCAGTGTGCGAGCTGTGTCTGCGAGCATGCCGGGCGAGGACGTGCAGTGTGCGAGCTGCGTCTGCAAGCACGGCGGCGGCGGGCGAGCATGTAGCATGCGAGCTGCATCTGCGAGCATGCCGGGCGAGGACGTGTAGCGTGCGAGCTGCGTCTGCGAGCATGCCGGGCAAACCAACGACGCACAGTAGAAATGAGCACTGCTAGTTCAGCGGGCGAGCCACAGTGGGGTGCTAGAAAGGAGCATGCTCAATTTCTAGTATACAGTATAATAAACACCCCAAGAGTGCACCAATGTGTGGTTGAAGATGCTATGAATTGAAAGTGATGACAGAACAGAACTTTTTGTAAACGATGTGTACTTTGTCAAATAATTAACCTGTCAAAAAAGACTATTCAGAAGTGATCATAATCGCGCGTCATGACAACTTCTCCTGAGTAGTGACAATGTGCCGCAACGAGACAGAGGAAACATGTTGACTCTCTGTCTCTTATCTCTCCTGCTGTCTCTCTGTCTCGCTCTGTGTGTGTGTGTGTGTGTGTGTGTGTGTGTGTGTGTCTGTCTGTCTGTATGTGGAAGAAGAATTAGAAAAACAACCTGGAGTTCCTGTCAGCAGCTAGCAATTGGCTAGCAGCTAGCGATCTACAGACTCTTACAAGGTGCTTATAGTGCTGCACATGCTCGAACTGTCACAAACCACATGCTATGGCCAACCAATGGTGTAACTTCATCACTCACTCGGTGAGTTTTCAAGTGCACTGCAGCCACCTTGAGGCAGGGAACGGTATAGCAGCGGCTACATCATCATTTGGAATTGGCGGCTCCCTCCAAGCCCTACTTCTTATCAGACGGTAATACTGTATACCGTGGGAACATTTGGGGAAGTTTTAAAGCTATCAAAAATTGGATAGTGACCAACCCTACTGCCTCTTGTGACCCCATTAATAAGCTACTTTGGCTCCATAACACTGTGCCTTGTTAGGGCCTTGGCCTGACTTTCCAAGCTCCTCCCACCTCAAATCATTTAGCAGGAGTTGGCAGTGGGGAAGGCATGCTTGTTTGTGGACATTTTGTGGATTTTGTCACGCTAATGGACACTAATGGGGTCTATTAATGGCTGTGTTTTGCTTGGGGACAAACAAGGTGACAGGACCCTGTTGTGCACAGGCGTGCTCAACCAGCATGAATTGGTATGCTTAGCGGGGTCTTCCTTTCAGCCCCCTGCCATCTAGCATTTCTGTTCCCATTCCCACTTTCCGTTGGTTGGTTTGTTCGTTTGTCTGTCCATCACACATGACATCTTGGACACCACCGATTCAATTTGGACAAAACTTGACGACTGTAATTTCCGCTAGTTCTGCATGACACTCAGACCTTCACCAACAAAACACCTAAAGAAAACCAGGAAGTGACGGGAAAAAACCAGGAAGTGACGGTTCACTTTGGCTGTCTATTGCTAACTAGGCACAAGAGAGTGGGGCCGTCTAATTCAAAGATATTGACGACAAACCAATTCTCTTTCACATGCCCAGTTTGAGTTTTATTTTTTCACTTTTGGAAAAAGTAAACATTAAATGCAAAATTCAGTTCAGTCAATCTACACATAATTGGAGTTTACTAGTGGATACATTAGGGGTGGGGGGGAAATCGATACAGCATAGTATTGCGATATTTTCTGTGGCAGTATATTGTATCGCACGAAAGCCAAGTATCGCAATATCTTATTACATATTACATAAATTGTCAGGTGCATGCAACATGTTTGACAGGTTTTTATGATAGTGTTGGTCAGTCTCTCTATTTGACAATTTTGCTGCAATAAAAGTGATTGAAGGGAGATGAACAGACTGGAAACTATCTCAGATGTTGACAAAGTTATCCTTTGGGGACATAATTTGCAGTGGAAAATCACAATATCACAATACTCAATATATCGCATTACTACAGTAGCATAACGCAATACTATCGTATTTGTGATTTAAGTATCGTGATGATAATATCGTGCCCTGGGGCATCTGGTGATTCCCACAATCCAACCCCTAGGCTAGGATACATAGCCGTTTTTCACCAGGTTTCATATTTTGCAGCTTACAAGAAGTAAATGAGGAAGACTATTAGGCCTGTGAATCTTCACTGGCCTCACGATTCGATTCAATTACGATTCATCTGTCAATGATTCGATTTGATTCCACGATGCATCTCGATACAGCTCCAAAAGTATTGCAGCTCCAAGTATCAAATCCTCAATTTTCTGTACTATTACTGCACATGGCTACTTTTTCATCAATTAATAGAAGCAGTCAGATAAATATCAAGTCCCTTTTTTACTTTAAAGTGCTTTAAAATCTGAATGTCAACAGAAATTTTAACATAAACCATTCAACGATTCATCTGTCAACGATTTGATTCACACGTTCGCATCGCGATGCATCGATTATACGATTAATTTTGACACCCCTAAAGACTATTGGGGCTATACAAACATTGAGGAGGGACAAGAGTAAAAGTGGACATACTGGACAAGATGAAGACAGAAAGCAGCAAAGGGGACACAGAGCTTTTAATGGCCAACTAAACAGACGCTCTCAGCCTCAACTGATTTGATTTTAGATGAATCCTTGATGCAGATTCTCGTGGTCAGGTGAAAATTGCATAGCTCCGAATCACTGTCCCTGGTTCACCCCATGTACCCCGCTGCCCCTCACCACTCCCTCAATAAGCCCATTTTAGCTCCATTGTGCTTTGTTAGTGTCTCTGCCTGACTTTGAACCCACCACCGCACCCTGCCTCCCCAAACTCAATTAGAGAGGTTGGCAAGGGTGGAAGGCGTGCTTGTTTGTGGCCGTCTTGTGGATGTTGTCATGCTAATCGATACTAACAGGGTCTATTAATGGCGCTGTCGTGGTTGGGTACAAACATGGTGACAGGAGGACCCTGTGGTGCAGTCACGCTCTACCAGCAGGACTGTGCTATCACCCCACTCCTGAGTCCTTACCCCTTCCATCCCACGCCCCCTTTCCCATGCTCGCCTCGCACCCCAACAGGCCATACCGAGCCTCTGTCATATTGCAATCTTTTCCCCTTAATATTGTGAATGTGATAACTTATTCATATGCCCAATAGCATATTCAGGCAATAATGGCAAATTATAAACTCCACTACACACATTCTGATCATTTCTTTCTTTCTTTCTAAATGAAAAATGATTAAAAATGTTGTCTTTGTGTGCGGGGTGGGTGAGGGGATGTTCATGCTTAAAGCAACAGACTGCTGCAGTTTGGAAATTGCTTTAGTCAATATCGCTAATTCTAAATATATTCCCCAAATCCCCCTGCTGTCCCGGTCGTTGCTCCACCGCCTCTGCCGATCTGGGGAGAGCCGTAGACTGCCACATGCTTCCTCCAATACATGTGCAGTCGCCAGCCGGCCACTTCTTTTCACCTGACGACGAGGCGTTTCACCGGCAGGATGGAAAGCATGGGAGGATCACGCTATCTCCTCCTAAATTTTGTGATTCTGTCTTTTTTTATGCATTGCAGAAATCATATGGCCCTACTGCCAACATTGGGCTGTGAAAAAGAGGGAGATTTTCTGGGGTATATCGGTGAATGGTCTACCCTCAATGTCCCCCACCCCCCATATAACCCTACACCACAAATGAATACAATAAATACAAGGATGTAAAGTAAAGTACTTTAATTAGTCTTAAATTCATAGCTCACAGTCAAATTAATAATAAAATAAAGTAAACATACAAAACGTACAAAAGATGTGATCAAAAGTCAACATCTAAAATTTACATCACAAAAAATATCAAGTGCAAACATTGTGAGTGTCAGTGAGTGACTGACCTCTGCCTTGCTGACTTGATCAGCCTCCGACACACCTCTCATTCTCATGAGGAACATTTGAGCAGTTCTCTGTGCTTCCACGGCTTGTTTGTGTTTGGCATAAGTTATAATTTTTGCTAACGTCATTTCCCCCACCGTTTTCTATGCTAAAGTCGGCCCGACATAGCTTGCAAAACGCATGGTGTTTGGCATTTGCTGATGTGTCTAGTGGTGAGAAACGGGAAGGCTTGCACCAAGCGGACTGAAATTTGGACGCGTATTTCTTCTTCTTGGGACCCGTTTCATCCACTTTCAGTGGCAAAGCGAGCGGAGCCCATTGACTATACATATAGCGGTCCTCACCCTAGAGCTTGAGTGAGCGCAGTGACGAGTGACGAGTGACACGTCAGGGAGGGTCATTTGCCTCTGGGTTGGGTTGCCAGGTACCACGACACACATCCTACAGTCTGCCGAAACTGTGAAACACCCATTTGAGTTATATCACTATGGAATCGGGAGATTAGCATGAGAAATTCCCAATTGGGAGCACAGCGGGAGAAAGGGTTAAAAATAAGGAGACGCGTTTACCTCTACACTACCCAGATGCCCCGATGGAAGCTCTAAATACGTTACCCAAATGGCAGCTGATAGTAGGGCAGAAAGAAATGAAAGTTGTTTCAGCAGACTCACTAAGATCAGTGATGTCACTGTGAAAAGGATGTTGTTCCTGCTAATGTGCAGAATGTGGTAAAGATATGGTGAGGTGAAGGCAGAGCGGGATACATCTAGCTGGGGCATGGTCGTCATGGGTGATGCTGACTGAGCGAGAGATGCGTGGGTTAAGGAGTGAGAGTGACAATGAGAGAGAGTGAGAGACAGCAGACAGCATGGAAAGAGGCTACTTCCTGCTTTTTGTTTGACTAAGAATAGATGGCCTTTTGTTGCCAGGGTAACAAGGCGGGGGCGACTTCATCATCATCGACAACACATTCATGAGTCTGTTATGGGATGTGAGTAAAGCACTGTACTTCTCATCCGAGGTTACACGTGACGCGCCGCACACTGCTGCTCGTCCTTCTCCTCGAAGCCCACATCAGACTAGACGCTTCCCATCTCTCTCGACGAGGTCAGCACAGAGTACATGACTGGTCTCTCTTGACTAAATGCTTGGCAAGCTGTGCTCATGGTTTTCTCTGCTGCTTTGCTATATTCACTGGGATTTAGCTATGATACAATGCAGCCCGATTTATAATAATAATAATATGGCATTGCCTAGGGCTGCAAATGTTTAACAATTATTTTCATTATCGCTTAATCTGTCGATTATTTTCTCTGCTAATCGATTACTTGTTTGCTCTATAAAATGTCGCAAAATAGGAAAAAATGTCGATAACTTTTCCCCCAAAGCCCAAGATGAGGTCCTCAAATGTCTTTTTTTGTCCTGACGCACAGGCCACAACCCAAAGATATTCAGTTTAATGTCATAGAAGACTAAAGAAACCAGAAACTATTCACATTCTAGGAAGCTGTAACGAGAGAATTCTAGTATTTTTTCTTAAAAATTAGTCTAAACGATTAATTGATTATAAAAAATAGTTGATGATTGATTTTCTGTCATCAATTTATCGATTAACCAATTAATCGTTGCAGCTCTAGTATTCCCTCATCCGAAGTCCCCCATTATAAGTCCATGATATTATTATTATTATTTTTATGTCGTTATCCATTCATTGCTGCTGCTTTTTTACTCTTCATGTCTTCATGGTCTTAAGTGGAAAACATGCTACAACATCAAAACCAGCGCCGTATGCTCCGAGAGCGGTGACAGCCGCGCCACCGCTGCCAAGTCGGCGCAGCCGGCGTGCAGCTCTCCGAAAATGTGCGTCGACGCAGCTGACGTGAACAGCGCAAGTATAATATAATGTAGATGGGGAGATAACAGGACAGATTGAAAGCTATTACCAAGTATATGCACTACATTCTCTCCTTGGGCTAACTTCTAGTCATTGAAATCCAAGAAGTGAAATCACACAATTTACTCATTTTGCTGCGGACTTCCCTGTGACCCCCCTTGTCAAGCTCAATGGCAAGCGATGCATAACTGTCTGCTGGCTGCCACAGCTCCATATCAACAACAAGAAACCTGATCTCCATTGCCACTTGATGCCTGCGCTCCTCGGGCTGTCCCTTTTCAGCAAACAGCTGATTTATGTGATGTCCTGTGGCTGCAGCTCGCAAGCATGAAGGAGCCTCGGCCAGTGTTGTGTCAACACCAGGCAGGCGTCCTTTCATGCCAGATAGGGTGTCACTTTCCCTCTCCCCGCAAACTGCTGCTCCTGCCTCCTGCCTCCCCTCTGTTACACTGACTTGCTGAGGGATGGAGGGTCGAGGGGGAGGGATGGAGGGGTCGAAGGGGAGGGATGAAGGGCAGGGATGGAGGGGTCAAAGGGGAGGGATGAGGGGGTCGAAGGGGAGGGATGAAGGGCAGGGATGGAGGGGTCAAAGGGGAGGGATGAAGGGGTCGAAGGGGAGGGATGAAGGGCAGGGATGGAGGGGTCGAAGGGGAGGGATGAAGGGCAGGGATGGAGGGGTCAAAGGGGAGGGATGAGGGGGGAGGGATGAGGGGTCGAAGGAGAGGGGTTGAAGGGGAGGGGTCGAAGGGCAGGGATGAAGGGGTCGAAGGGGAGGGATGAAGGGGTCGAAGGGGAGGGATGAAGGGGTCGAAGGGGAGGGATGTAGGGGTCGAAGGGGAGGGATGTAGGGGTCGAAGGGGAGGGATGTAGGGGTCGAAGGGGAGGGATGTAGGGGTCGAAGGGGAGGGATGAAGGGCAGGGATGGAGGGGTCGAAGGGGAGGGATGGAGGTGTTGAAGGGGAGGGATGGGAGGGGTCGAAGGGGAGGGATGAAGGGGTCGAAGGGGAGGGATGGAGGGGTCGAAGGGGAGGGATGGAGGGGGAGGGATGGAGGGGTTGAAGGGCAGGGATGAAGGGTAGGGATGGAGAGTCGAGGGGTGGGCGCTGTGGTAAATGCTGGAGGACCGGCTGTAGGGGGCGCTGTGGTGAAGGCTGACTTTAAAGTGTCCCTCCTATCAAGTAAGATGGGTTCAGATTCAGACGCAGTCATGCCTTCAAATTTCCAATATTCTGCCACTGTCCTAGCCTGATATTCAAACTGCATCATCAATTCATAAACTCATTGCCTCTTCGTCTGAGATTGTGCTCACTTCAGAGCATTTCTATGTGGGGGCGGGCTTCGGTCTTCCCTATCCAATCGGCAGGGCAGCCACAGCAGTCTTGCTAGTCACAAGCACATGCTAATGTAGCTAACTAATGCTAGCCAGTTTCTCCACGTTAAACAGCTAAAGTCGGCCAACTTTGGACTTGTCGTTTCACGTAAGTCTTATCGTACACTGCTTAACGTGGAGAAGCTGGCTAGCTACGTTATGTTGTGTAATCTTTATGCCTCTAAGATCACATAATGACAAGGCAGAGAGCAGAATATCAGTAAAGTGCTTTACTCCTTACTTTACGTCTGACCAGGAAGTCCGTCACATAAACCGGTCTGTGCGGCAACACCAACCTGCTTTGGCCACAGCTGTTCCTGTTGTGCATGACTGACAACAGTGTTAGCCAATCAGCAGTCATTGGATTTTCAACCGGAGAAAAGGCGTTTGCACTTGGCGATTCCAGACAAAGAAGAGCCAAATTCACAACTGTGGAGTAGGCGTGGCTTCGAAGGTCTGGAGCCAGGCTACCAGGATTCAAGGATTCAATTCAAGGATTCAATACTTTATTGCCATGTCAACATAGTTGATTGGAATTTGTTTCAGTGCAGCTCTTAAAGACAGACATAAAACAAACATAACAGAGATCACATAGTCAAACACAAGAAGATTAGAAAACTAAGAGAATAAAAAGGATAAAAGCACTACAAAAATACATTCAACATAGTAAGAGAGGGACTGAATAAAGTGCACAATTGTTTAAAAAAAGCAGCATCAAGCTGCTTATAAAGTGCGAGCCTCAGGGTTTAAAGTGCGAGTGAAAAGAGGATCAGAGTTCAGGAGGCGGACAGCCTCAGGATAAGTGCTATTCCTCCTGCACCTGAGAGACTCAAGTCTCTTACCTGAGGGCAGGGGTCTGAAAAAAGAGCTAGCAGGGTGGGAGGGGTCGGGGATCACCTTCTGCATCTTGCGTTTGGTGCGTGTGGAATAAATGGAGGAAACAGTTGGAAGGTCGTGGCCGATGATTTTAGACGCTATGCGTACCACCCTTTCCAACTGTTTATTCTCCAAGGCGGTTTGTGTTGCCGTACCACACTGTGACTGAGAAGACGAGGACACTTTCCTACCACTGTCCTAGCCTAGTAACCAGCCCCAATGAATCCTTCATTAAGGTCTGGAGGCTCCAGACTTTGGAAGCAAGCCTATCCACCACTGATTCGGTGACGTATTTCTCAGCCCCAACTGATTGGTTGCTGTCTGTGTCAATCATCGAACTATTTCGACGATTCTGCGCCAAAGAACTTAAATTGATAAGAACTGAACGTAATAAATACCTTGTTGCACCGATTATTCCACTGCAACCCAATGACAGCAGCGCTGTTCTCTCTGTTTGTCTGTTCTCACTTTGTTAAACTCTTTGTCTGGTCCAGAGCTGGAATACTGGAATGTTTTTTTATTTTAGAGCCACAATATTGTTATAAATATCAACAACTAGCCAACACATGTCAAAGCTGGTGGGCTTTATGGAAAGAGCGTGACTAGAACTGCTTGACAGTTATATCAAACTGGTCATTCAGTGGTGTTTTACTGCCACATAACTAACGGGCTAACAGCTAGCTAGCCTAGCTATTAACATACAGCAGGTGTGTTGTTGCAGCATTATCGGTAACGTTACATTAATTATTAATAAGGTCCCGCCGCCTACATCGACCAGCCAATCAGGTGTCCCGGACAGTATCTGTCCTGAATAAACGCAGTGGATGGGCGACAGGCGTGGGTCCAGACCCATATGAAGAGTGATGACAACTGCGATTCATATGGGGCTGAATACCAGGCTACCACTGTCCATTGTAGCAGTCAGATCAGATGCAATGCATGCCTTTCAGGGCCTTCAGATTCTACAGGTCTTTGGCCGCACGCTTTCTTCCTGAACTAAGCTGTCTCTGATATGCCTCATTGTAAAGTATCATTGTAGCCAGCTCGCCACTATTCCCACCTCCCCCAATCATCACCACTGAAGTTAGCTTCTGACGACAACAATAAGAACAGAAAACACGTGCACGTCAATCAACAGCACACTGTGCCGCTAATCCCGCTCGCCAACTGAATTATTCATAGTCAATTATGGCAGAGAGGCTGATGCTGTCTTCGTGGCACAAGTGCATTTTCAATGATTCATTTCACGAGCTATGCAAGGGGTCTCTAATTGTTATTTGCTCGCTACCCGACCACATGTTATTTTTATGCTGTCGTGATTACTCCCGGCAGTGCTCGGAGTGCTTGGGAAATGAAGTCCATTAAGGAGTCCTGAGAGCTGTTTTCCTGTCATGTGCTATGAAAACGTTTCCACATTAATACATTCATACATACACATGCGAACTATAAATCTCCTCCAACCTGAAGTGTCAGTCAATGGAAATTAGACGTGTGAAGAGGTGCAGGAGGTGTTTTTATGTTTTCACGGTGCGAGAAAGAAATACCTGCAGGTCTTGTATGAAGATCAGGCCTGTTTTTAATACGGTCCCTAAAGATTAGTTTGATTGTCAAAAAAAGGTGAATTCATAGGAATGGAACGTTAAAGTCGAGCTCAACCCAAAAATGACTTTTCTTTTCTTTTAGTTCAAATACCTGGGTATGCAGTGTACCTATTTAATAATGTATGCAAACAAAATCACAACAATCTAATTTCTTTAGTTTTTCACACTTTTTCACATCAAAAGTTCATTTTTCAAGATTTCATTGATAACAGTAATGTACAGTTTGCTGACTATCAAATTTCGACCCCATTTCAACCAATCATATCACGACATGCAGCTGTCAATCAAATCTTCCTTTCTGGATAATTTTCTCTTCCAAATGAAGTAGAAAATGGCACCTAGTGCCTGTCATCTGGCAGAATTCCTATCCCATAAACTAACTACTAACTTGGCCAATTGTTAGAAACATGAACAACAAACAAAAACTATAATCTCTAAGAATGCAAAGAAATGTAACTGGCTCGTTAAAACGCGCATTCCAGGGATATCGTATTTACAGAAATAGCGTAAAAGGCGCACGCTTGAGAGCGTTTGAGAGCGTGGTAACTTGTCAGGGGTCTCCCCTCGGAGATTCCAGGCGGGCGGGCAGCACCCATTCATCGGATTGTCCACTCCCTCCGCACGAAGCAGCTGGCTGCCTGGTACTCCGCGGATCCCACTCGCGTAGCACGACAACACGCTGAATCCCACTCGATTTGGGGGTGGAACACGCCATGATTGGCCAAAGCCCAATCCAGTCCCCAGAATTGTCAAATAAAATCATCGACATGATACTATGACCCGCCTCTCAACCTGTCATCTTAGACAAACTATGTTTTCAGTCTGAAACGGACTCATTATGCAAGTGACGAACAGGTTCAGTTTGACTTTAAGAAATGCACAGCCGGTAACAGAGAGAGAGAGAGAGAGAGAGAGAGAGAGAGACTAAGTGTCTGAGTTCATTGCTAAATGCAGTGTGACATGTTGTAAAAGCACAGTCCAGATGCTTATGTGACAGACAGCCCCTCTGACAAAAATCTGAGTCTGGGTCTGAGTATAGCTGTGCTGCTGCTGCGCCGTGGCCCGGTCCACACAGACTCAGAGTGAGGGCTGTTCCTGATGCTTCATGCCTCGGCAGATCCGTCAACAGCCACTTTTATTATGCCTCCCCTGTTTTAATTGTGGTCTGGTGTCTGAAGCCACCAGCTGGCTGTGTGCAGTGCTCCTGCTGTACCTGTTGTTAGGATGACGTCATCATTCCTACTTTGACGTCGTCATTCCTACTATGATGTCATCGATCACTGATGATGTCATGATTCATAGGCGTCTTTCATGCCTTTCGCCGGTGATGTCATAACACAGGTGATGTCATATTCACATCTATAAGGGCCTGTTCCTGCAGGCTCTCGCGAGTGATTCATAAATTCACATCAAGGATCATACCAATCTCTGCAACGTCTGCAACCTGCAACTTCTGCAACCAGCAACTTCTGCAATCTCTGCGACCGTTCCCAAACCTCGAACTGTGCAGCCCCAGCCATCAAGTTCCACAACACCCCAGCTTCTCAAGACCTACCAAGTTTCCCGTGGCCCTCAACTACCCGCGAATAGATCCACATGTCTAACACCGATCCTGACGGTATGAATCACTCCGAAACGGATTTAGCGGATAGATTTCCACCGATCAAAGAGGCCTCAGCTGACCCACCAGGCGGTCAGCTGGATATCTCCACTCATCCTGATACCTTCACTCATCCTGATGTCTCCACTCGTCCTATCACGTTCGGAGACTTCCAGATCATACTTAAGCACCTGATTGCCCACCAGGAGGAAGCAATCCAGGCTGTGGCTTCCAAGGCCGAGGATCGGTACGCCCTCTTGATTGGCCGGTTAGATCGTCTCGAAGGGCTAGGCCCCCAGGGTGTCACCCCGCAGCCTCTGCAAGACCTCGCACTCGAGTCAAGACGCCTGATTGCCCACCAGGAAAAAGCAATCCAGGCTCTGGCTTTCGAAGCCACTGATCGGCACGCCCAGCAGGAAAAAGCAATCCAGGCTCTGGCTTCCGAAGCCGCTGATCGGCACGCCCTCTTGATTGGCCGGCTAGATCGTCTCGACGGGCTAGGCCCCCAGGGTGCCATTCCGCAGCCTTCTGCCCCTCCTGCCCCAGCTTTCGAGCGCACCGCCGTTCCGGAGGTTTCCAGACCTGCTACTCCCCCGTCCACAGCGGCCGTTGCTTCTAGCTCTGCCTCTCGGCCGCCCCCAGCTGCTAAGGGCATATTCTGGGGGGGAGTTCGCGTCATTCCAGAGCAGGGTCACCCACATTTGAGTCCCAGCAGCCATCTGTACCGTGATCTGACTGGCAGGGTTCGCATCACACCAGAGGAGAGGCAGCGCCGTTTGGACACCCGGAGCTGCCTGTACTGTGGTCGAGCCGGGCATTACCTCTCCTCCTGCTCCCGGCGTCCAGTAAGTGGTCCCACCGCTCGCCGGCCCGTGGTACTCTCAGTGGATCAAGACTCTACGTGTCCAGCCGAAGAATCTGTACGGTTGGGTAGCGTTCCCTGCAGGACCCAGGAGTGGCAGTGTGTCTCCAAGAGGGTTAACGAGTTGGAGAGGACTGTCGATCGTCTCATTGGGAAGTTCAATCGCTGCCTGCAGATCGGCTCCGTCCCCCCGCAGGGGGCCTCCGAGTCTGCTGGCCCTGAGGCACAACCTGAGGCACAACCTGTGGACCTGCCCCTCGCCGAGTCTGAACCCGTACCTGAGGCACAACCTGTGGACCTTCCCCTCGCCGAGTCTGAACCCGTACCCCAGCAGCAGCCAATTCCTGTCGTTGACCCACACGTAGGTTCCAGCTTCATGCTGGGAGGTTCCCGTAGTGTCGTCAGCCCTCGGTCAAGAGCAAGAAGAAATAAGAGGCGTTTAAAGGAGGAGACGGTGGGTGACCTCCCCAAACTACAGGTCGGGAGGGCAGGCCTCGCTGTGTCAGATCCCCCTGCGGCTCTGCCTTCGGAGACGGCGGCATTTGACCCTTTTGATGGTCTCCAGCCTCCCGTGTTTGGATCGTGCCCCGGGGGATGGCCGGCCCCAGAGGATCCACCGGACCCGGTGGAAGTTCTGTCTACGTATCGGTCCATCTATGGCTTCGATATCCTGTATTAGGGAGGAGCACCTCCACTGTCCTACACCCCCTTTGGGGGTCTAACCACCTGCATCTAACCACCTGCTGAAGAGCACCTCACTCTCCTACACCCCCTTTGGGGCCTAACCACCTGCGTCTAACCACCTGCGGAAGAGCACCTCCACCAGAACCTACGGATTTTTTGTCTCCCAGATGCCATCCTTGATGGCCTCATTGGACGCCAGGTGACGTCCGTTGAGGGGAGGGTACTGTTAGGATGACGTCATCATTCCTACTTTGACGTCGTCATTCCTACTATGATGTCATCGATCACTGATGATGTAATGATTCATAGGCGTCTTTCATGCCTTTCGCCGGTGATGTCATAACACAGGTGATGTCATATTCACATCTATAAGGGCCTGTTCCTGCAGGCTCTCGCGAGTGATTCATAAATTCACATCAAGGATCATTCCAATCTCTGCAACGTCTGCAACCTGCAACTTCTGCAACCAGCAACTTCTGCAATCTCTGCGACCGTTCCCAAACCTCGAACTGTGCAGCCCCAGCCATCAAGTTCCACAACACCCCAGCTTCTCAAGACCTACCAAGTTTCCCGTGGCCCTCAACTACCCGCGAATAGATCCACATGTCTAACACCGATCCTGACACCTGTGGCCTTAAAGGAAGGCTTTGCCGATTCTCAACCCTCTTTGTATCATTATAATCTCAGTAATATAAAGCAGATGGACAGTGTTGACCTTCAGTATATGTTTTCTGCTTCGAGTAATCCACAATTTGACTGCCTGCAGAAACTCCGCCCCCGCCAGCTGGTATGGGTCATTAACGGTCGTTAAGGCTCTCCATGCGATTGTTCCTGCATGTCCCCATAACAGAAAAAATAAAAATAAACTATAACAGCCACCCTCAAAGCCACCCTGGAGCAACATCTGTTCACTTCCGCGTCCAGAATGACGCGTTACGCGATGCGTCATTCTGGACACAGAAGTGCTGGAATAAAGTGTGGAGCTCTCGGTGCAGGAAAACATGAAGACAAGGTAAAGGCTGCCATCTGCAGAACTGACATTGTAATGATACAAAGTGGGTTGCGCTGAAAGCCTTTCACAGCGCATCAAGATTTTCCCCAATTATCCTCCTGGCCCTGGACTCAAATTCACTCAACCCCCACGGACTCTTCATTTGTCTTATTTTTCATGCTTGTGTTTACATATGAATGTTTTCCGATTAGCGAACTCTAGTGGTCACGTGACTCATGTGATTGGAGGTTGGACAATACGCCGCGTTACTGGCCTGTTCAGTCAGTCGACGTCTCCCTCTGGGGACGACGCACACAGCTACATGCTAGTTGGCCACGCCATGTTAGCTAGCACACAACACAACATGCTGTATCACGTTAGAGATAAGGAAATAAATGGCTCTAGCGACTTGCTTGGGCATTGGCCAACTTAAGATCAGACTTCATCCCCCCATCTCTACAGAGCTCACTATGTTGCATAAATACTGTACATCTTAATAATAGTCAAAGATCCTTACTTTATTTTTAGCACATGGAATGCCATACTAATGCATAATTTGGAGATCCATTAAATTTGGACATAGAGGGAGTGAGTCATTTACTTAAGGGGCTGTCTTTTGTTCTATGGTAATTCCTGATGAATGAAGTAAGACTCTAGACTAGAGAATCCTGGCACTATGGTGTTTCCATTAGGTTTGATTTGAGCATGCAAGGCTTGCACCTTCTTTCCACTGAACTCATTCATTTGACGGTAATTGAGTTCAAATGCTGCGTAGTAACAAGGACAGCTGAGGGACTGTGTGTGTGTGTGTGTGTGTGTGAGAGAGAGAGCATGCACACAGTCAAATATGATCTCTGTCATATTTGATTATATCTCTGTCTGTTTACTGTGATTGCAACTCTCATTAATACTTTAGTTTGTTTGCAGTGCTGGTGTTAACACTTTAGATGTGTGTGAGTTTAAGTGTGTGCGCCTACGTGCCCACCCCTGACTGTGTAGTCATTGGACAAGATGGACATAATCAGACAGTGTAAGTTTCCAGCCTCCTCCCTCTTCTTCTGTTGACTGTGATGTAACACGGCCAGTATACCAAGCCTTAACTTTAAGGAGGCTTATGTTTGCGTTTCAGTCTAGACTCTGCTGCTCCAGGGAAGGGGATTCGACTTGGATAGTGTCAACATGAAGTTTCACATTTATTGAGGCACTGACTGAGTTTGTACCCCAGTTGACCATGTAAGCTCAGCTGTAAGCCGGCGGTAAAGGTTTTGTAATGTAGCTCAAAGCTGTTTTTTGTTTAAAATTTAAAAAAAGTTTCAAAATTATTGGAGAGCCACATTTGATCAATTTTGTTCATAACGTTCACCTGAATTTCTTAATAACATGTTTTCCACACACGCACACACACACACACTTTGATATCATCATCATCATCATCACAAAAGGCAGTAAGTGGGCTCTGTGTCGATTTTTGTCCCACATTGGATGATGTCATCAGCAAGTGACATCACTGATGATGTCATAGGCATTGTGACATCATCATATTCTTCTTCTTCTTTGGTGTTTTATGGCAGTTGGCATCCTTTATGTTGCATTTCCGCCTCCTTCTGGATTTATTCATCCACTGTTTCCCTACATTCCCTCCCCACACAATCTGGAAACCCAGAGTCTATTTTTATTTGAAAAATAGACTGGGAGATCCCTACAGTTTTTCCCGGCTTCCTGTACAGCGCGCCTCTCCTGCCACCGTCACTTCCTTTTCCACGTCCGTGCTCCACTGTTTACAGTCTAAATAGCAACTTGCGCCGTGACTTTACAGTAATTTTCCACTGTTGTTGTAAGACGAGTTGACGTCTTCTATGCAGTGTGTTTATGCGTTAACGTTATTAGTGAATAGCGGATTTTGGCTATTCGCTAATAATGTTAATGCATAAACAGCGATAAGTTATATAGTTATTCTTTTTATACTCATAGACCAAAAAAGAAAAAATCATAAACTTGGCTTGACTGGGTATGACAACAGCTGAACAATGATTGGCCGAGAGTACTAGCTGTCTCATTCAAATTATGTAAATGTGGTGTGACTTTGGTGGAACACAGATGGTTCGAATGAAAGCAAATGAATGTAACAGAAAGCACACTCATTTAATTGATACATCTTTGGCCAATTGGATGGTTACATCACTACATCTTCTGTAGCCCCACCCAAACAACCCTGCAAAATATTTTTTGGAACATTCCAAGGAAGCTATAGGACAAATTTCTCATCCTTCTAATTCTAATCCTTCTAAAAGTGCTTTCCAGTTTTCAATGGCTTTAATAGACTACGTTTACATGGACTTGAGTATCCCGGTTATGGCTTATCCTGGTTTCATATTCGGGATAATGTGTTTATATGGGACACATAAGTCGGGTTTCCATCCAGTGGAAACACTGCAAAATTCGCGAAAGCCTTCAAATATCGCAAAAAAGTTTTCACGTTTGAGGGAGGTGGAAAAATCGGGTTTATCGATAAAAGGAAAATGCGATAAGTTTGCCTTGATCACTGCAAAACATGACATGCCGTGTACCCTCCACAATAAGGCTACACACGTTAAATAATGCCATGGTAAATATGCAGCACAATACCAGCCGTGGTAAATAGAAGAAGACTGGGATATTAACTTTAAGGCCACTCAATTCTAGAATTGAATGAAATTGTATTCACTTACAATCTGCTCCGTGGATTATAACGTTATGCTTGCCGAGTCGCACCTGGTAATCCAGAAATTGCGTTATGGTACCTTTGTCTACTTGTAGATCATCACAAAACTTTAATGAATAACGTTAGATGTGTTTAATAGAGCTATATCGGGTCTAGCAGCTGATCAGCCGCTGATCACGAGGTTATTGACAGCTCTATAATTCGCATAATATCAGCAGATGGAAACGCGCATTATTTCGCATTTTCTTTTGCCGACTTTCTGAAAATTCTATTAAAATTTCCATGCTTTCTCCCATCTAAACTGCCAAGTATATTTAATTATTTCATCACCGAAAGACAAAACTCCACAAAACTCTGCCTGCTCATCGCTCCAGAAGTGAGACTTGGCTGAAGCCACGCCTGCGCAGGGAGTCTGCTGCAGTCAGAAGCCAGGATAAGCATGCACCAGTATCCCGGTTTCTATTGGAGTACTCCAACTAGCATTATCCAGGTTTCTCAAAACCAGGATAAGGGCTTATCCAGGTTTCTGAAATCAGGATATGATGTTTACATGCACAAACACAAAAAGGGGATACTCCAAAACCCCGACAATAACGACAATACTCATGTCCATGAAAACACAGTCATTGTTAGGCGGACAGCCTGTGTCCCAGTGATGCCTAAAATGGCATTAAATGATCTATGAAAAGTAGCACACTGCAAGCATCATATCTGAAATGGTATACACCACAGAATGACAGAAGAACTAGGATTTTGGGGAAAAGGCCACTAATTTATATGTAGGCACTAGGCAGGCACAATGACCGATGGAAAACAGTTGTAGTGTAGTTTTGCACCGCTGTCAGTCAGAGGCTGTAATTAATCGTCCTACCTGTCCATCATGCAGTGCTGCGGGAGGATGAAAAAATGAAGCAATCCAGTCTGTCCAAACCTTTTACCGATCTAATCTCATCATGAGATGCAGGGAAATATATTTTAGTAGCCGATGTGTTTAGAAGAGCATTCTCACTTTGATCAGACAGTCTTGCTATAGTGTAGTGTAGCGTTTTACATGCTTGCTATATTTAAACTGCCGTGAGATTTATTTGCGGACCACATAATGGCGGGGATGAAAGTCGCTGTGTGGAGACGGGGGTGGGGGGGGGGGGGTTGGGCTCAGAGCGCTTTGGTCCCTGCTGGATCCTCATTTGACGCTCCAAAATCAAAACAGGTTCGGAGTACTGGCGTCAAGGCAGTTTGACGCGCATCAGAAGTAGTGCTGCACGATTAATCTAATCGCAATCGCAATCGCGATGTCAGCACGTGCGATTACATAACCGCAAAAGTGTGCGATTATTATTATTTTTTCACGTCTTTTTGAGTGTGTGTGTGTGCCTCCTCTAAACTAACGTTACGCGCGACGCAGCAAACACACGTTTCTCTGCCATCACACTGGGCATCAACACTAGAGGGAGACTTCTCCCATGCACTCCCGCAAATAAGTAATGTTATGCGCAGCAAAGTTACATCTTACCGAGAGGGAGAGAGAGAACATCCATGATCGCTAACAGCGAGCTAGGCTAATAACTAGCTTGCTGTTCAGAAACGCATGTAAACAGCCGTGTGATTAGTGAGAACGTCAGTAAAATAAGGAGAGAGCTGCAGGTGCTTATGCAGAACTAGTGCACGATTAAGTGCACAGTGGGTAATGACCCGCTGTGATGAAGAACATAGCGAGATTAACAAGGTTGATAGCAAAACACTGTCGGCTGCCATCAGCAGCACCTCCAGGCTTCAACTAGCGTTGCCTGTCACATGACGCCTTCATGGTCCCTCGATAAAGTCTGCAGAAAGATGCACGTTACCTCACCACTCTCTCAAGAAGCGTCACGTGAGTGTGGCGTTTAAGGCCATCTGTCGCTACAAAATAAATAAACTGGGTGTATCATTGTATTACTCGACAGACATGTAACTAACTTTGCCAGTCTGAGCCATCTTCTATGTGCTGTAACACAGTGCAGTTTCTATTTTTCTGGTGTTTCTTTTTTACATGTTTGGGACAGGCAAATGTCTCAAAATGTTTTATTTTTTTGTAAAGATAATTTTATTTCAAATTGTTTTATTTATTTAGTTTTAATATATTTTAAATTGTAACATATTTCATGTATTTTAGTCTGTGATACGTGAAACTGTGGTATTTTTGTCATACATTTGTCAGGTTATCATACTGTCAAAAACTCATGCAGGCACATCCCTAGATACCTCTTGTTTATTATATCGCAATCACAATCGCAAATCGCAATATTGTCCACCATAATCGCTAATCGCACCTTTCCCCCAAATCGTGCAGCACTAATCAGAAGTTCAGAACGCTCTTGGTGCGCGTTCGGCCATTTAAAACAACGGGTGGTGGGCTTCAAAACGTGAGCGTCAGACGCTCCCAGTGCGTTTGGGGCTTAAGAGGCCACAGATTCAAATCAAGACAGTGTTTCAATTAGTGCTACTGTACATGTATCATAGTCTTATATTAAAACATTAACAAAATTTTGGGGCCACTTAAAAAATAGTAATTACTGCATAAAGTTGCCAAAGCGTAGTGTGAACAACAGCGCTGTTTGTGTGAGTGTGTTCTTCCTCATCTTCTGGAAACCAGCTTACTGTGTGTTAAAGGAAATGGAATGGAATGGGAAATGGAAATTAAATGAATTGAACGAGAAAAAAGAATCTTGGGGACAGTTTTTGCCCCTGGATCATGTTTTTTAGGGGCGTTCTGAGATTTCATTGGGGGTTTTTGCCCTTGGCCCCTGGCTAAATTAAATTCTTACACTGAATATGAGTGCTGGGATACTGAGACATGTAAACAACACTTTATCCATAAAGAGCTTACCCCAAATATAATCTCACAATATGCAACATTTCACCTTGATTCAAAAGCTCTCTGTCAGGTTCCTGCTGCTGCACGTCGCTCATCTGAATAAACTATCTATTTTGAATAGAGTACCGCAGGCCAGGGATGACGTGTTTTTGTAGGTTTAACCAGAAAATCACGGCCATGTTGGTTCGTCAAGGGAAAAGTCTATGGGGTTTTAGAATGGTGATTTCACTTAAATGCATCAAATAAGGTCTGTGGTTAACAAAAGTTTATGGGTGTGGTAATTTGTGTTCAGCAAGATAATCTTCACACACGTCGTCGGCCACTTTTATGACTTTTGAAACATAAATGCGTTTTTTTTAACGCGATTTTCACTAAACATTTCAAAAGTCATAAAAGTGGCCCATGTGTGTGAAGATTATCTTGCTGAACACAAATTACCACACCCATAAACCTTTGTTAACCACAGACCTTATTTTATGCATTTAACCGAAATCCCCATGTTAAATCCCCATAGACTTCCCCTGACGAACCCAATTGCTACTTCCGGACTCATTCCTGCGGCGCTCTATTGGCATCTAGCCTGAGGCGGTAACCGCTAACCGTAAAGCCACCACAAGTGTTGAAGAAGCAACCAGAGACAGGCAATCTACAAAAAAAAAAAAAAAAAGCCAATCAATGCTGATTTTCACTGTTTTTGAATGCTTCTTACCTGCTGCAGGTTTAGCTTGGCTGTTGTTTTGTTTCTTTCTGATTTCCCACATTGTTATTGAAGCTTTGACTTGACCTCCCCGGCTCTGTGGCCACTAGCCACACCTTGATAACCACAACCCATCTTATTGCTGCTGGCCACTCCCATACCTACAGCAAATTGTATCTGCCCCAAAAGCCAAATTCAACAAACAAGGGCATATTGCACATGATCAGACTGTCTGTTCATATCTATTCATTCGCCATTTATTTATTGTTAATTTAATGTAAAAAATACTTGCAGCTTTAATTGGTATTTGAGCTATTTTCTGGAATACTTTTATAAAAACCCTATTTGTAACACTGTATGTATCCACCTCTCACAGCTTGACCGCTTGGCAACATAGGAGAGGATCCTGCCACAACACACTTCTGAGGTCTCCACCATCCACCTGTAGCTTGGCGTCATGAGGCCTGGATAGACAGCCGCCCTCTGTCTCTCCTGGTCGCGGCGCCTCCCTCTGGCAGATGGTGCTCACTCCGCCTCCCACGGAGGGGCACTGACACCCTCACCCTCACCTCTTCTCCCCCGTCCCCCCTCCTCCTCCTGCTCCCCCCTCCTCTCTCAAGCACTGAACCATGAGCTCTCACAGTCGACCAGGTAAGACGTCAAAATAATTATATATATATATATATATATATATTATTTTTTTTTTTTTTTTTTTTTTTTGTGTAGTCTGTTTGACCAGCTCTGAGGTGATTGGTAAGGGGTGTGGTCATGGTGATGTCAACTTAGAGTTGGGGCCAGACCGTCTCACAGAACCAAATGAAATGTGAGTTCACGTGACGGGCTGGTTTACTAGGCTAATGTCAACTAGGACTTAACTACCAATTTATACCTTTTTTCCGGTTGTGATGAATTGTACTTTGTGTTGTGATTAGGATGAGATTGATAATATGGAAGATGGATTCTGACTGATACCCTGTTGCCTTATTTTTCTCAACAAGTTGCATTCTGTCATTGTATGCTTAGGGGAACAGAATTGTGGACCAAGGCAGCTCAGCAGGCAAAGTAGTAAACAAAAATAAGAAGGGAGCTCCTTGAATTTTTACAAGAAAAGTATTTAATCCCGAAGTAGTATATTTGTGTACACAGCAGTGTTACAAACAGAATATATCTTCAATGGGGTACACGGGCAAACAAAAACGCTACGCGCGTTTCAACCACACAGGGTCTTCATCAGGCTGGAATAGCTGGGCGTCGGCCACCGCACCTGAGTATAAGAGACATACGTGGCACAGTTCAGAGACAATGACGTGAGGTGGGCAGTGCTATGACATCATACTGTAGGTTGGGCCATGATAAAGCAACATACACACCAATAGAGTAACAACATGAATACGCACAATCAGGATATATACACACATGCAGAGAAGGCTAATTGGGAACAGTCAAGATGGCCTATATAGGCTATAGGGAAAAACGACATAGCCTATAAGCAAAAACCATAACGTCCTGTGGGAGGGGTGGGGGGGGGGAGGGGGGGAGAGAGAGCAACAGGGGAAATGATACGCTATATGAAACATGTTGGTCCAGCTCCTCATTAAGTCCGTGAGGGCTGACAGTATTGAGAGAGTAAATCCACCGCGCCTCACACTGTAGGAGAGATCTGTCCAAGTCGCCGCCCCTCGGATGCGGTCTAACAGTATCTAGTGCCCAAAACCGTAGGTCAGTGTCAGAGTGGTTATGTTGTAGGAAATGCTCCACCAAAGGAGCTTTCATGTCACGGCGGCGGATGGCGCTCTTATGCTCCGTTACGCGTGTGCGTAAAGGCCGGGTAGTCTTGCCGATGTACCAGAGCGGCAGCGGACACGCACAGACGATAGCGTAGACTACCCCCTGTGATGCGCAGGTGGTGAGGTGTTTCAGCTGTACAGTAACTCCGTTAGGGAACGAAAGGGATTTTATTTTGCTGGTTTGGGGGCAGCAGGAACAGTGTCCGCATGGAAAGTGACCAACCGGGGGAGGCAGGGAGTCAATGGTGGGTTGAGTCGAGGAGCGGGTGTGGAGCGTTTCGACCAGGCTGTCTCTGATGTTGTGGTTTCTGGTAAAGGCTATTCTGGGGGGAGTGGTAAATGTTTCATGCACTTGCAGTACTCTCCAATGTTTTAGCAGGCATCGTTTGATTTTATTGGCGAGGGGTGAGTATTGGAGGGTGGCTGTGACTCTGGGAGGGCTGGGGTCCGGTGTTCTGGGCTGCAGAAGGATGTCCCTGTGGGAATGGAGAGCGCGTTTGTATGCGTGGGAAATGGGTCTGCGCCCATATCCTCTCTCCTGGAAACGTAGTCTCATGTGAGTGGCATGTGAGTAAATTCTGCCTGACAGGGGGGATGCTCCGTTCGAGAACAGCGATGTCCTGGTGGACCAGTTTGCTGTATGTTTCTATGGCTGAATCTATATTGCCAGGTGGTGTAAAGGAGGAGGGGGGAGCGAGGGCTGGGGGGGTACTGTCAGTGCTGGTGTGGTGTCTAAAGTATAACCTGAGTCTGAGTTTACGTATGAATTTATGCACATTAATTCTGGTGTTGAAAGGTTGGTACTTAGCAGTGGGCACAAATGACAGACCTTTGGAGAGCAGATCTAGGTGAGGCTGGGAGAGGGACTTACTAGACAGGTTAATTACTGGTATGAGTTGAGGTGGCTCCTGGTTTGGTAGCGGGTCTGGAAGTGAGGCGCTACGTCCAGGTGGGGGGGCCTGGTGGAGCCTCGTTTGGGCCGGCCTCTGTGTGTTGAACGGCCTTGGCCTAAAAAAGAAACTGAGGATGAGGAAGCTGATGATGTGGAGGCCGAGGTGGAAGAAGGACCTACTACTTAGTAGGGCTGTGGCGATTCACTTATCTCCCAATTCGATACTATCACGATTCTTGGGTGCCGATTCGATTTATATTGCGATTCTTAAGTATTGCGATTCTACGATTATTGCGATTCGATATTACGATTTATTGCGATTTTTGTTTATTTTTTTCTTTTCTTTTTCAGTTTGTTTGCTTTTTTACACTAGATTAGAACATGGGAAAAGTTGAATCATACACTAGAGACTGTATATTATATATCATGAGTAGGGCTGGGCGATATAGTTAAAAACAGGGGCGGACTGGGATCATAATTCAGGCCGGGCATTAGATACCAAGCAGGCCAGGCCGATATGGGCCAACGCGCGTGAAATTTGGGCCGTTTGAAGCCAGATTTGGGCCGTTTGAAGTCCAATTTTACAATGAGATGCACCCACTTTAACCCTGAAGTGTAATTATTACTTCAGACTAACTAATAAAGTAATAAAACCACTAGTAAACCAGTAGGCGGCGCCTGGCCTGCTGTTCAGTGAGTGGCCTGACTGCAAGCACCCAATTTTTTTTTTTTTTTTTTTTTTTTTAATTTGCGATTATCGATTCTGGAATAAAAGATCGATCCAAAAAATCGTGACATTAAAAATCGCGATACTTAGGTGAATTGATTTTTTCCCCCACCCCTACTACTTAGGGATTAAATACTTTTCTTGTAAAAATTCAAGGAGCTCCCTTCTTATTTTTGTCATTGTATGCTTTGATTGAATGTACTCATGTGAATTACCCCCTGGCGATACTGAAGGAAACAAACAGCTAACAGCCAATGTCAAGCTACTGTAAGTGGGGCTGGACTAACGTTACCTGGTAAGTTGTGAAAAGATCGGTTGTTGTGTTGGTTCTGCCATCTAGGCCTGCCTGTGCTAAATTGGTTCACAGTAAAGTACAGCCAATAGCTGGAATAAAACAGGCACATATTTTCAGAACTTACCACTCAGTCCAACATCCTCGCTAACTTTTTTCCAAGCCACTAGGCATGGCAAAGCCACCGCGGGTCAAGACTCGCGCATCCTGCCGGAGCACAGACAGGAAGTGAGTGTGTCACTGCCCGAATGACACCGCGCATGCACGAGCATGGACTCGATTACATTCCGCTCCCCTCCTCATCTCCACCTATCCAGGTTGCATCTTTCAAAATTATGCAGTGAGCAGACAGAGTTAAAGGAACAGCTCAACCTCAAATCCAAAATACATATATTCCCTCTCACCTGTAGTGCTATTTATCCATCTATATCATTTTGTGTTAGTTGCCTGAGTTTTGGAGATATCAGCGGCAGAGTTTCTGCCTTCTCTCCAATACAATGGAACTGGATGGCACTCGGCTTGTGGTGCTCAAAGTGCCAAAGAAATACATTTGATAAACTCAACAGCAATGTCTCTTTCCAGAAATCATGATCCGTTTACTCAAGATAATTCACAGACCTTGTTATGAGCAGTTTCATCAAGGAACTATTTTCTTTTGACCGAACTACAGCCGCTAGCTGCTAGCTAGTTCCTACATGAGTCTGCAAAATAAAATAGTTCCTATATGAAACTGCTCACAACAAAGTCTGTGTATTATTTTGAGTAGCCGGGTCATGATTTCTGGAAAGAGACAATGCTGTTGAGTTTTTCAAATGTATTTTTGTGGTGCTTCGAGCACTACAAGCCGAGTGCCATCCAGCTCCATTGTATTCAAGAGAAGGCAGACATCTCTGCGTCCGGTATCTCCAAAACTCAGGCAACTATCCCAAAACGATATAGATTGATAAATGGCACTACTGGTGAGTGGAAAAATATGTATTTTGGATTTTAGGGTGAGCTGTCCCTTTAAGCTCAGACCTGGAGGTTTAGTTGCCCTTTAAAATCTTATCTCACAAGAATGTTATTTAGGATTTGTGCCATTGCAGGAGAAATGTTTGCACTTTGCAGATAGGGGGCAGGTTGAGTCAAACCTGCTTCACTTTGAGCTAAGATATCATGGCTAAATTAGGACTTTATATAATATAGTGTCCTCAGAAGTCTGACATTTGAACACTGTGATATTTACAGTTGAGTCTGAAGGCAGGGATGGAAGGAATTGAAGTTGGACTGTAGCCTTTACCAAACCAGACATTTCTCTGTTGCCAAAGCCAAGACAGTGTTTTGGTTTAGGGAGAATGTTAATGTTTGAAGTATGGCATTGTAACTTCTGGCTACGCAGATAATAATTTATTACACCTCAGTGCACAGACCAAGCTGGCTTTTTCAGTTTTGCATTTCCTACTACAGCTCTTCAATCTTCTTAGGAATACTGTGTGTGAATATGGTCTGGCTGACAGCTGGCAAACCCAAAACTCTAGCATGCCCCATTGTTTAAACAGTAATTATACAGTATGGTGTCTAAGAGCGTACGTGCACTGTGTTTGCCTAATTCCCCCCCCCTGTGGTCTGTTGAGTGATTTGCGCTCATACTGATGCAAGAAAACAGTGGTGCCAAGAATGCAAACTGATTTAGGAAAATGGGATTGTTGAGAAAAGCATTTTCCACTTGTCCTTTTTCATCACAGAATAGAACCATAGGATTCATTCACTGAAGTTGTAGAGTAACAAGACAAACTGTAATAATCTCTCTCTCACTCATTCTCTATCTCTCTCTCCCTCCCCCCCTCTCTCTGACTCTCTCCCCCCCTCTCTCTCTCCCTCTTTCTCTCTCTCCCTCTCTCTGTTGTATGCACTATGCACCCCTTTGGATCAAGTAAATTGTGTAACAGTTACAGCTAAATCTTCTTTGAACATCAGTGGACAAAGTCTGGAAAGTGCTGAGTCATTTTTCAACATGGCCGCAGACTACGGACGTCTTTTTAGGTTTCAACACGTGTTAAATGTGTTATATATGTGTTATTTGCAGGAAAATATGACGCTACATTTGTTGCTGTCCCATACTGTATGATATGTTGCCCCTAACTAGATGACTATATGGGTGGAATCATATCAAGTAAATCCACTCATCAGCAGTGCATCAGCATCCCCTATATTCACTTGTTTACAATATGTATTTGTGGTTCCACATAGACACGATTTAGTTGGTTGACACAAAATGAATAAAACACTGGGACCCGCTAGCTTAGGTATCCTTCATATTATCTGTTGCATTCTTGACAGTTTCCTGAAGGCAGCAGTAGGCTCGTTAGGTCAAAGATTACACACCATTTATCTCACATTATTATATTGGTTTCCTAGAAGAGAGGAAGTAATCAAGTAGTCATTTTCACTGCTGCCTAGATCATCCTTTAGATGTCATCTCAGCATGTTGACTCTGTGAATGATAGTGTTTCTGCCACAGAGCATGTGCTCTCATGGTTGCTTACATAGACCGTACTCAGACAGACGTAAAATATTAGGCCTGCGCTCCATCGCGAGTGTCTTCCTCTACAAATATGGTTCACAGTTCTGGGTCAACCAAAGCTTAGAACACAGAGCCAAGTCAATTAACTTGGAAGCTGTTGTTAAAATATAACCATGGGGTTTCTTGCTGTACTTGTTTATTTATTTTTTTGTATTTTCTGTCTCGTGTTATGACTCATGAGCTGCTGAACAGTAGACTACGGTAGATGGTAAGGGCCTGTGTCGATAGCTTCTTTTCCTGAGCTCCAGCGTCTCTTTTCAGTTGTTTCCAATGAGGAGAGAGCGTACGCGGGCGTCTGCGGCCGCTGAGTGAAAGTCTTTTTTCAGAGCGCTCCGCCGTTTTTGTGCGTCCGCTAAAAAACTAAAAATATCTCAACTTTTCAGAAATGGGCTGGTGTCAAGCGCTCCTTTTCAGGCAACTAATCATATGGAGAAGCTAGCTTGTTAGCTGTCAGCTACCAAGCTAGCCACTGCTGAGTTAATGTTATTTTCAATCTGCTTCCTTGCATATTGTGCGCTGGGATCACCGCTCCCCAGCGTACTTCCAGCGTTTAATGGCCAGGAATAGACGCCACATGGACATGGAACATGGAAGTGCATATTTATTTATATAAAAACTGGTCTATTGTCATGATTCCCGCTCCCGTTGACTTTTTTCCTGCCTACCAACATGAGGGTCGCAGGTTCGCGCCCCCGTGTTACCTCCGGCTTGGTCGGGCGTCCATACAGGCACGATTGGCGGTGTGTCTGCGGGTGGGAAGCCGGATTAATGGTATGTGTCCTGGTCGCTGCATTAGCACCTCCTCTGGTCGGTCGGTGCACCTGTTCGGGGCGGAAGGGAACTGGTGGGAATAGCGTGATCCTCCCACGTACGTGCTACGTCCTACATCCTGCCGGTGAAGCTCCCTGTGGCAGGTGACAAGAAGTAGCTGGCAACTGCGCATGTCCTGTGGCAGGTGACAAGAAGTGGCTGGCAGCTGCGCATGTGTCGGAGGACGCATGGTGCAAGTCTATGGCTCTCCCCAGATCGGCAGTGGAAGCAGGGGGAAAATTGGCCAAGTACAATTGGGGAGAAAATGGTAGATGTAAATATTCATATTTAACAATCTGGAACAAGAAAATTGTTGTATTCCCTTAAAAATGAGTCTAAAACTATTAATCGATTATAAAAAATGGCGATTATCTGTCGATCGACTAATCGGTTAATCGGTTAATCGACTAATCGTTGCAGTTCTACATGCAAGGGGACCAACATACAATGACAGTAGTATTTTTATATAGATATCTCTCTATATAAATGACTGTATTACAGAGTGGTTGCAGTGTAGAGGGTCTTGTAGTGAGTGACCAGTCTGCTTTTGTGTGTCTTGTGCTTTTCCTGATGTTTGTCACTACAACACCCTGTTCTATTCTACAACACCCTGTTCTATTCTACAACACCCTGTTCTATTCTACAACACCCTGTTCTATTCTACAACACCCTGTTCTATTCTACAACACCCTGTTCTATTCTACAACACCCTGTTCTATTCCCACTCATGGCCCACTTGAAAATCTCAAAAAGGATCACGGCCCACATCCAACCGTCTTCTCAGAGCACCTTTTTTTATTTCAACAATAAAAGGAGCTGTCCATCAGCACCACACAGACATCAGAAACTAAAAGTAAGGGGCTGTCTGCAATAGGCTAATTAATCGATAATTGATTAGAAATTACATATGGGTATGATTCAACAATGGAGAAGTGTATTTCTCATACATAATAATATTTTTCTCTCTCACAAAGATCATAATGTTTTGGAAATTCCTTCGCAGCCCACTAGCCCAGAGGATGGGAATGACTGGGCTATATAAATAAATGAACTTGTGTACTATGAGAAATTTCAACTGAAAAGAATGAGCTGTATAAATTAAATTGAGGGTTGGAGAGAGAAGGGGCCTAAGCCATAGAGGGATACCCTCAAGCTATCATGTTTTGGATTTTGCTCTCAAATGCTGAAAGCACATCTTTATTTTTATTTTATTTATCCTTTATTTAACCAGGAAGGTCCCATTGAGATACAATATCTCTTTTGCCAGGGAGTCCTGGTCGAGATGGACAGCAAAAATAAAAAACAGAATACACACAGAAACACAACAAGCAAACACAAACTACAAGGATTAAAGGCTAAAAAGAAGGGCTAAATTAACTTGACAATCGCACATTTCACATGCAATGACATTGTTCTGTAAAAACAGATTTTAGAAGGGGGTAAAGATTTCATGTTTAAAACACCTTGTAACTCGTTCCAGGCATATGGTGCATGACAGGAGAAGGAAGATTTACCTAGCTCTGTTCGGGTTTTGGGGGCCAAGAGGATAATTTGCTCTGATGACCGAGTGTTAAATCGGCTGTGGCGATATGTCAATAAACTAGAAATATACATAAATGAGACTTCTCAATGGCTCAGAAGAAGAGTGGGCGATAAACAGTGGCTGATACATGCTGATCATACATGAGACATATTCTCCTGGGACTCATTCCTGTGCGGCTTCATTGTGGATTCATTCAATTGCTTTTGAAATGTCTTTTTTTTGGGTCAAACACTCGCTAGAATGATAGCCCTTATAGGGAATTCATTATTGTCAATTGAGCAATGCTTCACATGACAGATGCATAGATGTTTTTAGTGGTTATACATTTAGTTTTTCACTTTTGGTTTCTCTCTGCATACTTAAAAGATCTAGTCCCTGCTGTGTTTGATCTCAGCCAATGGGAGCTAAGCGTGCGGCCTACGCAAATGCTTCTTCTTGAATCACGACATGGAGCGGATCTGGCTTTTCCTCTTTCTCAGCTGCGTCCACTGCAGCAGCTCCAAGCGGACAAAAGGCCGATTGTATCCTCCGTCCGCTCGTCAGCATACTGGCCTTCGTGGTTGTGTTCAACGCAATGATGTCACAGCCATTGATTAATTGTTGTCGCGCTATTGGCCCACTGCAGGGCGATTTGGGTTGCTGGCAAAACCTTCCCTTCTCTGGCTCTGCGAGTGGAGAACTGGCTTCCCCAGCCAAGCGCCTGTGCGTCAAACTGGTTGCGGCAGTCTCTTTTAGGCCGTCCAGATAGCTATGAACGCTGGCACGCACGGGCCGAGGCCGTTACTTTCTTGTCCTGCAATAGTATTATTTTTCTTCTCTTCTTTTTATTGTACATTTATGTTATGTAAATGGAAAATTGGACTAGGCCATATTTCCCTCTTTTAGTCCCATGGTCTGTTTATTCTCAGGTCCCGTAAGACTGCTTTTCTCCCCCCCCACCACCCTCAAGATTTCTAAAGTTTTCGAAAAGAATTTCACTGTCGTCAATTTTGAGGTATGCATATCATTTTATGGTTATTTCAGTTACATCATCTGACTTGCTTGTGCACCCATGGCCAAGAATGCTCTCTCGGGCCAAATGGAACAAATTGTCACAAGTTGAATCTCTCCAAAGTTGTGTCAGAGTAATCACCAGCGTTCATGGAAATCATTTCGTTTTGCTTGTCCTCTCAGCTGGGACGTTTGTCTCAATGAGGGAGAGATCTTTTTAAATCTTATTAGTTTATGTGATGGATACATTTAATCCCCCATAGGAGAGACAATGTACTTATGACTTCATGGCTCAATGACAAAGCCAAATATTCCATACAGACTTGTTCCTGAGCAACGCTCAAAATAGTTTTGTTGAAATTACTTATTAAGCCAAAACATTTGGACTTCCAGACTTCTCTCCACCTTGAAAAGCTCTGGAAATAAGAACAAGGCGTTTGTGATGATCCAATGTCAATTTGACACAGGCCACACCTCCTGTTAGCAGCTCATTTTCCCCTTGTCGCCCTCCAGTCTGCGTAGCATCACTAACCCCTTTTCCATACATGACAGACCATCATTTCCCATTCTCCAACCACTGAAGGGCCTTTTTGTCCCACTTACTGGATACTTGGGTGGCAAAGGCTGGCATGTTGACATGCTACTTGGCATTTTGGAACTGGGCTACAGCCTTGGATGGAGCCAGATCTAGCAACGCACATGCGCACACGCACACACACACACACACACACACACACACACACACACACACACACACACACACACACACACACACACCTACCTCTCTCCAGTGGCGGTAATTGGTGGCAGGTCCAGGCTGAGGGGGATCTTACGTCAATGAATGGTCATGCGGGGCGAGTCCCCCGTCTGGAACACAAACAGAGAGAGAGGGCTGTCTGCTCCTGAAGGCCTCCTATAGCTTGTTAAAGGCCTTTCAGGACCAAACAGTCTGGCAAAAAGAATGCTCATGCTGGGTTTAGGAGGTATCACTACAGATTGTGTAGTGTAGCCTTAGTCTTTTCTTTTCCTTTTTGGGGGAAGATGCAGTATGTATCCCAACCTCCTCCTCCTCTGGTCTTATGTGTGATGTTTATGCAAGTATAGTTCTTGTTGCTGGCCAGTAGAGTAGGGGTGTTTGGGGGGGGGGGGGGGATCGATGCAGCATAGTATCACAATGGCAATATATTGTATTGTACGAATGCCAAGTATATAAATTGCAGGTACATGCAACATTTTTATGACTGTTTGGTCAGTCTGTCTACTTGACAATTTTGCTAAAATAAAATGATTGAATTGAGATTAACAGCCTGGAAACTTTATCTTAAATAAAACAGACATAATCTGTAGCGGAAAAAAGGTAATAAATTGCAATATCGCAATACAGTACTAGCATATCACAATACTCTCGTACCGTGACTTAAGTATCGTTATATCGTATCGTGGGCCCACCCCTAATGTAGAGAATGGAGAATGTTTTATCACATCTTTTTCATGTGTGTTTTGAGAATGAGAACTGGAAGACACTGTCCTCCTAGTGCGTCTTTCATTCATAGCTCAATGTCCGTGTGGATTTACCTTTTTCAGGTTCCACTTCTGCTACCATTGCTGCATCCTGTGTATAAAGACACATTGTGTTCACTGTATTTCTGGAGGCGAGGTCACTTCGAGGAGACGGTTTGAAAATAAACAACAGAATTGCAATGAATGAATGGCAGATGGTTGTGAATTATTCATGTCGAAGTGCCTGGCCAAGTTTGGATTTTATCCGAGAGATTATTCCATATCCTCTGATATGGAGTCACAAGAATGACGGGGGGGGGGGGGGGGGGGGGATGATTGAGAGGGTTGATGGAAGAATAAGTGTAGTGAACAACTGATACCCAACTAGACTCGCATAATCCTTTTCTCCATTTTGACCGGCGGAACGAGCGCTGTGTCTTGATAGGATTTAAGGCTCTTTCTTTTACAGCTGTGATAGCAACTGATTTGTTTTTCAGTTTGTGGGCTATTTCTGGTTGTAGAACTGTTTTAAGCAACTTAGTTTCACTCAAGCTCAAGTAAAGTTTTCACATACTGTATGTGTTTATTGAAAACCAAATTTAAGCTTAATCCGCTGAGGTTTACATTTTGAGAAAATCGAAATCAGCTGCCCCATATATTTGAGGTTCCCCCATTTGAAATAGGAGAAGGTCTTAATTCTCTCATTTGCCCTTCCTTCTCTTATGTCACTGTCATTTTCCATCTCTGTCTTTCTCTGCGTCTCAGTTTTAATCTCCAGCTGTAATAAGGCCTCGCAGTGGGAGCTATCAAAAGCTTGCAGTGCAGGATTAGGAGCGACTGGCTAGTCTCTCTGGGCCAGGCCACTGGAAAGTGAAGCATAATCTTCAAAAGACGAGCTTAACCCCTGCTGGCCCCCATGCTTCCTCCTTTATACGGGCCGCTGTCGCAAAGGAAAAGGCCTGGGGTGTTAATTGATACGTTTCATTCTCAAGGTTTAAAAAATGGTGTAAAGATGATTGAAGTCAACCGAGGCAGTCAATGTGTAGTGAAGTCGGGTCTTTCAGAGAAAGTGCTGCTCACTTGCTCTGCGCCTCCGTCAGCTTGCAGCTGCACTCATGGTCCCTGTTGCTATCTTGTGATTGTCCAAAGTGCCAGACGGATACAATAGCACTCCATCATATCTGCGCTTGATGCAGCTGAGCGTCACAGAAATGTTATTGTTCTCATTCATCCTTCGGCTCTGCAAAGAAGAAAAATCCTCAATGGAAAGATGGACGTGAATGAGAGTGGGAGCAGACTAAACAGAAGCCTTTTAGAGAACAATGGAAGCCACTGTGGAGAAATAAGATTACCGCCTCATTATTGTCTTTGTCTCTACAGTTTTCCAGAATATTCCATTCAAGTAATCTCATTGCCAGATGAAAAACAAGTATGCATTTAGTCTTTGGAAGAATTGATTAAGCATTCAAAGCTTTGCTCGCCGGAAGGGAAATTCACAATTGAATTAGGGTTTTGTGCAACGAATTATGTGTGCTGTTCTTTCAAATAGACAGAAGATCCAATAATCACCTTCTTGTGCAATTTATTAATTCTTCTGTGAATTCATGGTTGATTTAGCTGAATTAGGCTTTATGCCAGTTGATTTTGGAATTACTTAAATCAAGGACTGATAACTTAAATTACCTTTCCCCCCTACCTTTTTCCTTGTTTACTCTGTTCATCTGGCCTCCAGTCTGTACATCAGTGAAGCTGGTTGCCTCGAAGCTTTAACATACCACATGTGCTGTTGTATTGTGGAAAGAACTTGTAATTACATCTCAGTGGGTTTTATAGCAGTGGCAAACGTATGATTGTAGCTTAGAAGTGAGGCCAGAGGCAGGCAGTCAGCTATAACATTTGTGGTAGAGCCAACATCGTGCACAGATACAGCTATTGACTGGTAGGCCATGGGCTAGAACGCCAGATGTATGCTGACAGTATAGCACACAGTGCTTACAATAGCCCAGATGTTCAGTCTATGCAATAGATATGGAGATTAAGAACATGCAAAACCTTGAAGATTAACCCCTGAGGATTCACATCTGCTACCAAGCTTATGAGCAGAGCGCAGGAGAGTCAGGTTGACTCTCCTTCCCTGTCCGAGAGTCCACTCTGTCCTGTCTGTCCAGGAGTCCACTCTGTCTTGTCTGTCCAGGAGTCCACTCTGTCTTGTCTGTCCAGGAGTCCACTCTGTCTTGTCTGTCCATGAGTCCACTATGTCTTGTCTGTCCAGGAGTCCACTCTGTCTTGTCTGTCCAGGAGTCCACTATGTCTTGTCTGTCCAGGAGTCCACTCTGTCTTGTCCAGGAGTCCACCCTGTCTTGTCTGTCCAGGAGTCCACTCTGTCTTGTCTGTCCAGGAGTCCACTCTGTCTTGTCTGTCCAGGAGTCCACTCTGTCTTGTCTGTCCAGGAGTCCACTATGTCTTGTCTGTCCAGGAGTCCACTCTATCTTGTCTGTCCAGGAGTCCGCTCTGTCTTGTCTTTCCGGCAGTCCACTCTGTCTTGTCTGTCCGGCAGTCCACTCTGTCTTGTCTGTCCGGCAGTCCACTCTGTCTTGTCTGTCCGGCAGTCCACTCTGTCCTGCTGAGCAAACAAATAGCAGTGTGGTGAGGAAGGAGGATCCCTGCAGGGCTGTAGCTTCCATCTGGCTGAGAGGTGGAATCCTCTGTCTGGGTTCAACCGGGGACAGCAGGACAGAGGGAGTCTGGTCAGGTGGGTGTCCCGGGGACAGCAGGGCAGAGGGAGTCTGGTCAGGTGGGTGTCCCGGGGACAGCAGGACAGAGGGAGTCTGGTCAGATGGGTGTCCCGGGGACAGCAGGGCAGAGGGAGTCTGGTCAGGTGGGTGTCCCGGGGACAGCAGGGCAGAGGGAGTCTGGTCAGCTGGGTGTCCTGGGGACAGCAGGGCAGAGGGAGTCTGGTCAGCTGGGTGTCCTGGGGACAGCAGGACAGAGGGAGTCTGGTCAGGTGGGTGTCCCGGGGACAGCAGGGCAGAGGGAGTCTGGTCAGATGGGTGTCCCGGGGACAGCAGGACAGAGGGAGTCTGGTCAGGTGGGTGTCCCGGGGACAGCAGGACAGATGGAGTCTGGTCAGGTGGGTGTCCTGGGGACAGCAGGACAGATGGAGTCTGGTCAGGTGGGTGTCCCGGGGACAGCAGGACAGAGGGAGTCTGGTCAGGTGGGTGTCCTGGGGACAGCAGGACAGATGGAGTCTGGTCAGGTGGGTGTCCCGGGGACAGCAGGACAGAGGGAGTCTGGTCAGGTGGGTGTCCTGGGGACAGCAGGACAGAGGGAGTCTGGTCAGATGGGTGTCCCAGGGACAGCAGGGCAGATGGAGTCTGGTCAGGTGGGTGTCCTGGGGACAGCAGGGCAGAGGGAGTCTGGTCAGGTGGGTGTCCCAGGGACAGCAGGACAGAGGGAGTCTGGTCAGGTGGGTGTCCTTGGGACAGCAGGGCAGAGGGAGTCTGGACAGGTGGGTGTCCTGGGGATGTAATCCTCCTGCCTCTCTGCACAGAACAAAATCAAAAGTTACACAATCCCTGTTAGGAAGGGCCCAGTACACCCTGGCTCTCCCAGGGCAGAACCAACTTTTTCAGGCTCTATAAGCCCCAAAACAGAGACCTTAAACTCTGCCGTGTATTGAACATGTGCGAAATGCCCTGTAGAGCAGTTGTAGCTCTTAAGTTCACGATGACCGGCATCCTTTGTAGTTTTTTTTTACCCATGGTGCCAATGTGGTGGTTTTAAAGACGCAGGTCCTAGCCTGCATGTTAACATCATGAAGTTGTCAGGAACAGGAAGAGTTGTATCTGCCAGCTTAAATTCAATGTAGATATTCTTGAGAAGAAATTAATGGTTCAATGGTTCTCAACCTGTGGTACGGCTACCACTGGTGGCACGTAATGCGCAGCTCCCTCCCAGTACAGTACTTTCATATGGTGGTAATTTCTGAGGTGGTACTTACTACTTAGTGTAAAATTGTTGAGAACCACTGGGTTAGTTAATACAGGAAAATATCTTTAGACGCGTTAGAACAGTGACACAAGAGTGAAGTACTGCTCTTTGGAATGTCATTGTCAAACAAGTCCTCTGGTCTGAGTTGAGCTAATCAACTTGGCTACTTCAAATCTTGCAACATAAAAACTGCCCCAAAAAATCCAGTTTTACATGAAGGGTTTAATGGCCACTCATGGCCACTTACTGTATCTTATGAGTACTCTGAGTGCAGCCACAGTCTCTTGGTGCCATCTTGCTGCTTAGATAATGCAGCAGGACTGCAATCTTATCTCTGCACACAAACCCGCTCACAAGCCAGCTGCTTGCAAGAAGTCAACTAGAGTGAACTGCCTGTTTCTCTTTTGTGGGGAGATGGAGATTGTGTCCAAATTCTATCTAGAAGATCAGCAAGACAGTTTCCCTGCATCCTGCATTTATTCTACTTGGCTATTAAAGTGAATTGACGTCTGAAAACTGCAGTATTTCACAACATAGGTGTCATCAAGTGTCCTTCCTTTGCACGTCTGTGTTAATGTTGCTGCACGTGTCCCATCAGGCAGTTTATGAGGAGAGTCAACTGTGATGCAGCTAAAACAACATCACCTCTGTGTGTGTGTGTGTGTGTGTGTGTGTGTGTGTGTGTGTGTGTGTGTGTGTGTGTGTGTGTGCGTGTGCGCAGGGGAAATGGTGCTGACCAGTGTCATTGTGTTGTATATCCTATTTCCTGTCCAGGCAGTGCAAACCAGTGCGTGACACACAGTGACCTCGATGAACAGGCAAACTCTCACCGGCATAACGGAAATAATCAATGACTGGGAAAATACGTCACTTTGGGTTATTTGAATGATCAGATGTTGGGCAATAACAGTGCTTCATAGTCATGGTTAGCATTAAACTGTATGCTCAACGTCAATAGTTAACTATGCAAGCTAGTAAAAAATATTGGAGCAATGAACTTAGTTCAATAAGTTCAATAAGTCAATCCATAAGTCACTGATAAGACAACATTAACCGTAAAAAGTTGATTTGAGGTTGAGTTGAGCAGCCTACTTTCTGTGTGTGTGTGTGTGTGTGTGTGTGTGTGTGTGTGTGTGTGTGTGTGTGTGTGTGTGTGTGTGTGTGTGTGTGTGAGAGTGAGTGTGTGTGAGAGAGTGAGTGAGAGAGAGTGTGCGTGTGGAGCAGGGTGTTGTACTGCTAGGTTCTGTAGGGAAACCAGCTGTTGGCTGTATGGAGGCTGCGGTGGCCTGACACTCCTCTGTCCTCAGACGCACATTTTTTCTAAGAGAGGATATCTCAGCGCCTGAGTCTCGGTTCATACTTGTAAAGTACTTTTTTTTTTTTTTATACATTTGTCTGGGACATATCATAGTTCACTGTTCTTCATGGATTTTCCTCTGGTCCTCTCCTCTTCCTCTTAGCCTTGGTTCTTGTCAAACAGCAGTGTGTCTGTGTTGTCAGTGCCAGCAGGCAGCGGTAGTGTGCTGTGCCATGGTCCTGCTTTGTTAATGTGCTCTTTCTGTGTGACCCATTGAAACTAGAAAACAGCCCACTTTGCAGTCTTTGCTTCCCATGGTGGACTGTTTATTGTAACTTTAAATAGTTAAAACTAGAGACCACCTTGTAATGGGATCACACCAGCTCGCAACTTAAAACGAATGTGGGCCATAAAGTGTGTGTGTGTGTGTGTATGTGTGTGCATCTTGCACAGTTTTTTATGCTAAACGCCTGGCAAAGTACTCCAAACAGGCTTCTGTGTTAGTTCCCGCTATAATAGGTGTCTCCAGGACACGCACGCAGGCACACACACACAAGCACGCACGCGCGCACACACACACACACACACACACACACACACACACACACACACACACACACAAGCACACGCACGCAGGCACACAAGCACGCACACACACACACACACACACACACACACACACACACACACACACACACACACACACACACAGCATTAGTCTAATGACTAGACAAGCCCCTAACTACCACTAGGCTACACTAGACTGTAGTAGTCTAGTAGCATTACCTGATGGACCATCTTCCACTCAGGCTGGTAGCACAACAGATCTCAGCATAGCTGCTGAACAGACAACTTGCCTAAAGTAAGTGTATTTGGGACCGGAAGTTTGCCGGTTTGAAACCCTACACCAGCTGGGACAATGTGAGTGGTGAATGTGTAACGTTCTTCCCTCCCTCAACAACTACTGCAGAGCCTTCTATTCAGCTGTAACGTTCTTCCCTCCTTCAACAACTACTGCAGAACCTTCTATTCAGCTGTAATGTTCTTCCCTCCCTCAACAACTACTGCAGAACCTTCTATTCAGCTGTAATGTTCTTACCTCCCTCAACAACTACTGCAGAACCTTCTATTCAGCTGTAATGTTCATCCCTCCCTCAACAACTACTGCAGAACCTTCTATTCAGCTGTAATGTTCTTCCCTCCCTCAACAACTACTGCAGCGCCTTCTATTCAGCTGTAATGTTCTTACCTCCTTCAACAACTACTGCAGAACCTTCTATTCAGCTGTAATGTTCATCCCTCCCTCAACAACTACTGCAGAGCCTTCTATTCAGCTGTAATGTTCTTCCCTCCTTCAACAACTACTGCAGAGCCTTCTATTCAGCTGTAATGTTCTTCCCTCCCTCAACAACTACTGCAGAACCTTCTATTCAGCTGTAACGTTCTTCCCTCCTTCAACAACTACTGCAGAACCTTCTATTCAGCTGTAACGTTCTTCCCTCCTTCAACAACTACTGCAGAACCTTCTATTCAGCTGTAACGTTCTTCCCTCCTTCAACAACTACTGCAGAACCTTCTATTCAGCTGTAACGTTCTTCCCTCCTTCAACAACTACTGCAGAGCCTTCTATTCAGCTGTAATGTTCTTCCCTCCTTCAACAACTACTGCAGAACCTTCTATTCAGCTGTAATGTTCTTCCCTCCCTCAACAACTACTGCAGAGCCTTCTATTCAGCTGTAATGTTCTTCCCTCCCTCAACAACTACTGCAGAACCTTCTATTCAGCTGTAATGTTCTTCCCTCCCTCAACAACTACTGCAGAACCTTCTATTCAGCTGTAATGTTCTTCCCTCCCTCAACAACTACTGCAGAGCCTTCTATTCAGCTGTAATGTTCTTCCCTCCCTCAACAACTACTGCAGAGCCTTCTATTCAGCTGTAATGTTATTACCTCCCTCAACAACTACTGCAGAGCCTTCTATTCAGCTGTAATGTTCTTCCCTCCCTCAACAACTACTGCAGAACCTTCTATTCAGCTGTAATGTTCTTCCCTCCTTCAACAACTACTGCAGAGCCTTCTATTCAGCTGTAATGTTCTTCCCTCCCTCAACAACTACTGCAGAGCCTTCTATTCAGCTGTAATGTTCTTCCCTCCCTCAACAACTACTGCAGAACCTTCTATTCAGCTGTAATGTTCTTCCCTCCCTCAACAACTACTGCAGAGCCTTCTATTCAGCTGTAATGTTATTACCTCCTTCAACAACTACTGCAGAACCTTCTATTCAGCTGTAACGTTCTTCCCTCCCTCAACAACTACTGCAGAACCTTCTATTCAGCTGTAATGTTCTTCCCTCCCTCAACAACTACTGCAGAGCCTTCTATTCAGCTGTAATGTTCTTCCCTCCCTCAACAACTACTGCAGAACCTTCTATTCAGCTGTAATGTTCTTCCCTCCCTCAACAACTACTGCAGAGCCTTCTATTCAGCTGTAATGTTATTACCTCCTTCAACAACTACTGCAGAACCTTCTATTCAGCTGTAACGTTCTTCCCTCCCTCAACAACTACTGCAGAACCTTCTATTCAGCTGTAACGTTCTTCCCTCCCTCAACAACTACTGCAGAGCCTTCTATTCAGCTGTAATGTTCTTCCCTCCCTCAACAACTACTGCAGAGCCTTCTATTCAGCTGTAATGTTCTTCCCTCCCTCAACAACTACTGCAGAGCCTTCTATTCAGCTGTAACGTTCTTACCTCCCTCAACAACTACTGCAGAGCCTTCTATTAAGCTGTAATGTTCTTCCCTCCCTCAACAACTACTGCAGAGCCTTCTATTCAGCTGTAACGTTCTTACCTCCCTCAACAACTACTGCAGAGCCTTCTATTCAGCTGTAATGTTATTACCTCCCTCAACAACTACTGCAGAGCCTTCTATTCAGCTGTAATGTTATTACCTCCCTCAACAACTACTGCAGAGCCTTCTATTCAGCTGTAACGTTCTTCCCTCCTTCAACAACTACTGCAGAACCCTTCTATTCAGCTGTAACGTTCTTCCCTCCTTCAACAACTACTGCAGAACCCTTCTATTCAGCTGTAACGTTCTTCCCTCCTTCAACAACTACTGCAGAACCTTCTATTCAGCTGTAATGTTCTTCCCTCCTTCAACAACTACTGCAGAACCCTTCTATTCAGTGAGGCATTGGAAGCCTATACTGCTCCACTGGAGCTGCACAGCTGCCAGCAGGAGAAGGCTGCGGTTGTACTTGGCAGCTTCCAGGTGTGAATGTGTGTAATGTGAAGGCCGTTTATGAAAAAACATGAATGCTTAGTAAACATTCCCTGGATAAATAAAAGTTAAAAGCTCCCAATCCCCTTCTAGAATTTCTAGGTAGCTTATCATAAGCTGAAAAGGCTTTTCAGTTTTCCCTTTTCCAGGATTTCTGGGGGTTTTTCACTTTAGTTTTTTATTCATTTCTCATGGGAGATGACTGGGTTTCTATTGTTGTCCAGATTTGTATATGCCTCATTACATCCCTCATAATACAGTTGGCATCAACAATGAGCTATACAGTGAACCGTACAGGAATATTGGGACAGCAACATCATGTTTTGACTAATCATGCTTATTGCTTACTCCTTCAATTGCAAGGTATTTTGTTGAGCTTTATGAAGGGAACGATTAAAAACTACACAACTGCTACTTTTTAAGGAAAATCAAGCAGGGAGGCAGAGGGGGAACACAGGAGAGGGAAAGCTCTGATGGGGTTTGACCATGTGCTTCCAGAGGTGAGGGATTGTCTTTGGCCACAAAGCTCTTTACCTGCTCATTATATATGGCTCAAATGAGCCCATTAACAGGCATAGTGGCTCATAGTGGGTGTAGAAAAGGGCCCATAATGGCCCACCGTCAAGCCTGTTCTTGGGGCAGTCGATGCCCACCAGCCGGCGCGCCACGACGTAATGATGATGACATCATCAACAATGACACCGATGATGTCATAGCATAGAGCTCACCTGTGAGGTCATCGGCAATGTCAGACACAACATCGATGATGTCATAGCTCCCTAGAACGTTGTGACATCACCAATGACGTGATGTCATACACCAAAACGCGGGCATATAAGCCAGGTGTCCTGTGACGCTATGCTTGACTAACCTCATCCAAGAGATTCCAGCTTGACTAACCTCATCCAAGAGATTCCAGCTTGACTAACCTCATCCAAGAGATTCCAGCTTGATTCCAGAGATTCCCTTTCCTTCACGATGTCAACCATTAGCACAACTAAATCCGGACCCGAACTGAATCCTGGCCATCTTCCAACCGGCCAGGCCCTGGCGCCTGATTGCCTTACACCCAGTCATCCCAGTGGTATTTCAACCGCGTCCCAGGACCGACATGTCGGTCCCTATCTCCATCTCCGTGATTCTGACCGATCAGAGCGCGTGAGCCCTCATCCACGATCCAGCACACTTCACGAGGCAAGCCCAAACGCTTCGCCTCCAGCAAGCCAACAAGCTTCGCTACAATTTGGTCCTTCGAGCCGGATCGAGGACTTGCGACGCTCAGAGATGGAGCAGGAGTCAGGTGAGCTCGCCCTGGTCACGACATCTCGTCGACCAGAGGAGCAACCCTTCCCCCACCAGATCGATACTGGATACAGCCAAGTATCCAGCGTTCGGAGTAGTACTAAAGGGCGAGACCCCCTACACTCCGACCAGAAGATCCACCAGGGGCAGGAACTCATCCGCAGCCACCACCGACTCCCCGCTCAGGCAGCCCAGACAAGGGCCGAGTTCGAACATAAGATCGCGCGCAAAAGGGAGACCAACCGGGACACTAGGGGCAGAGGCCTCCCTCCAACGAGGGCAGACAAACTGCTTCCTCACCGACCCTATGCCGCTGAGGTTCCTCGACTGGAAACTCAAGCCACCAGAACCAGAGGCTCCTCACTACCGCAGTAGCTGGGTAGGATGGGTAGGATGGATAGACCCCTGGCTCCTGAGCGGCTCCCGCGCTGACCTCACGCCGCTGAGTTTCGTCAACTGGAAGCTCCAGCCCCCAGAGGCCATTACAGCTCGCTACTGCAGTAGGATCCCACACACATCCTGGCCAACGAGGACAGTCACCAAATCTTGGCTCTTGTGATGTACGGGACTGGACAACGGCGTGCGGCCGGTGGCCAGGCGGACCACAGCCCCCCTCACTCCCAGAATAATCAACCAAGCCCTGCCTATACCAGGAGGGACTAGAGGGCCATTCCGGCCATTTCTGGAAGAATACAGATTCCCCACAGGAATCTGGGAGCGGCTGTAGAAAAGGGCCCATAATGGCCCACCGTCAAGCCTGTTCTTGGGGCAGTCGATGCCCACCAGCCGGCGCGCCACGACGTAATGATGATGACATCATCAACAATGACACCGATGATGTCATAGCATAGAGCTCACCTGTGAGGTCATCGGCAATGTCAGACACAACATCGATGATGTCATAGCTCCCTAGAACGTTGTGACATCACCAATGACGTGATGTCATACACCAAAACGCGGGCATATAAGCCAGGTGTCCTGTGACGCTATGCTTGACTAACCTCATCCAAGAGATTCCAGCTTGACTAACCTCATCCAAGAGATTCCAGCTTGACTAACCTCATCCAAGAGATTCCAGCTTGATTCCAGAGATTCCCTTTCCTTCACGATGTCAACCATTAGCACAACTAAATCCGGACCCGAACTGAATCCTGGCCATCTTCCAACCGGCCAGGCCCTGGCGCCTGATTGCCTTACACCCAGTCATCCCAGTGGTATTTCAACCGCGTCCCAGGACCGACATGTCGGTCCCTATCTCCATCTCCGTGATTCTGACCGATCAGAGCGCGTGAGCCCTCATCCACGATCCAGCACACTTCACGAGGCAAGCCCAAACGCTTCGCCTCCAGCAAGCCAACAAGCTTCGCTACAGTGGGTTATCAGTTATCAGGACGGTCAAGTTTTTCCTTCAAGAGACAAACAAAGAGTAAACAATTTCTAATGTATAATGACTCAACAACATTAATATGTCGCACATTATCGATTATAGCAGCATGCCTCAGGTAAACTGTTACTGTACCACTGTTCCCATCAGCCAACTGTGTACATGCAGAATTTCCAGCGGTGCACCCACGATCCCCTGCTCAGAAATATTATGCGAGAGCACTGAGTTCACCGGCACTCATCATCATTGAAATGGCATGAAACAGTGGTCTGTCATCCTCCCACATTCTTAATTTACCAGACTCCTCTTTCATCCATTAGCATAACACAGCAAGCTCATTTGTTTAGCTATCGGAGGCTGTTGCCTATTAAGACGAATGAAACAGCAAGGCCGTGCTAGCGGCTCGGCTCTTAGCTCGATAAATGAGCTGGTGGGAACTCGCTCGCAGAGTTGAATGAGAAATATAGCTCAGGGGGACGCGGGATTCTGTGAGCTTGTTGCTTAAGTTTATTGTCAAGAAAGGCTTGTCAGTATCTTGATGAATAAGTAGCGACGGGGTTCAATGAATCTGAGAGCACATGATTGGTTTAGTCTTTCTGTGTGCATGTCATTAACGTTTTGTAACAGTGGAGCTGTGTGTTAACGAGCAGTACATTGAACGGGCAGCTCCATGTGTGATTGTGTGAATGTGAAGCTGAGTAGTGCTGAAATACAGCATCTAAACTCCGTAAACCTTCTCTGGATAAATACAGATAAAAAAAATAATAATAATGTTTTGTTAGCAGAGTAGAGTTTAGTGCTATGCTATGCTATGCTATGCTATGCTTATCACACATTACAATTCAATATACTAAATGGGGTATGATTCGATACAACCATGATACAATGTAATCAATAAAAATTCAGTGACAACAAAGTCTGAGTGCAGATTGTGCAGAATGATTATTGATGATGATTATTTCTGACCCACACATCCTACCAGTGGCATTGGCTTCCTAGAATGTAAACAACAATTTAGAATGCCACTACAATGTGCAAATAATATAATTTGGATGAAGATCTTATAAAATTGTGAGCACGCCATCTCATTTGTGCTTACGACAGTGGAAGAAAATGTAGCTAATATCGCAATTAATTTTTCTGCGCCATGATGGATTTTGTCACATTTTTGTATTGTGATATATTGATTTCGATACACATCATATATATTGTCCCATCCCTAATCTAAACTCAATAGACTTTCACTGGATAGTTGAATTTCAGCTGAATAGTTCTCTTGCTTCAGCTCATTGGAGCCGTTCTCATGCTAAATCATCTCATGCTGTCTTTGTTGCTCTCTGACTCTCTTCTGTGCTCTTTGTGCCGGGGTCAGCCGGGCCCTCCGTGTCATTAGTGCGCTGACACTCTAATGAGGATCCATACAATGACGCGCCGCACAGCGAGCATTTCACTCGCAGCTGAACATGCCCGGGCGCCGTGTACTACACGCAAACACCGGCCCGTCAGTGGGAATGTTTATTTGACCTGACAAAGATGTACTGTCAGAGGGGTGTGTGGGTCGAACAATCACATGTTGTATGAAGCACATTTGGTGCAGAATGTGACACTTGGATCCTGAGGGTTTCATGCTAGCCATGGCCAACCTCAAGCAAGGGCCATATAGACAGGAAACATCTCTCCCCTGCAGCATCAAATTAGTGATACCTCTTGATTTTTAGCAATTCACCTTTTCCACAGCAGCCATTTTGTGTCTAAAAGGCAGGAAGTAATAAAAGGCAGGAAGTAACATTGAGGGCCATTCATGTTTTGATTGCACCTGTGCACCTTACTTCTGGCCTTTTAGACACAAAATGGCTGCTGTGAAAAATGTCAATTAACTTGAGATGCGTCATGTTTCGATTCCTTATGCCCGTATATGAAAGTCTTTTGCTCAATTCATCAGTCTGTATTTGAACAACACAAAAATTTCATTTCCAAAAAACAACTACTGTATATTCCAGGGGTTTTCCTGCATAGAGGAATTTTTGCCTTCCCCCCCAAAGAGCTTTTACTGTGACTCTGCTCCAGAAGGAGAGCATAATAGAGTACCCCAGGAATGAGTCCGGAATACCTGGATGTTAGCACTTCTGGTTCCTTCATCTTTTGGTTAAATGCTTGAAATAAAGTCTGTGCTTAAAGATGAGCTGAACCCAACGGAACCCAAGTGGCACGAGGGTTGGAGACGTTTCAGACTGAAAACAAATCTTGTCTGAGATGACAGATAGTTGAGAGGCGGGCCATAGCATGTCGATGGTTTGATTTGACAATTCTGAGGGCTGGATTTGGCGTTGGCCAATCCTGGCGTGTTCTGCCCCCAAATCGAGTTGGATTCAGCGTGTTGTGGCGCTACGTGAGTGGGATCCACGGAGAACCTGGCAGCCAGATGCTTCCGTGTGGACAGGAATGGAGAATCCGAGGCATGAGTGCTGCCTGCCTGCCTGGAATCTCCGAGGGGCCGGGGTAAGACCCGCATACGTTAATGTTATCCTGGAATGCGAGTTTAACGAGCCAGTTACATGTCTTTGCATTCTTAGACATTACCGTTTGCTTTATTTTGTATGTTACATACAATTGGCCAAGTTATTAGTTAGTTTATGGACCAGAAATTGTGCCAGGTTACAGGCACTAGGCGCCGTATGGCGGCCATTTTCTCCTTCATTTCGAGGAGAAAATTCTCCTGAAATGAAGATTGATTGACAGCTGCCATGTCGTAATTTGATTCGTTGAAATGAGGTAGAAATTTGATAGTACTATATGACGTCAGCAAACTGTAGATTATACTGTTATGAATGAAATCTTGAAAAATTAACTTTTGATGTGGAAAAAGTGTGAAAAACTAAAGAAATTAAATTTTTGTGAATTTCTTTGCATCCATTATTAAATAGGTGCACTGAATACACAGGTATTTGAACTAAAATTGGAAAAAATCATTTATTTTTGGGTTCAGCTCGTCTTTAACAAAAGTTGATGAAACAGCGACCTTTGTGTTGAGCAAGATAATCTTCACAAATGAGGACCACCTTTATGATTTTTGAAGCATAAATGCATTTTTCTTAAATCACGATCAAATTGAGGTCCGAGGTTGTTGGCCAGTGTGTCATTTCCTTGGGGAATGGACCATCTGTTCAAATTGCACCTGAAAGCTGCATTCGCCCCAAACTGAGATCTGATCCAGTTGTGGCTTTTCTTCAGTCCCGTAGCCATGCTGTATTGTGCACGTCTGCATTCATTGTGGAAGTTGTGTACAATACATAGTCCATTTTTAATGTGATGAAAATAAGTAAAAGGAGTAGACACTCACACTTTGTAATGTTGGAGACACATTCTAGAGATCTCTTATCCTGAGCAAATTCACCATTAACATTGATGTACTTTGCTTCAGTAACAGAATGGATTGGGTTTTTGCTCACGGTTTGCTAGTATTTAGTTCAGTACTTAGAAATGACTATCGGTACTGATAAAAGGATGTCAGCACAACCTTAATGGCCCAAAGGGAATGCATAAGGGGATGTTGGAGATAATTATCGACTGGACAGAGGGAGGATGGGTATGCACGTTCCCATCCTCATACACATTCTATTTATAGACAGACGTTTTCCTCTCTCACACACTTATTTACGCATTCATTTTGAGCACAGAGGGCATTTTGTTGCAAGCACAGATCTAATGGGGCCCCTGCACGGCCTTTTGTCTCTGCCAGCCATACTTTAGCCACATGCCAACACAAGAGAACAAAGAACATCATAGTACCACCTCAGCAGTGGAGCCTCACATTACCCTAATAGTATCGCAATGGTTCCCAACTCCAGAGGACTGCTGCTTTTCTATCCTACCAGGTGGTTAATTGCATTTTCCTGGCATCCCTTGTCTAAATTAGTGCCTATTCGATGGCTAGAGTGAAAAGCAGCAGGGCTCTGGATCCTGAGGAACGGAGTTGGGAACCAGCTGACCTACTGGATGACCTACTAAGATCAAGGATGGTGTCATCCTTGATCTGCCCATTGATGTTATGACCTGTAGGTATTAACGTCTGCAGAGGATCAGGCAGCCCACTGCATCACCTAATGAACTAAAGACTGACAATGACCTCGCTAGGCAGGCTCCACATTACAGTGCCTGCATTGTGTAACAGAGTCCTGCACCGGTCCAATTTTGCAAACCCGTGCCCGCTCAGACCCGTCAATATAAGAACCGTGCCCGCCCCATTACCCGTGATTATCTCAAAATCAAAACCGGCCCCGCCCAGACCCGTCAATATAAGACCCGTGGCCCGACCTGTTACCCGTGATTATCTCAAAATCAAACCTGTGCCTGCTCAGACCCATCAATATAAGAACCGTGGCCCGACCTGTTACCCGTGATCAATGAATCACACAGCCTAGAAACACAGTCGACACACACACACACACACTACCCAGGTGTCATGCACCAGAGATTACCGTAATGACTGTGAATTCAGCCTGAGCGCAACAAAAACATAGATGGCTCTAATACAGTCGATTATTGTTCCCAAGCACTGCCCGCCCGCGTTTAGTTAATTTTTACCCATGCCCGTACCCGTGAATTGATAGAAGTATTTTTTTTACCCATTACACAAGCTTTTTGCGGGTAACCCGTGGTACCCACGGGTACCCGACCCGTTGCAGGACTCTGTTGTGTAATTACCTGGGCTTTGTCGTCCATGTAATGTCACTTAACAGGGCTGTACAGTGCCACAGTTTTGCTAGCATATGCTATTAAAAATTATTCTGTACCAAGAGAAATATCTATCCACTCTCACAGGTGCTACTGGAGATTAGGGCTTTTCTTCTAAAAGTCGATGATTCAATCATCAGTCGAGAGTGTGCTGTGCTCTTAAAATACGGAACACACCCTCGTCAAAGTTGGCACATGTCTTAATTATAGTCAGTTTCTCGCTGGATGTGTCATTACATTATTAATATCTTACCTGGATAAGCTCAAATTATACTGTTTATGTTATCAGTCCGACTTGGAAGCACTCTCTGCCGGCCGAGCAGCCGCGCGCACGAGCAGTGTGATTCCCACTGTTTCCCATGGCCCAGAGAGAGGATGAGAAGAGGCAGACATAACGTCATGTCAACGTTTTTTTATTCTCATCAGAAACCACTTTGATTTGCATGTTTAAACAAGTTTGCAGCCTAGTAGGGATAACTCGAAAACATTTTATTGATCTATTCATGTCAGAGGAAGCCAAGATTAGTTGTGATAATTTAAAAATCTATAGTTGCCTTGGGGTGAGACGAAGGGAGCAGGTGTCCTCCAACTTGGGATTTTTTAAATATAATTTTTATATACACCACACGTGGTAGTTTGTCAAGGTGCTGTTTTAATGTTGGGCCACTTTATAAGTCATCTGATTATGCTCTACAGCTCTTTCCCCCAAGGTAAGTGATTATTCTCTACAGCTCCTTCCCCCAAGGTAAGTGATTATTCTCTACAGCTCTTTCCCCCAAGGTAAGTGATTATTCTCTACAGCTCCTTCCCCCAAGGTAAGTGATTATTCTCTACAGCTCTTTCCCCCAAGGTAAGTGATTATTCTCTACAGCTCCTTCCCCCAAGGTAAGTGATTATTCTCTACAGCTCCTTCCCCCAAGGTAAGTGATTATTCTCTACAGCTCCTTCCCCCAAGGTAAGTGATTATTCTCTACAGCTCCTTCCCCCAAGATAAGTGATTATTCTCTACAGCTCTTTCCCCCAAGGTAAGTGATTATTCTCTACAGCTCCTTCCCCCAAGATAAGTGATTATTCTCTACAGCTCCTTCCCCCAAGGTAAGTGATTATTCTCTACAGCTCCTTCCCCCAAGATAAGTAATTATTCTCTACAGCTCCTTCCCCCAAGATAAGTGATTATTCTCTACAGCTCCTTCCCCCAAGGTAAGTGATTATTCTCTACAGCTCCTTCCCCCAAGATAAGTAATTATTCTCTACAGCTCCTTCCCCCAAGATAAGTAATTATTCTCTACAGCTCCTTCCCCCAAGATAAGTGATTATTCTCTACAGCTCTTTCCCCCAAGGTAAGTGATTATTCTCTACAGCTCCTTCCCCCAAGATAAGTGATTATTCTCTACAGCTCCTTCCCCCAAGGTAAGTGCTTATTCTCTACAGCTCCTTCCCCCAAGGTAAGTGATTATTCTCTACAGCTCCTTCCCCCAAGGTAAGTGCTTATTCTCTACAGCTCCTTCCCCCAAGGTAAGTGATTATTCTCTACAGCTCTTTCCCCCAAGGTAAGTGATTATTCTCTACAGCTCCTTCCCCCAAGATAAGTAATTATTCTCTACAGCTCCTTCCCCCAAGATAAGTGATTATTCTCTACAGCTCCTTCCCCCAAGGTAAGTGCTTATTCTCTACAGCTCCTTCCCCCAAGGTAAGTGATTATTCTCTACAGCTCCTTCCCCCAAGATAAGTGATTATTCTCTACAGCTCCTTCCCCCAAGGTAAGTGCTTATTCTCTACAGCTCCTTCCCCCAAGGTAAGTGATTATTCTCTACAGCTCCTTCCCCCAAGGTAAGTGCTTATTCTCTACAGCTCCTTCCCCCAAGGTAAGTGCTTATTCTCTACAGCTCCTTCCCCCAAGTTAAGTGCTTATTCTCTACAGCTCTTTCCCCCAAGATAAGTAATTATTCTCTACAGCTCCTTCCCCCAAGATAAGTAATTATTCTCTACAGCTCCTTCCCCCAAGATAAGTAATTATTCTCTACAGCTCCTTCCCCCAAGATAAGTAATTATTCTCTACAGCTTTTTCCCCCAAGGTAAGTGATTATTCTCTACAGCTCCTTCCCCCAAGGTAAGTGCTTATTCTCTACAGCTCTTTCCCCCAAGGTAAGTGATTATTATCTACAGCTCCTTCCCCCAAGATAAGTAATTATTCTCTACAGCTCCTTCCCCCAAGATAAGTGATTATTCTCTACAGCTCCTCCCCCCAAGGTAAGTGATTATTCTCTACAGCTCCTTCCCCCAAGGTAAGTGATTATTCTCTACAGCTCTTTCCCCCAAGGTAAGTGATTATTCTCTACAGTCTCTTTCCCCCAAGGTAAGTGATTATTCTCTACAGCTCCTTCCCCCAAGATAAGTAATTATTCTCTACAGCTCTTTCCCCCAAGGTAAGTGATTATTCTCTACAGCTCTTTCCCCCAAGGTAAGTGATTATTCTCTCCAGCTCCTTCCCCCAAGGTAAGTGATTATTCTCTACAGCTCTTTCCCCCAAGGTAAGTGATTATTCTCTACAGCTCTTTCTCCCAAGGTAAGTGATTATTCTCTACAGCTCCTTCCCCCAAGATAAGTGATTATTCTCTACAGCTCTTTCCCCCAAGGTAATAAGTATTGAATTGATAATTTTGACGATTTCGCAAGCCAATGCCCTTTGTGTTGTGTCAGTGTTTGTTTTAACCAGTCCTAACTCATCTCCAGTACCCATCCTTAGAGTAGAATGGTTTATACATTGGTGTTAGGTGCCACTGTATGCACCGGGGATTGAACCCGCAACCTTTTGAGTACTAGATGCTTCCCTATCCAACCTGTTAATATGCTGTGTGGAGAAAGAGAAGAGCTTGTATCTGATGATGGGGATAGGCCCCTGCCAGTGGAGGCCCTATTATCAGCAGCACCACAATAAACAAGCAAGCCATTCTCAGAATTCTGCCGTGCTTGCGCGGCACGAAAGCAAGCGTGCTGATTTTAATTGTAATTAGAGGGAGAAAATTGGTGTAGGGACTGAGCCTATTTGTCTATGTGTGTCTTTGCGAGTCTTCATCATTCTTTTGATGTGAATAGTGCAGCTGACATGACCCGACACTTCATGGAACGGCTCTTTGAAAGCTTGTGGTCAAAGGCCGTAATTGTAGCATGTCTAGGCGTTTAACGTTAATACACTAGTTAGTGTGGAAGCGCTCCAGAGTTGATTCTACCTTTACTTAACTGCTCCTGCTGCTTCATTAGAATGACTCGCATCCTGACCAGGGCTTGAAATTCACTTTGCAAAATAGGGGGGAATTCCCCCCTTATGTTCTTCAGATAGGGGGATTCATCGATTTTGGGGGGGATTTATTCGGTCGCTGGCAGAAAAAATTGGTTGTTAGAAGCCAGATTTATAGGAATATATACGGTAATTTTATATTAAGATTAGGATTAGACGGTTGTGATGTCATTATTCAGTCTTAACCATCAATATTTGGTCCTTTTCTCACTCCCATGTCACCACCTGCTCTCCCTGCAGGGCTTGAAATTAACTTTTTTGATCACCAGCCAATATTGCTGCTAAATTTTAAAGTTACCATCCAATTCAAATTTCCACTAGCCAAAATGGAAATGGAAACGCAAATGGAAGTAAAATTGTGGGGGAGTGCCTGATAATCATGTTGTTGTTGTTGTTTACCTCCGGATCGGGTACATTAGTGCATTAATCATTGTGGTTGATAGTAAAACATTACTTTTTCTTTACTGGCTCATTCGGTCTCACTCTCTCTCCCTCCCTGTCTGCTCTGCACGTTCATCATGCACACGCATGCATATGCGCGCACTGAATGATGAAACACAGCGAACAATTTACATTAGTTTTTACCGTGTTCCAAAGATGCAGGCATGAAGCGGTCTAATTGACGATTGAAAAGTATCAATTAACGTTACTCTTTATTGTCCAACACATGCCAGTTCGGAGAAATTGTTTCACAATGAGAGACGGATTGTTTGTAGGCTATGCATTGCAACACTGACAGCAGCGTGCAGACTGCACGCTGCACTCGTCCTCATGTCATGTGTTGTGCAGCTAGACACACAGAGAGCATATAGCCTACAACCCTGATATACATGAGATGGACAGCTGTGGACCCCATGGATGCGTAGTTCTGTTGTAGCCTACTCGTTTCTGGAGTCGCAAATAAGGACTGCGTGATGTGCTCTTCAAAGTGGAAATTCGTTCACCAGCAAGACATTTTTGTTCTGAGCTTTTAAAATTAATTTCTGCTGATTTTATCAGACTAATTCAGACACCTGGAGTAACAGAATTCATTTGAATTTCTTCTGCCTGCGTTTCCCCCTTCTGCAATGTGTGGAGGAATGTTTTTGTTTAGTATGCTGGAGGATTCAACTTGTCTTTTCGATTTGTTAATGTGGTTTCTTCTGCTTGTAGATGTAAAAAATAAACGCTTTCTAATTCAAAAAATAAAGCATTTGTTGTAATTGTTTAATGGGGCACAAATGGCGCACAAATTATTATTAACGTCGTTATCGATATCAGATTCTTCGTCATAAACATCACTGACACTAACGTTACTCTCCCCCTTCTGACGACATAGTGTTAGTTTTCCTTTAGCCAGCGATTCATGTTTGTAAGCAGCTGTCTATCCACGGAGAAATCAGCAAGAGGTAGTGTCGGGAGAGGACAGAGCGTGCAAGTGAAATTTGGTCCGCGGCTTGTGTAACGCGTCCGCAGAGCCGGGCCTCCCTATAGTCAAACTAAGCAGCTGCTTAAGGCCCCGCAGCCACCAGGGGGCTCCCGTGGGAAGAAGTTGGCAGGGTGCAGTCCATGTTTGACAGCTCTTACAGAGCTTCTGGTATTAGCGGAAACTAGGCATCCAGACAAATACGTCAGGACCAACCATGTTATGCTAGCTCACTGGGAAGCAGGCATAAAATAGCTCCAAATTCGGCAACGGGTCCCTTGACCTCTCACATTAAGATATCAAGCGACAACTTAAACACAACAACCCTTCCTTACAGATGAATAATGTCCCTCTTATGTGTGTATGTTAATTCTCAAACATCCAGGTGATAGGTAAAAAGACACGGGACTAAAAAATGTAGAAAACAAGACGTTTCGGTGTTCATCCAAACACCATCATCAGTTGTAATGAATGCAGCAGGAAATAACTCTTGCAAATAAATACACACAAAAAAATCTTTTTAAAATGTTCCCTTTTAAATGGCAAATCATTTTGTTCCTATTGCCTCCATTTAATTCACCCAAAGAGCAATTGAGGCTGGTCCGGCTGTAATCAAATAGTGTATTTTAATGGTAGAGACCCCTCTTGTGTAGTGCTGGCTTAACCTCTATGAATGCCATGTCACAGCAGCCATGCACTTACTGGGGCCCGGCCATGCAAAGTACTTTACAGAGTAATAATGATACAGTAAAGGTAAAAGATTTTCATTAGAACCGCAGGAGTCTAGCATTCCAGCCATTTCCGACACGTTAGCTAAGAGCTACAGGGTCCTAAGCAGTAAAAATAAACGTTTCAGTGCCTCTCGTGTCATCTCACTGTCATCTCGTTCACTTTAAAACATTTCAGTGCGTCTCGTGCAGTGTTGGGCAAATTACTGAAAATTGGTAATTAGTTACAGTTACTAGTTACTTCTCTCAAAAAGTAATTTAATACTTCTAAAGTTACTAGTTACTTCAAAGTAATTAGTTACTAGGGAAAGTAACTTTTGCATTACTTTTAAAAGTCCGCTTCGATTGTTATTAATGCACACATTATGTTAGTGTTGCTGTGCCACAGTGTGGCATTGAACATTCACTTATTGGGGAGGCTTATAGCCTATCAAGGTCATTAGCCTCTGGGGCTCTGGCTGCAGCTGCAGCTCTCTCCCCGGACTAGGTCTGAGGATCAGAAACCGGATAATCCTCTGAAGTTGTCCGTTATTTTCATGTCCTAAAGTAACTAGTAACTAGCCCAGTTACTATTTTAGTAACTGTAACTGAGTTACTAAATTTGAAAAGTAATTAGTTAGATTACTAGTTACTGCAAGAAGTAGTTGAGTTACAGTAACTAGCTACTTAGTAACTAGTTACTCCCAACACTGGTCTCGTGTCATCTCACTGTCATCTCGTTCACTTTAAAACGTTTCAGTGCGTCTCTCTCGTGTCATCTCACTGTCATCTCGTTGCACTTAAAATGCACCGCCAGCTCAGCCACTCAATGAGGCTTTCAGCAGCTTTTTCCGCACTACACCAAGGCTTTCACAAGGCCAGTATGTGAATGCTTTCAGATATTGAACGAGCCCAATTAGATGACTTTCCTTGAAGAACTTGGAAGTTCACAGTGGTTGTTTCAACCGGAAAACAAAATAATATTATTCTCACCCTTGCCACCGACAAAGCCTGATCCCACCAGAACACTACCCACTACCCCCCACCCACCCATCTCCATTTGCATCAGTCAAATGATACATGCCTAATTACCGGTTTTAAGCTCTCCACTTCCTCTGAAAGGCTCCATAGAAACCAAATCTTATAATTAAACCATCCTCACATGAAAGTAATGACAGTGGCCTGCCTTGTCAGAGGCCTGTGTTGACAGTTCTATCATCTCATCCCAGCCCTCCACAGCACTGCCTTCCTAAATATCACAGTGTATTTATTTAAAGAAAGAGGAGCTGGCTAATGGACTGCTGTATTTGACAGGATTAACACTTCAGAATTAGGGTTGTCAAAAGTATTGATAGTACAGATAAAAATCAATACTAAAAATTTGAAACGGATACAATACTCATTTGCAACAGGTATCGATAGTATTGATAAGTAAACAAAACAATCTGTTGGTGAACATTTTAGACTAGACCAGACATACCTCTATATACTTCATATGGCATGGAGGCAAGACCAACTGTGATACTGTATACTGGGAATCCATTTCATAATAGACACGGAGTGGTATGAGTATGCATAAATAAAAACAAACAAAAATGTCAGAATTGTGAAAAAGGTAGTCTCGCTGGTCAGCCTCCTCTCCCTTCCGTCCGAGGAGTCTGGTGTCTCCATAGTGGGATTGCGATGGGTGGCGCTTAGCGGCAGTGCCCTTGGAAAAGTTTACAACAATCCAACTTGCTGTTTTCAGCGTGTAGCAACGAGCTAGCGTCTAGGTTTCTGCCGTTAGCTTGCTAGCTAGTTAGCATTGTTGTTTTCACTGAGGCGGCAGGGCACTATTTACAGCGACACACAGGGAGGAGGGAGCGGAAGCCGCTGACATGGTCGGAGCCAATGACAGAGTTTGTAATAAGCCGGGAGCGGACATCCGGCTGCCACCGAAACAGTCGCCCCAATGGGAGAGCAGCTGTAGAGCAGGGGAGGGTTTATCCCTGTTGCCTGTTTCCGTGGCGCCAGACTCCTCGGACAGAAGGGAGAGGAGGCTGGCCAGCGAGACTATGAAAAAGGAGACTAAATTAATACAATATTTATAGCTTAAAATATAATTACAATTGGTGAAGGGTCACAAAATATATTATTGCCAAAAAGGTTAGAGTAGGGATACTCAACTTGCTTTGCCCGGGGGCCACTTTCGTGAAATGATAGAAGGCCAGGGGCAAGTTAATAAACAAACAATATACATTTTTCTGTAACATATTGTAGGTTTTTGGGGTGTCAGCCAGAGTTTAGTCTGACAATGTTGTGCACACTGGATAGATAGTTAGGTTAAGTTAGTTAGGTTAAGTACATACATAAGTGCCTGGGTAGCGAGCAGACGGCAGTATTTGACAATTTAGCAGCTAAATCATAGATTATTGAAAGATATTCCATATTCCAGACTGAAATGCTATAACAGAAGTGGAGTATTGGCCAGAATGACATGAACATTTGGACACTTATTCAGCGGCTATCTTGTATGTTGCGTTCAGGTGCACTGTTTTTTTGTTTTTGTTTTTGCAATTCCATCGCGGGCCACAAAGGGGGGCGCCCGCGAGCCGCATGTGGCCCACGGGCCGCAAGTTGAGTATCACTGGGTTAGAGTCTGATCTCTTACACATTGCTCTGTGTTGTATTTAAATATTGGGGGGGGGGGGGGATTTAACTGAAACCTTAGCATGCAGTCAAAGATGTCTGATGCCAGTGTTGGGACATCATTCATTTTTTTGCGAGAGGTGATTTCTTTGAGTCTCAAAGCACACTTGGCTGGACGTTTGGCTGGCCTTCACATCACTGCCACTGCTGAGTGATGTGGGGGAGTTTGTGGGTTAGAGCTGCTGAGGGAACTTGTTGACATCAGATGGCATGGGAACTTTGAGTCCACACACAGGGCTCTACCAAAAAGCTCCAGCAAGCCTGCATTGGGCACGTACAGAGGAGGAAAAGCAAACAACCTAAGCCCAAAGCAAGTATCCCCCCAGTTGGCATGTTCCCACAGACGTGGTGGAGAGAGTGGATGATACAAGAGCATTCTGTTATCAGTGAAGGGAAATGATCAGTGTTATCTTTGGTAATGGGCAATGAATATGTTCAACATTTGTAACACTTACAGATGAGTGTTATTTTTTAAATAAATTCAGCAATGTTTAATTCAGATGTGTTTACTATGGTAATTCTTTAGTGTATAATCCAGTTGTAGTGCGCTTGACTTGTCCTCCCAGAAAACCTCACCATAGTGCACGAAAAAAGTAGACACCTCTTTAGTGCACGAAAAAAGTAGACACCTCTTTTGAAAAATCGACAAAGTATGCCCTCCTCATCCTGTTTCAAATATTAAAAATTCATTCAATTACTTGTTTGCCCTGGCCTGCTCCTCAAGTGTAGTTTGGTAATGGATGTTGTTGTAAACATGACACTTTGTAAAAGAAAAACAAATCACAAAGCCCACTATTACGGATGAGAGTCATAATCATAATGATAGTGCAATCCACTCAGCATCAGATGGTTAGGTAATCTCACAGCAAACTCCTGCTAAAACCTGAGTGAGTGAGTATTATTACAGATAATCCCCTTTCCTGGTTTACGTGACATCAGCTGCAGAACGCAGACCTAAACCACACGCGCACACACACACACACACACACACACACACACACACACACACACACACACACACACACACACACCCATACAACACCACTGTAATCACACATTGTTTGCATTTTAGCTATTGACTCAATTCCAACAGCTAAAAAAAGGCAGATGGCTACTGCATATATAAGCTGTTTCTGCTTATTGGTGTAGTGGTGCTGCCTTAAAGGAAGGAGTAAGCTATGTTTTTTGATCATCAACTGAACATGTGCTGCAGTGTTTTGACTTATGCTTGTTTCACATTGTCTTTCATAGTGCAGCAGCATTGATATAAAATACTCAGTGCCTTTCATTGAGAAAAGGTTTTAAGAGATTGTACGTTTTTACCGAACTGTAACCTGTAACCAGTGTTGTTGTAGTCGAATCGGACTCGAGTCCAAGTCCTGGACTCATTTTCAGGCCTTGTGACTCGACATGGACTTGAACACCGATGACTTGAACTTGGACTTGGACTCGAGCATTCATGCATTTTGAAGTTGGAGATGAGGACTGACTCTGACTTGTTAATTGATAGACAGTTTCTCCTGGACTGACTCTGACTTGTTAATTGATAGACAGTTTCTCCTGGACTGAGTACGTTTCCTTTCAACAGGACTTCTGCATTTCATCTATTTGCATAAAAAGCAGCGAGCCAGTCACATGACCTGAGTCGGGAGATTGTTGTACCACCCTGCACTCACCAGTGACTTAGCCTAGTCACTGAGCATTGGACTTGGATTTGATCAAGAGATATACTGAATATTAATGAATTAATGAACTTGACAGATTAAGTAATTGAAGTAATTTGATTGAGCATTCAGTCATTCAGCCCCTACACTTACTACTCAAGAGTTCACTCAGTCTGTAAAGACACGCAAACTCTTCGAAACCTGTCAAATGGTTCTTGCAAATGATTCTTAGTTTTTCCACAACTTATATGCAGTTGGTATAGTTTCCAATCCATCATTTGCCACTTATACAGTACTGTCAATTGCAAAAAACTACACTGCACTCACTTTCAAATACTTTACTTTATTATGTAAAACTATTTGACACTCATTTTATCGGACAAACTACACTCATCTGGCAATTAAGTTGGCTAAAAGGAACCATAATTGAAAGTCTGCAAATGCTCTCCTGATCCACGCATGCACGCACGCGCACAGGCACATGCACACGCACACGCATGTACACAGTGCAGCAGCAGAGTCAAACGCTGGGACTGAGGCAGCCATAATCTTCCCTGCTTGCCTTTTAAACAAGCAAAGAAACCCCACCCGCTCCCCAAACTCTCCTAGCACCCAAGTCCAGGATCTGTGCCAAGAGCAGCCTCGCGCTAAACATTCACTGTGCCGGGGAAGAGAAAGCAAACTCTGGGAAGGTACGGGATTGACGTCAGAGAGAGCCACATGTAAGACATTCCTGCCTAATGACTGGGAATGCTGTGCTGGCTTATTGTATGATAAAAAAAAAGACAGGAAAAAATGTTCCGGTTCACATCCATCGTTCCAAAGGTAGCTCTTTGTTTGATAGGTTGTAGTTTGGCAACCTTTCAGCCTCCTCTTCCTGCTGTCCTCTGTTCCTCCCATCCCAATTTCTCTCTCCTCTCTGCTTCTCCACCTCCTCCACCTCCTCCTTTCCTCTTCCACTCCATACTCGCGAAACAGCTTTGTGGTAGATAATTCAAAATTGGCGATGGACACAGAGCTACTCCCACTTCTTTGACTGTTTTTCCCCTCTTGTGTGCAAAGGCTGACGTGTTTGGATTACCCCGCCCCCCCACGCTCTTTTCTTTTTGCTGACCCACTGGTCTCAGTGCTGCACCTGTCATCCTACACCACCTTCTAGGAATGTGTGAGCAGTTCCTGTTATAATATCAGCCTTGTTTCCACAACAGGGTGAAGCAGGGCCCAGCGAGGCTTACTCATAACTTCTGGCCCTCAGTTTTCCACAAAACCATATTTGTGTGATTCCTTATATGACTCAGTGATAACAGAGATGCTATATCAGCTTTGTTTAAACAGAAAATAGTGCTTTTGATGTACTATTCTAAACAATTTAATGTTGGCTCCGACTTTGGCAAGATAGGGTTTACATTGAGGTATTTGGATGACCGTCTTATCCAGAGAGACGTGCAGTACAGCAGTTGAAGGTGTCTTAGATAGAACACCAACATTACAAGCAAGCAATAGCAAGGAGGGCCACTTATGCTACTATTTTGGCTTATACTGTAAGTAGAACAGCTCCTGTAAACAACATTCCGCCTCCTGTGAATATATATATATATATATATATATATATATATATTAGGGATGGGCATCGAACTTCGAATTTTTGAATAATCGTTATTATCAAGGTCGACTTTTATTATTGAAAGTCGAAATTCAAAATTTTGAGTGAAATGTTGAATCGCTTGGTTTGAGCAAGTAAAACAATTTTTATAAGCATTTTAAGCAAGGTTTATGGAAAAATGAATGGCGGATGAAATCCCATGAAGAGGGAGAGGGGGTGACTTTGGCACCCCTTTGGCACTCAGACCTACTAAATATTTAATGAACCACTCATGATTGTCAAAACGGTTTTTTATTTTCGAAAATGTCAATGTCATGTAACATGTTCTTTACTTCAGTGGTGCAATGCTTGTTTGAGCTAAAAATCCACAGCAGAAGCTTTTTCTATTAATTAATAAAGCCTTAGACTTAGAATCAGGGGAGACAATGCAACATTTCACTCACAAAAAAAAAAAAAAAAATTTTTTTTTTTTTTTTATACATTTTTTTTTTTTTTTTCGAATTTCGATTAAAAGTCGACTTTGGCCAGCGAATTTCGAATAGTGTTTTTGCTAGAAATGCCCATCCCTAATATATATATATATATTATATATATATACACTAAAATAAAGATATATATATATATTATATATATATATATATATATACACTAAAATAAAGAAAACTAAAGAAGAATAAGAAGTGGGGTTATGTACGATGTACATATTGTTGGGGAAGACTTCTTAAGGCAGAAGAACAAGTGAAGCGGTGGGGAAATACGTTTGCATCGTTAAATATAGATGCCTGAGCAGGCATTCCCCCTCAATCCACACCATCAACTCCACTCAATCAACTCCACACAATCAACTCCACACCATCCGCACATTCAACTACACACAATCAACTCCACACCATCCGCACAATCAACTCCACACCATCCGCACATTCAACTACACACAATCAACTCCACACCATCCGCACAATCAACTCCACACCATCCGCACAATCAACTACACACAATCAACTCCACACCATCCGCACATTCAACTCCACACAATCAACTCCACACCATCCCCACAATCAACTCCACACAATCAACTCCACACCATCCGCACATTCAACTACACACAATCAACTCCACACCATCCCCACAATCAACCCCACACCATCCCCACAATCAACTCCACACCATCCCCACAATCAACTCCACACCATCCCCACAATCAACCCCACACCATCCCCACAATCAACTCCACACCATCCCCACAATCAACCCCACACCATCCCCACAATCAACTCCACACCATCCCCACAATCAACTCCACACCATCCCCACAATCAACTCCACACCATCCCCACAATCAACCCCACACCATCCCCACAATCAACTCCACACCATCCACACAATCAACTCCACACCATCCACACAATCAACTCCACACCATCCACACAATCAACTCCACACCATCCACACAATCAACTCCACACCATCCCCACAATCAACTCCGCACCATCCCCACAATCAACTCCACACCATCCGCACAATCAACTCCACACCATCCCCACAATCAACTCCACACCATCCCCACAATCAACCCCACACCATCCCCACAATCAACTCCACACCATCCACACAATCAACTCCACACCATCCACACAATCAACTCCACACCATCCACACAATCAACTCCACACCATCCACACAATCAACTCCACACCATCCCCACAATCAACTCCGCACCATCCCCACAATCAACTCCACACCATCCGCACAATCAACTCCACACCATCCCCACAATCAACTCCGCACCATCCCCACAATCAACTCCACACCATCCACACAATCAACTACACACAATCAACTCCACACCATCCACACAATCAACTACACACAATCAACTCCACACCATCCGCACAATCAACTCCACACCATCCACACAATCAACTACACACAATCAACTCCACACCATCCGCACAATCAACTCCACACCATCCGCACAATCAACTCCACACCATCCGCACAATCAACTCTGCACAATCAACTCCACACCATCCGCACAATCAACTCCACACAATCAACTCTGCACCATCCGCACAATCAACTCCACACAATCAACTCCACACCATCCGCACAATCAACTCCACACAATCAACTCTGCACCATCCGCACAATCAACTCCACACAATCAACTCCGCACCATCCGCACAATCAACTCCACACCATCCGCACAATCAACTCTGCACAATCAACTCCACACCATCCGCACAATCAACTCCACACAATCAACTCTGCACCATCCGCACAATCAACTCCACACCATCCGCACAATCAACTCCACACAATCAACTCCGCACCATCCGCACAATCAACTCCACACCATCCGCACAATCAACTCTGCACAATCAACTCCACACCATCCGCACAATCAACTCCACACAATCAACTCCGCACCATCCGCACAATCAACTCCACACAATCAACTCCACACCATCCGCACAATCAACTCTGCACAATCAACTCCACACCATCCGCACAATCAACTCCACACAATCAACTCCACACCATCCGCACAATCAACTCTGCACAATCAACTCCACACCATCCGCACAATCAACTCTGCACAATCAACTCCACACCATCCGCACAATCAACTCTGCACAATCAACTCCACACCATCCGCACAATCAACTCCACACAATCAACTCCACACCATCCGCACAATCAACTCCACACAATCAACTCCACACCATCCGCACAATCAACTCTGCACAATCAACTCCACACCATCCGCACAATCAACTCCACACAATCAACTCCACACCATCCGCACAATCAACTCCACACAATCAACTCCGCACCATCCGCACAATCAACTCCACACCATCCGCACAATCAACTCCGCACAATCAACTCTGCACCATCCGCACAATCAACTCCACACCATCCGCACAATCAACTACACACAATCAACTCCACACCATCCGCACAATCAACTCCACACCATCCGCACAATCAACTCTGCACAATCAACTACACACAATCAACTCCACACCATCCCCACAATCAACTCCACACAATCAACTCCACACCATCCGCACAATCAACTCCACACCATCCCCACAATCAACTCCACACCATCCCCACAATCAACTCCTGAGCCTGTAGACACAAAAGTAACCGCTACAAGCTATCATTTCTTCCCACCTCAATTGTTCTGTTGAACAAACAGCCCTCTCTTCCCCCATGTGTAGCACTCCAGTGAGGTGTGGGAGGTACCCCAAGTAGGTACGCTGCGTCTCCTTTACTGCTTTTACTTTGGTTTTATTTCTCTTACTTCGTACTTTGGTTTTATTTCTCCTATTTCATAATCCTATTTTAATGTTTTATCCTTTTATTCTTTTATTTTATTTTTTATTCTATGTTTCTATGGGTTTATGGTTTTATTGCTTATTTTACTTCCCTTACTAAGGGATTGATGAATATATTTACTGTGCAATAGGGTTGTGCAATCAGTACCTTAGCTGGTACACTTCCTGTGCCCTCAGTGCAATGCTGTGAATGTGACTGTGACCGTTCTGTTTTGTATTACTTGTCTGTCACACCTGCTGTTGTATAAAAGCACTTTTGCCCAAGACAAATTTCCCTCCCGGGACAATAAAGTATATCTCATCTCATCTCATCTCAACTCCACACAATCAACCCCACACCATCCCCACAATCAACTCCACACCATCCCCAATCAGTCAAGCTAGTGATGGAGCTGAAAGTGGAACAGGGCGACTCCCTATTCAGTTGATTTTAAGGTCTTCACCTCAGAAATGTAGTGCTTTTAAAGGTGGGCGTAGAGAGTTGATTTAGGAGAAAATAGTGTGATGGTGAGGTGCAGGACACACACACACACACACACACACACACACACACACACACACACACACACACAGGGAGGAGTTGTGCTGAAAACCTAGCCTGGGTAAACCCATCCCCCACGTGACCTGCTCTCAGACCTGTTCTCAGTCACTATGGTCTGGATTCCCACCATTGTTAAACGATTTCCTGCGGTTGTTGCCCCCCCCCCGATAGACCACTCCATTACGCAACCATCATCCAACCAGTTTAGTGCACAGAGCACATGCGCAGTGCAGCAGATGGCGTCATCACTCTGCGACCTTTGTTGTTAGCGCATGAGCTAACACTTTTCATTTCAGTACTGCTAGCACGCAAATGGTTACAACCAGCTACAAGAAGAGAGAACATCGCGTGACGGTGGTCAGGGAATGAAAGAGGAACAGGACAACTCCCCCCCCCACCCCGTTGGTCCGACCGTCCCGTATTGCTGGGATGGAATGTTGGCAGCCCTAGTCTACACGGACCCAAACCTCGATCCCGGCCGCAGATCTGGAGAGATATTTGTGGCTGTGAAGAACAGTCATCATCTATACAGCTGCTGCCAACCTGATGAGGAAACAGGCGTGCTTGTTATGCTGGACACTGAATGCCAGTCTGCAGACTTCATCCTCCAGTGCTGTTCGCCTCAGGACTTGAAGGCCTAACGTTGTACCATGGACTGTATACATTCTGTGCTAATAATGCTAGCATGCTAACATCCTTTTCACACACACACACTGAATATACCGAAATGCTAGATTTGATCATGGACTTAACGCTAATGTTAATCCAAAACGGCCGCAGTCATAACGGTAAGGTGTGTTTGACCTAATTGAAATATTAACGTTAATGCCCTCACATTTCAGCGTGGTTACAGATAAACCTATTTAACGCTAGCTAGCTACAGTAGATTTTTGGAGGCGTTAATGTGAATGTCATGACGTAGTGAGCGTAGTATTATACTGTATATTATACATAATCCAGATGTAACCTAGCTATAGCTAGACGTTAAGAGGTTAGCGTGAATGCGACTGAGACCTGACATTACTGGCTTGATATCATATTCCAGATGCAACCTAGCTAGATAAGCGCCACACTGCTGTATGAGTAGCTACAATCAAATGTATCAAGCCTTGATATCATATTCCAGATCCAACCTAGCTAGCTAGATGTTAAGAGGTAGGAATATACCGAAATGCTAGACTTGATCGTGGACTTAATGTTAATCCAAAACGGCCACACTCATAACGTTAAGGTGTGTTTGACCTAGCTAGAAATATTAACGTTAATGCCCTCACATTTCAGCGTGGTTACAGATAAACCTATTTAACGCTAGCTAGCTACATTACTGGCTTGATATCATATTCCAGATGCAACCTAGCTAGATAAGCTCCACACGGCTGTATGAGTAGCTACAATCAAATGTATCAAGCCTTGATATCATATTCCAACGTGAATTCAGCTGAGGGGTTCGCTCCAGAACGAGACTGTTGCGTTCAATATTTGTACACGTTACTGTGCAGTAACTGTGCAACTGTGTACTGTGCAATTCTGTATATTATACATAATCCAGATGTAACCTAGCTATAGCTAGACGTTAAGAGGTTAGCGTGAATGCGACTGAGACCTGACATTACTGAAGTGAATACAAGTGACCTATATTTTTCAATCCTGTCTTTGAATAAAAGTTGTGTTATACTTGAAAACCATGTCTTTGCTCCCTTATGTGTTCACAATTACAACAACAACCATACACATGAGAATTACCGTTAACGTTACAGCATTTAATAACATAAATATGGTGATATCTGGTGGTCTGAAATTACTCTCTATCTACAGTAGGGTAACTGGCTCCTATATTGTGTCTTATTATTGTAACGTTTGAATCAGCGTTTCATAACTATAATAGCCTAATGTTACTGTAGCCTGGATGACGTCAGCTAATGCTACCCAGCCTTCCAGCGTTTATCTTCCATAATGCATTAAATCATAATCACAATGCGAAGACATTAGCTGATCACCACAGAGCAGCACAGACAAGTTTATCAGATAATTTCGCCGTAAAATGTGTCCAGGTGATCAGCTCTGAAGCCCCGGCTTGTATGGTCCGCTAAAATCCGATTTCGATATAGGTGTTATTTTGATCAATATTGTATAGCTGGCTAGACAGAGGAGTTTATCTGGAATCAGTGTGACAAGATCCCTGCTGCTAGCTTGTCTGCCTTTCTGTGTCAGAGTATCTAGCTACATTATCTGCATTACATGCTACACCATGCAAATATATTTCGATATAATTCAAACAATTAGCCCACTGTACTACTGGACTGTGTATTGCTGTGAATAAGTTAGATTTGATTGTGTAAAGTGTTACATGTTATATTTTTAACTGAGCTTTGCAGAATTACCTCAACACAATTGTGTTGTGTATCAGCTTTAAATATCCAATATATACAGCATTAAACAAACGACCAGCAGCATTCAAATGTGCAAAAACGTTATATTTATTGAAATGTGGTGATCTCATGTCACATTACATAATGTTATGCCCAAATGGTCTACTGCCCAGAAGCGTCACTTTACATGTTTGGTAGGGAATTATTTTAATTATGTTAAACCAGCGTTTATCTTCCATAATGCATTAAATCATAATCACAATGCTATGAAGACATTAGCTGATCACCACAGAGCAGCACAGACAAGTTTATCAGATAATTTCGCCATAAAATGTGTCCAGGTGATCAGCTCTGAAGCCCTGGCTTGTATGGTCCGCTAAAATCCGATTTCGATAACGCTAGGTGTTATTTTGATCAACAGACCTCAACCTCAACAGCTGTTTTCACTTGAATTTCCTCACGTAGTTGCATAGCCATATAGCTAGCCAGCTAGTAGCTAGCTCGGGAGCTATGCTTTAGAGAGGCCAAATGCTAACGGCTAGGTAGTGCTAAGCCGCTGCAGCTGTTACACGTCATTGACAAAGACGCACTCTCTGATTGGCCGATCACGGCAGGACTGATGTTGGCAGTCACGCCGTCACTCATTGGCTGCGGGGTGGCTGCGGGTCTGCGCGGGTCTTTCAATCGCCCCAGAAATCGATCTGAATGGCCCGGAGTCTAGACGCTAGTGACTGGGAACTGAGAGAGCAGGTCACGTGGTGGCTGGGTTTACCTAGGCTACTGAAAACCCAGGGATTTGCGGAGGCTCCCATATTGGCTGTAGGAATGCCTTTGAACACGTGCTGCTGCCATGTTATGTGATTGACTGGAATCCATGTTTTGTTATGTGTTTATTGTGAACTAAACATGAATCCCTCCTGGATGTTGTGCATGCGGGAGGATTTATAATTTATAATTATGCATTTATAATCACAAATCAAAAACAGACCTGCATTTTGAGTTATGACGTGCTAAGAAAGATTATTTTTCAATCTTTTCAAAGTCAAAGTCTTAAAGTGCATACTATATGAATATGCCAAATAATTTCATTGGTCAAAGTCAAACAAAACCTGGCTTCTATCTTATTATATCTAAACCAGTGTTTCTCAAACAGGCCCCCTAGTGGTCCGCAAGTAGATTTATATTTTTTTCATTTTTTTACACCTCCCACTATCCAATCAGAGAAATGTTTACATTTTCTGGGAAACGTCCGATCACAATGCTTGTTAAAGGCTATATGTATTTTTTCACTCCGAATCCAATGCCTACAGGCCTACAGTGGAGGTTGGGAGTTCCAAGTTACTGACCAAACACACTATTTCAGTGATTGCTGTCAGAATATACAGCCAGTTAACACTTATTTGAACACAAAAACTGAATGCTACTTTAAGATGGCAACAGATAGCCTATTTGACTTTGGCAACATTGTGCATTTATTGAACTTGAAAAAAAATTATTTGAACTTTGACTAGGCTATATTTGAACTGAAAAGGAAAAATAAATGTTAAAAAAAGGTCAATGGACTAACTAAAATAAATTATATATATATATATATATATATATATATATATATCAGTTATCTTGTTTTCATAATTGTGGGAAGCCAAAAATGTGATTGATTGTACAGCCTTAATGCTATTTGTCATTTAATTAGCCTGTAATTTACAGTTGAAATAGTAGGCCTATTGTTTTTGCGGATGTTTTGGGAGTTAGGTGGTCCCCGAGTTTTTTTTTATTGGTTAAGTGGTCCTTGGTCTGAAAAAGTTTGAGAAACACTGATCTAAACTTATTAAAGCTTTTACTTGAGAGTAGAGCAACTGCAGGGTCTTTCTTATGCATTCTCATCAGGATGACTGACCAGGAATAAAGAGAGGCATCAAGACCAATGCTTACTGTGGATCATTTCTGCGGCTGAACTCACATACTGTAGGCTATATTAACTTTGATCCCAGCAGAGGACGTAACATTACTTCACTCCAAGTAGCAGTCACCGTATGATCGGGACTTACATGTTACTGATGGACCATGGAAACTGCTGAGAAAATGCTGAGGCAAGAAGCATCAAGACATAGTGTTGAGTCCAGCGTGGGAGTGAGCGGACGGACACACACACACACACAGATCACTTTAGCTGCGTTCACACCGACCTATTAAAGTTTTTCGCTGGCATCGAGTTTAATACAAAGTCAATGCAAACGAGCGATTGAGCGTATATTCGCCCGGGAGAAAAATCGCTGGGCGTCCGAGCGACAGAGACAGAGTGATACGGAGAAAATACGCTCGTCGCCCGAGATGAAATATCCCAAAATTACGCTGGCATCAGTCGCTCGCTGTTCAAGTTTCAAGTTTCAATACTTTATTGCCATTCAACATCGTTGATAGGAATTTGGTTTAGTGAGCTCAATCACAGAACACAGCAAAACATGAAGACATACAATTCCCCTCACATACTGTACGATGCACACATTCCGACAAAAAAAGAGATAAAAGTGACAAAATGCATAAAGTACAAAATACAATTTTACCAAAGTAAAACAACACTCCCACAGGGAGGTTACAGAACCACGACCAGCTGTGGTAAGTTAAGATAATATACGTTAAAATTAAGTGCTGTCACACAGAATATCTGTCTGTGTCAGACTTGAATAGAGCCTGCAGCACATTAAGAGTTGAGAGCACGGACAGCCTCGGGGTAGGTGCTGTTACAAAACCTAGCTGTTCTGCTTTTGATACTTCTCAACCTTTTAAAAGAAGGAAGAAAATTAAAAAGATAATTGGCAGGGTGAGAAGGGTCCCTGAGAATATTTTGTCCCTTTTTCTTGAGTCTGTTGGAGTAGATCTCAGTAAGGGACGGGAGCTCCTGTCCTATGATTTTGGAGGCCGTACGCACTGTTCTGTTCAGGCGTTTCCTATCCTGAGCCGAGCTGTTTCCGTACCAGACGGTTATTCCAAAAGTGAGGATGCTCTCAATACCTGCACGGTAAAATTGCATCATTCCCTCACGAGAAATGGAAAACTTTTTCAACTGTCTTAAAAAGAAGAGCCTCTGTTGTGCCTTCTTCAGCACTTTTGTCGTGTTGACCTCCCAACGCTGATTGGCTGCCGTGTGAGAGTGAGTCAAGGATCACACTGGCTTGGAACAAACCGCTGGTTTATTGTGTGGCAACAAACCGCATTGACAGCTGATTGACAGGCTGACAGCTGACATGAAGTGAAGTCTGTACTACCGGTATAGAGCTCACGTTAGGAGCACGCTGATAGGCTTAGCTTGTAAACAACTACGGTGGCTCGTAGTGGACAAACATCATGACATTGCGTAACGTTATAGCCCCCAGATGTCCATCAATTCGTGTGCCTGTTGACGAGCGATTTAAACACAGCGACAGAGCGATTCCAAAGGGGTGAATCGAGCGACAGAGCGAAAAATAAATATCTCGGTGTGAACACAGCTTTTGGGGTGAGCTGAACTGGCGCGCTGGATTTGATACCTTCCCATTTCCATTGGAGCGAGCGAGTCGTCAAGATTAATTCAAGAACTAACGAACTAATGTACATATATATTGCGAGACCGTGCTGAAATACAGCTCCAGTAGCCTGCATCGTCAATGTTGTACCCGACGCGAGGTTGCAGTGCAAGTGAAAGTGAAACTCATCTGACTGTATAAGAAGCTGTGGCGATGTGCGTGCGTGCGGCAGAGACAATAACTCAGATGATTTGATTTATAGTGGAAAAGGACATGACATGATGCAGATAAATACATGTGGTGGACTGAGGGTTTTCATGAGCAACTGAACTTTGAGAACCAGGCTGCTGCCCCCCCCCCCCCAAAGCACAAGCCACGCTATTTTGTATTTGTATTTTTGTGTGGCATACAGCGTTAATGATTAAGCGATTAATTGACCGTTAACGTTTTCAACGCTTATGGAAAATGCATGAAATTCATATCCCTATTGTTGTTGACAGTCCAATATCGTCCTGATATATGGGTGGAGCCAGCAGTGTAGCAGCAGCAGCCCCACAGTGCCTCGCCTCGCCTCAGGCCTGTCTGCTGCTGCCAGTTGTTTGGGTTCTTCTGCCACTCCACTGGGCACCACACATAACAAGTTGTTCCTGGAAGATATGGAGTATGTGTGCACACGTGTCATACTACCCCCCCCTCCTCCTGCCAAGAGCACCTGAGGCTATGAGTCACTGCTGCGACCGCCACCCCATCCCCTCTACACTTGGCTATATCCCTTCATGTCCATCACCCTTTACTTCCCTGTCATCCTAAGCGTCTCAGTTTGGCTCTCTCTCTTTGTTGCTCTCTCTCTCCATCTCCTTCTTTCTCTGTCAAATATCTCCAAGTGCGGTCCTCTGGCAGCCAGCAGTTATTTAGTGGTTGCTTGTTTTTCCTCACAGGGGAAACATTGATTTTTACAACATAACGGCTCCTTTATTGCAGTTGCTTTATTGCCAAAATGACCCACTATCAGCAGAGTTGATCGACCTGAAATGGACTTCCTTGTGTGTGTGTGCCGTGCGTGCGTGCATGTGTGTGCAAGCAGGTGTTTTTATCAGAGCTTTCGTCAATTCACTTTCACTCTATTCAAATTTAAACCACAATCGACTTAATGATATTCTGCATTTAAAATTTTTTATAGGTTGGCTATAAGAACTTTTTAAGAAAATCCAAATTGAATGAATCTACTTTAGGCATGGTGTGATTTTTGATAATGTTGAATATCTCGATATTTCCAGAATATTGCAATATTTCACGAATATTGCGATTTTGAAAATTTACACCGAAAAAAGGGGGGGGGGTGCATTTTCATTGGTACGGTTTGTGTATTTGTTGTTGCAAAGGGAAGGAAAGGAAGTGAACAGTATATCAACCTCTGTCTATTATTTATGCTACTAATCATAATATGTAATGTATGGACCTGTCTGAAACATTATGATAATTATTATAATATTGTATATCACCATATTTGGGTAGGACTATATCTCAATATTTAAAGGGATAGACCAACTTTTTGGGAGTTTAGGCCATTTGCCATATTGCCTATATTAAAACTAGAACATACATGGCTTTATTTTCAATCTGCGTGCAGTACAAACTGCGGACTGCACACAGCACATGCACGGTACTGATGACTGCACACAGTGCATGCCCCTCATGGCAAACTAGGAAGTAACTTCGGTTATACTCCTGTTAGTTTGGTACTCTTTGTTTAGGTCTCGGTGTGTGGATCTACTACGAAAATGACCATTTAACGTAACTTTGGATTATTATTTCATCATGTGGTGAGTGCACGAGTCACACCATGTACATGTGAGTGTTTTTGGCGCTGTTGGAATGTGCATTTTGGGTGACTGAACGGGAGTAGGCCAAAATCCCATAGACTGCCATTGTAGCGCTAAGCTATTAGCAGTGAGGGCTCTACCACAGCACGCAGATTGAAAATAAAGCCATGTACCTTCTAGTTTTAATATAGGCCTTAATGCAAATGGCCTAAACCCCCAAAAAGTTGGCCTATCCCTTTAAGTTTGGATATCGCCCAAGTCTAATCTACATGTTGCTGCTTTGGCCGGGCTTTTGGTGACAGACCAAACACACAAAACACTCATTGTGCCCCGTTTGGGGGAAGAAGACGATCATCCATATTGAAGAGTAGGCTTACTGTCCGTATATGAGTTGGTCAGCTTTGAGACCACACCACACTCTTTAAACAGACTGAAAAACATAATGAATAGTTGCTTTGTTATGGATTATGGATATGAAGTGTTAAAAAAAATTATTGCCACAACAAGTAGGTGTACTGTATGTGTTAGGATATAATGTCTGGTGTACTGTATGTGTTAGGATATAATGTCTGGTGTACTGTATGTGTTAGGATATAATGTCTGGTGTACTGTATGTGATAGGATATAATGTCTGGTGTACTGTATGTGTTAGGATATAATGTCTGGTGTACTGTATGTGATAGGATATAATGTCTGGTGTACTGTATGTGATAGGATATAATGTCTGGTGTACTGTATGTGTTAGGATATAATGTCTGGTGTACTGTATGTGTTAGGATATAATGTCTGGTGTACTGTATGTGTTAGGATATAATGTCTGGTGTACTGTATGTGATAGGATATAATGTCTGGTGTACTGTATGTGTTAGGATATAATGTCTGGCCACTGAGATGAGTCATTGATCCACTTTTAAAGAGAGAGGCTGTGCTGGCATGAAGGCTGAACAGTTCACCTCCGTTTTTTCAGACTTTACAAACCCACACGGGGAAGCGAGCATAACCGTAAGCTGAAAGCTAGCGGCTAGCGAAGCTGTCAGTCTCAGAGAAACTCCTCAGCCCAGGAGAAAGGTCAATAATAAGCTAATAGATGCTATTTGCACAGCGGCAAAAGCCATACTTAGCAGACGCACGCACAAACATACACACACACACACACTGGACGCATCGTGTATATCATTGTTATCTTGCCATCTGTAATGAGTCACTAGTTTCAAAATAAATCATTACTGGCAAATGTGTGTATTTTTATAACAGTGTGTGTTTGTCTTGGAGGCTGTTGCCATGTGGCTGCCAAGCGACGTGTTCACCTAATGAACAGAGGAGGTGAGCCACACTTCCTGTTTGCCTCACAGAGGTGAGATGTGGTTCACTGGACACACACACACACACACACACACACACACACACACACACACACACGTATGTACGTAACTGCAACGTCCTGCGTTTGAATCCAGCCTGGGATGGTCATATGTTACCCTTTCTCTAAACTGACTCAATTTAGCTTGTTAATAAAGCATAAATGTCCTAAAAATCTTGAAATATAATAATAAGTGGCTCGAGCCCCATGGGTCAAGCACACCCAGATGCATTTGATCTTTGGAACCCATTTGGAAGTACATTCTGTATGTGAGGTTTGATTGCTCTGCCATTAAGTTTTCAGGTTTGCGCATCTTCGCAGTCAACTTCATTAGTGTGTGTTGTATCAAGATTCCCTGGAGTAGCCATGCTTTGCGGTGGCAGATGAAAATGTGGTGCATATAAAATGTGGTGCAGATTGAGTCAACTTTGCAAAGAGTGCTGTGCCCCCTAAATCTCTGCAGGAGCACAGCCTGGAGGCACAGAGAGAAACTGTACTTCATGTGTATATCACACATGCATACTGTATGTGACTACTGCATGTATTACTATATTTGTGAGGACTCATTCCCTAACCAATAACTTTCATCGACCATGTAATGTCCATATGTGCAGCGCTCTGACACTGACAGACAGAGAGGTCCTTCTCTCTACCCAGTGACCCCTCCGCTCCTCTGCAGATGCCTCTGTGTCTGTCTTAGTGGCTACGATGCACATTCAAGTGTCTCTGCAGCCAGAAAACACTCTCTTCTCAGGTATCAGGGGGATCTCCTGTCTCCCTATGGAGTTAGCTCCTGTTGCCTGCCTGCTGCCAGACCACATGGCCTCTTTCTCCACAGTCCTCTGTGTGTGTGTGTGTGTGTGTGTGTGTGTGTGTGTGTGTGTGTGTGTGTGTGTGTGAGAAAGTGAGTGTATATGGGGTACCAATGTTGATGTGTGGATGGATGTTTGCATACTAGATGCATATTGTACACACAGACACACACATATAGTAAATACAAACACAAGGGGCCCCTTGTCTATTACACACGCATGTGCGCGTGCGCAAGGACACATGTATGTGTGTGGCGTGCACGCACATGCACGCACGCACGCACACACACACACACACACACACACACACACACACACACACTTACACTTAAAAAGGCCCACCGGTAAAAAGTACAGTCAAAGGGTGGTTTATCTCCTAGGACTAGAATGCCGAGAGGAAGTGCTAAGTAGTTGGTAAACATGGCCGCAACATCAACAAGCGGTTTTAGCAAGGCAGTGGTGAGAGAGGTTAGGGAGCGATTCAGCCCAGTGCACAGACTCTGTCTGTCGTGTGTGTGTGTGTGTGTGTGTGTGTGTGTGTAAAAAACAAAAAAGTACTGAGCCTCCACAGTTTAAAGCAATAATTGTAAACTGAATTTAAATATAGCCCTCTCCAAAAATGAAATATTACCTTGGGTTACTTTCCAATTGTCTCCGCGCGCTCGATGCCTAGGCTCTGATGATGACATCATCACTGATGACATCATCACTGAACTATAGCCTCAGCCTTAGGGCAATCAGCCTTAGGGCAATTAGGGCAATTAATCTGTCCTAATTTAAAAAAAACAGCTCCGTCAGGTCACCCGCACGGGTGCCCTTTGAACCCCCTGAAGGTTTCAGCCCGATCGCACGTAAAACTGCATAGCTGTGGCCTAACACAAACAAACAAACAAGAAAAGTCCACATACTCAATTTTATAGATATAGAGATATAGATAGATAGATTCATTTCAAGCATGATTTTTAAAGGGTGGTAATTGCGACCGGCATTGATGGCTCATCTTTTCATGAACTCTGAGAGGCCTGTACAGTAAAACATGAAACTGTTCATCCTTGGCATCCCCTTGGCTTAGTGACTTGGCTTAGTGACTTGGCAGTGTTTGTGGCAGGTAGACTGGCTCCTATTTAGAAGGCAGCAGGGCATCATTTCCAGCCTGGCACCTGCCACTGGTGTGGAGTTACAAGGGCACACAGAACAGACTCCAGGCTCAGATTAGTGCGACTGCTACACTGGTACAGTATGAAGAGTTTATTTCAAGAGGTGAGATTGTATGTAACTTTAATGATCCCCGTGGGGAAAAGTGAGTATATATACTGTATACCGTATAATATATACTGTATCGATTTTGGAAGGATTTAATAGAGAGCCGCAGGAATGAGTCCGGAAAACATCGATGCTAACACTTCCGGGTTCTTCACTGTTTCTGCCTATGGGATTTTTTTATGGGTTTTTGGCACGATGCTTTAAATGAGGTCTGTGGTTAACGCAAGCTTATTCAAATGCGAACCAGTGTTCAGCAGGATATTCTTCACACATGAGGACCACTTTATGAGTTTTTAAGCTTTTATGTGCCATTAAAAGGGCGGCTAGCTAGCAAACGGCTAAATGAGACTACACTGTTGAGTCGACGGGGATATTATACGTCAATAACGTCATCACTTAAAAGGACGAACACAGAAATTCTCTTTCCCTCACCTGGTTCAGCCCGGGTTAATCAGTGCACAGCAGCGCACACATCAACAACACTCCAGGTTGAATTTGGCTGTGGTGACGTGACGTGGAAGCCTATGCGACACTGTGTGTAGTTCTGGGGGGGACCGCCTTCCATTCCGAAACACCACCGTTCCGACACCCCCCCACTCAGAAACCCCCCCATTCCGAAACCCCCCCACTCCGAAATTGAAATTGATTTAACACCCCTACTCCGAAACCCCCCCACTCCGAAATGGATTTTCAAGTCCATATTTCTCAGAGTTTCCTGCATTCCTGCAGCTTGAAATAAACGTTTCAACTCATTGTTTTTTTTATTATATGTCACTGTCTTCATATAATTTCGCTATAGCAGTAAACACGAGCCTGCTGCATTCAGATAGATAGGCTACAGGAATGTGAACGTTGGATAGGCTACATCCTAAAATCAGCTGTGGATCACCATCACAGACATGTTTGCACTCTATGTTGTTCAGAATCGCCGCTGCTCAGGGACTGGGCACAGCTGTTTTGCTTGCTTTCTCCCCCACCCCGCAAAGAAATAGGCTACATCTTGACAACGCACACTCTAGTTAAGCGCGTATCGGGCCGGAGCAGTGTTTTTATTTTTAGGCACACAGACTTTTCACTCTAGCTGCTGGTCTAAATACCAGGTGTGGTCTTGCGCATTCCTGGCTCGCAGTTTTCGTTTTCTGCAGGTGCACAGAGATTTCTCTACAATCACTAAACATTGTTCATTTATGTTGTCTTGCCACACAGTTTGTTAAGTTTGTGAAATGCGTAATCCGAGAGCGCAAGGATATGTTGCACAGCAGCATATTCAACGGATTATTTATATCTCCTGACACGCCGACAGGATCTAATCATAAATGATGTTTTCTACACATCTAAAGGTGAGCTGTTACACACGCCCACATCCATACGGTGAAAAGTGTTTGAAAAAAATTAATTATAACTTTGAGGCAAATGCTCACAGTTGAATAAGGTTCATTTAGTCATATATTAGCAAGATGAGGACGTTCTTTGTGAATGCCAGTCGGGTTGAACTAATTTTGTTTTATGAAAATCGGAGGAAATTAGCTTCCCCATTCCCGATGGTCTAGCGCCGCCTATGCATATTTTCAATAAAAAACAATGAGTTGCAGTGTTTGATGCAGGAAACTCGGAGAAATATGGACTTGACAATCAATTTCGGAGTGGGGGGGTTTCGAAATGGAGGGTTGTCCCCATTCTGAATAGCGGTGCCTTTAAAAAAATGGGAAACCCCTCCATTACGAAGAATGGAGGTCGATCTTCGGAGTGGGGGGGTTACGAAAAGGCAGGGTGTAACCAGTTCTGGAATAGCTTAGCATGAGCTTTTTACTTCTAGGGCTCGCAATTACGCTTCAAAACTCTTGAAAGTTGTCCTCATGTGTGAAGATTATCCTGCTGAACACAGGTTCGCGTTTGAATAAGCTTGCGTTGCCCATGGACCTTATTTGAAGCATCGCGCCAAAAACCCATTCAAAAATCCCATAGGCAGAAACAGTGAAGAACCCGGAAGTCCGGGACTTCCACGTTCCGACTACAAACATACTGTGGTACTCTATTCATGTTCATTATTTAAGTTTTAAATAGAGGATCCAATGTGTAAAAATGTTATTGTAAATGTGAAATGTTGTCAACGTACTGAGGACTGAAGTTGCATTAGCCTTTAAAGATGACCATAGTTTAACCGTTTTGCTATCAATCATTTTTGTAACAGTCAAAAATGATGGATATCTCATTTTGGAAGGGTGTTTTTTTGGCTTCCCAGCAGGTGGGCTTGTGGTGTAGTGTTGCGGGGACAGGTTGGCATGGCGTTTGGTTGGAGCAGAAGGGCAGTTTTGGTGGAGCCTCTACAGACAGGATGGCTCAGTTGGCAGAGGGGCCGGGGCGCTGGCAGAGCTCTGAGGCTGGTACCCAGGGCTCTGAATACATCATACTGACTTCTGCTGGACTAGACAGAGGGTCCGGGTCGCTGGCAGAGCTCTGAGGCTGGTACCCAGGCCTCTGAATACATCATACTGACTTCTGCTGGACTAGACAGGTTGGCATGGCTGGCACACTGTTGTGGTGATTGGCGGTCAGGTTGAGGTAAAGGCTAGTGCAATATATCGATATCGTGATATGAGACTAGATATCGTCTTAGGTGATATGGCGTAAATGTTGTCTTTTCCTAGATTTAAAGGCTGCATTACAGTAAAATGATGTCATTTTCCAAATCTCACTGTATAAATATTTTGTGAAAGCACCAAGTTAGAACTGAACATTTAGCCCACTTTGTAGAAAATACTGAGTTATACATGTATATATCGTATATCGCCTCCAGCCTAAAACTACCGAGATAGGAGTTTTGGTCCATATCACCTAGCCCTGGTATAGGTGGCCTGGAGCAGGGCAACTTGGCACTTTAACAGGCAATGTACAGCAGATGTGTTACGGCTGCTTTGCGGATCCGTCAAAACTCCCGGATTGACTCTCGCCCGTGTTAATTGATGGGTGATGCATCATACAGTACGGACAAATTACACACCCGTTCTATTTTTGTGGGATCCCGCATGCGTCTGACAGATGACATGAGTGTTTGAGTGTATGAGGGTCTGTTGGCAGCCGTACCGGAGCCGGACCGCATCTGTTCCGGAGGCGGTGTACATTAGCCCTAACAGTCTCACAGCGGATTGGTGATATGTCTGTGTGTGTCTGTGTAGGCACATATGTGTACTGTATGTGCTGTCAATGTACAGGTGTAAACGTGCGTTATTGTGTCTGGGAGCAAAGTTGATGGGCTCTCCTCACCACTGTCCACCGGGTGTGTACTCACTGAAGCAGGCATGCCCGCTTCCTGCCAGTCTACCTGCCAACTTGTCCTCTTGCCAGGCGCGCTTAACTTGGCACTGCCCCTCTTCCTTTTCCATGTGGCGAACACGTATGTCTATCCACAAGGAAGTCTGTCGACACATATTCATAGGCCTTTTCACATGGGATGTGACACACACGTTATGTCGAAAAGTAAATCTCTCTCCCCCTTGGGGGCTGGAGGCATGCGTGCACCATGTCCTGGCCTATATATATTTTATGTGACATATCTCTGCTCCTACATGTCACTGGGGGAATTGTCCATACTTAAAGGAACACTCTGCCCATTTTCAACCAGCTATGTATCATTAGAACATCAGTAGTATATCAGAAAACTGTAAACGGTTTTGAAGTCTGTCATTTAATTTGACAGTTATTGAGTGTTAAAGTGTGGACCAGTGACATCACTGGTCCACACTAACTCAAATTAATAACTCATTAACTCAATAACTGTCAAACTAGATGAATGATGAATAGTTTGACAGTTATTGACAGTTGATTTGACTTAATGAGTTATTCATTTGAGTTAGTGTGGACCAGTGATGTCACTGGTCCACACTTTAACACATTGAGTGCCAAGGACGTCTGTGCACGTCCTAAAAAAAAGTAACGAGGAGTGCCAAGGACGTCTGTGGACGTCCTAAAATCATAATTCATATTATTCCATAATTCTGCTGTTTAAGGTCGTACCTAGCCAGTGAGCATGAATCCCTTCAAGGGATCACACGGCGCCACCTTAAACATCGTCACGGAAGCTGCGCCACCCACCTCAGATCCTTTACTTTGTGCATGAGACAGCAGGGAAAGATGTGATCAAAGAGGAAACCGATGCATGCTTCAGCCAGAGCCGTATATATTGCTCTGTCTGCAGCGGAGAGTGGGCTCGGCTGCATCCGCGCTCACAACTGAGCTCTTATGCTTCTATCTATCTCCACACGATTTCCTGCCAGAAAGCCAGCATCCGAAGCCGAACGGCCAAGCCTTTTCGTTCAGTCGCGTTTGCCAGCGCGCATCATTTCCTTGATGCGCGCTGGGATCCGTCCGGGGCAAAAACGGAGTCGAGAAAACAAACTCTGTGCGTGTGGGAGGAGCCCGCAGCTCAGAGGTGGAGAGGGGGGGGGGGGGGGAAGGGGCACGCAGGCTGCACAGAAACCACACCACGCCACCACATCAGAAAACACCAGCCAGAGTCAGTGAATGTGCTCGAAATTAGAGTGCAAAAGGTATTCATAAAAGTGACTATATCTTGGAAAGTAAAAAAAAACGACAGAAAACCCTTGAAAGTGCACTTTTTTCAGAGGCTGTCATTTCATAATGGAACTGTCTAGAAACAAAATTTCTTCTTTGGAAGAAGCAGGAGTGTTCAATGTTTCATTAAAGTCCAGCCCCGTCAATATAGCCATAATAGAAAAAATTCTATAGCTGTTTTCAACTGAATGGAAGTGAATCTGGCACAGGCTGCAGACAATTTTACTGAAGCGCTGTGGCACTCAATGTGTTAACACTCAATAACTGTCAAATTAAATGACAGACTTCAAAACCGTTTACAGTTTTCTGATATACTACTGATGTTCTAATGATACAAAGCTGGTTGAAAATGGGCGGAGTGTTCTTTTAAGTGTTGCTTAAGGCAGTGGTTCCCAACCTACGGTACGCGTACCGTAGGTGGTACTTGCGCCCCCTGCTGGTGGTACTTGGAAGGCTCTGTGAAAATTAAAAAAAAAATATATATATATATATATAGTTTTTGTGCAAAATCCATGGTGGTCATTAGTTGTAGTTTTCAAACATGTGAAAGTGAAATAATAATAATAATTATTAATATTATTGGCAGTGTTTCTCAAGGTAGGTGGTACTTGCGCCCCCCCCTGCTGGTGGTACTTGATCCCTGGAATCCCAATGTTACATCACCACACGGCCATCTTGGTAGGAAAATAACAGGTGATTTTAATAAATGAACAGGCGATTACAATCAAGTGACACAAACAGCCAATGAGCTGTGTGTATTGTAGCGCCATATTGGTAGGAAAATGCTTGTGACATCATGGGAATACTATGAATTGTCCGTTCAGAAAGTGAGTTGGAGCAAGGCGTGTCAATCAGCTGTAGTCTGCTTTTAATAACATTATCATCATCAATGACAGTAACGTTAGACTCGCTTGGTTTCAGAAAATACTTTTTATTTCAATTTGAATTCTTTTGATTCATGTCTCATCTCTCTCTCGTCTCTGCGTGTCGGTATGCAGGCACGAGCCTGTCCACCTGTTGAGAGCTGCTGACCAAGTTGCGCCGCACAATCAATCAGAGCGTGTGCATCCTAATTGTAAATGTAACCGTTTCATTCATGGCACAACGTAGGCTATATTCACTTAGGCTGGCTATTTAAAAGGAGATGTGTGGAATTTAATTTGAACCTATTATAATTGAAATTGTATTCAGAGAGGGAGATCATTTCACCGGACTTGGTAACTGGGAGATTTTAATTTGTCGGACTTTGATTCATTTTAACGGTAAAAGTCCGGCAATTACCAGATAACGGAAACACTGCAATACGCACGCCAGTCCTTTGTGGCTGGCCATGGCAGACAGTGAATTGTGAGTGTGGCGGGCTAAATTAGACCAGTGGTTGGCTAAAGGACTGGATACTAGTGTTTTTAGACGCTATCCATCCGGGAGCTTCTATTCTATTCAATATACAGTATTCTCTGTGTGGGGTGCACTGGTCAAACAGCTGTTAAATGTAAGAGAGCAGATAGGGTGGCACACTCTCATACTTGTAATTCAATGGACTGGTAGATTTTGTGCCATATACTTAATATAGTCCTCCTATCAGTGTTCTACTTTGATTTACGGTGATAGTTTAGATGCATACAGTACATGCCTTGCCTATTATACAAGTCTCTCTTTTTTCTCATCTCTTCCTGCTTATCTGTTTGTTTTGGTTTCCATGACGATTGCCTCTCATGCGTGCGTGTTGAGGAGCAGAGCCCTTGGCCTCTCTTCCTCCCCAGAACGTCAGAGGTCAAAGTCTGCCCACTCCATGAGAAGACGACACAGAAACCAGACTGCTTTCCATGGGGTTCATTTCCTATACGAACACACACGCACACAGACAAATACACACACTTCCCTATACTTATGCATGCACACACACACATGTGTGCACAAAACTCAATCTCTTGATCTCCTCTTGCTCTCTCTCTCTGCTTCTCTCTCTCTCCGCTCTCTCTAGTCATCACCTATATCGACACACTCCAGAGGTTATGGAGGCCAGTGGTTTCCACAGTGTGGTCGAGGCCGGGGCACCTATGTGTCTGTGAGAAGTGTTTTAAGGAGGCACCTATGTGTCTGTGAGAAGTGTTTTAAGGAGGCACCTATGTGTCTGTGAGAAGTGTTTTAAGGAGGCACCTATGTGTCTGTGAGAAGTGTTTTAAGCAGGCACCTATGTGTCTGTGAGAAGTGTTTTAAGGAGGCACCTATGTGTCTGTGAGAAGTGTTTTAAGGCACCTATGTGTCTGTGAGAAGTGTTTTAAGGAGGCACCTATGTGTCTGTGAGAAGTGTTTTAAGGCACCTATGTGTCTGTGAGAAGTGTTTTAAGGAGGCACCTATGTGTCTGTGAGAAGTGTTTTAAGGAGGCACCTATGTGTCTGTGAGAAGTGTTTTAAGGAGGCACCTATGTGTCTGTGAGAAGTGTTTTAAGGCACCTATGTGTCTGTGAGAAGTGTTTTAAGGAGGCACCTATGTGTCTGTGAGAAGTGTTTTAAGGAGGCACCTATGTGTCTGTGAGAAGTGTTTTAAGGCACCTATGTGTCTGTGAGAAGTGTTTTAAGGCACCTATGTGTCTGTGAGAAGTGTTTTAAGGAGGCACCTATGTGTCTGTGAGAAGTGTTTTAAGGAGGCACCTATGTGTCTGTGAGAAGTGTTTTAAGGAGGCACCTATGTGTCTGTGATAAGTGTTTTAAGGCACCTATGTGTCTGTGAGAAGTGTTTTAAGGAGGCACCTATGTGTCTGTGAGAAGTGTTTTAAGGAGGCACCTATGTGTCTGTGAGAAGTGTTTTAAGGAGGCACCTATGTGTCTGTGAGAAGTGTTTTAAGGAGGCACCTATGTGTCTGTGAGAAGTGTTTTAAGGAGGCACCTATGTGTCTGTGAGAAGTGTTTTAAGGAGGCACCTATGTGTCTGTGAGAAGTGTTTTAAGGCACCTATGTGTCTGTGAGAAGTGTTTTAAGGAGGCACCTATGTGTCTGTGAGAAGTGTTTTAAGGAGGCACCTATGTGTCTGTGAGAAGTGTTTTAAGGCACCTATGTGTCTGTGAGAAGTGTTTTAAGGCACCTATGTGTCTGTGAGAAGTGTTTTAAGGAGGCACCTATGTGTCTGTGAGAAGTGTTTTAAGGAGGCACCTATGTGTCTGTGAGAAGTGTTTTAAGGAGGCACCTATGTGTCTGTGAGAAGTGTTTTAAGGCACCTATGTGTCTGTGAGAAGTGTTTTAAGGAGGCACCTATGTGTCTGTGAGAAGTGTTTTAAGGAGGCACCTATGTGTCTGTGAGAAGTGTTTTAAGGAGGCACCTATGTGTCTGTGAGAAGTGTTTTAAGGCACCTATGTGTCTGTGAGAAGTGTTTTAAGGAGGCACCTATGTGTCTGTGAGAAGTGTTTTAAGGAGGCACCTATGTGTCTGTGAGAAGTGTTTTAAGGAGGCACCTATGTGTCTGTGAGAAGTGTTTTAAGGCACCTATGTGTCTGTGAGAAGTGTTTTAAGGAGGCACCTATGTGTCTGTGAGAAGTGTTTTAAGGAGGCACCTATGTGTCTGTGAGAAGTGTTTTAAGGAGGCACCTATGTGTCTGTGAGAAGTGTTTTAAGGCACCTATGTGTCTGTGAGAAGTGTTTTAAGGAGGCACCTATGTGTCTGTGAGAAGTGTTTTAAGGAGGCACCTATGTGTCTGTGAGAAGTGTTTTAAGGAGGCACCTATGTGTCTGTGAGAAGTGTTTTAAGGAGGCACCTATGTGTCTGTGAGAA